>NC_143028.1:32651250-33264791 GCF_057628025.1 Oncorhynchus mykiss | reverse complement strand
AAGATAGGCAGCACCAAGTCATTAGACAAATACAGACAGACATGAAAAACTACAAGTAATCTAGTAAAAACCATAAATTCACAAGAGTATAACAAAATCCTAAAACAGCAAATTAAAAACATTAACAGATCAGGGAATCAGTCAAAATCCTTCATCAGTGATTTAAAAACACCAATTGGGACAAGAGGTTTGGAGGTATTGGAGAGAGGCTCAGTCTTAAATTATTTTCCACACAGTCTGTGCCTGTATTTAGTTTTCATGCTAGTGAGGGCCGAGAATCCTCTCTCACATAGGTACGTGGTTGCAAAGGGCAACAGTGTCTTAACAGCTTGATTGGCCAAGGCAGAATACTCTGAGCGCAGCCCTATCCAGAAATCTGGCAGTGGCTTCTGATTTAAATGACATTTTCACAATTTCGATGAGGCTCTCTTGTTCAGATATCGGTAAGTGGACTGGAGGCAGGGCATGCTTGTGTCACCCGTTTCGGGAAAGTACCTGCGTAGTTGCACAACCAACTCACTCAGGTGCATCGCTATATCACATTTGATATTGTCCGTAAGCTTGAGTTCATTTGCACACAAAAACCATACAATGATGGAATGACCTGTGTGTTGTCCTTGTTAATGCAGACAGAGAAGGGCTCCAACTTCTTAATCAACCTCAATTTTGTCCCTCACATTGAATATAGTTGTGGAGAGTATCTGTAATCCTAGATTCAGATCATTCAGGCCAGAAAAAAACATCACCCAGATAGGCCAGTCGTGTGAGAAACTCATCATCATGCAAGCAGTCAGACAAGTGAAAATTATGGTCAGTCAAAACTTTAAGCTGGTCTCTCAATTTAAAAAAAGAAAGTGTCAATACTTTGCCCCTAGATAACCAACGCACTTCTGTATTGTAACGGTTTTCTTCCATTGAAGGAGAGGACCAAAATGCAGCGTGGTTAGTGTTCAACATGTTTAATTAGGACAATAAACATGAACACTACAAAATACAAAACAATAAATGTGAAAAAACCAAAACAGTCCTATCTGGTGCATAGACAGAAGACAACTACCCACAAAAACCAAACACAAAACAGGCTACCTAAATATGGTTCCCAATCAGAGACAATGACTAACACCTGCCTCTGATTGAGAACCATATCAGGCTAAACATAGAAATAGACAAACCAGACATACAACATAGAATGCCCACTCAGCTCACGTCCTGACCAACACTAAAACAAAGAAAACACAAAAGAACAATGGTCAGGACGTGACATGTATGCTGTAAAAGTATTACATGGTTGCTGCCCATATCATTGCATAGTGCAGAAAATACACGAAAGTTCAGGGACATTGCTTTAACAAAGTTAACAATTTTCACTGTAGTGTCCAAAACGTCTTTCAAGCTGTCAGGCATTCCCTTGGCAGCAAGAGCCTCTCGGTAGATGCTGCAGTGTACCCAAGTAGCGTTGGGAGCAACTGCTTGCACACGCGTTACCACTCCGCTATGTCTCCCTGTCATGGCTTTTGCGCTATCAGTACAGATACCAACATGAGCAGCAGCTACGTTTGGCTACATACAGTGCCTTGCGAAAGTATTCGGCCCCCTTGAACTTTGCAACCTTTTGCCACATTTCAGGCTTCAAACATAAAGATATAAAACTGTATTTTTTTGTGAAGAATCAACAACAAGTGGGACACAATCATGAAGTAGAACAACATTTATTGGATATTTCAAACTTTTTTAACAAATCAAAAACTGAAAAATTGGGCGTGCAAAATTATTCAGCCCCCTTAAGTTAATACTTTGTAGCGCCACCTTTTGCTGCGATTACAGCTGTAAGTCGCTTGGGGTATGTCTCTATCAGTTTTGCACATCGAGAGACTGACATTTTTTCCCATTGCTCCTTGCAAAACAGCTCGAGCTCAGTGAGGTTGGATGGAGAGCATTTGTGAACAGCAGTTTTCAGTTCTTTCCACAGATTCTCGATTGGATTCAGGTCTGGACTTTGACTTGGCCATTCTAACACCTGGATATGTTTATTTTTGAACCATTCCATTGTAGATGTTGCTTTATGTTTTGGATCACTGTCTTGTTGGAAGACAAATCTCCGTCCCAGTCTCAGGTCTTTTGCAGACTCCATCAGGTTTTCTTCCAGAATGGTCCTGTATTTGGCTCCATCCATCTTCCCATCAATTTTAACCATCTTCCTTGTCCCTGCTGAAGAAAAGCAGGCCCAAACCATGATGCTGCCACCACCATGTTTGACAGTGGGGATGGTGTGTTCAGCTGTGTTGCTTTTACGCCAAACATAACGTTTTGCATTGTTGCCAAAAAGTTCAATTTTGGTTTCATCTGACCAGAGCACCTTCTTCCACATGTTTGGTGTGTCTCCCAGGTGGCTTGTGGCAAACTTTAAACAACACTTTTTATGGATATCTTTAAGAAATGGCTTTCTTCTTGCCACTCTTCCATAAAGGCCAGATTTGTGCAATATATGACTGATTGTTGTCCTATGGACAGAGTCTCCCACCTCAGCTGTAGATCTCTGCAGTTCATCCAGAGTGATCATGGGCCTCTTGGCTGCATCTCTGATCAGTCTTCTCCTTGTATGAGCTGAAAGTTTAGAGTGATGGCCAGGTCTTGGTAGATTTGCAGTGGTCTGATACTCCTTCCATTTCAATATTGTCGCATGCACAGTGTTCCTTGGGATGTTTAAAGCTTGGGAAATCTTTTTGTATCCAAATCCGGCTTTAAACGTCTTCACAACAGTATCTCGGACCTGCCTGGTGTGTTCCTTGTTCTTCATGATGCTCTCTGCGCTTTTAACGGACCTCTGAGACTATCACAGTGCAGGTGCATTTATACGGAGACTTGATTACACACAGGTGGATTGTATTTATCATCATTAGTCATTTAGGTCAACATTGGATCATTCAGAGATCCTCACTGAACTTCTGGAGAGAGTTTGCTGCACTGAAAGTAAAGGGGCTGAATAATTTTGCACGCCCAATTTTTCAGTTTTTGATTTGTTAAAAAAGTTTGAAATATCCAATAAATGTCGTTCCACTTCATGATTGTGTCCCACTTGTTGTTGATTCTTCACAAAAAAATACAGTTTTATGTCTTTATGTTTGAAGACTGAAATGTGGCAAAAGGTCGCAAAGTTCAAGGGGGCCGAATACTTTCGCAAGGCACTGTATGTACTGTTAGTGGAATTCCCGCAAGAGAGTAATGGTTAATGTGATTGGATGTCATTTATTTGACTAGGCTACCTGTATTTGACATTGTGTTGTTATTTCGCTGAACACTAGATGGTTTAATTTGATTTTTGGCAGTGAAATGAGGCTACTCAGGCGAGGGGGAAAAAACCACCCAAATGTAAAGGAAAATATAAATGGACTGTTTTGAAAATGTGAAGAAAACATTTGTTAATTATTGTTTTTTTTAACTGTGAATCACATTTTTATTTGGCGTACCCCTGACGGCATTGCGCGTACCCCAGTTTGGGAATACCTGCTCTAATAGTTTGTCAGTTGGATATGCTCTCCGCAAGGTTTTGTATATCTTCTCTATCATATGAAAAAAAAAATCTGAATCAAATAAGATTCCCTCAAGGTTGCTCTGATGTCCAAAAGATTTCAAATAAAAATGTTGTGATATGTAACTTTTTTAAGTTGCATGTATTTGAAACTATCTACATTGGACCGTTCAAAATTACTTCTTAGTACTTTCATGGAAATACATTTATTTCCTGTTACCAAGTCATTTACAGTTTCTATGCCTTTCGTTTTCCATGTGGACCAATTCATTGGTGAATTCTGATGCACCTCGACTAAAGACATCTTTTTACGTTGTCTATTTTCAAAAGATAAAGTTAACACATTAACAATATTGTTGAAAATGAAACATATTCTACAAGAACCAATATCATTCCATAAAAACACAACCTTTTGGAACAATCCTTGGATACGTTTAATTTTCAACAATATTGTTTAGTGTTCTTAAAACTTCTTCGAGATAGGGGGCGCTCTTTTAATTTTTGGATACAAAACGTTCCCGTTTTAAACAAGATATTTTGTCACGAAAAGATGCTCGACTATGCATGTAATTGACAGCTTTGGAAAGAAAACTGACATTTCCAAAACTGCAAAGATATTATCTGTGAGTGCCACAGAACTGATGCTACAGGCGAAACCAAGATGAAACTTCAAACAGGAAGTGAGCAAAATTTGAGGCGCTGTTTTCCATTGTCTCCTTATATGGCTGTGAATGCGCAAGGAATGAGCCTACACTTTCTGTCGTTTCCCCAAGGTGTTTGCAGCATTGTGACTATTTGTTGGCATATCATTGGAAGATTGACCATAAGAGACTACATTTACCAGGTGTCCGCCTGGTGTCCTGCGTCGAAATTGGTGCGTAATCTCCAGCTGCAAGTATTCTTCCATGTGATTCAGAGGAGAAACCAGACTTCCACGAACGATATATCATCGAAGACATATGTGAAAAACACCTTGAGGATTGATTCTAAACAACGTTTGCCATGTTTCAGTCGATATTATGGAGTTAATTTGGAAAAAAGTTCGGCGTTTTGATGACTGAATTTTCTGGGTTTTTTGGTAGCCAAACGTGATGAACAAAACGGAGCGATTTCTCCTACACAAATAATATTTTTGGAAAAACTGAACATTTGCTATCTAACTGAGAGTCTCCTCATTGAAAACATCTGAAGTTCTTCAAAGGTAAATTATTTTATTTGAATGCTTTTCTTGTTTTTGTGAAAATGTTGCATGCTGAATGCCAGGCTTAATGCTATGCTAGGCTATCAATACTCTTACACAAATGCTTGTTTAGCTATGGTTCAAAAGCATATTTTGAAAATCTGAGATGACAGTGTTGTTAACAAAAGGCTAAGCTTGAGAGCAAATATATTTATTTCATTTCATTTGCGATTTTCATGAATAGTTAACGTTGCGTTATGGTAATGAGCTTGAGGCTATAAATAGGATCCCGGATACGGGATTGCTCGTCGCAACAGGTTTTAACTATGAAGTTGTTCATGTTCTTAGCTTGCAGAGTATGAGATTGCATCCCCCTAAAGTACGCTTTAAAGGCATCCCAAATTAGTTGAAGTTAGAAGTTTACATACATTTTGTAGGAGCCATTAACTTCTTTCAACCACTCCACAAATTTCTTGTTAACAAACTATAGTTTTGGCAAGTCAGTTATGACATCTACTGTGTATGACATAAGTAATTTTCCCAACAATTGTTTACAGACAGATTATTTCACTGTATCACAATTCCAGTGGTTCAGAAGTTTACATACACTAAATTGACTGTGCCTTTAAACAGCTTGGAAAATTCCAGAAAATTTCATGGCTTTAGAAGCTTATGATAAGTTTATTGACATAATTTGAGTCAATTGGAGTTGTACCTGTGGATGTATTTCAAGGCCTACCTTCAAACTCCGTGCCTCTTTGCTTGACATCATGGGAAAATCAAAGGAAATCAAACGAGAAATAAATAAATTAAGACTTAACCTTTCTGATCTCCCCATCCCGGATCCGGGTTCGTGAATACAGACTCAAGCTCATTACCATAACGCAACGTTAACTATTCATGAAAATCGCAAATGAAATGAAATAAATATGCTAGCTCTCAAGCTTAGCCTTTTGTTAACAACACTGTCATCTCAGATTTTCAAAATATGCTTCTCAACCATTGCAAAACAATCATTTGTGTAACAGTATTGATGGCTAACGTAGCATTTAGCATTAGCATTCAGCTGGCAACATTTACACAAAAAAACAGAAAAGCATTCAAAAAAATCATTTACCTTTGAAGAACTTCAGATGTTTTCATTGAGGAGACTCTCAGATAGCAAATGTTCAGTTTTTCCTGAAAGATTATTTGTTTAGGACAAATCGCTCCGTTTTCTGCGTCACGTTTAGCTATGAAAAAAACCCTGTATCCAGGATTGTGTAAATCTATCAGCAAGCTCATTAGCATAACACAACGTTAACTATTTATGAAAATCGCAAATGAAATGAAATAAATATGCCATCTCTCAAGCTTAGCCTTTTGTAAACAACACTGTCATCTCAGATTTTCAAAATATGCTTCTCAACCATAGGAAAACAATCATTTGTGTAAAAGTAGCTAGCTAGAGTTAGCATTTCGCGTTAGCATTTAGCGTTAGCATTAGCGTTAGCATCCAGCACGCAACATTAACAAAAACATAAAAGCCTTCAAATAAAATCATTTACCTTTGAAGAACTTCTGATGTTTTCAATGAGGATACTCTCAGTTAGATAGCAGATGCTCAGTTTTTCCAAAAAGATTCCTTGTGTATTAGAAATAGCTCCGTTTTATACATCACATTTGGCTACCAAAAAAAATCCATAAATTCAGTCCTCAAAACGCAAACTTTTTTCCAAATTAACTCCATAATATCGACTGAAAACATGGCAAACGTTGTTTAGAATCAATCCTCAAGGTGTTTTTCACATATCTCTTCATTGATACATCGTTCTTGGAAACATGCTTTCTCTCCTGAATCCCAGGAGAAAATGCCTGCACCTGAAGATTACGCACAAATTTAGACAAAGGACACCGGGCGGACCTCTGGAAAATGTAGTCTCTTATGGCCAATCTTCCAATGATATGCCTACAAATACGTCACAATGCTGCTAAGACCTTGGGCGAACGACAGAAAGTGTAGGCTCATTCCTTGCGCAATCACAGCCATATAAGGAGAGAATGGAAAACAGAGCTTCAGAAATTCTGCTAATTCCTGGGTGATGCATCATCTTGGTTTCGCCTGTAGAATGAGTTCTGGGGCACTTACAGACAAAATCTTTGCAGATTCTGAAACTTCAGAGTGTTTTCTTTCCAAAACTGTCAAGAATATGCATAGTCGAGCATCTTTTCGTGACAAAATATCGCGCTTAAAACGGGAACGTTTTTTATCCAAAAATGAAATAGCGCCCCTAGAGCTCCAAGAGGTTAATCTATGGGTTTCACATGACTGGGCAGGGCTGCAGCCATGGGTGGGCCTAGGAGGGTATAGGTCCACCCATCCACTGGAGAGCCAGGCACAGCCAATCAGAATGAGTCTTTCTCCACAACAGTGCTTTATTACAGAAAGAAGGTAACCAGTGTCATTGTGTGTCCGTTCTAGGCCAGAGAAGCTGGAGCTGGGTCTGGTGATGAGTATGGACCAGGTAACTCAGATGATCCCCTCGGCTCTGTTCTCCTGGAACCTGTACGCAGGCAGCCACCAAGGTACACATTACAAGAGGATCACATTACACAAGTGCTGGAGATCAAAGAATATATACGCAGTACTGTATGCTCAGCGAAAAGTAAAAGACTGCATCGTCACACTGATCTATGCTCCCATGTTGTACGACATGGGTACCTTTTGTCATTCTTACTTGTGACTACACTGGCCACACGTGCTTGTATGCCATCATGCACATTGATTGATGTTGATGATTTTCACCAGGCGTGATCATGACACGCATGTTAAAATACCCAAATAAATGATGTTAATTTCGGGGCAGGTCGACACACATGAACCATTCATGGACATTTAGCTAGCTAGCGGTCGCTAGTTTGCTAGTTTGTCCTGGGAGATGAACATTGGGTAATTATTTTGCCTGTCATGCATATGGTCCTCTTTTTAGCTGGTTCTTTGTGGAATTTTGATATACAAAGTCATGTTTCTTTACACTGACAATTAATCCAATTTAGATTTCATGTGTCTATACATGTGCCAATTTCTGCGATTTGAAGAAGACTCACTGATACAGGGCTTCAAACGTCTCTAATGGTGTGTGTTTGTGTGTGCGCGTGTGTGTGTTATTGTAGTGTTGAAGAGTGGGACACACTGCAGTCTGCTGGAGGTGGTGGATAAGAGCAAGTCAGGAGACTGTCTGGCAGCACTGCTTCAAGGCATGGAGACACAGCAAATGGTAGGTCCAGGTCCAGCACATCTTAACTAGACCAATCCTCCTCCTGGAGAGCTATTGGGAATGCAGGCTTTTGCTCCAGCCCTGCTCTAACACCTCTTCTATGTGCAGGTTCTTGTCCACATGTTGGCTGACAAAGGATTCCTGTTCCTCCTGTCTTCAGTTCAGATGGCCACTCCAACTGGTAAGTCAAATCACTTTACATTTAAGTTGTTCTATGCCTGTGTAGTAACTATGTAATAACTTAGTATTAATGTGTGACATAGTTATTCTCTAATTATTTACTATTTTTATTTTTCAGAAAGAAGAGATGGGTTGAAAAAATGCCTTCGAGCGTTATTTGTTTTTCAGGAGTCCAGGGACGTGGCAAAATACAGTTCAAAGTGTCCAACTACGCAGGAGCCTTTACAGACGTCCTCCCGTGACCCCGCCATGCCCCAGCTGAACAGCTTTGTCCCAGCCCTGCATCACGCCCTGGTCAAGGTGCGCTGCAACCCGCCCGCTGACCTCTCGGCCGGGGTCGAGCGCCAGGCCAGGGACTACCTCAGTGGACTCCACCATGGAAAGGTATAAATGTGTGATTATATGATAATATAAGCATATTGATGACATGTTTTGTGTTTTGACTAGTCAAACTTTTAACTCGATTTTGACTAACCATATGTGTATGTTATTGACATGTGTTTTGGGATGATGTGTTGAATGTTATGTGGTGTTTTACTTTGTACCTTTTTTGTGTGACATGGAGCTTATTTCCATTCAAGAATACAGAAAAGTTTTGTATCATCTCCTCTCTAGCGCCGCCACATCCCCATGACTGAATATGACACCAAGCTGGATGACCGGGGGAAGCTGTTCCCGGCTCCCAAACACCACAAACTCAACACGGAGGGCTACCTGCGCTCCTACATCTACAACCCCAACCTCTACACCATGCCTGTTTTCCAAGCCAAGGAGATGGTAGAGAGTTACTGCACTGTGCCCGATGACAACAGCCCTGTAATGGGCTGGGAGGGCATTGGAGCCAAGTCAGTGGTAGGGTCAGAGGTAAATCCTTATGGTGCCACTGCTGCCCAGTCCCCGGGGGTCCAGGTCAACCACTCTCTCTCTCAGTTTCCCACTGACGCCAAACCTCAGAAGTTGAAGGAGCTGATTAACCTGATACTGTGTTGGAGGAACATAGAGGGGGACGTCCGGAAGAAGGGAGTGCCGCAGGGAGGACGAAAGCAGGGGGCAGGTGGGTTGGACCCCCGAGAACTGAAGAGGAAGACTGCAGAGAGGACTCTGAACTACCGGAAGAAGGCCTCACAGGAAAGAGGCAGAAGGGATAGGAGAACAGGTATGGAAAGCCTTACTGAGGATTGGCCTTACACAGAACCAAAACTGGCTGCGCGCGTGCATCACCGTGCGTACATTTATATTGTCCCCCCACACCAAACGCGATCACGACACGCAGGTTAAAATATCAAAGCAAACTCTGAACCAATTACATTAATTTGGGGACAGGTCAAAAAGCATTAAACATTTGCACTTGCTAGCCTATTTGTCCTATTTAGCTAGCTTGCTGTTTCTAGCTAATTTGTCCTGGGATATAAATATTGAGTTGTTATTTTACCTGAAATGCACAAGGTCCTCTACTCTGACAATTAATCCACACATAAAACGGTCAACCGAATCGTTTCTAGTTATCTCTCCTCCTACCAAGCTTTTTATTCTCTTGACTTTATATTGCAATTGGCAACTTTCATAAATTAGGTGCATTACCACCACTGACCTTGTTTGTCTTTCAGTCACCCACATTGGGTATAACCAATGAGGAGATGGCACATGGGTACCTGCTTCTATAAACCAATGAGGAGATGGGAGAGGCAGTACTTGCAGCGCGAGCAGACGCTCGTTGGCGCGCGCGAGCAGTGTGGGTGCAATAATTGAATAACAGAGATTTCTAAATGTATTTTGCAATGCTCGCGCACGCGAAGCGAGTGGTTTAGTCAGCCTGTTAGGTATAAGTAGTGGAAACTAGATTAAATTAACGTGAAATCCAGTCCTTCAGATGTTCAATCCAGTTCCTTAAATGTGTTTCATGGATAGTTTGCTGGCTCACCTAGCAAAAGAGTTCCACAAAGTGTTAATGCAGTAAATGTCTCTTTTTTTTTCTCTTCCTTTTCTCTCCCTCCCAGCAGCAGCTGCTGAAAAGGGCCAGAGCCCTTCTTGTCTGTCCTCTGTGATGCTGCAGAGTGTTGGTCTGAGAGATGTGGACCTGAGGAGAGACCGCTCAGAGGCTGCTTTCAAGTTGTCTGAGGGGAGAGGAGGAGGAGGATGGTCAAGAGAGGGGACACAGCAGACTAAAGCTTTGCTGTTTGATAGGATGATCAAGCTGGGCCTGCCGCCCAATCAGGACATTGACCTGAGGAAACGACATTCTGGGGGCCTGCAGGTCAAGGCTGACTTCTTGGAGGTAATAAATCGAAACCTTTGTTTCCTAAACCTTTCCTAAACCTTTCCTCTGCTCAAGCCGTACCACTTAGAACCAGTTCAATGACTGTGAAAGTGCGGTAGAACGGCGTTGGAGGCGAAGGCTGACGTTTTACATGCTCCTAACCAACTGTTATTTTGTTCGTTTTTTTGCGTTGTTTGTAACTTATTTTTAACTTATTTTGTACATAAAGAACAGCAATTATTCACCACAAACTGGTAGAAGCTTTTTCCTTTAACCCGTCTAGGACTGGGAACCCCCCCCCCTGCAACAGCCAGTGAAAGTGCAGGGCGCCAAATTCAAAACAACAAAATTCTCATACTTAAAATTCCTCAAGCATACATGTATTTTACACCATTTTAAATATACAATTCTCGTTAATACATCACAGTGTCTGATTTCAAAAAGGATTTACATCGAAAGCACCACAAACGATTATGTTAGGTCACCACCAAGCCACAGAAAAACAGTCATTTTTTCTAGCCAAAGAGAGGAGTCACAAAAAGCAGAAAGAGATAAAAATGAATCACTAACTTTTGATGATCTTCATCAGATGACACTCATAGGACTTCATGTTACTCAATACATGTATGTTTTGTTTGGTAAAGTTCATATATATATAAAAAAAATCTGAGTTTACATTGGCACTTTTATTGCAGAGAGCCACATCAATTTATAGAAATACTCATAATAAACATTGATAAAGATGGAACTTTAGATAAACTTCTCCTTAATGCAACTGCTGTGTCAGATTTCAAAATAACTTTGCGGAGAAAGCAAACCATGCAATAATCTGAGTACAGCCTTTAGACAACAAAGCAGCCAAAAAGATACCCGCCATATTGGGTAGTCAACATTACTCAGAAATAGCATTTTAAATATTCACTTACCTTTGATCTTCATCAGAATGCACTCCCAAGAATCCCAGTTCCACCATAAATGTTTTGATTTGTTCGATAATGTCCATCATTTATGTCCAAATATCTTCTTTTGTTAGGGCGTTTGGTAAACAAATCCAAAAGCGTGTTCAGGTCGCGCTGAACGTCGGACGAAAAGTTCAAAAAGTTCCGTTACAGCCCGTAGAAACATGCCAACCTAAGCATGGAATCAATCTTTAGGATGTTTTTAACATAAAACTTAATTAATGTTCCAACCGGACAATTCCTTTGTCTGTACAAATGAAGTGGAACGTAGTTACCTTTCACGTGAGCGCGCCAGACCGAGGCTGTGGCACTCTGCCAGACCACTCATTCAAAGAGCCCTTATGAGCCCCTCCTTTAGAGTAGAATCCTCAAAACAGGTTCTAAATACTGTTGACATCTAGTGGAAGCCTTGGGAAGTGAAACATAACTAATATCACCCTGCATCTCCATTGGGGGCTGAGTTGAACAACTACAAACCTCAGATTTCCCACTTCAATACCATTATCCCAGAAACCCTAGACCCAGTCCAATTTGGATACCGCCCAAACAGATCCACAGATGATGCAATCTCTATTGCACTCCACACTGCCCTTTCCCACCTGGACAAAAGGAACACCTAGGTGAGAATTATATTTATTCACCACAGTTCAGCGTTCCAGACCATAGTGCCCTCAAAGCTCATCACTAAGCTAAGGACCTTGGGACTAATCACCTCCCTCTGCAACTGGATCCTGGACTTCCTGACGGGCTGCCCCCAGGTGGTAAGGTTAGGTAACAACACATCTGCTTCGCTGATCCTCAAAACGGGAGCGTGCTCAGTCCCCTCCTGTACTCCCTGTTCATTCATGACTGCACGGAAAGGCACGACTCCAACACCATCATTAAGTTTGCCGATGACAACAGTGGTAGGTAGGCCTGATCAACGACGAGACAGCCTATAGGGAGGAGGTCAGAGATCTGGCCGTGGTGCCAGGACTACAACCTCTCCCTCAATATGATTGTGGACTACAGGAAATGGAGGACTCCAGCATGCCCCCATTCTCATCGATGGGGCTGCAGTGGAGCAGGTTGAGAGCTTCAAGTTCCTTGGTGTCCACGTCACCAACAAACTAACATGGTCCAAGCACACCAAGGCAGTCAGGAAGGGGGCACGACGAAATCTATGGGGACTGAAAAGATTTGGCATGTGTCCTCAGATCCTCAAAAGGTTCTACAGCTGCACCAAAAAAAGATGAGAGGCCTGCAATTTTCATCATAGGTACACCTCAACTATGACAGACAAAATGAGAAAAAAAATCCAGAAAATCACATTGTAGGATTTTTAATGAATTTGCAAATTATGGTGGAAAATAAGTATTTGGTCAATAACAAAGTTATGACAGAGGTCAAACGTTTTCTGTAAGTCTTCACAAGGTTTTCACACACTGTTGCTGGTATTTTGGCCTATTCCTCCATGCAGATCTCCCCTAGAGCAGTGATGTTTTGGGGCTGTTGCTGGGCAACACACACTTTCAACTCCCTCCAAAGATTTTCTATGGGGTTGAGATCTGGAGACTGGCTAGGCCACTCCAGGACCTTGAAATGCTTCTTACGAAGCCACTCCTTCATTGCCCGGGCGGTGTGTTTGGGATCATTGTCATGCTGAAAGACCCAGACACTTTTCATCTTCAATGCCCTTGCTGATGGAAGGAGGTTTTCACTCAAAATGTCACGATACATGGCCCCATTCATTCTTTCCTTTACACGGATCAGTCGTCCTGGTTCCTTTGCAGAAAAACAGCCCCAAAGCATGATGTTTCCACCCCCATGCTTCACAGTAGGTATGGTGTTCTTTGGATGCAACTCAGCATTCTTTGTCCTCCAAACACGACGAGTTGAGTTTTTACCAAAAAAGTTATATTTTGGTTTCATCTGACCATATGACATTCTCCCACTCTTTTTCTGGATCATCCAAATGCTCTCTAGCAAACTTCAGACGGGCCTGGACATGTACTGGCTTAAGCAGGGGGACACGTCTGGCACTGCAGGATTTGAGTCCCTGGCGGCGTAGTGTGTTATTGATGGTAGGCTTTGTTACTTTGGTCCCAGCTCTCTGCAGGTCATTCACTAGGTCCCCCCGGGTGGTTCTGGGATTTTTGCTCACCGTTCTTGTGATCATTTTGATCCCACGGGGTGAGATCTTGCATGGAGCCCCAGATCGAGGGAGATTATCAGTGGTCTTGTATGTCTTCCATTTCCTAATAATTGCTCCCACAGTTGATTTCTTCAAACCAAGCTGCTTACCTATTGCAGATTCAGTCTTCCCAGCCTAGTGCAGGTCTACAATTTTGTTTCTGGTGTCCTTTGACAGCTCTTTGGTGTTTGCCATAGTGGAGTTTGGAGTGGGACTTTGAGGTTGTGGACAGGTGTCTTTTATACTGATAACAAGTTCAAACAGGTGCCATTAATACAGGTAACGAGTGGAGGACAGAGGAGCCTCTTAAAGAAGTAGTTACAGGTCTGTGAGAGACAGAAATTTGCTTGTTTGTAGGTGACCAAATACTTATTTTCCACCATAATTTGCAAATAAATTAATTAAAAATCCTACAATGTGATTTTCTAGATTTTTTTTTCTCATTTTGTCTGTCATAGTTGAAGTGTACCTATGATGACAATTACAGGCCTCTCATATTTTTAAGTGGGAGAACTTGCACAATTGGTGGCTGACTAAATACTTTTTTGCCCCACTGTACATATTACCTCAAGTATCCGATACCCCCTGTATATAGCCTCGCTATTATTTTACTGCTGCTCTTTAATTATTTCTTACTTTTATTTCTTATTCTTATTTTTTTTTAACTGCATTGTTGGTTAGGGCTTGTAAGTAAGCATTTTACTGTAAGGTCTACAGCTATTGTATGTGACAAAGTTTGATTTGAATATGTGTACATAACTTTGTATTGTTCTCTCTCTCTGTCCCTGTGTGTGTGTGTGTAAGAGCAGACAGCAGGGAGCACGAACAGTCTGGAGGGCTTCAGCCCCGGTTCCAATGGTGAAATGCCCAGAAGATCACAGTCCCAATATCAGGGGGAAGAACAGATGCCATGGGTCCTCATCCCCATCACAGGTATGGACCCTCACTGCACATACAGCAGAACTCGGGCCGGGCAAAAGTTTTTCCAATTACGATCACATAGTTAAAGCTATATGTTCCCATAGTATATCCCCACAGGTATGGACTATCACATAACACATAGGCTTTCCCTGTAATGTGCACTTGTTCCTTTGAAATATGTTTGAAGAAATGTATGCACATACAGTACCAGTGAAAGGTTTGGACGCACCTACTCATCCCAGGGTTTTTCTTTCTTTTATACTATTTTCTACATTGTAGAATAATAGGGAAGACATAGAAACTATGAAATTACACATATGGAATCATGTGGTAACCAAAAAAGTTTAACTAATCAAAATGTTTTATATTTGTAGCCACTTTTTGCCATGATGACAATTTTGCACACTCTTGGCATTCTCTCAACCAGCTTCACCTGGAATGCTTTTCCAACGGTCTTGAAGGAGTTCCCACATCAAATCAAATCAAATGTATTTATATAGCCCTTCGTACATCAGCTGATATCTCAAAGTGCTGTACAGAAACCCAGCCTAAAACCCCAAACAGCAAGCAATGCAGGTGTAGAAGCACGGTGGCTAGGAAAAACTCCCTAGAAAGGCCAAAACCTAGGAAGAAACCTAGAGAGGAACCAGGCTATGTGGGGTGGCCAGTCCTCTTCGGGCTGTGCCGGGTGGAGATTATAACAGAACATGTCCAAGATGTTCAAATGTTCATAAATGACCAGCATGGTCCAATAATAATAAGGCAGAACAGTTGAAACTGGAGCAGCAGCACAGCCAGGTGGACTGGGGACAGCAAGGAGTCATCATGTCAGGTAGTCCTGAGGCATGGTCCTAGGGCTCAGGTCCTCTGAGAGAGAGAAAGAGAGAATTAGAGAGAGCACACTTAATTTCACACAGGACACCGAATAGGACAGGAGAAGTACCAGGAGAAGTACTCCAGATATAACAAACTGACCCTAGCCCCCCGACACATAAACTACTGCAGCATAAATACTGGAGGCTGAGACAGGAGCGGTCAGGAGACACTGTGGCCCCATCCGAGGACACCCCCGGACAGGGCCAAACAGGAAGGATATAACCCCACCCACTTTTCCAAAGCACAGCCCCCACACCACTAGAGGGATATCTTCATGCTGAGCATGTGTTGGCTGCTTTTCCTTCACTCTGCAGTCCAACTCATCCCAAACTTTCTCAATTGGGTTGAGGTCGGGTGATTGTGGAGGCCAGGTCATCTGATTCAGAACTCCATTACTCTCCTTCTTGGTCAAATAGCCCTTACACAGCCTGGAGGTGTGTTGGGTCATTGTCCTGTTGAAAAACAAATGATAGTCCCACTAAGCGCAAACCAGATGGGATGGAGTATCACTGCAGAATGCTGGTTAAGTGTGCCTTGAATCCTAAATATATCACTGACAGTGTCACCAGCAAAGCACCATCACACCATCACACCACCTCCATGCTTCACGGTGGGAACCATACGTGGAGATCATCCGTTCACTTACTCTGCGTCTCACAAAGACACGGCGGTTGGAACCAAAAATCTCAAATTTGGACTCATCAGACCAAAGGACAGATTTCCACTGGTCTAATGTCCATTGCTCATGTTTCTTGGCCCAAGCAAGTCTTTTCTTATTGGTGTCCTTTAGAAGTGGTTTCTTTGCAGCAATTCAACCACGTCTCCTCTGAACAGTTGATGTTGAGAAGTGTCTGTTACATGAACTCTGAAGCATTTATTTGGGCTGCAATTTCTGAGGCTGGTAACTCTAATGAACTTATTCTCTGCAGCAGAGGTAACTCTAGGTATTACATTCTGGTGGCGGTCCTCATGAGAGCCAGTTTCATCATAGTGCTTGATGTTTTTTGCGACTGCACTTGACGAAATATTCAAAGTTCTTGACATTTTCCGCATTGACTAATCTTCATGTTATAAAGAAATGGACTGTTGTTTCTCTTTGCTTATTTGAGCTGTTCTTGCCATAATATGGACTTGGTCTCTTACCAAATAGGGCTATATTTTGTATACCACCTTGTCACAACACAACCGATTGGCTCAAATGCATTAAGAAGGAAAGAAATTCTACAAATTAACTTTTAACAAGGCACATCTGTTAATTGAAATGCATTCCCGGTGACTACCACATGAAGCTGGTTGAGAGAATGCCAAGTGTGCAAAGCTGTCATCAAGGCAAAGGGTAGCTACTTTGAAGAATCTCAAATATGAAATATTTTGATAACACATTTCTGATTACTGCATGATTCCATGTTATTTCATAGTGTTGATGTCTTCACTATTATTCCAGAAAAACCCTACAATGAGTAGGTGTGTCCAAACCTTTGATTAGTACTGTATATTTTCATTTCTGTGAGATAATTTGGCTGATATGTGAAACTATTATGATATTTACTAATACCTTTTACTCCTGTGCAGGGCTGAAGTCAAACAAGTACTGCTTGAGCCAGAAGGACAACCTTCAGGACCCACGCTTTGTTCCCCAGATCCCCATGGCAAACAGAAGCTACCCCCCCTGTGTCCCGGAACGACGGGAAAGAAGCATCAACTCTACACTAGAGGAGCTCCCACAGCATAGCCTCAGTACTTCCCTAGAGGTGTCAGAAGAGCCCAGCCCCTACTCCAGTCCCTGCCCAAGCCCCTGCTCTTGCTCCAGTCCCATGGTGGATGAGCAGCAATTAGCTGAAACCCCCTGTGACCCCACAGAAATAAGCGGCAACCATAAGACGAGCACAGACAAGAAGACGAGCACAAACCAGAGCTTCTTTCAAATCCCTGGTGCTCCAGCGAGCACCAGGCTACTAGACAAGTGCCGCAGCCCCTCACCTGAGCCAAAGCCAAATGGAGAACCTAGCCCTGTGGAGGCTGGGCAGGAACAGGTTGAAGGCAGCACAGGAAAAGTTATATCTGGCGTGGTTGCTGAAGATCCAACCACAATGGATGTTGGACAAGAAGAGGGGGAGGAGGTAGAGGAGGAAGAAAAAGAGTTGGAGGAGGACGATGTGATTGAAGTGGTAGATGAAGAGGTGGAGACGGTTATAAAGCAGACAGAAGAGGTGTCACCACCCTCTCTTGACCTCAGTTCTCCTGAGCAGATTCCCGTCCAAAATCCTCCCCCCATCCAGAACACTCCTCCCGTCCAGAGGCCCGTGCTGAGCAGAGTGAACTGTGTCCTGGACCAGCAGTTCAGCGACTTCTCTACAGAGATGCAGATCCTCCTGCTCAGAGAGAGTGTCCACTACAGCTCCCCACTGATCCCTAGCCAGAGTCCTCCAGGCCATCCCCCCATCCTGCCCTTCTCTGAGTATGTCTCCTTCTACAACACCTCCCCGCCTATGCAGGACTACGTCAGCTCCCTGAGAGACCGCATGGGCACCGTCATAGACACACAGGAGCAATGGATTCCTAGCATGGTGGCCACTGACTCTCCCCTGGTCTTTTCTAACAATAACCACCACCATGCTAGCCACGTTCATAGAACTACATACAACTGGTACCCTTCTTCTCGTGGCCCTGTTTCTCACTCTGTCCCTGTCTGCCCCTGGTCGTGCTAGTTCAGACTCTTACAGTTCTCTACCTGTGTCTCATTCTGTCCCCAACTGCCACTCTCCTGCCTCTCCTTCTGGCCCCGGCCTTAACCTTGCTAGTTCATCCACTTACAGTTCTTTATCAGTTTCTCAGTTTCCCTCAGCTGTGTCTCAGTTTAATAGTAATAATAACAATCATGTTATTATTCGCTCTTCATCCTTCCCCGGTCCTGGCGCTGCCTCTCCTTTTACCCCTCCCCTCTACAACAACCCAGCCCAGACAGAGCTGCCTCTATCTCAGCTGCACTCTAGTCTAGCGCCCCTCCCCATCCAACCACTGGCACTGGGCAACCAGTGGATAACAAGAGCGCAAACAACAGAGAACCCGGACTCAGACTGCTGAGAGCAACTGGGAACGTGCAAGCCAAGTGCTATGTCAACCACGACAAAGAACACTGACTTAGATGCTCGAGGGCTACGGGGAAAGTGTAAGGCACAAACGAGTGCAACGTTTCAATCAAAAGACAATGTCATAAATGTTGATCCTCCGGTTCCAGAAGCCACCATGGTGGCTCCACATCATCTCACTCAGATGATTGAGAGTTCTTCAGGGGTGGGAGGGCCTTTCCCAAGCTCATCCACCTGCACCCATCAGTAGTCTAATTAGCCAGCTGAAACCTGAGCTGTTCAGTAACCTGGTGAAAATTATAAAAGATGTCCAGAAGAACTCTGTCCAGTTCTAGAGAGTTTCTTGGAAAAAGAGAACCATTTGGAAAAGTATGGTTCTCATGCAGAACAAGGAAATCACAGCTCACGTTCATAAGGTACTTGAAAACAATCAGTCATTCCACGAAATGAGTACCTTTTGTGTCCCTTTGATATTTTAAGTAGAAATTGTGCACCGATAATGGATTTTAAAAGCCTTTTAAATTATGAAGTGCCCTTAATTCAATACATTTTTGAATGAAAAGACTTCTACTTTGAAGAATCTCAAATATAAAATATTTTGATTTGTTTAACACATGATTCCATGTGTTATTTCATAGTTTTGATGTCTTCACTATTATTCTACAATGTAGAAAATAGTAAAAATAAAGAAAAACCCTGGAATGAGTAGGTGTCCTAACTTTTGACTGGTACTATGTGTACAGATATATATATACATGCATACATACATACATACAGTGAGGGAAGAAAGTATTTGATCCCTTGCTGATTTTGTATGTTTGCCCACTGACAAAGAAAGGATCGGTCTATCATTTTAACTGTAGGTTTATTTGAACAGTGAGAGACAGAATAACAACAAAAAAATCCAGAAAAACACATGTCAAATGTTATAAATTGATTTGCATTTTAATGAGGGAATTTGACCCCTCTGCAAAACATGACTTAGTACTTGGTGGCAAAACTCTTGTTGGCAGTCATAGAGGTCAGACGTTTCTTGTAGTTGGCCACATCTCAGGATAGATTTTGTCCCACTCCTCTTTGCAGATCTTCTCCAAGTCATTAAGGTGTCAAGGCTGACGTTTGGCAACTCGAACCTTCAGCTCCCTCCACAGATTTTCTATGGGGTTAAGGTCTGGAGACTGGCTAGGCCACTCCAGGACCTTAATGTCCTTCTTCTTGAGCCACTCCTTTGCTGCCTTGGCCATGTGTTTTGGGTCATTGTCATGCTGGAATACCCATACACGACCCATTTTCAAAGCCCTGGCTGAGGGAAGGAGGTTCTCACCCAAGATTTGACGGCACATGGCCCCATCCATCGTCTCTTTGATGCGGTGAAGCTGCCCTGTCCCCTTAGCAGAAAAACACCCCCAAAGCATAATGTTTCCACCTCCATGTTTGACGGTGGGGATTGTGTTCTTGGGGTCATAGGCAGCATTCCTCCTCCTCCAAACACGGCGAGTTGAGTTAAAACCAAAGAGCTCCATTTGTCTTATCTGACCACAACACTTTCACCCAGTTATCCTCTGAATCATTCAGATGTTCATTGGCAAACTTCAGACGGGCATGTATACGTGCTTTCTTGAGCAGGAGGACCTTGCGGGCGCTGCGGGATTTCAGTCCTTCACGGCGTAGTGTGTTACCAATTGTTTTCTTGGTGACTATGGTCCCAGCTGCCTTGAGATCATTGACAAGATCCTCCCATGTAGTTTTGGGCTGATTCCTCACCGTTCTCATGATCATTGCAACTCCACGAGGTGAGATCTTGCATGGAGCCCCAGGCCGAGGGAGATTGACAGTTATTTTGTGTTTCTTCCATTGCGAATAATCGCACCAACTGTTGTCACCTTCTCACCAAGCTGCTTGGCAATGGTCTTGTAGCCCATTCCAGCCTTGTGTAGGTCTACAATCTTGTCCCTGACATCCTTGGAGAGCTCTTTGGTCTTGGCCATGGTGGAGAGTTTGGAATCTGATTGATTAATTGCTTCTGTGGACAGGTGTCTTTTATACAGGTAACAAACTGAGATTAGGAGTACTCCCTTTAAGAGTGTGCTCCTAATCTCAGCTCGTTACCTGTATTAAAGACACCTGGGAGCCAGAAATATTTCTGATTGAGAGGGGGTCAAATACTTATTTCCCTCATTAAAATACAAATCAATTTATAAAAATTTTGACATGCGTTTTTCTGGATTTTTTTGTTGTTATTCTGTCTCTCACTGTTCAAATAAACCTACCATTAAAATTATAGACCGATCCTTTCTTTGTCAGTGGGCAAACATACAAAATCAGCAGGGGATCAAATACCTTTCGCCCTCACTGTATGTATTTATTTATTTAATGGCACATGAGACACCTGTCTGATTTGCACCTGTCTAAGTGGACTAATCCATTGCGTAGGCCACGTGGATGGCACACCAGTATCACCAGAAGTACATTTAGCCTACCGTTAATTCACATAATTTCTCATCTACAATGTTTGTTTGGTTATGGTCATTTCTGTTAATGCATTCAATATATTATTATTAAGAGTATATTACTGTTCTCATTGTCGGAGTGGACATGTTGTTAGGGGAGCGCACAAGCTATGCTACACTTGTGAGAAACAAGTTTTGGTTTATTTCATTCCATTTACGAGTTTTGTCAATTTTCTTCATTGTCTTTTTGTTTGAAGCGCTCATGTCAGTGTTGCGTATGGATGCGCACCTGATTACGCATAGAAGTAGGCCTAGGCTACCTGGCCTGCGTGCTAATGTTGGCCAATAAATGTGCCCATTTGAGGATCTGATTGTCTGATAGTACCCGCAAAACATCAGTCACAACGTCAACAGTGAAGAGGCAACTCCGGCATGCTGGCCTTCTAGGCAGATTTCCTCTGTCCGGTGTCTGTGTTCCTTGGCCAATAAAAAGAAAAGATTAAGATGGGCAAAGGAACACAGACACCGGACAGAGGAAATCTGCCTAGAAGGCCAGCATGCTGGAGTCGCCTCTTCACTGTTGACATTGAGATTGGTGTTTTGCAAGTACTATTTAATTAAGCTGCCAGTTGAGGACTTGTGAGGCATCGGTTTCTCAAACTAAACACTTCATTGTACTTGTCCTCTTACTCAGTTGTGCACCGGGGCCTCCCACTCCTCTTTCTATTCTGGTTAGAGCCAGATTGCGCTGTTCTGTGAAGGGAGTATTACTGAGCGTTGTACGAGATCTAAAGTTTCTTGGCAATTTCTCTCATGGAATAGCCTTCATTTCTCAGAAATGTCTTTGTTTCTGGCCATTTTGAGCCTGTAATTGAACCCACAAAAGCTGATGCTCCAGATACTCAACTAGTCTAAAGAAGGCCAGTTTAATTGCAAAAGGGTTTTCTAATTATCAATTAGCTAATCCAAGTTTATCATTTTAAAAAGGCTAACACACATTCACAGTCACAGATGGCTCGAGGGAGGGAGTTCCAGAGCCTAGGAGCAACCCTGGAGAAGGCACTGTCACTGAAACTCTGGAGCTTGGACCTGGGGATGACAAGGTGGGCAACTGTGGTTGAGCAGAGAGAGCATGAGGGCTGGTACTGTAGGAGAGAAGAAGTTCAGAGAGGCAAGGTGGAGGAGAGCTTTTTAGGTCAGGAGGATCTTGTAATTAATGCGGTGGGAGACAGGGAGCCAGTGGAGTTCACAGAGGATGGGGGTGATATGCTGCCAGGATGATTTAGTGTGGGTTAGAAGATGGACTGCTTAGTTTTGAACCATTTGGAGCTTATCGAGGGAGTTTGTGTTAGTGAGTTGCAAAAGTCTATTCGGGAGAGGAGATGAAAGCATGGATTAGAGTTTCGGCCGGCAGGAGAGGGAGGGGCTGACTTTGGCGGATTTGCGTAAGTGGAATAATTTGTTTTTTACAATCTGATGGATGTGGTGGTTGAGGGATAGGGTCTTAAGGTAGACAAGCATACATATTTCTGTCCAAATACTTTTCACAATTGCCTCCTACATCATACAACCTTTGGATTGCTGCCATTGAGTTCTGATTCATCATACCACTGTGAGGACAGTGCCGTTGACAACAAAATGTTATCCCTCTTCCTCTTCCTGAGGAGTAGCAGGGGGTACACTCCAACCTTGTGGAACCTATGTACCTGGAATCATTAATGACAAAATAACTTCCAGAAACACAACAAATATCAGTCAAATAATGACATTTAGATTTACAGTCTTAAATGAGACAACAACAAATAAGTGCATAGGGCCTATAATTTCCCTAAGCTAGAAATGCAGAAATCTTTTTAATGGAAAACATAATAAAGCTCACCAGCTTGTTTGCTGCTTTAACCAAGGTTGCATATCTTCCATGTTTCATTGTCTTATTTGCCCATTCATCTGTTGCCTTCATTTTTTGGGCCTCTAACTTGACCTTTAGCTGTATTTTTGCACCACAGAACTGGCACTTATTTTATGCTCCTCCTATTGCTGTTTTACAACTAGGACACAGCTTACTGCTGGAGCCAGGAGCCATTCTGCATGAAAGGTGGATATGAAAGTGTCTGAAAAAATAGCCCTATACACATAACTTTGACTGATGTTGCACCAGGGAGGTCCACTCTGGCAATGGGGCTTGAATTGCCAAGGAGAACTAGAGATTGTGAGATAAAAACTATACTAACAATAGCAATTAATAAAGAGAGTTTGGCCAATTAAGGAGCTGACGACGAGTTCACATTAAACATCAAGCCCCGACCCTTCTCAAACCCATTAAAGAAGTGCTATGTGTGTGTTTGACGGTAATGTGGGTTTCAATGACTCAATCATATGGGTCAGATCTGATAATGGACCTCGCCTGGTACTTAAACAAAGCCTGAGACTTTAACATTACCCCACATGCCACACTGTAATGGAAAAATGTGCCATACTAACTGTTGTAACCTAGATATAGGCTGCCTGCCATAGCCTCAAGAGCATAGTGCAATGAGTGTCGTTAGTTGACAGATGAAACAGTACCTGGGCCAGTGAGATTTGTTTACTTATTTTAAGCTGCACATTTTGAATAATCTCCTCCAGTTGGTTTGCATTTTTAAACTACAACCTGGTTTGGTTTTTGAAAACAAAAGAAATGGGAAGAAAGATGAATTAATTAAAAGTGAAAAAGTCTCCACTTACTTAAAATGCAGCCAGAGGATGGATCAAGAGGATGGAGAGAGAGACCAAGAGACTAAAGGTGTCAGCCGTAGGTCTGAATAGAAGGGTGGTAGGTGTGAAGGGTCTTTATTTGGAGCTGCAGTGTAAACAGTTTAGAATTGTATTTGACTGTGTATGTAGGATACTTATTTTAATAAACATGTTTAATTGAGCATTAAGGTGTACTTCATTTGAAAGTGGATTACATCACAAAAACTACAGGTGATTTACAAAAATGTAAAGAATGTGAATGGTGGATAATAAGATGACCATTGGATAGATACACATTCACTGAGCATTGCTGTCTGGTGGGCCCAATTCATCCATTGTTTGCCGTTTTAGATCTTGTGGAGCAAACAATTGTCTTTAGAAAGGCTTTGAAAAGACAAGTTGAACTAGCTGATAGACGGGGGTGTCAAACTCATTCCACAGAGGGCAGAGTGTCTGTGGGTTTTTGGTTTTTCATTACAATGAACACCTGGACAACCTAACCAGGTGAGCGGAGTTCCTTGGTCATTTTTGACCTTCATTTATCAATCAAGGGTGGTGTCACGACTCCCGCAGAAGTCGGTTCCTCTCATGTTCGGGCGGCGATCGACGTCACCGGCTTTCTAGCTATCGCCGCTCCATTTTTCATATTAATTTGTTTTGTCTTGACCCATACACACCTGGTTTTCATTCCCTAATCATTCTACATGAATTTAGCCCTCTGTTTCCCATCATGTATTTGTGTGTAATTGTTTGGTATTGTGGATTATTGTCGGGCGCTTTACTTTTGTCATGTTCCGTGTTTTTGGCATGTTATTGTTTTTAAGTGCTGTGTATTTTGGAGCGGAATTCAAGTGCGCCTGTTCACGACACTGCTCTCCTGCACCTGACTTCGCCTCCCGTACACACCTTTGACAGGTGGAGCAAAAACCTGCAGACACTCGGACCTCCCATGGTAGGAGTTTGACACATGTGGATTAAAGTAATTAACCACTCAAACTATTTTAATCCGGTGTGTAGATGTTGCCCAGAACAAAACCCTGCGCCCACCATGAAACTCCATTGACTGCCTAGCTCGCTCTAGCTAGCTAGCTGAAACTGTTGAGTAGGCCTATAGCTAAAATGTTCATTGAAAACCTTAACAGATCAGTGAAAATGCATAGTGGTTTGAGAAATGTCGTAAAAAGCTAGAAATCAATCTCCATAACATTACATACTTGCGATTACAACCACATTGTTATATTGCATACTTCACTTACCAGATATGAGTGATCGGGTGCGTTCCAAGTTGCCTTTGTTGTTGTCATGATGCGCAGTTGTGTTGTAGGTCAACATACACGGATTCTGCACAGACTAAGAATATACATTCAACTACCTGGAAATGCGTTTTTTTTTTCATTAATTGTACTTTTTTTTATAATCCGAACAACGCATAAAGTAACCTCCCTTGTAGCCGACTGTGTTGACGTGCTGGAACGCGCTCCGCATTACATTGGGTTGAAGTGGCCTATGTACAGTACTAATCTTGGGTCAGTTTTCCGTTATTTTCTCGTACGACTTGGGGAGAGAAAGCAACGTCAGCCGCAAGGGTTTTGATCGGCCAACATATGTTTTGACTGCAATGAGCGCAACAACACCCACCAATATCAAGGGAAATCAAGCATAGAAAACAGTATTTGACATTGGATGTAGGCTAAACATTGGAACCGCTCCAATATTATTGTGTAGACATGACTTGGTCTTAAAGCAACCAAACATTTGTTAGTAATTTTTTGTAATTTCATTATTACTTTTTTAAAACTTTAGTCTTAATTATATATAGTTATATTGTTTGTATAGCCTGGATCTCAGACTACCATAACCTTAATAATAATCACCATACTTACTTCACAAGCAATTACACTAGTTGACTGCACAGACACATAGTAGGATACTGACACTCACTCCGCGGTGGTCGTGAATGGGTATGAAGGCTGGACAAGTCGGAGTTCTCGGAAATTCCTCGTTCCGACTAGGACGTTTCACTTGAATGACCCTCCAAATAGGAATTACAAGTGGGAAATTAGAAAATGATGTTGCCAATCTTATTGGTTTAAGAATTGTTCCGACTTCAAAAGCACTTGAACACAATCACGTTGGAGTTACAATTTCCCATTTCCCACGAGAATGTGAAGCCAGCATAATACTGCATTCAAGTGCTAGTCGGTACTGGGAAACTGACATTTCTGACTTGCTAACTGGTTGAACGCGTTACAGTATCCTAAGTATATAACATGATTGACATGGCCGTAATTAATTATTTTACATTAACCTGTTTAACATGTAATAAATGCATTGAACTAAATTGTGTATTTAGGCTCCATGAAATACGAAATGGGTTATGAAGAAAATTGTGTACTGTTGCCTACACGACAAATTTGCCTTTCTGATTACAAGTGCACCAGTATACCAAAGTATTAAGCGAAATCAAGCATAGAAAACAGCATTGGTATTAATAAAACCATTTTTTTACGTAACTGTATTTTCTCAACAATTATGATCAGCAAGTCTAAAACAGTACATATGCATACGACACATTATAAAACAAAGACAACATTTCTGTATATTCACAACGTTGAATTAGCCATAAAGAATAACAAAATGAAATAGACTATCGAGTCTATTCTTGTTACAAATTTAACCAGTAGGCGTTTGCTGAAATGCATTATGTACATATATGCACGAATTGAATGTGAGACTGTGTTGCAACTACAGACGACATTTAAAAAAACGTTGAGGTCCATCCAACAGCAAATAATGTTTCACTACACGATTTGAATGACCCTTACCAAATGAGTGTAAACATCACATTTAAATGGAAAATAGCTAAATTATACAGGCAATAAAACGATATGCTTCACTAGACTATAGGTGATTTTGTTTGTGGGTTAAATGAAGAGAATATTCAAGTTAAGTTCAAGTTTATTCGGCTATTGCTTTTCCATCCGCACAGAGACGAGAGAAACAAGGAACAGAGAAATAGAAACATCACATTTAACAAAAAATATAGCTTATGCAGAGAGTGTGCAGTTGCTTCGATAAAGATGCAATTAGGGTTTTATTATAGGCTAAGAGCAGTGATTATGTGATGAATACATTTACAAATAAAAGCCAATGTTTGAGTCCAAGAACGCACAAGTTGATACCATGACTCGGGGCTCGAAATGATAGGCATCCCGCCATAATCGATGATAAAATGATTAAAATATATATGTAACGGGCTGTTCAACAAAGCACACAAACCCTGTAATTATTAAAAAGCCATGCCCACGGTGCAGATGCAACGTATCAAAGCATTTATCTTAAAATGTTGACTATTTCTTCACATTATAAATGCAGCAATCTCACATCGCAGTTGGCGATACGCGCGGATGTTCCCAAAATGCAACCGGCGGGAAACCACGTTCTCCAAAGCGCACAGTTCTCCCAAAGCGCACCGGTGCCTCAAATGCTAGAGGTTTCATGTGACCGAGATACCACTATTCGTGAGAGAAAAAATAAAGAGAAGATCTAACAACTATCATGGGCTGTTAATATGATTAGGATTGCGTTTTTGGCTTCTGGACATAGAAAATAACGTTTATTTGAAATTCAACAGAACAAGAGGTAATGCTGATTTCAATGGCACAATGTTAATGAGGAACGCCAGGGATTTTGGGCCCCATGAAAATATATCATTGGACCCCACCACCACAGGCCACACGAACCCTGGGCAATTGCTGTAACCACACACATCTAGAACCCAATCAAAGCTTTAAATAACTACCTTTGCAAGCTTGCAACTCTCTTGAAGTCCAATATTTACTGTACGATATTTCCTGGCAGTGAGCTGTGAAAATATAACACTGTGCAGACATGCATGCAATATTCTGCATACAGTGGAATTCACTATTTGATGCAAAACTGATACCCTCTATAAAGAATTGTGCTAAAGGCCATATTTAACAGTCTAAATGTCATTTTAAATGGTAAAAGTCTTGAATGGAAAATTTTCTTAAACAATAAATTACTTAAATATACATTAACCTCTTCAATTAAAATAAATTTACATTACCATCTATAGAATTATATAACAAACAAAATAGTACAATCTGCAGCAGATTATTGAACTAAGTATACATACCAACTAGAAAATAAGCAGCTGTAAAAGTGGAAATGGAAAACAAAATGGAAATAAAGGATGGTGACGCTAGAGGATGGTGACGCTAGAGGATGGTGGCGCTAGAGGAAAGGTCAAGTGGTCATCCCATCAATAGGTTTCTTCCACTTGGTCTTGATTGTGCACAACAAATATTATGGCAATCCAGGCATTACTTTGAGATATATATCTTGTTCTCAGCCTGTGGGCATCATGCATGTAGTGATCCAATATCCATAACAATGCCATTTAACAGTTATCACTGGCCATTGCTCAGCCTTACTCACCAAGAGCCCAGCGCCAAGCCTTCTTGCTAGCAAAGTGACTGATCAAGTCTTTGAAGTCCAGCTTTCTAGCTAACTGACGTTCAATGGACAGCATGGCAAGACTGCAAAGCCTGTCCTGGAACATAGTGGACCTCAAATAGTTGATCAGTTTTAGCTTACTGAAAGCTCTCTTGCCACCAGCAACAGTCCCAGGCAGTATGCAAAAAATACATAAAGCAATGCACACTTCTCCAAAAATGCTTTGCAGCTGCATCTTACAAATTGCATCCAGCAGACCAAGAGAGGGCAAGTTAGGGGGGAGGGGGGGGGGGGAGTGGCAGCATATACAGTGTTCAGGTGTCTTACTTCATTTTGAAACTCAGGTGTAAGTTCTCTGGAATACTTCATGATCAGTGGTTGGCACACAGAAGGGACTTTATCCTCACCAATCTGCCCAAATTTCAGAACAGCAGAAAATTATTCTGCAATTTTTGCAGTGGTGTGGAACATAGTGTCCAAGTCACTTATGATGTTGTCCATAGCAGTAAAAAAAAAAAACACACTGTGTTCCAAAACACTGTTGCTGCACTGTCCTGAGCCGTCTCCTCTTGAGAGGTCTCACCATGGAATCTCTTCCTTTTCCTCTGGCGGCTGTGTTCCTTGCTAAATTGAGGTGCAACATCATTTGCGTAGCAATCAGTGTTTCCTCAGACAGGAGAGACTCCCATCCATCTCCAAGAGCCTGCATCTCTTCCTTTAAGGCTCTGATATTGGCTGCCTCTGTGTCAAGTGCGATTTTTTTTCAGAGAGGCTCACTGGATGTTTACTTTTGTCAAAAACAAGAAAAGAAACCGTTACTTTTACTAGTACATTGTAAATAAAATATTCTTAATAATGATAGGTTAATAATTTAATATTTTTAAAAAATGTACCTAATGTTCTAATATTTCTTTAGGGCCCCTGTCAGTCATAGGCCCTTAGACTCGTCCTAACTTTCCCCCCCATATGGTGCCCCTGTGTACTATGCCAATTGCCACTGCCCTTTCTCTCGGTTCTTGAGATTATTTGATCTTAACAAACCGTGCCTTGCCTATGTCGATAAGATCTAGCCGATAATGTTGGTTAACATATTTGTCAAACATGACTAGCCTATATCTTTGTAATTAAAAGTCTCATTTCATATCAGCATCAGTCTCATCATAGTAGAGCTACATTTTATACTCATTCAAGTCACGAGTGTGTCCCGAAGTTGAAGCGTTTATTCATCCCCTTGCCAATGGAACAAGTTGGTGGTGGCAAGGGGTTCGTTTGGGATTCAACAAAAGTCTGCTGGCAGACTTGAACCGACAGCCTGTTGGGGAGAGGGAGACAAACAATGACTTATTATAGATTGGTATATGAGAAGCTACATCTCTGCTGTAGCTTGAACAGTAGGCCTACCTTTAATCACGTTCTTGTTCTGCTCTCTTCCATTAGTCCACTGGGCCTTATTTCGCCTCCCTTTTGCTCTGTCTTGGCTCAGCCGGAGCAAATTTAACAGGTTTCTCTACATCAGCCTCTGTCATTTCTAACAGAGCTGCATTTCGAAGAACTGACACTAGAAGGGAAAATATTAAGCAAAAAAGTATCCGTACATTTCGATTCAACAAGAGTGGTGATACATCCCAATTCTCCACACTTTTCCTTAAGTATGCACTTGTACACTCCTTCTCATGGGTTTTAAAGGCATTTAATATGTGTGGGTATTGGCTGGAGGGATTGATGGATTTAATTGACAATTAAAAAAGTACAAGGCTGCTCCAGCCAGAGACAACCGAACATGCACAGCAAAATTATTGAGGATAAGAAGAAGGCAAGGTGGAATATACCACAATTGTTGTGGTTGTTAGAACAGTGGGTGCTGTGGGTGGGCTCTC
Source organism: Oncorhynchus mykiss (assembly GCF_057628025.1). Lineage (NCBI taxonomy): Eukaryota > Metazoa > Chordata > Actinopteri > Salmoniformes > Salmonidae > Oncorhynchus > Oncorhynchus mykiss. The sequence continues at coordinate 33,234,831 of NC_143028.1, read as the reverse complement.
TCTGTTGTCTTTACACTAGCAGATTTCTAAGAGCTTCTGTATAATAACAGCCATTTAATTTACAAAAGGTCTTTGCTTTCATTTACTAAATCATAAAACAGAAAAATATCACAGTAATGGTTGAACCTACCCACTATGATGTCCTTCACATGTCGTGTCTTGATGCCCTCTCCCGCACCAATTTAATTGGGTGGCTAGGTCAGATCCGAAAATACTAACTGAGATCGGAAAAGAACATGTTAATGCAGACAATTATTGTCTTTCAAATCTGCCTGTTATACATTCAGAACATAAAAGTTCAAGTCTTACCAGATATGTTTCTGCACACTAATACAGTTCCAATGTAGCACTAACACCAGACTCAACTAATCAACTCATTTTAGTTGAATGAGTTGTGTTTGAGGTCAACTAGAATAATTAACCCATTCCATCGGGGCACTGCAGCCAAATCCTATTGGCTGTATTCCAACACTATACACACTTTAACTGCTGCTGGGTGAGCTCGTATGACGGTAGATCAAATATAAGGAACAACTGATGGGCTAGAACACAAAGGTTATTAAGAATTATACTGTTACACAGTTGTTGTGAATCCCTCTATGTAGCCCATGAAAGGGTTAGCGAACATATTTAAAAAAAATGTTTAATGTGCCCGGCCAAGTCTCTCATTTGAAGTCATAGAGCTCCTACAATGTAAGTTGTGGCAGTATGGGTTCCCTGTCCTCCTCACCCCTCTGTGGTTCTTGACCCGGTAGAGCAGTTGCAGTTGCACTTCTTACTTGTACAAGTTTAGTCAGATGCGCCACCTTGAGCTGAAGCTCCCCCAGCTTTTCAAGGTTGATCCATTAGTACTAATACAAAGCAGTTTTCTGATTTCAATAGAAAGGTGAGGCCAAATATACCAGTGCAATTTGATGGGATAAGCCGTTGGGTGACCTAGGGAAAGTTGAGAGACCGGTGTGAGTACCATTGTGAGAAAGGGAGTAAAAAGTATTGTTGTTATTTTGAATTTCATTCATTAAATAGCTTACATTCAAGAGAGTCTTCCTCATGGGGCAGCAGGTAGCCTAGTGGTTAGAGTGTTGGACTAGTAACCAAAATGTTGCAAGGTTGAATCCCTGAGCTGACAAGGTAAAAATCTGTCGTTCTGCCCCTGAACAAGGCAGTTAACCTACTGTTCCTAGGCAGTCACTGAAAATAAGAATTTGTTCTTAACTGACTTGCCTAGTTAAATACATGGGCGTGGTGGCTTAAGGAGAACAAAAATATATATATTTTTTAAATCACATTGTTGTTCACAATGTATTTGGACAGATCCCTAAATACTCTACGATTAAGTTTACTTTAGGGTAAGTAAGTGGTTAGTCAGTTGGTGGAAGGCCTAGTGAGTTAACTTTTATAAACCATCTGTAAGGGACACTTACATTCTGAAAAGGTCGGCCCTTGTTGCCCGACTGACGCTGCTCTTGTCTCCATCTCTGGTCTCCAACTGGGTCTTGTGGCTTGAAGTGAACAATCATTCATTCATGTTGTTGATCACACTGTAAACCATATAGATACTCAAACTATCAACACTGCAAATGGTTAGGGTTAAGTTTACTTTAGGGTAAGTAAGTGGTCAGTTGGTAGTGGAATGCCTGGTGAGTTAACTTTTATAAACCATCTCTGTAAGGGGCGCCTATATTTTGTAAAAGGGGTTGGTGGAGGCCGAGGTGAAGATGAACGTGGGGGTGGGTATTCTTCCTCCTCCGAGGACGGCGGGGGTGATGAGGACAATGAGGGTCTAAATATGTAAATTAATCATTATTAGAATTTATACAGTGGGTTGGTCAAAACAAGCATAGCAATGGGTAGACAGGCTAATGGTTTTCTGATCTGAGAAATCCCTGCACATCCACTGTCCCATCAGCCCAGTCAGGCAATTAATTAACTTGTTTACACTCGCTTACCACATGCATACCACTTTGCAATTGAAAGAAGGCTGAATACTTATGGCAAACCATTCATCATGCAAAAAAAAACCACACATTTTAAAACACTTGCTGCAATGTAGACGAAACAAATTAAAATGTGGAGAAATTCATAGTCAAACAATTATGTGCTCACTTGTTAAATTTTCTGAAGTGTTAAGGTCTGATGTTACAAATTACATCCCACCGCTTTACAATGATTCTGTAAATAGAAGCCTGTTAAAACACATGGCGCCATTCAGCATGAATGAAGATATCAGCGCCAGACACCAACTAGTGGGTATGTGTAGTGATATTAACAATATCAGAACATCATCCGGACATCCAAACATCAGAAAGGCTGTACACTGAGCCTTTTTGGAATGACCTGTTTGGAAGAGCAGGCGTGCAGCAAACTCCTTACAGCTTTTTGGGGGGGTTTGGAGTTAACCTTTTCTTGACAGTCAATAATTGTATTCCTGTCTTACATAAGGAGGCCACCATTCCAGCCCATCTTTAAACCACTCCTGTGCCACTGGTCCAGTTGTGTTTTCCTTCACAAATAGAACAACGAGGTACATATCTAATACAAAAAACAAACAAAAATATTTCATTCAGTAAATCAGTTGGGTAGACTTGATTATACTACCTGGGACAGGTTAAGAGATCCAAAGACAAGACAGTGTGGATTGATACAATTATTTGCAGGTAACTGCTCACTGTATTTTGGAATGGCAGATCACAGGGCAGCTCAGGAGAACAGGCTTTGGTGGACGGTGTGGCTGCAAGCAGGGGAAAAGGTGTGTTTGTAGGACAGCTGTTTGTCTACTGCTAATTACAAATACAACTCAAAATAAACATAGAAAAAAGGCTAAATATACAGATTCTTATTGAATCATTCTTAGTGGCCTACATGAGGCTAACTTGTGACATGTAACTGTTTGCAGTTAACCATTTAGCTGTGGTCAAGTAACTAACAGTTCCACTTACTGAATGTATTGAGATGATGTGAGGAGGGCCAAACAGATCAAGGCAAGAGGCTGAGAGATGATGGACAGGAGACTGAGAGCAGTTGGATGGGCAAGAGACAGAGATGTTGGATGGACAAGAGGCTGAGAGCTGTTGTATGGGCAAGAGGCTGAGAGCAGTTGGATGGGCAAGAGGCTGAGAGCAGTTGGATGGGCAAGAGGCTGAGAGCAGTTGGATGGGCAAGAGGCTGAGAGCAGTTGGATGGGCAAGAGGCTGAGAGCAGTTGGATGGGCAAGAGGCTGAGAGCAGTTGGATGGGCAAGAGGCTGAGAGCAGTTGGATGGGCAAGAGGCTGAGAGCAGTTGGATGGGCAAGAGGCTGAGAGCAGTTGGATGGGCAAGAGGCTGAGAGCAGTTGGATGGGCAAGAGGCTGAGAGCAGTTGGATGGGCAAGAGGCTGAGAGATGTTGGATGGGCAAGACGCTGAGAGCAGTTGGATGGGCAAGACGCTGAGAGATGTTGTATGGGCAAGAGGCTGAGAGATGTTGTATGGGCAAGAGGCTGAGAGTTGTTGTATGGGCAAGAGGCTGAGAGATGTTGTATGGGCAAGAGGCTGAGAGATGTTGGATGGGCAAGATGCTGAGAGATGTTGTATGGGCAAGAGGCTGAGAGATGTTGTATGGGCAAGAGGCTGAGAGTTGTTGGATGGGCAAGACGCTGAGAGATGTTGGATGGGCAAGACGCTGAGAGATGTTGGATGGGCAAGAGGCTGAGAGATGTTGGATGGGCAAGAGGCTGAGAGATGTTGGATGGGCAAGAGGCTGAGAGCAGTTGGATGGGCAAGAGGCTGAGAGCAGTTGGATGGGCAAGACGCTGAGAGCAGTTGGATGGGCAAGATGCTGAGAGCAGTTGGATGGGCAAGACGCTGAGAGCAGTTGGATGGGCAAGACGCTGAGAGCAGTTGGATGGGCAAGACGCTGAGAGATGTTGTATGGGCAAGACGCTGAGAGATGTTGTATGGGCAAGAGGCTGAGAGTTGTTGGATGGGCAAGAGGCTGAGAGTTGTTGGATGGGCAAGACGCTGAGAGATGTTGTATGGGCAAGAGGCTGAGAGTTGTTGTATGGGCAAGAGGCTGAGAGTTGTTGTATGGGCAAGAGGCTGAGAGTTGTTGTATGGGCAAGAGGCTGAGAGTTGTTGTATGGGCAAGAGGCTGAGAGTTGTTGTATGGGCAAGAGGCTGAGAGTTGTTGTATGGGCAAGAGGCTGAGAGTTGTTGTATGGGCAAGAGGCTGAGAGTTGTTGTATGGGCAAGAGGCTGAGAGTTGTTGTATGGGCAAGACGCTGAGAGATGTTGTATGGGCAAGACGCTGAGAGATGTTGTATGGGCAAGACGCTGAGAGTTGTTGTATGGGCAAGAGGCTGAGAGTTGTTGTATGGGCAAGAGGCTGAGAGCAGTTGGATGGGCAAGAGACAGAGATGTTGGATGGACAAGAGGCTGAGAGCTGTTGTATGGGCAAGAGGCTGAGAGCAGTTGGATGGGCAAGAGGCTGAGAGCAGTTGGATGGGCAAGAGGCTGAGAGCAGTTGGATGGGCAAGAGGCTGAGAGCAGTTGGATGGGCAAGAGGCTGAGAGCAGTTGGATGGGCAAGAGGCTGAGAGCAGTTGGATGGGCAAGAGGCTGAGAGCAGTTGGATGGGCAAGAGGCTGAGAGCAGTTGGATGGGCAAGAGGCTGAGAGCAGTTGGATGGGCAAGAGGCTGAGAGCAGTTGGATGGGCAAGAGGCTGAGAGCAGTTGGATGGGCAAGAGGCTGAGAGCAGTTGGATGGGCAAGAGGCTGAGAGATGTTGGATGGGCAAGACGCTGAGAGCAGTTGGATGGGCAAGACGCTGAGAGCAGTTGGATGGGCAAGACGCTGAGAGCAGTTGGATGGGCAAGACGCTGAGAGCTGTTGTATGGGCAAGAGGCTGAGAGCTGTTGTATGGGCAAGAGGCTGAGAGTTGTTGTATGGGCAAGAGGCTGAGAGTTGTTGTATGGGCAAGAGGCTGAGAGTTGTTGTATGGGCAAGAGGCTGAGAGTTGTTGTATGGGCAAGAGGCTGAGAGTTGTTGTATGGGCAAGAGGCTGAGAGTTGTTGTATGGGCAAGAGGCTGAGAGTTGTTGTATGGGCAAGAGGCTGAGAGTTGTTGTATGGGCAAGAGGCTGAGAGTTGTTGTATGGGCAAGAGGCTGAGAGTTGTTGTATGGGCAAGAGGCTGAGAGTTGTTGTATGGGCAAGAGGCTGAGAGTTGTTGTATGGGCAAGAGGCTGAGAGTTGTTGTATGGGCAAGACGCTGAGAGATGTTGTATGGGCAAGACGCTGAGAGTTGTTGTATGGGCAAGAGGCTGAGAGTTGTTGTATGGACAAGAGGCTGAGAGCTGTTGTATGGGCAAGAGGCTGAGAGCTGTTGTATGGGCAAGAGGCTGAGAGCAGTTGGATGGGCAAGAGGCTGAGAGCAGTTGGATGGGCAAGAGGCTGAGAGCAGTTGGATGGGCAAGAGGCTGAGAGCAGTTGGATGGGCAAGAGGCTGAGAGCAGTTGGATGGGCAAGAGGCTGAGAGCAGTTGGATGGGCAAGAGGCTGAGAGCAGTTGGATGGGCAAGAGGCTGAGAGCAGTTGGATGGGCAAGAGGCTGAGAGCAGTTGGATGGGCAAGAGGCTGAGAGCAGTTGGATGGGCAAGAGGCTGAGAGCAGTTGGATGGGCAAGAGGCTGAGAGCAGTTGGATGGGCAAGAGGCTGAGAGCAGTTGGATGGGCAAGAGGCTGAGAGCAGTTGGATGGGCAAGAGACAGAGATGTTGGATGGACAAGAGGCTGAGAGCTGTTGTATGGGCAAGAGGCTGAGAGCAGTTGGATGGGCAAGAGGCTGAGAGCAGTTGGATGGGCAAGAGGCTGAGAGCAGTTGGATGGGCAAGAGGCTGAGAGCAGTTGGATGGGCAAGAGGCTGAGAGCAGTTGGATGGGCAAGAGGCTGAGAGCAGTTGGATGGGCAAGAGGCTGAGAGCAGTTGGATGGGCAAGAGGCTGAGAGCAGTTGGATGGGCAAGAGGCTGAGAGCAGTTGGATGGGCAAGAGGCTGAGAGCAGTTGGATGGGCAAGAGGCTGAGAGCAGTTGGATGGGCAAGAGGCTGAGAGCAGTTGGATGGGCAAGAGGCTGAGAGCAGTTGGATGGGCAAGAGGCTGAGAGCAGTTGGATGGGCAAGACGCTGAGAGCAGTTGGATGGGCAAGACGCTGAGAGCAGTTGTATGGGCAAGAGGCTGAGAGCTGTTGTATGGGCAAGAGGCTGAGAGTTGTTGTATGGGCAAGAGGCTGAGAGTTGTTGTATGGGCAAGAGGCTGAGAGTTGTTGTATGGGCAAGAGGCTGAGAGTTGTTGTATGGGCAAGAGGCTGAGAGTTGTTGTATGGGCAAGAGGCTGAGAGTTGTTGTATGGGCAAGAGGCTGAGAGTTGTTGTATGGGCAAGAGGCTGAGAGATGTTGGATGGGCAAGACGCTGAGAGATGTTGTATGGGCAAGAGGCTGAGAGTTGTTGTATGGGCAAGAGGCTGAGAGTTGTTGTATGGACAAGAGGCTGAGAGCTGTTGTATGGGCAAGAGGCTGAGAGCAGTTGGATGGGCAAGAGGCTGAGAGCAGTTGGATGGGCAAGAGGCTGAGAGCAGTTGGATGGGCAAGAGGCTGAGAGCAGTTGGATGGGCAAGAGGCTGAGAGCAGTTGGATGGGCAAGAGGCTGAGAGCAGTTGGATGGGCAAGAGGCTGAGAGCAGTTGGATGGGCAAGAGGCTGAGAGCAGTTGGATGGGCAAGAGGCTGAGAGCAGTTGGATGGGCAAGAGGCTGAGAGCAGTTGGATGGGCAAGAGGCTGAGAGCAGTTGGATGGGCAAGAGGCTGAGAGCAGTTGGATGGGCAAGAGGCTGAGAGCAGTTGGATGGGCAAGAGGCTGAGAGCAGTTGGATGGGCAAGAGGCTGAGAGCAGTTGGATGGGCAAGAGGCTGAGAGCAGTTGGATGGGCAAGAGGCTGAGAGCAGTTGGATGGGCAAGAGGCTGAGAGCAGTTGGATGGGCAAGAGGCTGAGAGCAGTTGGATGGGCAAGAGGCTGAGAGCAGTTGGATGGGCAAGAGGCTGAGAGCAGTTGGATGGGCAAGAGGCTGAGAGCAGTTGGATGGGCAAGAGGCTGAGAGCAGTTGGATGGGCAAGACGCTGAGAGCAGTTGGATGGGCAAGACGCTGAGAGCAGTTGGATGGGCAAGACGCTGAGAGCAGTTGTATGGGCAAGAGGCTGAGAGCTGTTGTATGGGCAAGAGGCTGAGAGTTGTTGTATGGGCAAGAGGCTGAGAGTTGTTGTATGGGCAAGAGGCTGAGAGTTGTTGTATGGGCAAGAGGCTGAGAGTTGTTGTATGGGCAAGAGGCTGAGAGTTGTTGTATGGGCAAGAGGCTGAGAGTTGTTGTATGGGCAAGAGGCTGAGAGTTGTTGTATGGGCAAGAGGCTGAGAGATGTTGGATGGGCAAGACGCTGAGAGATGTTGTATGGGCAAGACGCTGAGAGTTGTTGTATGGGCAAGAGGCTGAGAGTTGTTGTATGGACAAGAGGCTGAGAGCTGTTGTATGGGCAAGAGGCTGAGAGCAGTTGGATGGGCAAGAGGCTGAGAGCAGTTGGATGGGCAAGAGGCTGAGAGCAGTTGGATGGGCAAGAGGCTGAGAGCAGTTGGATGGGCAAGAGGCTGAGAGCAGTTGGATGGGCAAGAGGCTGAGAGCAGTTGGATGGGCAAGAGGCTGAGAGCAGTTGGATGGGCAAGAGGCTGAGAGCAGTTGGATGGGCAAGAGGCTGAGAGCAGTTGGATGGGCAAGAGGCTGAGAGCAGTTGGATGGGCAAGAGGCTGAGAGCAGTTGGATGGGCAAGAGGCTGAGAGCAGTTGGATGGGCAAGAGGCTGAGAGCAGTTGGATGGGCAAGAGGCTGAGAGCAGTTGGATGGGCAAGAGGCTGAGAGCAGTTGGATGGGCAAGAGGCTGAGAGCAGTTGGATGGGCAAGAGGCTGAGAGCAGTTGGATGGGCAAGAGGCTGAGAGCAGTTGGATGGGCAAGAGGCTGAGAGCAGTTGGATGGGCAAGAGGCTGAGAGCAGTTGGATGGGCAAGAGGCTGAGAGCAGTTGGATGGGCAAGACGCTGAGAGCAGTTGGATGGGCAAGACGCTGAGAGCAGTTGGATGGGCAAGACGCTGAGAGATGTATGGGCAAGAGGCTGAGAGATGTTGTATGGGCAAGAGGCTGAGAGATGTTGGATGGGCAAGATGCTGAGAGATGTTGTATGGGCAAGAGGCTGAGAGATGTTGTATGGGCAAGAGGCTGAGAGTTGTTGGATGGGCAAGACGCTGAGAGATGTTGGATGGGCAAGACGCTGAGAAATGTTGGATGGGCAAGAGGCTGAGAGATGTTGGATGGGCAAGAGGCTGAGAGATGTTGGATGGGCAAGAGGCTGAGAGATGTTGGATGGGCAAGAAGCTGAGAGATGTTGGATGGGCAAGAGGCTGAGAGCAGTTGGATGGGCAAGACGCTGAGAGCAGTTGGATGGGCAAGATGCTGAGAGCAGTTGGATGGGCAAGACGCTGAGAGCAGTTGGATGGGCAAGACGCTGAGAGCAGTTGGATGGGCAAGACGCTGAGAGTTGTTGGATGGGCAAGACGCTGAGAGATGTTGGATGGGCAAGACGCTGAGAGATGTTGGATGGGCAAGACGCTGAGAGATGTTGGATGGGCAAGACGCTGAGAGATGTTGGATGGGCAAGAAGCTGAGAGTTGTTGGATGGGCAAGAGGCTGAGAGATGTTGGATGGGCAAGAGGCTGAGAGTTGTTGTATGGGCAAGAGGCTGAGAGTTGTTGTATGGGCAAGAGGCTGAGAGTTGTTGTATGGACAAGAGGCTGAGAGATGTTGGATGGGCAAGACGCTGAGAGTTGTTGTATGGGCAAGAGGCTGAGAGTTGTTGTATGGGCAAGAGGCTGAGAGTTGTTGTATGGGCAAGAGGCTGAGAGTTGTTGTATGGGCAAGAGGCTGAGAGTTGTTGTATGGGCAAGAGGCTGAGAGTTGTTGTATGGGCAAGAGGCTGAGAGTTGTTGTATGGGCAAGAGGCTGAGAGTTGTTGTATGGGCAAGAGGCTGAGAGTTGTTGTATGGGCAAGAGGCTGAGAGATGTTGGATGGGCAAGACGCTGAGAGTTGTTGTATGGGCAAGAGGCTGAGAGATGTTGGATGGGCAAGACGCTGAGAGTTGTTGTATGGGCAAGAGGCTGAGAGTTGTTGTATGGGCAAGAGGCTGAGAGTTGTTGTATGGGCAAGAGGCTGAGAGTTGTTGGATGGGCAAGAGGCTGAGAGTTGTTGGATGGGCAAGACGCTGAGAGATGTTGGATGGGCAAGACGCTGAGAGATGTTGGATGGGCAAGACGCTGAGAGATGTTGGATGGGCAAGACGCTGAGAGATGTTGGATGGGCAAGACGCTGAGAGATGTTGGATGGGCAAGACGCTGAGAGATGTTGGATGGGCAAGAAGCTGAGAGTTGTTGGATAGGCAAGAGGCTGAGAGATGTTGGATGGGCAAGAGGCTGAGAGTTGTTGTATGGACAAGAGGCTGAGAGATGTTGGATGGGCAAGACGCTGAGAGTTGTTGTATGGGCAAGAGGCTGAGAGTTGTTGTATGGGCAAGAGGCTGAGAGTTGTTGTATGGGCAAGAGGCTGAGAGTTGTTGGATAGACAAGAGGCTGAGAGATGTTGGATGGACAAGAGGCTGAGAGATGTTGGATGGACAAGAGGCTGAGAGATGTTGGATGGACATAAGGCTGAGAGATGTTTGATGGACAAGAGGCTGAGAGATGTTGGATGGACAAGAGGCTGAGAGATGTTGGATGGACAAAACGCTGAGAAATATTGGATGGGTGGGGTGGTGCAGGTGTGGGGGTGGACTCAAATGGTCAGTCGATGTATATGAGTGGCACAGCAACAAATTGTCTTCCATGACGTATTAGGAAAGCCTTGCCTTCTACCAGTCCAACATTGCAGTAGTATGCTGTGTCCAACAGGCCATTTACTAAGTGTATGCCAAATGTAGAAGAAGGCATTGGGTATTCAAAAGACTTGATGGGCAAATTCTGAGTACACCAGATATGCCTCCTCCTCAACAATGGTATTCCTGATCTTTGCAACCTTCTCCTGAATAAATACATGGCTCTTGGCTTGGTCTAGTTTGAGGGTGAAAAGCTCTGTCGCATTGAGTGTACTGCCGCGCACAATGAAAGATTGGTGGCAGAGGCCCTGATGCATGTTCTCCTCTTGCACCCAAATGCTCTACTCTCCACACTACCACAGCTGCGTTCTCAGAAAGCCTCTCAACAACCTGACTACAGGAAGCTCCAGGTTCTGACAAGCCTCTTTTAACTTTTGCATAAAACTTTCAAACTCGAAGGCACCGAAAGAGTCGACTCCCATGCACCTCGACGTCTTGTGCAAGATACACAAGCATTTCGCTACACCGGCAATAACATCTGCTAAACACGTGTATGTAACCAATATAATTGGATTTGTCCAAGAGGCCATCTATAGGTGTATGCCAAATGCAAGGCATGGGATATTCAAAGAAATACTCTTGATGGGAGAATTCTGAGTAGATCAGAAAAAGCTGATGGTTTTAATCAGCATTTCTCATCTGTTACCTCATAATAATTCCAACCACAATACCATACATACTAGGTATACATCGAACCAGGGGCCGGATTCACAAAACACTACTTATGAAAAAACGTAAGAAGTTTAAGGAAAAAAATAAGTTCATACGATAGTTCGGAAATGCAATTCCTCAAAATGTTCTCAGGAATTCATAGTTTTTAGGAACTTTGTAAATATCATTCCTAAGAACTTTGTAAATATTAGTGACATGCTTGAAACCAATAAATAAGCCTATATGACAGGGATTATAGAATTTGGCCCACTATAATAAAGCATTTCCATTTCATTACATTTATTTATCTGTTTTATGTCTCGAATATTACTTTTTTTGTTGGCTCGCAAAGCCTTTATACACAAAAACAAACGTTATGTTTCACACATTATACCCATCAGACTAGCTATATCAAAAACAAAAATGGATAACAAAGGCAAGCGCAATACAAACTTCAGCAAGCGAGAGCTTGAAGTGACGGTGGAGGAAATAGCAGCCAGGAAAAGGTTGCTGTTGGGGAGACTTGATAACTGCGGGGTCACTGCAGAGACCAAAAAAGAGAGGATGGGCGAGATTGCCCGAGTTGGTCTCTGGCGTCAGGGGTATGGCAAAGGACAGTGACACCGTAAAATCAAGTCGGATGCTAAGAAGGGAGCTGAGAGAAGAAGAGAGTTGAAGAAGACTGGAGTTAATAGTGAGGCTATATACAGGGGGTACCGGTATAGAGTCAATGTGCGGGGGCACCGATTAGTTGAGGTAATATGTATATGAGATATTAAAGTGACTATGCATAGATAATAAATGGAGAGTAGCAGCAGCGTAAAAGAGGGAGGGCAATGCAAATAGTCTGGGTAGCCAAAGGCTTCTCAACAGCTTCTACCCCCAAAGCCATTACTCCTGAACAGCTATTAAAAGGGCTACCCAGGCCCCTCTTTTACGCTGCTGCTACTCTCTGTTTATTATCTATGCATAGTCACTTTAATAACTCTATTTACGTGTACATATTCCCTCAATTACCTCGACTAACCGGTGCCCCCGCAGATTGTACCGGTACCCCCTGTATATAGCCTCGCTATTGTTATTTTACTGCTGCTGTTTAATTAATTGTTACTTTATTTCCATTATTTTACAAAACACATTTTTTCTTAAAAGCATTGTTGGCATTTCACTGTAAGGTGTAGTACTACACCTGTAGTATTCGGCATATGTGACAAATAAAATTTGATTTCAGAACCTCCCAAACCATCCGCCATTTGTCATCGGACAGTTTTGTGGAAACAGCTAACCATGGCCACATGACTATCTAGAAGACTTTGTTGCTGACGTCTTGCAATTGGATATGGGATTCCTGTTCCAAGGCGAGATGTTCCTTTCACACAATGTCCACAACCTTGGACACGACACATCCATTGTCTCTTGCCCAATCTATTGTCTCTCAGCCTGAAGATGAAATGTGGTTTTTGTTGTTGTGCATTTACCCCCTTTTTCTCCCCAATTGGTTAGTTTTTTCCCCCATCGCTGCAACCCCCGTACGAACTCAGGTGAGGCGAAGTTTGAGAGTAATGTGTCCCCCGAAACACGACACTGCCAAGCCGTACTGCTTTTTGACACACTGCTCGCTTAACCCGGAAGCCAGCTGCACCGATGTGTCAGGAGGAAACACTGTACAACTGGCATCCGAAGTCAGCTTGCCCACCACAAGGAGTCACTATAGCACGATGGGACAAGGAAATCGCAGCCGGTCAAACCCTCCCTTAACCCGAACAACGCTTGGCCAAATTGTGCGCCGCTTCATCGGTCTCCCGGGTCGCGGCCAGCTGTGACATAGCCTGGGATCGAACCCGGGGTTGTAGTGACGCCTCAAGCACTGTGATGCAGTGTCTTTGACCGCTGCACCACTCCGGAAGAGCCTGAAGATGATATTGACAACCATTAGGGAAATTTGTGGATGTGTAGGGGTTCACGCTGTTACAACATGGTAGGTATGGGACCAGAACAGAAGAGAAGTTTAGGTTAAATGGTTTCTAGATCTATGCACGGCTAGGTATGTGCGAGGGAGCGCAACACCACATACCTTCAGAAACAGGCCCGGATGACCAACGGTTGGAGTCATGATGATGGTCGCTTCTTGAAGGAACGAAAATAATTGCAAGAGAAACACACATGAATACATATAGAAAAAATACTTATTGGAAGCAAGCCTATATCCTGCCAGAGATTGAATGATTTTAGTTTAATGGAAACAGTTATACAGTACAGTGTATGATAGAGAACACAGTGAAAATCTAATTTATTTGTATTATTTCAATACATTTATTGGAATTATATGACTGGATAATTTGATGTGGTGGCTGCATGCATTCTATACTGGATCCGTTTGTAATTTAAGCCTATTTCGTAAAAATTGCTTTATTAATCCTAGTCCAGATCTCCCCATTTTTTTTATAAAATTTCTTCCTCCATCAAATCCACTCATGTATGCCGTTACCCTAATCCCTTTATATATTATAGAGAACATCATATTTGATGTCTGAATGTAGCCTACTTGTTTATTGATTAGTTAGCTGAAAATAAATATATATTTTAGTCATTTTAAGATTTGCATAATTTTTTAAAAAGTGTACGAGTAAAATGTGGTGGATGTCAAATATGGTCTCTCGCTTGAGAATCCCGTTTTGAGAACTCACTGACTTCAAGTGTCAAGCATTGTTATAAGATGCAATGTGGATGGATGATTCAGTGATTTCATTTCTCATTGTCAACTAATTTCTTCGGATTTCTCATCTTCTACACAGTTCAGTTGAGGTGGCCACTTGGTTTATAATTTGCCAAATTGACTCCTGCACTTTTGTTCATTTATTTAAGCCTATGGGTTTTATACAGATTTTCGGATAAAAATATATTGCCAACCATGACCCGATAAGGTTTGGGTATGCGATGCTTATAATGTGTGAAACGTAGACGAGGAATGATTATGCATTGAGAGAAGGCAGCCATTCAATCAAGTTGCATTTTAGGTGTTCTCTGCCGGTTGTTAGTTATTTTTGCATTGACTGGCATTGTCATATTCATATGTGTAAACATACGGAATTGTAATTGGATGCATTTTACCGCCATATCATACTGTGCTATGATTGGTTAAGACCACCCAAATGGTTAGGTCATGGTCAGTTTTGATCCTGGTTGGCGATACGTGAACATGCCAGTTATAGCTACCTAATAAAGAGCTACGTTAAGAAATATCCTGTAGTACTGCATTTTATTATTTTGTGCAAAACAAGACGGGCATGTAAACCAAAACTACCCAAGCGATGGTCGATAGTTCCAGAACCTTGGTTTCTAGGGATGCTGTCCATGGTTCTGAAAACAGCGCACGTCTGGTCTGTGCATAGAATGTCAGATCAAAACATTGTATTGGGCCGCTGTCCATGGATCTGAAAATAGCGCTGAAACGTTGTAGCATTTGCTACAGCAGAACAGAAACAACAAGAATTATTTACCCTGGATGGTCCAGCATCAACAGTTATTTATTTACGATACTGAATTGCACATTTCACGGGGCAGAAGTTGTTCCCCTAGGTTCTCATACATGCAGCCACAACGATTATCTCTGTCTCTTTCCATTGTGTTTTTGTGGTTCTTGGTTTCTTCATTTTTGTATTTTATCACGAATGAGTCTGTCTTCAGTTTGCGATTTCCTTCATTGCCTCTTCGGCCAAAGTGCAACTGCAAATCACACAAAACCTTATTCAGGTGGCGTTGAAACTCCGGAGAATATTACCCATCTCCTGTTTTGCAACAGTTGCCAGATCGATGTTCATCCCCTTTTGTGACAGCCATTCCAGAACGCACTTCACTGCCCAGTTGGTTTGTCTTGATGTAGCTAGCTTCTTAATTTCTCTAATTTTCTATGTCGTCTATAGCAGCGCTAACGTTACGGATCTCTGTATGTCTAATGTTAAAGCTAATGTTTTTCTCATTTTCAAAAGCTGCATTCACCCAATTGTGTGTGGTTATCCTTAGATTTATTCTTCAGACTTGCCTAAAGGGAATTGTTGATATGTTGTCAATTTTGTCTTGTCGATAACATTTACTCTGGATAAATCCGGTTCTGGAGTGTCTTAACAACATTACACCAACATATTTAGATTGAAAGTGTCAAGATTTTTTTTTTTTTTTTGCGTGATAGGCAAATATACTTAATGAGATCGCCACATTTGCATATTTTAATCAGACATTTCAGAAAAATCATAATACAAAAATGTATTATTGTGTCTACATTAAACTGGTGAAAGTGGATTGTGATATGATTACGGGGGGGGGGGGGGGGGGATGACCCTATTATGTGGTGTGATACCTGGCCTTAAAAAAATATTTGTCTTCCTCTTATGAAGTTAAATTACAAATGTTTCCTAAACCGTATCGCAAGCGAGGCGTATTTGTGTTTAGGCAAAAAGGGACCTTGAATGACGACTGTAAACGCAGGTAATTGAATTTTAGTAATGATTATACAACATTGAGTTAATATTTTTATTTAAACTTTATTTGACTAGTAGACAAGTCAGTTATAAGAACTATTTATTATTTACAATGACGGCCTTCACCGGCCATACCCGGACGACGCTGGGCAAATTGTGCGCCACTCTATGGGACTCCCAATCACGGCCGGTTGTGATACAGCCTGGGGTAAAATGGTTTTAAAAAAATCTAGCTCTTGTAAAAATAAAAATAAACTCGCAGCATAAGGAGTTGACTGTATCGTGTACTTATACACTGGCATTTCGTTTAGCTAAATCTTGAATGTATTCCATTGATAACAATAATACTCATAGGCTATGAGCTGAATATATTTTGGCCCCATTAGATTTAGGGCCTCGCGTTTTCCTATTATTACGGTAACAGCGGGCATTCCTTGTCACGTGATCAACGAGAGCATCTTTTTTGGTCCATTTTGGATGATAGCTGAGTCCTTGTAGCTAACCACGACCCGAAAATGACAAAACTGCAGTTTTTAAACGTATTTTTGACCGAGCGGCTTATGCTCGCTGCCCAGGAGATCTACAAATCTGTCGAAGACACGATTTTGGAATACCAAGAGGAGATTGCGCTCAGGGAGAGGGAGAACGACCATCTGAGACGCAGACTCCGAGACGCTGGGATTGAAATATGGCCAGGTTAGTAGCTAGCGTAGGCTATTATGCTAACGTTAAAGTTAGCGCCGAAGCCGCACGCTAAAGCATATTGGTTGCGAAACTGTTGTAACGATACATGCATTACCAAGCAACTAAAAGGCAATCATTAAAAAAATATATGTTTGACACCCTTGTATTAATGTTGCGAGAACTAACTAACGTTAGCTAGTTGTTTTTCAGAAAGCTAAAAATGGTAGCTACGCTAACGTAGCTCCTTCACGTAACTAGCTAACTAGCCACCTTTGTTCGTTAGCCAGCTAACTAGCTAGCCAACAAGTTATCTAGCTAGCTGCAGAGATTCAGGCTCATTTGACTCAGCTGTTTTGTTTATCATTTCTAAAATCTAGTTCCTTTGATACGTAAATGTAATTGATAGTGTTTTTCGTCGGTCGTAAATCATGACTGCCAAGTCCCTCCCTCTCTTCCATCCAGACCGTCAGTCTATGGCACTATTGGAGGAGGAGGATGGCGAGCATCCTCGCCGGGAGTGGAGCCCCAGCATGGGCCATGAGGAGCGAGTCCCCATCCTGATCAAGGAGAAACGGGAGCTCAGGTCCAGCCAGGGGGACGAGCAACTCCGGGGCCACGGCTCCTGCAGCACCCCAGAGTCCATCTTCACTCCTCCCCGCGTCACCAACGAATACCCCCAGGACCCTCCCCACTCCTCTAACCTGCCCCAGAACCCATCGGTGGAGAACAGAGAGCGGGACCCTGGTCCCAGAAGCTCATCCAGACACGTCAAGTCAGAAGTGACCCACAGAGGCTCCTCATCATCTTCGTCCAACAGCGTCCCGCAGCCCCTCGCCACAGTCAACCCCAACTGCTCCAACGAGAACAACATTGACATCATTGGAGTGGAGAACGGAGGACAGATGTTGGTGTCTGGGTCTAAAGGACGAGCTGGTGGGAGCAGAGGTCAGGCCTCCCATTTAGGTGACCAGGGCAGTAACGCGGCCGCAGAGTGTGGAAAATCCCCCCTCCAGGTGCACGTGTCATCGTTCTGCTGCAAGGTGTGTGGGGAGGCATTCAGCCACGTTGGACACCTACATGTCCATGTCCAGGTGCACACCCGGGAGAAGCCGTACCGCTGCGGGGTGTGTGGGAAGTGTTGCAGCTCCTCCGGCAGGCTCCAGGAGCACGCCAGGAGTCACACTGGAGAGAAGCCGTTCCGCTGCCAGATCTGTGGGAAGGGTTTCACCCAGATGGCCCATTTGAAGGTCCACATGCGGATCCACACGGGAGAGAAACCATACAGCTGCCCAGTGTGTGGAAAGTGCTTCAGCCGCTCCGACAAAATCAAACGTCATCTCCAGACCCACAGCCGTGAGGGCACTTACTTCTCAGGGCAGTAAGATGAGGGAGACCACCGGTGGTTGTGGGTGGTAATGAGCGACTGAGTCTGTATGAATGAATGAATGAATGAATGAATTACTGATTATGGGACATTTTTTAAAAGCTAAAATTGCTGCCATTAAGACGGCTTGTTATTTTTCTCTTTCTCTCAAAGAGCTAGGGATTCTGTGACTTTCTTAGAATGTTTTATCTCCTAGTTAAACACTTCTCTCCATGCCATAGTTTCTCTCTCATGCAGTAGATTTGTATAGTCGATTTAGTATGTGTCCATTTACTTTTTGTACTTGTCACTGAATGGGATAATAGGGAATCTTTAAACACCAAATTGAACGACTTAGTAGCTAGTCTTTCTGAATGATTTAGTCTTTACTTTTAGTAATGAAATTGGTAGCATGATGATAATGAAGTCTTCCACTATGCGCCTTGAAACGGAGATGCGTTCAGGCTTGCAACAATAAGCAGCATTCCAAAACGTGGTGGTCTTGCCCCAGACGATTTGCACAGGGCCAATTTACGCATTTCTAAAATACATTTTATTTTATTTTTTCTCTTCATTAATTTTTAAAAAGTATATCACAGCTTCTTCTAAAACCCACAAATCTTATTTCCTCAGTCAGCTGGCTGAAGTACATAAGATGTTTTTATTTGTAATTCTAATTAACAATGGCTAACCGTATGGGCATTGACTATAAACTGTTGTCCATTCCTTGAGTTTACAAATATGGATATAAGTACACATGTTCACCATTTGTTAGTTAGGGTTGGGTAGGTTAGGCAATAGCCCTGCCTGCTCGATTCAAGGTTTCTGTACAGTCACCTAAAGCCTCCCTGATACAACTGATGCTAAAGGACCATTTGCCTCTCTCGTCATCATTGCAGAACTGTGTACTGCCACCTGAATTTCAGTCAACTAACTTATCTTACAATTAAAAACATACTTATCAGTGAGGATTCAATGCAAAGACTGCTATTTTGCAAGATATGTTGCCTTGATAAGGATTGTTTGCTAATTCTGTATATGACCACTATCTATCCCCCACCTCTGATGCATATAGTGTGTCCTCTCTATGACCCGCACTACAGAATTTGACCAACACGGTGCAGAGACCAACAGATTCCCCAGCTGAGCCATACAGTATTACCCTGTATCTGAGCTGCTTGTTCCTGATTGTTGGCCCTGAGCTCAGCACTGCACATACTGTATATTCACTATAGTAAAGATCTGTTCTTGATGGCCAGTTTAAGTGTAACATACGTTTTGTTACAGATAGATCAAGCCTACTCCTGGAATCAAAAGCACTTTAGTTTATATTGCAAGTGCTTGTAATCTAGGGGTAGACTTAATGCAAGTCTCTACCTTTTTAGAAGTTTTTATCAGAACTTGAGCAGTGCCTAGCTGAGAACGAGGCTCATGAACAAGCAGTAGGCCTATGGCCCGGACCAGAAACAAACCATTGCCCAATCCCCTAGGCAAGTGTCTTGGGCAATAGGTGCTTGGGGTTGTTACTAGTAGACAGGGTCTTTATCTCCTCTCAGGACTGAGGCTACTACAGTAGGCCCTCTAATTTAACCAGCATTCCTCCCCTTCTCTCCCACACAGTTTATTCTGGGACACCGCTGCTCCCACACACACACACACACAACTGTACAGTGTTGTATCATTATGTAATAAATGTAATTTTTTAAATAAAGTAGTCTGAGTACCTTGTCTAAATTGTCAGGTTCCTTCCACACAAGGCATAGCTGAGCTTTAGATTGAATAATGCTAGAGTGCATTATCTGACAGCGGATCAAATGAAAGTTTAAACACATTAACTATCCTTAACCTAGAAGTACAGTAACAAACTTAACTTTTATATCTTATGTTTAACTCTGCATTGTTGGAAGAGGACCTGTAAGTAAAAGTTACTGTTAATCTACACCTGTTGTCTACGAAGCATGTGACAAATAACATTTGATTTCGATAGCCACTGCAGAAAAGCTCAATCCCCAATCAAGATGGTGCTACCCATGCCTATCCAATCCTTTCCGATATACAAAAGTGGTTAGGGTTTGATTTGGGATTCAGGGTTTAGGTACCACATACATCTATTCCAGAATGTATCTATACAGCCTCAGTGGTGTCAAAACCTAGCGGAAAAACAAGGAAGTGGGTCCAATTGTTTTTCTAGCATACATTTTTCACATAGGGGATTTTGGAAATACTCCAAAGGCTGTGTTTTGTGTAGGCGTACGTACCCAGGCGTGATGTTTAGATAACCATGTAAATCTCTCTCAGGTGACTTATCAATATAGTTGCCTCTTTACTCTGATTCGAAAATGCTAATTAGTGTCGAAGCAGACATCATGCAAAACTACAAATCCCCGCAAGCTCCTGCATGTCATCTCTAGCTGACGTCTTGGCTAACAGGTATTGTGTCAATTTAAAACTTGCACAAAACAGTAAACAGAATTGTCCATTTCAAAGAAATGTAGCCAATTTATGAATTACTACATTTAGCTAATCTAGATAGTCTTACCTTTGCCTCGATTCGCCAGTCTTGCCCAGATCGTGGCATTTATAGTTATTTAATGATAGCCACATTAGGAGAATGTATTTCATTTTTGGGGGTAAATACAGGCGAATGTATTGACAAGTCTCCTTTTCCTAGAAATTTACAAGGCTATCAAAACGTAATGCCAGGGTAAGCCTAACTGAAACACGGACGTTATTTGAAGTGTTTCTAAAATCCCCTATGGAAAAACGATTGGAACCATTTCCCTGTTAGATCACTAGGTTTTATGGGTATTATGACAAACTTTTGTACTCTAATAATCTATTGTATTCCATGTGCTAATTAATTTGTCTCTGATGGTACAATTATTTCAACTGCCCAGGTTCTCAAGTACTTACGGTAACTAACAGCGGGCCAATTTCTGATTGCGTCACATTCTCAAGGCGTTTTGTTGTGTCGAAGATTATCTATTATATAGACAAGATGGTCTACAGACCGCTTTAACAATGGAAATACATGGAAACATTCTAGATCTAGCCCATGATTTAATGTAGAAAATATCACAGGAGGTTGGTGGCCCCTTATTTGGGGAGCACGGGCTGGTGGTAACAGCTGGAGCGGCATACGTGGAATGGCATTGTAATGAAACGGGCCCAGGGAGCAGGTCTGGAACCCTCAACCTCCTAGCCCGAAGTCCAACGCGCTATCGACTGTGCCCCAAAAGCATGCTCAAGTGGCAGTGGCGATATCTACACTTTTTTAACCCAGGTTCGTTTCAATTTGTTCCATTCCAGCCATTATTATGAGCCGCCATCCCCTCAGCAGCCTCCACTGATTTCAATAAACAACCAGAAGTAATGACGCTAGCAATAGCCTAAACCACACGTGTCAAACTAATTCCACGGATGGTCGAGTTTCTAAAGAATTCCCCTCACCTGGCTATCTAGGTTTTATTTGAAAGGAAAAAACAAAAAACCTACGGACCCTCGGCCGTCCGCTTCAAGCCAAGCATCCTCCATGTCCACTCTTTTCTCTCTCCCCACTCGTGAAATTTCAGTCGCATCTCACCCCTGCACTTATTTGTCCATCAAACATGTAGACAACTCGTTTAGCCACGCTAATTGGTGGAGTAATTTAATTAGCTAAAATGTAAAACTGTTGATTTCACGGGTACAAAATGAAGGAAAAGTTAGAACCGTTACTTTTGGGGTGTTAAACCGGTTCAGAACTTCATGCTGGTTGGACCACTGGGACAGGACGAAATATATAGGGGTTCTGCTCAGAGAAGAACTATAGGAAACCGTTAACAACCCGAAGATTATGAAACGTCCATTAGATCAAATAACGCTCACCTATCAAAATAGCAATTCACTTTTATCTTGACCAAATTCGACACTCTCGTTGCCCCTCATAACAAATCAAAAAAATAATACTCACTTGACACTTTGTGTGCTTAACGCTAGAAATCTAGGCGGAGTCGAACCTCCCGCTTCGCCTCTTTCCTCTCCGCTTGTGTTTAGCGGGTAAATGTGCCCTGGCTACCATCGACCCTCAAAATGACGAAATTACAATTTCTAAATGTATTTTTGACAGAAAAGTTGATGTTAGCTGCCCAAGATATATATAAGCAAGTGGAAGAGACCATATTAGAATACCAGGAGGAAATATTCCAGGGAAAGCGAGAGAATGACAAACTGAGACGCAAGCTTCACGATAATGGGATTCCATGGCCAGGTTAGTAGCTAGCTTGCTCTAAGAAAAATAACCCCGGGGTTTTATAAGGCGATCATTTGTGAAAAACTGGGCCAAGGTGTTCAGAGCATGCTATAGATACCCGATTAGCACAGATGGTCGCCTCTGTCTAATTATTTTTTTGTTTAACGCTGTAAACATGAAAATATGGCATTGTGGGAATCCTAACCTTATAAAGGTGTGTAGTAATTTAACCTTTTCGTTTTTTGACTTCTTTATCGCTGATATGAAAGATAAGGGCCTTACGGTAACAAAACCGTACTACACCACGCATCACTTAACGTTCAGACCGAGTCGGGGCTCTTATTAAAACATAAGATACTTTCGTGAATAGACGCTATAGTTAGTATCTATGAATAGGCTAGTAGATAGCTAACGTTTGCTGACTAGCAAGCGGTGCTAGCGAGGATAATATGCACACATTATGTAATTTGTTATTTTATCTGAAATACGCCGTTATGCTTCAGCTAACCAACAATGAACGTGCCATATGCCAGTGGCTATCTTGGCAGATTAGCTAGATAATTTAACTCTTTGCAGAGACTGCTAGCATTCATGCCTAGCAAATCCCATAGTTGTCAATACATTCTGTGTATTCTGTTTCTCGCTAGCTGTGAGTGGGTTAACGCAAACTCAGACCTGGGTGGTAGCAGGTCGTGATGCTCAAGTAAAGGTGCCTAGCTAACAACACCACGTTTTCCCTTCTTGACTTTCAGACCGAGACCCCTTTTCTCCTGTAGAATCTGAGGAGGAGGAGGGAGCCATTGGGCATAAGCAGGAACCAGACCTCGGACAGACTTTGGAGAAACAGGAGGGAAGGGCCAGAAGGGAGGAAAAGCTGTTTAGGGGACTGGCCCCGCTGTCTAGATTTGCTCCTTCTGATGGAAATGACTATGATCAGAACCCACCTCAACCCACCTCACATCAGTTCCAAATACAAACTCACACTGGGAAGACTATAGAGGGAGGCTTTCTATCAAGCTCAACAACCTCCAATCCAATCAAAACAGAGACTGATAGATTGGGTGTCTGTTCATTGGATGATACATCAAGTGATCCAAATACTTTCTCTTCAGGGAACCTCGACCTTTCGGCAGCACAGAGTGAGAACAGTGTAAGTATGATGGGGGTGGAAGGTGGTGACGAACTACTGTCAGGATTTGAGGCTCTACAGATACCGCTACACACTGAAAATTCAAATTCCCTTCAAATCCACCACGACACGTCATTGTGTTGCAAGGTGTGTGGGAAACCCTGTAGACACATGGGCCATTTAAATGCACATGTGCGAATGCACACGAAGGAGAAGCCATTTCTCTGTGGCTTGTGTGGTAAGTCCTTTAGCTCGTCTGGGAGGTTGAAAGGCCACCAGAGGATTCACACAGGGGAGAAGCCCTACCAGTGTAATATCTGTAGGAAACGTTTCAATCAGACGGCGCACCTGAAGGTACACCTGAGAGTCCACACAGGGGAGAAACCATTTAGTTGTCCCGTCTGTGGGAAAAGCTTCAGTCAATCCAACAAGGTGAAAAGACACCTTGTGACACATTCTAGAGATGGTTCGTTCCTACCAGGCCTATAACGGAGATGTTTGTTCAATGATGTTTGTTTAAGGAGATGTTTGTTCAAATCCGTTCTGGTGTAGGAAATATTTAGGCTACTGGTTTATAATGAGGATTTTAACATGTGTCTTCCCAACCATACAGTGCTTTTGAAAAGTATTCAGACCCCTTCACTTTTTTCACATTTTGTTATGTTACAGCCTTGTTCTAAAATGGATTAAATACATTTTCCTCATCAACCTACACACAATACCCCATAATGACAAAGCGAAACAGGTTTTTAGAAAAATAATTAACTGAAATACCTTATTTACATAAGTACTCAGACCCTTGCTATGATTCGAAATTGAGCTCCGGTGCATCCTGTTTCCATTGATCATCCTTGAGATGTTTCTACAATTTGATTGTAAATTCAATTGATTGGACATGATTTGGAAAGGCACACATCTGTTTTATATAAGGTCCCACAGTTGACAGTGCATGTCAGAGCAAAAACCAAGCTATGAGGTCGAAGGAATTGTCCGTAGATCTCAGAGACAGGATTGTGTCGACTCACAGATCTGGGGAAGGGTACCAAAAAATGTCTGCAGCATTGAAGCTCCCCAAGAACACAATGGCCTCCATCATTCTTAAATGGAAAAAGTTTGGATCCACGAATACTCTTCCTAGAGCTGGCCGCCCGGCCAAACTGAGCAATCGAAGGAGAAGGGCCTTGGTCAGGGAGGTGACCAAGAACCCGATGGTCACTGACAGAGCTCCAGAGCTACTCTGTGGAGATGGGAGAACCTTCCAGAAGGACAACCATCTCTGCAGAACTCCACCAATCAGGCCTTTATGGTAGAGTGGCCAGACAGAAGCCACTCCTCAGTAAAAGGCACATGACAGCCCGCTTGGAGTTTTCCAAAAGGTGTCTAAAGGACACTCAGACTATGAGAAACAAGATTCTCTGGTCTGATGAAACCAAGATTGAATTCTTTGGCCTGGATGGCAAGCGTCACATCTGGAGGAAAACTGGCACAATCTCTACGGTGAAGCATGGTGATGGCAGTGTCATGCTGTGGGGATGTTTTTCAGTGGCAGGGACTGGGAGACTAGTCAGGATCAAGGGAAAGATGAACGGTGCAAAGTACAGAGAGATCCTTGATGAAAACCTTCTCCATAGCGCTCAGGACCTCAGACTGGTGCAGAGGTTCACCTTCCAACAGGACAACGACTAACACAGCCAAGACAACGCAGGAGTGGCTCCAGGACAAGTCTCTGAATGTCCTTGACCTAGCCAGAGCCCGGACTTGAACCCGATCAAACATCTCTGGAGAGACCTGAAAAAGCTGTGAAGCGATGCTCCCCATCCAACTTGACAGAGCTTGAGAGGATCTACAGAGAAGAATGGGAGAAACTCCCCAAATACAGGCGTGCCAAACTTGTTGCATCATAGCCAAGAAGACTCGAGGCTGCAATCGCTGCCAAAGGTGCTTCAACAAACTACTGAGTAAATGGTCTGAAGACTTATGTAAATGTGATATTTAAGTTTTTTTATTTTGATACATTTGCAAAAATGTATAACCTGTTTTTGTTTCATCATTGAAGTATTGTGTGTAGATGAGGGGTAAAAAAAATCAATTTCAATCAAATTTAGAATAAGGCTGTAGCGTAACAAGATGTGGGAAAAGTCAAGGGGTCTGAATACTTTACGAATGCACATTGTCTATGGAATACTTTACCTCAATGGCGTTGTCTATGTAAAGAAATTGTCAAATTTATTTTTAAATTGGTAAGCCTACAAGTACAGAAATATAATTTACTGTAATACATTTTGTTAGTCAAAGGTCTCAAACATCCAAACTATTCTCTTCATTGACTGACATCTATTGGTAATGCATTTCAATGTTATTTACTTTGAATATTCTTCAAGCATTTGACTCCTTTCACACTGCATTTTGATACCTTTTGAAAAATCGAAATAATGCTATTTTGTCATTTTAGACCTTTAGGCAAGTAGCCTAGTATAGGCTAGTGACCTTCATAAACAGAAGTGCTATGTGATCTTGGTGAAAACAGTTATTGGACAGTTTGATGTGAATGGGATGTTTTTTTGTTGTGTATTTTAGTAAATAAAGGTCAGAATTGTTGAAACAAAACATCCAGATTTTTTTCGTTTTTATTTAGTTGTGTGTGTTTTTGGATGATAGTCATCCCTTAAAATGTTAAGCCTAGATGTCAAGAAGGTTTTAGAAACTGCGAAGTCGGGTAAATGATGGTAGCTGCTGATTCAATGCCAAGAAACAACGCTCCAAAGTGGGAAAGCTTCATAATCACTCAAAATCAGCTTCACAGTGGTCGGCTGACTTAATATTCCTTTAGTCGAGTTCAGTATGTAGAACGTATAGAATGTATTCTGGGAACAGACAACTATACAGGCTATGTGTGGTTTTGTGGCCAATCCACCACCTCAACTGTTCACCCCTCTTCTGAATTGTGAGGTCCCTCCCAGAAAATGTTAAACCATTCATAATAAATGTAATAATCAAGAAAGTCTTGTATACATTTTCTACCTATGTGGGTTCCAGGACTATAAGAACACTGATGACTTCTGGTGCTGTGCGGTGTGGAAGGAAAGCAAGGAGGAAGTGGAGGGTGTGGTTCCCAGTACCTGGGTGGTGGGCAGGAAGGTAATTTCGCCTCCAGCCAATGGCAGGAAGGTCCTGAAAGAAAGATACAAGCCAGTACCCAATTGGACAGCATATGACCTTATTAAGGTCAAACTATTCTCAGGTACTGAAGCATCTAACCCACCACGTACAGTGCATTCGGAAATTATTCAGACCCCTTGACTTTTTCTACATTTTGTTACATTACAGCCTTATTCTAAAATTGATTAAATTTGATTTTTTTCCTCAATTTACAGTGCCTTGCGAAAGTATTCGGCCCCCTTGAACTTTGCGACCTTTTGCCACATTTCAGGCTTCAAACATAAAGATATAAAACTGTATTATTTTGTGAAGAATCAACAACAAGTGGGACACAATCATGAAGTGGAACGACATTTATTGGATATTTCAAACTTTTTTAACAAATCAAAAACTGAAAAATTGGGCGTGCAAAATTATTCATCCCCTTTACTCTCAGTGCAGCAAACTCTCTCCAGAAGTTCAGTGAGGATCTCTGAATGATCCAATGTTGACCTAAATGACTAATGATGATAAATACAATCCACCTGTGTGTAATCAAGTCTCCGTATAAATGGACCTGCACTGTGATAGTCTCAGAGGTCCGTTAAAAGCGCAGAGAGCATCATGAAGAACAAGGAACACACCAGGCAGGTCCGATAAACTGTTGTGAAGAAGTTTAAAGCCAGATTTGGATACAAAAAGATTTCCCAAGCTTTAAACATCCCAAGGAGCACTGTGCAAGCGATAATATTGAAATGGAAGGAGTATCAGACCACTGCAAATCTACCAAACCTGGCCGTCCCTCTAAACTTTCAGCTCATACAAGGAGAAGACTGATCAGAGATGCAGCCAAGAGGCCCATGATCACTCTGGATGAACTGCAGAGATCTACAGCTGAGGTGGGAGACTCTGTCCATAGGACAACAATCAGTCGTATATTGCACAAATCTGGCCTTTATGGAAGAGTGGCAAGTAGAAAGCCATTTCTTAAAGATATCCATAAAAAGTGTTGTTTAAAGTTTGCCACAAGCCACCTGGGAGACACACCAAACATGTGGAAGAAGGTGCTCTGGTCAGATGAAACCAAAATGGAACTTTTTGGCAACAATGCAAAACGTTATGTTTGGCGTAAAAGCAACACAGCTGAACACACCATCCCCACTGTCAAACATGGTGGTGGCAGCATCATGGTTTGGGCCTGCTTTTCTTCAGCAGGGACAGGGAAGGTGGTTAAAATTGATGGGAAGATGGATGGAGCCAAATACAGGACCATTCTGGAAGAAAACCTGATGGAGTCTGCAAAAGACCTGAGACTGGGACGGAGATTTGTCTTCCAACAAGACAATGATCCAAAACATAAAGCAAAATCTACAATGGAATGGTTCAAAAATAAACATATCCAGGTGTTAGAATGGCCAAGTCAAAGTCCAGACCTGAATCCAATCGAGAATCTGTGGAAAGAACTGAAAACTGCTGTTCACAAATGCTCTCCATCCAACCTCACTGAGCTCGAGCTGTTTTGCAAGGAGGAATGGGAAAAGAATTCAGTCTCTCGATGTGCAAAACTGATAGAGACATACCCCAAGCGACTTACAGCTGTAATCGCAGCAAAAGGTGGCGCTACAAAGTATTAACTTAAGGGGGCTGAATAATTTTGCACGCCCAATTTTTCAGTTTTTGATTTGTTAAAAAAGTTTGAAATATCCAATAAATGTCGTTCCACTTCATGATTGTGTCCCACTTGTTGTTGATTCTTCACAAAAAAATACAGTTTTATATCTTTATGTTTGAAGCCTGAAATGTGGCAAAAGGTCGCAAAGTTCAAGGGGGCCGAATACTTTCGCAAGGCACTGTATAAAAATACCCAATAATGACAAGTAAAACAGGTTGTTCGAAATTTTAGCAAATGTATAAAAAACAACTGAAATATCACATTTACATAAGTATTCAGACCCTTTACGCAGTACTTTAAAGCAATTCTGGCAGTGATTACAGCCTCCAGTCTTTGGTATGACGCTACAAACTTGGAACACCTGTATTTGGGGAGTTTCTCACATTCTTCTCTGCAGATCCTCTCAAGCCCTGTCAGGTTGGATGGGGAGCGTCGCTGCATAGCTATTTTCAGGTCTCTTCAGAGATGTTCGATTGGGTTCATGTCCGGGCTCTGGCTGGGCCACTCAATGTCATTCTGAGACTTGTTCTGAAGCCACTCCTGTAGTGTCTTGGCTTTATGCTTTCGGTCATTGTCCTGTTTGAAGGTGAACCTCTGAGGTCCTGAGTGCTCTGGACCAGGTTTTCATCAAGGATCTCTCTGTACTTTGCTCTGTTCAATTCTGACTAGTCTCTCAGTCCCTGCTGCTGAAAAACATCCTCACAGCATTATGCTGCCACCAACATGCTTCACCGTATGGGATTGTGCCAGGTTTCCTCCAGAATTGATGCTTGGCATTCAGGCAAAAGGGTTCAATCTTGGTTTCATCAGACCAGGGAATCTTGTTTCACATGGTCTGAGTCTAAGCGGGCTGTCGTGCCTTTTACTGAGGAATGGCTTCTGTCTGGCCACTCTACCATAAAGGCCTGATTGGTGGAGTGTTGTAGAGATGGTTGTCCTTCTGGACGTTTCTCCCATCTCCACAGAGGTACTCTGGAGCTCTGTCAGTGACCATTGTGTTCTTGGTCACCTCTCTGACGAAGGCCCTTCTCCCCCGATTGCTCAGTTTGGCCGGTCGACCAGCTCTAGAAAGAGCCTTGGTGGTTCCAAAATTCTTCCATTTAAGAATGATTGAGGCCACTTATTGGGGACCTTCAATGCTGCAGACATTTTTGTCACCCTTCCCCAGATCTATGCCTCGACACAATCTTGTCTCGGAGCTCTACGGACAATTCCTTCGACCTCATGGCTTGGTTTTTGCTCTGACATGCATGAAAATGTAATTGTGTTGAAACCATTGGAAATATAACTGATGGGCACCACTGCACTGTATAGAGATTGAGGTGCAAGCCG
This sequence comes from Oncorhynchus mykiss, assembly GCF_057628025.1. Classification (NCBI taxonomy): domain Eukaryota; kingdom Metazoa; phylum Chordata; class Actinopteri; order Salmoniformes; family Salmonidae; genus Oncorhynchus; species Oncorhynchus mykiss. The sequence goes on along the minus strand of NC_143028.1, from coordinate 33,206,167 downwards.
TTGCTGTGCGCTCATTGGCTCTTATTTGAGCTGCTTCTCGCTCTGTTTGCTACAAATATACACTACCGTTCTAAAGTTTGGGTCACTTAGAAATGTCCTTGTTTTTTAAATAAAGGCCCTTTTTTCCCCCATGAAAATAACATCAAATTGATAAGAAATACAGTGTAGACATTGTAATGTTGTAAATTACTATTGTAGCTGGAAACGGCAGATTTGTTTATGGAATATCTACATAGGCGTACAGAGGCCCATTATCAGCAACCATCACTCCTGTGTTCCAATGCAATGTTGTGTTAGCTAGTTTATAATTTTAAAAAGCGAATTGATCATTAGAAAACCCTTTTGCAGATATGTTAGCACAGCTGAAAAATGTTTTGCTGATTTTAAAGAAGCAATAAAACTGGCCTTCTTTAGACTAGTTAAGCATCTGGAGTTTCAGCATTTGTGGGTTCGATTACAGGCTCAAAATTGCCAGAAACAAAGGACTAATGAAACTCATCAGTCTATTCTTGTTCTGATAAATGAAGGCTATTCCATGCGAGAAATTGCGAAGAAACTGAAGATCTCATACAACGCTGTGTACTACTCCCTACACAGAACAGCGCAAACTGGCTCTAACCAGAATAGAAAGAGTGGGAGGCCCCGGTGCAAGTAAATCTCACTTTTAAAAGTTAATATTCTGTTAACTCATACCCAACTAATGTTGACTCCTCTTATACTGGTATTTGTGGCCAAAGTATAAATTGGAGAAAAAAAACTTTAAAAAAACACCTCAAACAAAATTGCTTGCTGTTTCCTCATAGAGGATGTCAGTAAATGTAAGATATAAAAATATTACCTTATTTGGGGTCACTGAATAAGATACAGTTATGCTGGTCTCACATCCCTCTTTAGTTTTGTTTACGCTAAGGCTTGGTCATATACTATTGGTTAACAACCAATACTCGAAATGCTTTAAATACAGCCGGAGCTACTCTGTATGGTTTCAGAATCTCTGGAGGAGTGTGAAGGGTACAGTAGGTCCAGTGATGAGCTGACTGACAACGGAGACAACACGTGAGCCTAACACGCAGAGGAAGATGGGCGAAGGACACATTACTGGTCAGTGTGAGAAGTCCTAAACATAGACGTTGATTAATTAGGATTGTTTATGTAGAACAGTGTGTTTAACTAACATTTGATTTCCATAAACTTTTACAAAATACACTAGGCAGATACCTCAAGGAGGACCCCAGGGAGATGAAACACACAGGTGAGAGAATGTTTAGATTGTATTCGGCCACTGTTTTACGTTCACTGTACTAGCTATATGTATGAAACACAATTTTGTAGTGTTACATGAAGTGCAAGTGTATTCATACATGTATACTCATTGCCTGTGTTGAAAGTTGTGGCAGGTTCATCAAACTCCCCTCTGCTCTCCTCTTCAGAAATGTCAATCTGGAACCCTGGAGGAAAGTTCTGCAGTTCTACAAGCAGAACCTCATCTTGATCCATCGGAGGTCAGAGGGCAAGTTAGGTTACCCTATATCTACCAGTGTTATTTCCCATTGGTTTGCCACACACATGGTCTATGTCAGTTTGAGACGCTGTACACTAAATGACCAAAGGTATGTGGAACATCTCATGCTCGTCGAACATCTCATTCCAAAATCATGGGCATTAATATGGAGTGGTAACGCTCGTGCAAGCGGTTGCTCCCGACACCACTTGGGTACACTGCAGCATCCACCGAGAGGCTTTTGCTGCCAAGGGAATGCCTGGCAACTTGAAAGACGTTTTGTACACTACAGTGAAAATTGTTAACTTTGTTAAAGCAAGGCCCCTGAACTCTCGTGTATTTTCTGCACTATGCAATGATATGGGCAGCGACCATGTAACACTCGTTATCTAGGGGCAAAGTATTGACACTTTTTCTTTTTTTTTTTAATTGAGAGACCAGCTTAAAGTTTTGACTGACCATAATTTTCACTTGTCTGACCTGCTTGCATGATGACGAGTTTCTCACACAACTGGCCTATCTGGGTGATGTTTTTTCCCGCCTGAATGATCTGAATCTAGGATTACAGGGACTCTCCGCAACTATATTCAATGTGCAGGACAAAATTGAGGCTATGATTAAGAAGTTGGAGCGCTTCTCTGTCTGCATTAACAAGGACAACACACAGGTTTTTCCATCATTGTATGATTTTATTTGTGTGTAAATGAACTCCAGCTTATGGACAATGTCAAATGTGATATAGCGAAGCACCTGAGTGAGTTGGGTGCGCAATTACGCAGGTACTTTACCAATGTGGATGACAAACAACTGTATTCGTTATCCCTTTCATGCCCTGCCTGCAGTCCACTTGATATCTGAACAAGAGAGCCTCATCGAAATTGCAACAAGCGGTTCTGTGAAAATTTAATCAGAAGCCACTGCCAGATTTCTGGATAGGGCTGCACTCAGAGTTTCTTGCCTTGGCAAATCGCATTGTTAAGACACTGATGCCCTTTGAAACCACATACCTAATGTGAGAGTGGATTCTCAGCTCTCACTAGCATGAAAACTAAATACAGACACGGACTGTGTGTGGAAAATGATTTAAGACGGAGCCTCTCACCAATACAACCCAACATTGCAGAGTTATGTGCATCCTTCCAAGCACACCCTTCTCATTAACCCGTGGTGAGTTATTCACAATTTTCGATGAACAAATAAGGTTTTATATGTAAGATGGTTAAATAAAGAGCAAAATGATTGATTATTATTATGTTATTATTTGTGCCCTGGCCCTGTATGAGCTGTTTGTCACTTCCCATGAGCCGGGTTGTGACAAACTCACACTCATTCTTATGTTTAATAAATGTATCGTATAGTGTGTGTGTGGCAGGCTTACAATGATGACAAAAAACAACATTTGAGAGTGCGCTGACCCTCGTGCCAGAGGGCGTATGCAGCTGGACGGGTATGGGACTATAAAAAAACGTTTGGGAACCACTGCATTAGATGTTAGAACATAGCTTTGGGGACTTGCTTCCATTCTTTTTAATTTTACCTTTATTTAACTAGGCAAGTCAGTTAAGAACAAATTCTTATTTCAATGACGGCCTAGGAACAGTGGGTGAACTGCCTGTTCAGGGGCAGAATGACAGATTTGTACCTTGTCAGCTCGGGGATTTGAACTTGCAACCTTTCGGTAACTAGTCCAACTGTCTAACCACTTAGGCCATTCAGCCTCGAGCATTAGTGAGGTCGGGCACTGATGTTGGGCGATTAGGCTTGGCTCGCAGTCTGCGTTCCAGTTCATCCCAAAGGTGTTTGATGGAGTTGAGATCAGGGCTTTGTGCAGGCCAGTCAAGTTCTTCCATGGCAATCTCAGCAAACCATTTCTGTATGCGCCTCGCTTTGTGCCCGACAAACAGTTATTGTGCTGACGTAGCTTCCAGAGGCAGTTTGGAAATCGGTAGGTTGTGTTGCAACCGAGGACAGACAATTTTTATGCGCTTCAGCACTCGGCAGTCCAGTTCTGTGAGCTTGTGTGGCCTACCACTTCACTGCTGAGCCGTTGTTGCTCCTAGATGTTTCCACTTCACAATAACAGCACTTACAATTGACGTTGGAAACTCCAGAAGGGCAGAAATTTGACCAACTGACTTGTTGGAAAGGTGGCATCCTACGACTTTCGCACGTTGAAAGTCACTGAGCTCTTCAGTAAGGCCATTCTGCAGCCAGTGTTTGTCTATGGAGATTGCAAGGCTGTGTGCTCGATTTTTATACACTTGTCAGCAACGGGTGTGGTTGAAATAGCTGAATCCACTAATTTGAAGGAGTCTCCACAAACTTTTGTATACAGTGCCTTGCGAAAGTATTCGGCCCCCTTGAACTTTGCGACCTTTTGCCACATTTCAGGCTTCAAACATAAAGATATAAAACTGTATTTTTTTGTGAAGAATCAACAACAAGTGGGACACAATCATGAAGTGGAACGACATTTATTGGATATTTCAAACTTTTTTAACAAATCAAAAACTGAAAAATTGGGCGTGCAAAATTATTCAGCCCCCTTAAGTTAATACTTTGTAGCGCCACCTTTTGCTGCGATTACAGCTGTAAGTCGCTTGGGGTATGTCTCTATCAGTTTTGCACATCGAGAGACTGACATTTTTTCCCATTCCTCCTTGCAAAACAGCTCGAGCTCAGTGAGGTTGGTTGGAGAGCATTTGTGAACAGCAGTTTTCAGTTCTTTCCACAGATTCTCGATTGGATTCAGGTCTGGACTTTGACTTGGCCATTCTAACACCTGGATATGTTTATTTTTGAACCATTCCATTGTAGATTTTGCTTTATGTTTTGGATCATTGTCTTGTTGGAAGACAAATCTCCGTCCCAGTCTCAGGTCTTTTGCAGACTCCATCAGGTTTTCTTCCAGAATGGTCCTGTATTTGGCTCCATCCATCTTCCCATCAATTTTAACCATCTTCCCTGTCCCTGCTGAAGAAAAGCAGGCCCAAACCATGATGCTGCCACCACCATGTTTGACAGTGGGGATGGTGTGTTCAGCTGTGTTGCTTTTACGCCAAACATAACGTTTTGCATTGTTGCCAAAAAGTTCAATTTTGGTTTCATCTGACCAGAGCACCTTCTTCCACATGTTTGGTGTGTCTTCCAGGTGGCTTGTGGCATACTTTAAACAACACTTTTTATGGATATCTTTAAGAAATGGCTTTCTTCTTGCCACTCTTCCATAAAGGCCAGATTTGTGCAATATACGACTGATTGTTGTCCTATGGACAGAGTCTCCCACCTCAGCTGTAGATCTCTGCAGTTCATCCAGAGTGATCATGGGCCTCTTGGCTTCATCTCTGATCAGTCTTCTCCTTGTATGAGCTGAAAGTTTAGAGGGACGGCCAGGTCTTGGTAGATTTGCAGTGGTCTGATACTCCTTCCATTTCAATATTATCGCTTGCACAGTGCTCCTTGGGATATTTAAAGCTTGGGAAATCTTTTTGTATCCAAATCCGGCTTTAAACTTCTTCACAACAGTATTTCGGACCTGCCTGGTGTGTTCCTTGTTCTTCATGATGCTCTCTGCACTTTTAACGGACCTCTGAGACTATCACAGTGCAGGTGCATTTATACGGAGACTTGATTACACACAGGTGGATTGTATTTATCATAATTAGTCATTTAGGTCAACATTGGATCATTCAGAGATCCTCACTGAACTTCTGGAGAGAGTTTGCTGCACTGAACGTACATTTTTCAGTTTTTGATTTGTTAAAAATATAAAATATCCAATAAATGTCGTTCCACTTCATGATTGTGTCCCACTTGTTGTTGATTCTTCACAAAAAAATACAGTTTTATATCTCTATGTTTGAAGCCTGAAATGTGGCAAAAGGTCGCAAAGTTCAAGGGGGCGAATACTTTCGCAAGGCACTGTATACAGTTTAAGTCAGAAGTTGACATACACCTCAGCCAAATACATTTCAACTCAGTTTTTCACAATTCCTGAAATGTAATCCTTGTAAAAAATCCCTGTTTTATGTCAGTTAGGATCACCACATTATTTTAAGAATGTGAAATGTCAGAATAACAGTAGAGAGAATTATTTCTTTCAGCTTTTATTTCTTTCATCACATTCCCAGTGGGTCAGAAGTTTACATACACTCAATTAGTATTTGGTAGCATTGTCTTTAAATTGTTTAACTTGGGTCAAACGTTTCGGGTAGCCTTCCACAAGCTTCCCACAATAAGTTGGGTGAATTTTGGCCCATTCCTCCTAACTGTGCTGGTGTAACTGAGTCAGGTTTGTAGGCCTCCTTGCTCGCACACACTTTTTCAGTGCTGCCCACAAATTTTCTGTGGGATTTAGGTCAGGGCTTTGTGATGGCCACTCCAATACCTTGACTTTGTTGTCCTTAAGCCATTTTGCCACAACTTTGGAAGTATGCTTAGGGTCATTGTCCATTTGGAAGGCCCATTAGCGACCAAGCTTTAACTTCCTAACTGATGTCTTGAGATGTTGCTTCAATATATCCACATAATTTTCCAACCTCAGATGCCATCTATTTTGTGTAGAGCACCAGTCCCTCCTGCAGCAAAGCACCCTCACAACATGATGCTGCCACCCCTGTGCTTCACGGTTGGGATGGTGTTCTTCGGCTTGCAAGCCTCCCCCTTTTTCCTCCAAACATAACGATGGTCATTATGGCCAAACAATTCTATTTCTGTTTCATCAGACCAGAGGACATTTCTCCAAAAAGTACGATCTTTGTCCCCATGTGCAGTTGCAAACCGTAGTCTGGCTTTTTTATGGAGGTTTTGGAGCAGTGGCTTCTTCCTTGCTGAGCGGCCTTTCAGGTTACGTCGATATAGGACTCGTTTTACTGTGGATATAGATACTTTTGTACCTGTTAACTCCAGCATCTTCACAAGGTCCTTTGCTGTTGTTCTGGGACTGATTTGCACTTTTCGCACCAAAGTACGTTCATCTCTAGAAGACAGAATGCTTCTCCTTCCTGAGCGGTATGACGGCGGTGTGGTCCAATGGTGTTTATAGTTGAGTACTATTGTTTGTACAGATGAACGTGGTACCTTCAGGCGTTTGGAAATTGCTCCCAAGGATGAACCAGACTTGTGGAGGTCTACAATTTTTTTCTGAGGTCTTGGCTGATTTCTTTTGATTTTCCCATGATGTCAAGCAAAGAAGCACTGAGTTTATAGGTAGGCCTTGAAATACATCCACAGGTACACCTCCAATTGACTCAAATTATGTCAATTAGCCTATCAGAAACTTCTAAAGCCATTACATAATTTTCTGACATTTTCCAAGCTGTTTAAAGGCACAGTCAATTTAGTGTATGTAAACTTCTGACACACTGGAATTGTGATACAGTGAATTATAAGTGAAATAATCTGTAAACAATTATTGGAAAAATTACTTGTCATGCACAAAGTAGATGTCCTAACCGACTTGCCAAAACTATAGTTTGTTAAGAAGAAATGTGTGGAGTGGTTGAAAATCGAGTTTTAATGACTCCAACCTAAGTGTATGTAAACTTCGAACTTCAACTGTATGTGTTCTGATCAGCCTCTTTTGTGTTATTCAAGCCTTGACGACTCATTCAACAAGGAGAGCTACCTCATAGAGGGTGGACCACACTCTTCTACCTCATGTAAGACGGGCACAGTCTAATGGGACTGTGTGAATGTTCCCCAAATGAGGGTATTGATATGTTTAATAATACATATCAAATCAAATCAAATTTTTATTTGTCACATACACATGGTTAGCAGATGTTAATGCGAGTGTAGCGAAATGCTTGTGCTTCTAGTTCCGACAATGCAGTAATAACCAACAAGTAATCTAACTAACAATTCCAAAACTACTGTCTTGTACACAGTGTAAGGGGATAAAGAATATGTACATAAGGATATATGAATGAGTGATGGTACAGAGCAGCATAGGCAAGATACAGTAGATGGTATCGAGTACAGTATATACATATGAGATGAGTATGTAAACAAAGTGGCATAGTTAAAGTGGCTAGTGATACATGTATTACATAAGGATACAGTCGATGGTATAGAGTACAGTATATACGTATGCATATGAGATGAATAATGTAGGGTAAGTAACATTATATAAGGTAGCATTGTTTAAAGTGGCTAGTGATATATTTACATCATTTCCCATCAATTCCCATTATTAAAGTGGCTGGAGTTGAGTCAGTGTCAGTGTGTTGGCAGCAGCCACTCAATGTTAGTGGTGGCTGTTTAACAGTCTGATGGCCTTGAGATAGAAGCTGTTTTTCAGTCTCTCGGTCCCAGCTTTGATGCACCTGTACTGACCTCGCCTTCTGGATGATAGCGGGGTGAACAGGCAGTGGCTCGGGTGGTTGATGTCCTTGATGATCTTTATGGCCTTCCTGTTACATCGGGTGGTGTAGGTGTCCTGGAGGGCAGGTAGTTTGCCCCCGGTGATGCGTTGTACAGACCTCACTACCCTCTGGAGAGCCTTACGGTTGAGGGCGGAGCAGTTGCCGTACCAGGCGGTGATACAGCCCGCCAGGATGCTCTCGATTGCGCATCTGTAGAAGTTTGTGAGTGCTTTTGGTGACAAGCCGAATTTCTTCAGCCTCCTGAGGTTGAAGAGGCGCTGCTGCGTCTTCTTCACAATGCTGTCTGTGTGAGTGGACCAATTCAGTTTGTCTGTGATGTGTATGCCGAGGAACTTAAAACTTGCTACCCTCTCCACTACTGTTCCATCGATGTGGATAGGGGGGTGTTCCCTCTGCTGTTTCCTGAAGTCCACAATCATCTCCTTAGTTTTGTTGACGTTGAGTGTGAGGTTATTTTCCTGACACCACACTCCGAGGGCCCTCACCCAGTAGTTCTGCATGACATGTTATGTGATTTGAATGAGCTAAGTGGTAGGCTATTATGTCTTCAATGCCTTATCTGATTATCATTTTATGTACCAAGTTTAATTGAGATTTGTTTTCGATTGTCTTACAGGGTTTCAAAGGGTATATTGCTGGTAACCTTTGCAAACTTTGCAAAAAAATGTAAATGTATCACATGACATCTAGTGCCCTTTTTTGGGTACTTGAGTTTATGACAGGTGTCTAATTATCTCTGGCCCTCAAGATTATTACAAAAATAATAGAATGACTAAGCTGTAAAACCTTATCCTAAATATAAACCATTAACTTGGTGAATACCGTTGGTGTTTAATAGGATTTCAACATGAAATATCCTTTGTTTTACACATTTGACAATGTCAATAGGTCTTTGTTTTAAATGTTTTGGCACAAATGGTGGCAGTTGTGGAAAAAATCAATGGTTGGAAGAGTTGCAGAGTTAATTGAAATAATGCCATTGTTAAATAGATTTGATTGATTAATTAGGCTATTTTCTCTTTATGCATATGGTCTATCTAATAGAAACTCATGGACATAGAAAGTAAAAAATATATACTATATATGTGTATATATACAGTACCAGTCAAAAGTTAACACCTATTCTTTCCAGGGTTTTTATTTTTACTATTTTCTACATTGTAACATAATAGTGAAGGCAAAACTATGAAGTTACACATATGGAATCATGTAGTAACCAAAAAAGTGTTGAACAAATTAAAATATATTTCAGATTCTTCAAAGTAGCCACACTTTGCCTTGATGACAGCTTTGCACACACTTGGCATGCTCTCCTCTCGAACCGCTTTGCACACACTTGGCATGCTCTCCTCTCAAGCCTGGCAATTCAATGCAAGGTGCCCTCAAATCAAATGTATTTATATAGCCCTTCTTACATCAGCTGATATCTCAAAGTGCTGTCCAGAAACCCAGCCTAAAACCCCAAACAGCAAGCAATGCAGGTGTAGAAGCACGGTGGCTAGGAAAAACTCCCTAGAAAGGCCAAAACCTAGGAAGAAACCTAGAGAGGACCCAGGCTATGAGGGGTGGCCAGTCCTCTTCGGGCTGTGCGGGGTGGAGATTATAACAGAACATGGCCAAGATGTTCAAATGTCCATAAATGACCAGCATGGTCAAATAATAATAATCACAGTAGTTGTCAAGGGTGCAGCAAGTCAGCACCTCAGGAGTAAATGTCAGTTGGCTTTTCAAAGCCGATCATTAGGAGTTTCTCTACCGCTCCTGCTGTCTCTAGAGAGTTGAAAACAGCAGGTCTGGTAGCACGTCCGGTGAACAGGTCAGGGTTCCATAGCTGCAGGCAGAACAGTTGAAACTGGAGCTGCAGCACGGCCAGGTGGACTGGGGACAGCAAGGAGTCATCATGCCAGGTAGTCCTGAGGCATGGTCCTCCGCGAGAGAGAAAGAAAGAGAATTAGAGAGAGCATACTTAAATTCACACAGGACCCCGGATAAGACAGGAGAAGTACTCCAGATATAACAAACTGACCCTAGCCCCTCGACACAAACTACTGCAGCATAAATACTGGAGACTGAGACAGGAGGGGTCAGGAGACACTGTGGCCCCATCCAATGATAGCCCCGGACAGGACCAAACAGGAAGGATATAACCCCACCCACTTTGCCAAAGCACAGCCCCCACACCACTAGAGGGATATCTTCAACCACCAACTTACCATCCTGAGAGAAGGTGGAGTATAGCCCACAAAGATCTCCGCCACAGCACAACCAAAGAAGGGGCGCCAACCCAGACAGGAAGATCACGTCAGTGACTCAACCCACTCAAGTGATGCACCCCTCCTAGGGACGGCATGAAAGAGCACCAGTAAGCCAGTGACTTCAAATCAAATCAAATCAAATTTTATTTGTCACATACACATGGTTAGCAGATGTTAATGCGAGTGTAGCGAAATGCTTGTGCTTCTAGTTCCGACAATGCAGTAATAACAAGTAATCTAACTAACAATTCCAAAACTACTGTCTTGTACACAGTGTAAGGGGATAAAGAATATGTACATAAGGATATATGAATGAGTGATGGTACAGAGCAGCATAGGCAAGATACAGTAGATGGTATCGAGTACAGTATGTACAAATGAGATGAGTATGTAAACAAAGTGGCATAGTATAAAGTGGCTAGTGATACATGTATTACATAAGGATACCGTCGATGATATAGAGTACAGTATATACGTATGCATATGAGATGAATAATGTAGGGTAAGTAACATTTATATAAGGTAGCATTGTTTAAAGTGGCTAGTGATATATTTACATCATTTCCCATTATTAAAGTGGCTGGAGTTGTGTCAGTGTGTTGGCAGCAGCCACTCAGTGTTAGTGGTGGCTGTTTAACAGTCTGATGGCCTTGAGATAGAAGCTGTTTTTCAGTCTCTCGGTCCCAGCTTTGATGCACCTGTACTGACCTCGCCTTCTGGATGATAGCGGGGTGAACAGGCAGTGGCTCGGGTGGTTGATGTCCTTGATGATCTTTATGGCCTTCCTGTGACATCGGGTGGTGTAGGTGTCCTGGAGGGCAGGTAGTTTGCCCCCGGTGATGCGTTGTGCAGACCTCACTACCCTCTGGAGAGCCTTACAGTTGAGGGCGGTGCAGTTGCCATACCAGGCGGTGATACAGCCCGCCAGGATGCTCTCGATTGTGCATCTGTAGAAGTTTGTGAGTGCTTTTGGTGACAAGCCGAATTTCTTCAGCCTCCTGAGGTTGAAGAGGCGCTGCTGCGCCTTCTTCACGATGCTGTCTGTGTGAGTGGACCAATTCAGTTTGTCTGTGATGTGTATGCCGAGGAACTTAAAACTTGCTACCCTCTCCACTACTGTTCCATCGATGTGGATAGGGGGGTGTTCCCTCTGCTGTTTCCTGAAGTCCACAATCATCTCCTTAGTTTTGTTGACGTTGAGTGTGAGGTTATTTTCCTGACACCACACTCCGAGGGCCCTCACCTCCTCCCTGTAGGCCGTCTCGTCATTGTTGGTAATCAAGCCTACCACTGTTGTGTCGTCCGCAAACTTGATGATTGAGTTGGAGGCGTGCGTGGCCACGCAGTCGTGGGTGAACAGGGAGTACAGGAGAGGGCTCAGAACGCACCCTTGTGGGGCCCCAGTGTTGAGGATCAGCAGGGAGGAGATGTTGTTGCCTACCCTCACCACCTGGGGGCGGCCCGTCAGGAAGTCCAGTACCCAGTTGCACAGGGTGGGGTCGAGACCCAGGGTCTCGAGCTTGATGACGAGCTTGGAGGGTACTATGGTGTTGAATGCCGAGCTGTAGTCGATGAACAGCATTCTCACATAGGTATTCCTCTTGTCCAGATGGGTTAGGGCAGTGTGCAGTGTGGTTGAGATTGCATCGTCTGTGGACCTATTTGGGCGGTAAGCAAATTGGAGTGGGTCTAGGGTGTCAGGTAGGGTGGAGGTGATATGGTCCTTGACTAGTCTCTCAAAGCACTTCATGATGACGGATGTGAGTGCTACGGCGCGGTAGTCGTTTAGCTCAGTTACCTTAGCTTTCTTGGGAACAGGAACAATGGTGGCCCTCTTGAAGCATGTGGGAACAGCAGACTGGTATAGGGATTGATTGAATATGTCCGTAAACACACCGGCCAGCTGGTCTGCGCATGCTCTGAGGGCGCGGCTGGGGATGCCGTCTGGGCCTGCAGCCTTGCGAGGGTTAACACGTTTAAATGTCTTACTCACCTCGGCTGCAGTGAAGGAGAGACCGCATGTTTTCGTTGCAGGCCGTGTCAGTGGCACTGTATTGTCCTCAAAGCGGGCAAAAAAGTTATTTAGTCTGCCTGGGAGCAAGACATCCTGGTCCGTGACTGGGCTGGATTTCTTCCTGTAGTCCGTGATTGACTGTAGACCCTGCCACATGCCTCTTGTGTCTGAGCCGTTGAATTGAGATTCTACTTTGTCTCTGTACTGGCGCTTAGCTTGTTTGATAGCCTTGCGGAGGGAATAGCTGCACTGTTTGTATTCGGTCATGTTACCAGACACCTTGCCCTGATTAAAAGCAGTGGTTCGCGCTTTCAGTTTCACACGAATGCTGCCATCAATCCACGGTTTCTGGTTAGGGAATGTTTTAATCGTTGCTATGGGAACGACATCTTCAACGCACGTTCTAATGAACTCGTACACCGAATCAGTGTATTCGTCAATGTTGTTATCTGACGCAATACGAAACATCTCCCAGTCCACGTGATGGAAGCAGTCTTGGAGTGTGGAGTCAGCTTGGTCGGACCAGCGTTGGACAGACCTCAGCGTGGGAGCTTCTTGTTTTAGTTTCTGTCTGTAGGCAGGGATCAACAAAATGGAGTCGTGGTCAGCTTTTCCGAAAGGGGGGCGGGGCAGGGCCTTATATGCGTCGCGGAAGTTAGAGTAACAATGATCCAAGGTCTTTCCTCCCCTGGTTGCGCAATCGATATGCTGATAAAATTTGGGGAGTCTTGTTTTCAGATTAGCCTTGTTAAAATCCCCAGCTACAATGAATGCAGCCTCAGGATAAATCGTTTCCAGTTTGCAGAGAGTTAAATAAAGTTCGTTCAGAGCCATCGATGTGTCTGCTTGGGGGGGGATATATACGGCTGTGATTATAATCGAAGAGAATTCTCTTGGTAGATAATGCGGTCTACATTTGATTGTGAGGAATTCTAAATCAGGTGAACAGAAGGATTTGAGTTCCTGTATGTTTCTTTCATCACACCATGTCACTTTGGCCATGAGGCATACGCCCCGCCCCTCTTCTTACCAGAAAGATGTTTGTTTCTGTCAGCGCGATGTGTGGAGAAACCCGTTGGCTGCACCGCTTCGGATAGAGTCTCTCCAGTGAGCCATGTTTCAGTGAAGCAAAGGACGTTACAGTCTCTGATGTCCCTCTGGAATGCTACCCTTGCTCGGATTTCATCAACCTTGTTGTCAAGAGACTGGACATTGGCAAGAAGAATGCTAGGGAGTGGTGCGCGGTGTGCCCGTCTCCGGAGTCTGACCAGAAGACCGCCTCGTTTCCCTCTCTTTCGGAGTCATTTTTTTGGGTCGCTGCATAGGATCCACTCCGTTGTCCTGTTTGTAAGGCAGAACACAGGGTCCGCGTCGCGAAAAACATATTCTTGGTCGTACTGATGGTGAGTTGACGCTGATCTTATATTCAGTAGTTCTTCTCGACTGTATGTAATGAAACCTAAGATGACCTGGGGTACTAATGTAAGAAATAACACGTAAAAAAACAAAAAACTGCATAGTTTCCTAGGAACGCGAAGCGAGGCGGCCATCTCTGTCGGCGCCGGAAGTCATGTAGCCGGACTTAGCCCCTGTAATAGGGTTAGAGGCAGAGAATCCCAGTGGAGAGAGGGGAACCGGCCAGGCAGAGACCGCAAGGGCAGTTCGTTGCTCCAGAGCCTTTCCGTTCACCTTTACACTCCTGGGCCAGACTACACTCAATCATATGACCCACTGAAGAGATGAGTCTTCAGTAAAGACTTAAAGGTTGAGACCGAGTCTGCGTCTCTCACATGGGGAGGCAGACCATTCCATAAAAATTGAGCCCTATAGGAGAAAGCCCTGCCTCCAGCTGTTTGCTTAGAAATGTACACCAATCAGACACGGACATTATTGTATTAGCGGTTTTACGGCTGTTTATTTTTTTAAACAAAGGGAAAATAATTGGTCCTCCAGCATATCGTCTTCTGTGCTCCGGGGTCTTTCTGTATCCTGTGGGGAACAAAACCGAACTCCCTCTTTTATCTCTTGTACTGAGCATGACTATACAGAAGTAACCTCTCTTCCCCAGTCCCCACCCCCCACCCCCATATGCTGCCCTTTTGGCAGCTTTGTGGTACTCGTCCAGCTGGTGAGCAATCAGCCCCTTGATTACTCACCAACCACAATCAGCCCCAATTAGTCCTGGCCGGAGAGCCCTTCGAGACCTGGCACGTCCAGCAGAGAGACCCATCGCCGCGTGATGTCGACTCCATCTGTCACCAGGCCTCGACAAGTCTCCCCCTGGTGGCCAACCTGCGGTACGCCACAATCCCTAACTAGTTCTCTCTCCTCTCTGAACCTCTGCCTATATTCCAGACATCATCATGATCACCCACCCATATGCCACTGAGTCTGCTGTCCTGCACCTGGTGGTCAACGTACTGAATACGCCCCAGACAGACGTGGAGGGGGAGGCCTACAAAACAGTTGTAGGTATTATTTATTCTCTGCGGTAGTAGAATATAAATGAATTGATAATGCCAGAGAAGCCGTTTTTTTGGAGGATATGTGGGCACGGGTTCATTTCGGGCCGGCAAACAGTGCCAATATATCCTCAACACCGAGGGCATTATCACTTTTATTCAACGGGTTACCAACGTAAAAAAATATATTTTAATTTAATTTATTCATACTATTTCACCCTTCCACAAGATAAAGATATAGTCCCAACATAAATATAGGGTCGTTACCCATGTAGGCTGGTTGTTCATTCTAAATGTTCCATTGCCACACTGGCTGGCAATGTTCTTATTGCTTGCTAGCTAGCCAACTACGGCTAACTTACAGTCATGTTAAACATTGCAGACAGAATAACAGCACAATAGCTGCATTTGTGTTTAAGCTGTTTTTAGCTACATTTATTTACATACATCCATAACAATGAGCTTATGATACACCATTTTGCCTGGCATAGAAAATGTGCTTTCTCATCAGGACACTGTTGTTCAGAGGAGCTAGCCAACAACACAACTAACACAATCACGTCAAACTGAAGCTGGAAAGACAGCAAACTAGCTGAGTTTCGTTTGACCTGTTTTCTATTCACATTTCTTTGTATATATCCATAAAAATAATGCCAGCTGATTCATAATTTCGACTAGCTGAGAAAAGCTGCCTGCTTTTCTGTCTCGTCTCGACTCCCAAGTTCATTACTATGAGACAGCTGGAGACCGAATTTCAATATGGAAACAATGTTGCAAATAGTCAGAGAGACAGACAGCAAGGTTTATACAACTCTTTTCTGTTGAAAATCAAATGCTAGTCTAAAAGAAATGGGATATAATGTCTAGGTGGTTTTTATAGTGAAGATCAAGTTTATAAATTGCCTGGCTGGGCTGATGACAGTGGATTGCGCTGAGAGATCGAACAGAGTAAATAGGCATATCACCGTCATAGCTTTAGCCGGTGGTAACTTGTCAAAGTACTGAGTAAAGGGTCTCAATACTTTATTTTTTTAATACATTTGCAAATATTTCTGAATCTGTTTTTGCTTTGTCATTATGGGGTGTTGTGTGTAAATTGATGATGATATATATATATTTTAAATACATTTTTAGAATGAAGCTGTAATGTAACAAAATGTGGAGAAAGTCAAGGGGTCTGAATACTTTCCGAATGCGCTATAGATTGCATTATTTTAAGTCTGGTTATGACCCCTACATAAGAGTGTCAAAACCTACCACACAAGGCATAACATTCCATTACACCATAGCCTACTTGTCAACAGTATGTTTATGTTATTTGAAACATTAAATTGTCATTGTAATTGCGCACATGTTGATTTCAGACATGCACCTACCCCACTACCACTGCTCTGTTGCTGATAACTGGGATGAATGCAGGAGCAGATTTCCGGAGCAGCACAAGAGACCCTCTTTGTGACTGATGACTGACATAAGGGCATGTACGTGATAGGCCTATATGGCTTGTATGATTATGATGTTCATAATGCTTCTTGTCAAAGTGTATTTTCTACAAGTTATTTAAAATATGATGAAAAAAACATGCCTGTAAAGGCTTCATTACAACAACAAAGGACTTAAAAACAAACTTTAAAACGAAAGGAAAGTTCTTGGCAAGGCAAAAACACATTTGAACAAATGTGGGTTTTGACAGTTATGTAGGGGTCATAACCAGCAATAAAATAATGCAAAATATGTCACAACAGGTGTAAATATATGGGTCATGACAGTGTTATGACCATATTATGACAGGTTGTCAGCTGTTCTTACATATTATGACATGGTTATGACCATGTCATAACATGTTATGATGCTGGGTGTCAAGTGAAGTGTTACCGAAAAATCAGATGTTGGAACCTGTCCTATTGGACTGGAACAAGAATCCAATAGAAAAACCCTATCAGATTTTGGAACCAATCTTATAGGATTAAATCGTGTAGGATGGGTCCAATAGGATTCTATCTTGTAATATAAAACCCTATAGGATAGGTTCCAAAACCTGATAGGATTTTCTTTTGGATTGTAATGGGATTTTTTAAATTTAAGTTCTATAGGAATTTTTGACTAAGGAGAATGCATAAGTTGAAATGGGAGTCACGTGGAATGACTCATGGCTACAGGTGTGGCAGTAATACGGTCACAGCAACAGCCCTAGTCCAGACACAAGGAGGAATCGCCGTTGATGTGTGTTCCCTACAGCCCTGGCTACTCAGCAAAATATACCAACTACTGCTTTATGGATGATGCCACAATGGACTTGAGTCTCTCTTTCCTCTCCAGCAGCATACTACCCTGCATCCCACTGCTGGCTTGCTTCTGAAGGTAAGCAGGGTTGGTCCTGGTCAGTCCCTGAATGGGAAACCGGATGCTGCTGGAAGTGGTGTTGGAGGGTCAGTATCAGGCACCCTTCTGGTCTAAAAGAATATCTCAATGCCCCAGGGCAGTGATTGGGGACATTGCCCTGTGTAGGGTGAAGTCTTTCGGATGGGACGTTAAACAGGTGTCCTGACTCTGTGGCCACTTAACTTCTTAAGGCTAGAGGGCACTATTTTCACATTTGGATGAAAAGTGTGCCCAAAGTAAACTGCCTGCTACTCAAGCCCAGAAGCTAGGATATGCATGTAATTGGTAGATTTGGATAGAAAACACTCTAAAGCTTCTAAAACTGTTAAAATTATGTCTGTGAGTATAACATAACTTATACGGCAGGCGAGACCTCGAGGGCAAACCATCCAGGAATTTTTCTTTTTGAGGTCACTCTCTTTTCAATGGGTGTTCTATGTGGATCTAGATTTCTAAGGCACTTGCTTGCAGTTCCTATCGCTTCCACTAGATGTCAACAGTCTTTAGAAATTGGTTGATATTTTTCCTTTGAGAAATGAAGTAGCCATTTCCTATCTGGGTGGATAGCCAAGTGTACTGTTGTGGTTCGGGCGTTCGACCTGAAAGCTCGCTCCAATTTGCTTTCATCCGGTATTGAACACAGTTTATTCCGTCTGAAATTTGATCTATTATTTACGTTTAAAAATACCTAAAATTGGACAAGGAAAGTTGTTTGAAATGTTTGGATCAAGTTTACAGGTAACTTATTAGATACTTTGTAGTCATGTTGCGCGAGTTGGAACCGGTGTATTTTCTGAATCAAACGCACCAAATAAATTGACATTTTGGGGATACAACGACGGAATTTATCGAACAAAATAACCATTTGTGATGTTTAATGGACATATTGGAGTGCCAACAGAAGAAGATCTTCAAAGGTAAGGCATTAATTATATTGTTATTTCTGACTTTTGTGTCGCGCCTGGCGGGTTGAAATATGATTTTCATGTGTTTGTTTGATGGGGTGCTCTCCTCAGATAATAGCATGGTTTGCTTTCGCGGTAAAGCCTTTTTGAAATCTGACACTGTGGCTGGATTAACAAGAAATTTCTATTTAAACCGATGTATAACACTTGTATGAATTATTATTAGTATTTCTGTTTTTGAATTTGGCGCGCTGCTATTTCACTGGGTGTTGTCTTAACGGGATTGGCGCACGAAGGGATCACTAAGAAGTTTAAGATCGAATGGCACTTATTGTAAGAGTAGGGGTGTTAACCCTGGTGTCCTGGCTAAATTCCCAATCTGTCCTTCATACCATCATGGCTACCTAATCATCCCCAGCTTACAATTGGCTCATTCATTCCCCCCTCCTCTCACCTGTAACTATTCCCCAGGTCAGTCTCAGTGGAGGGAGGAATGCCTTGGACATCAGCAGTGGTCACCATCTGGTCAATCGTGGTGGACTGGTCAAGTTCAGTGTTCCCTCTAAACTGGGTGCGCAGTAGCCCGAGACTGCCATGCAGGGAGAAGAAATATTAGCCCAAAGAGATTGAACTTCACTCAACTTTCTAGAGCAGTGGTCACCATCCGGTCAATCGCAGTAGACTGGTCGATCTTCAAGTCATTCCTAGTCGATCACCAAACATTTCTGTAACAAACCCAGCGATAAAGCCTTGTGTTCCTATTTTCTTTGTATTGTTGATGGTAGGTGCACCCGATTCAGCTGCTCTGTGCGCGGGTAAGCAACTGTTGCCATTTTGAACCATTTCATGTGTCGGAAGGCAGAAACTCTGCCTCCCCAGAGAGCAAATCAAGTGCACTATAGGTTTACCGCTGGCCAATCAGATGGCTCAGATTACCGTCTATGCAGGAATATAGCAGGCATAAAAGAAAGCTAAAGCAAAATTCATACTGTGGGTTTTTAAAAAGTTTAAAACCATGACTAGAGGGAGACTGTCTACGAATACAGCAAAGAACTGTTATAAATGTGAGTTCTTCTTATTTCCACTCAGCACTACAACGAGCACTGCAGCAGTAATGAATGTGTAGGAAAGTTTATCTATAGTCTTGCGTTATTATTAGAGGCTTGGGTCTTTTTTAATATCAAGGAATCTTTCACTTTCTCTGTTCATAGGAGTAACAACATGAATTTGTGCATGAGGCAGAAATAGTGCGGTGTGACATGAGTTTTGCCATCAGCTGGAAGACGGTGTCCCTTTTTTGGTCAGTATCAGTGGAGGAAAGGGAGAGCTGAGGGAGGTTGAGAGGCGGACCTTCAGTCTCCTGCTCTCTCCCTCCACTGAGACTGACCATCATATGCAGGCACTATCAGCCCAGTAAAAAACAAGTTAGAAAGGAAATTATTTAAATGTATGTTCACTCAGCTGTGCCTCACAACGGATCTATTACTGGTCTGATCATATAGCCTACCTCAAATTATATATATATTTTTTAACAGCCCCAACAGCAATGCATTGGCAGGGGAATTCAAGCAAAGCCAATATGCACGTATAATGTCTTGGGTCTAAAGCTTACTCCACAAACCTCATTGCTACAGTACAGTTTTTAGTTGGTTAATGTTGCATAAGCTTTTGTTTTTTAAGTCATGTAAATACAAAATCTGAGCGGTAGATGTCGGCTTGCATTTTGACTCAGAAAGTGATCTTGACTCAGAAAAGGTTGGTGACTACTGTTCTGTAGTTTTCCCTGTTAACACTATCAACATTACCATTTACTGTGGCAATTTTGATCTGACCAATGCAATATTAGCCACTTTCAATGCTTGTTGTAGGCAGAATGCATCGAAATAGGATTTTATTGCATTGACACTCACGACTCCGCCCATACTCTACACAGACCAGTGCAGCATAACCAATCAGAGCTGCAGTAGGCCTATATGCAAATAGGCCATTGCCGTATATGGATCTGTGCCATTTAATTTGAACTGGACTGTGTTTACACTACAGTATGAGCGGTCATGAGTAGATGTGCTTGTTTTGATATCAAAGTGAGAGCTGCATGAAGCCACGTGTGTCCATTTTTTTCATATCCTTTGTTAGTGAGTTATTAGCCCGGTGTTACGTTCCCCAGTTTCTGTGTTGTTGTGGGTTTGTATGTGCTAATGTGTGTATTTCACACATTGCTAATTGGAGGCTTCCAAAGTCCAAAGCAGCTGATTGGTTGGCCACATTGCTAATTGGAGCTCTGACCCTGCCCCCTTGTCAGGGGATACAGCTGTCTTCAATTACAGACTCCTTCTGCAGCTGGATATAAGCCAGTGTTTCTTTGTTAGGAGGAGAGAGAGCATTTGGGTATGTCCTGTATTGGTTGTTGCTCAGAGAGAGACAAGGCAAGAAGGGCATTCTAAGCCATCAAAAGGAACATAAAATTCAACATACCAATTAGGATCTGGCTAAAAATAATCAGTTATAGAACCCATTGCCCTTTATGGTTGTGAGGTCTGGGGTCCGATCACCAACCAAGATTTCACAAAATGGGACAAATTTAGACTGCATGCAGAATTCTGCAAAAATATCCTCTGTGTACAACGTAGAACACCAAATAATGCATGCAGAGCAGAATTAGGCAGATACCCACTAATTATCAAAATCCAGAAAAGAGCCTTTAAATTCTACAACCACCTAAAAGGAAGTGATTCCCAAACCTTCCATAACAAAGCCATCACCTACAGAGAGATGAACCTGGATAAGAGTCCCCTAAGCAAGCTGGTCCTGGGGCTCTGTTCACAAACACAAACACACCCCACAGAGCCCCAGGACAGCAGCACAATTAGACCCAAGCAAATCATGAGAAAACAAAAAGATAATTACTTGACACATTGGAAAGAATTAACAAAAAAACAGTGCAAACTAGAATGCTATTAGGCCCTAAACAGAGAGTACACAGTGGCAGAATACCTGACCACTGTGACTGACCCAAACTTAAGGAAAGCTTTGACTATGTACAGACTCAGTGAGCATAGTCTTGCTATTGAGAAAGGCCGCCGTAGGTAGACATGGCTCTCAAGAGAAGACAGGCTATGTGCACACTGCCCACAAAATGAGGTGGAAACTGAGATGCACTTCCTAACCTCCTGCCCAATGTATGACCATATTAGAGACACATATTTCCCTCAGATTACACAGATCCACAAAGAATTCAAAAACAAACCCAATTTTGATAAACTCCCATATCTACTGGGTGAAATACCACAGTGTGCCATCACAGCAGCAAGATGTGTGACCTGTGGCCACAAAAAAAGGGCAACCAGTGAACAGACACCATTGTAAATACAACCCATATTTATGCTTATTTATTTTCCCTTGTGTACTTTAACCATTTGTACATTGTTACAACACTGTATATATACATAATATGACATTTGTAATGTCTTTATTGTTTTGAAACTTCTGTGTGTAGAATGTTTGCTGTTAATATTTTATTTTTTATTATCTACCTCACTTGAGAAAGTGCTTCTTGGTATATCCTGTATTTTGTTGTTTGTCTGTATAATTTGTATAGTATATTGTAGCCTGTCCTGCTGACGTTTGTGTATGCCATAGGACTGTGTTTTTGATTAGTGAAATTGTTCACTTTTTAAGTTTGTATTCTGTTTAATTTGTTCCCAGGGGGGAAGGTACCTTGGGAGTGCTTAGGCAAGAGGACTGCGGGCATACATACACCTGTAGTATGTGCTATGTCTATGCACACTAGGTAAGACCTGGGTGGACCATCCCCTGTATTTTGGTTAGTGTGCCAGTTGGACCTAGTTAGGTAAGTAATGGGTAGAAGAGGGGGCTCTAACTTTCTTTGCTTTGGTTCCGTCCAGCCCCTTTTCCCTAAATTACCGTGTGAATGAATAAATTCCCTGTAATATATTCTGCCTCTGTCATCCTTACCCGCACCTACAGTCATATACCTCTTTAACTTCATGGGGGAGTTGAGCGTAGCAGGGTGTTGCGTTCCCTCCAAGAGGCGTGTGTAACACCAGTTCTTTAAAATGTGTAGTCGGCAATAGGGGAGTGGTTGCTTACTACAAGCACAAAAGGTGTAGATTTCTAGACATCTTTGAAAAGTGAGTCAGGTAAAGAGCTTTTTTTGTCATAAAGGCGCAGTGATGTATTTTGAGACAGCCTTGAATATGCTAAGTATCCAATAGGCAGAGGGTAGCATACTTTGTCTGATTCTCTAATAATGGTATGGGAATAATACATCTGATTTTGTAAAGGGGTTTCTTGCATCAAACACAACAATGTTTTCAGTAGACCTACATTTAACACCACACGATTGGCTGCTGCAGTAGGCTGAAGAACAGCTATTTCCATGTTAAAATGTTATGGGATGCATTTTCTCTGTTTTTGATGGTAGCCCACTCTGGTAGGCCTACATTATGATCTATTAAAACTGTTACTTGAAGCAGGTACAGCCTCAGTGTTCACAGTAAACGCGCGCTGGAAGTTGCACCGAATTTTCTAAATGTTCAAGTTTGAACTGGGCAGACTTGACATTTGGTTGGTTTTGAAAGGGGACTTGAGTATTTGCTAGAAGATGGAGTTAGTGTAGATGTGGTGGCCAACGACAGAGCACCATACGTCCACAAGAAGATGCGCGAGTCATACCCTGACATCAAACATGAGTTTGACACCTGGCATGTAGCTAAAGGTAAGTTACACATCTGAGATTTGAGGCAATGCAACATTGCATATACTCTAGGTCTTATTCTAATTATCTTTCTGTATTGTGGTGACCTTGTTTTGTAAGCAGAGATAGACTCTACCAAACAGCATATCTATGGTGGCAGAGTTGATAGTTCGCTGGGCTTTGAGACGGAAGGTTGAGGGTTTGCGCAACACACCATACATGTGTCAGTGGTGTCACAAGTGTAATGATGGATGTCCGGCCATCAGGTCCACAGTGTAAAGCGGCTGAGATTATGTTGTGGTGCATTCCAGGTCTTGCAGGGTCCAGCATGCCAGACAACTTGCTGTCTGCCAATTAAAGGACTGCCTGGGATGTTTTGACAGCGGGGAACTGGACAGAGGGCTGGCCATATCAGATTCTGATGTATTGCTACAGTTGAAGTCGGAAGTTTACATACACCTTAGCCAAATACATTTAAACTCAGTTTCACAATTCCTGACATTTAATCCTAGTAAAAATTCCCTGTTTTAAGTCAGTTAGGATCACCACTTTATTTTAAGAACGTGAAATATCAGAATAATAGTAGAGTGATTTATTTAAGCTTTTATTTCTTTCATCCCATTCCCAGTGGGTCCGAAGTTTACATACACTCAATTAGTATTTGGTAGCATTGCCTTTAAATTGTTTAACCGGTAACACGGACACCAGCCAGCTTCAGCTCGGTCAATACCTGCCAGTCTGTAGAGCGCGATATCAACCCAGAGGATATCGGTCTGCTTTTTCTCTATCACATCACTGGATTCCTACTGCAAGCTCTGAACCAGTACACCGGATCATCGCAGTTAGTTAGCTGCAACTTGAGTAGCTACTGCTGGCTAACTCCTCTGTCCCGAAGCAAGCACCAGATGGGCCTAGCTCGAGGCTAGCTTAAGGCTATCTCCCGGCTAGCTGAAGAGGTCTACCAGCTAAGTATTGGGATACAATACCTTTTGCTAATTGGCCTGGACCCTTTTGGCCAACAAGGAGCCTCGCCGATCCATCACGACTGGTCTGCCGACAGAATCATCTGAGGAGGTTTCAACAGGCTTTTCCGTTGCAAGATCGCCGTAGACACATCTGCTAGCCTCGGCCCGCTAGCTTTCTGAATCTCTATGTCTACAGCTCGCCTAGCAAAGTAGCGACTACCGAACGGCTCCCTGACTCACCTATTGCTGCTCATGGGACCTTATGATCACTCGGCTACACATGCCTCTCCCTAATGTCAATATGCCTTGTCTACTGCTGTTTAGGTTAGTTATTATTTTATTTCACTGTAGGGCCCCCAGCCCGCCCTACAGTCCTTAGGTCTTTTGTCCCCACACACACACGCGGAGACCTCACCTGGGTTAACTTGTGCTATCCTACCGACTGTACTCACATCCTACCATACCCTTGTCTGTACATTATGCCCTCAATTTATTCCCCCCACCCCCAGAAATCAGCTACTTTTATTCTGTTCCCAACGCACTAGACAACTAGTTCTTATAGCCTTTAGCTGTACCCTTATTCTACTCCTCCTCTGGTGATGTAGAGGTTAACCCAGGCCCTGCAGCCCCCAGAACCACACCTATTCCCAGGCGCCAGGCACTCTCATTTGTTGACTTCTGTAACCGTAGAAGACTTGGTTTCATGCATGTTAACATCAGAAGCCTCCTCCCTAAATTTGTTTTATTTACTGCTTTTCACACTCCCTGATGTCCTAGCCATGTCTGAATCCTGGCTTAGGAAGGCCACCAAAAGTTCCGAAATTTCCATCCCCAACTACAACATTTTCCGACAAGATAGAACTGCCAAAGGGGGCGGATTTGCAATCTACTTCAGAGAGCCTGCAGAGCTCTGTCTTACTATCCAGGTCTGTGCCCAAACAATTTGAGCTTCTACTTTTAAAAATCCACCTTTCCAGAAACAAGTCTCACCATTGCATTGTTTTTGACCATCCCCAGCTGTGCCCTGGACACCATATGTGAATTAATTGCCCCCCATTTTTTTTATTTAACCTTTATTTAACCAGGTAGGCTAGTTGAGAACAAGTTCTCATTTGCAACTGCGGCCTGATCAAGATAAAGCAAAGCAGTGTGACACAGACAACAACACAGAGATACACATGGAGTAAACCATAAACAAGCCAATAACACAATAAACAAATCAATGAAAGTCTATATACAGTGTGTGCAAAAGGCATGAGGAGGTAGGCAATAAATAGGCCATAGGAGCGAATAGTTACAATTTAGCAGATTAACACTGGAGTGATAAATGAGCAGATGATGATGTGTAAGTAGAGATACTGGTGTGCAAAAGAGCAGAAAAGTAAATAAAATAAAAATAGTATGGGGATGAGGTAGATAGATTGGGTGGGCTATTTACAGATGGATTAGGACAGCTGCAGCGATCGGTTAGCTGCTCAGATAGTTGATGTTTTTAAAGTTGGTGAGGGAAATAAAAGTCTCAAACTTCAGCGATTTTTGCAATTCGTTCCAGTCACTGGCAGCAGAGAACTGGAAGGAAAGGCGGCCAAATTAAGTGTTGGCTTTGGGGATCATCAGTGACATACCTGCTGGAACGTGTGCTATGGGTGGGTGTTGTTAAATCTGTAACCATGGGCACCCTCATAGATATCATCCTGACCAACTTTCCCTGTAAATACATCTCTACTGTCTTCAGCCAGGATCTTTGCGATCCTCTACCTGTGTCCGTAATGGGTACCAACCCTCATCACTGTCAAACGCTTCCTAAAACACTTCAGTGAGCAGGCCTTTCTAATCAACCTGGCCCGGGTATCCTGGAATGATATTGACCTCATCCTGTCAGTAGAGGATGCCTGGTTGCTCTGCAAAAGTGTTCTCCTCTCCATCTTAAATAAGAATGCCCTATTCAAATGTAGAACTAAGAACAGATATAGCCCTTGGTTCACTCTAGACTGGACTGCCTTTGGCCAGCACAAACATCCTGTGACGTACTGCATTAGCATCGAATAGCCCCTGTGATATGCAACTTTTCAGGGAAGTCAGGAAGCAATATACACAGTCAGTTAGGAAAGATAAGGATAGCTTTTTCAAACAAAATAGCATCCTGTAGCACTAATTCCAAAATGTTTTGGTACACTAAAGTCCATGGAGAATAAGAGCACCTCATCCCACTGCACTGAGGCTAGGAAATACTGTCACCACTGATAAATCTACCATAATCAATAATTTCAATAAGCATTTTTCTACGACTGGCCTTGCTTTCCACCTGGCTACTCCTACCTGGCCAACAGCTCTGCACCCCCGCAGAAATTTTCCCAAGTCTAGACAGCTGATGTTCTGAAAGAGTTGCAAAATCTGGATCCCTACAAAGCAGCTGGGCTAGACAATCTGGACCCTCTCTTTTTAAAATTATTTGCCGAAATTATTGCAACCGCTATTACTTGCCTGTTCAACCTCTCTTTCGTATTCTCTGAGATTTCCATAGATTAGAAAGCTGCCGCAGTCATCCCCCCTCTTCAAAGGAGGAGACACTCTTGACCCAAACTGCTATATACCTATATCTACCCTACCCTGTCTTTCTAAGATCTTTGAAAGCCAAGTTAACAAACAGATTACCGACCATTCCGAATCTCACCGTACCTTCTTCGCTATGCAATTTGGTTTCAGAGCGGGTCATGGATGCACCTCAGCCACGCTCAAGGTCCTAAACGATATCATAACCGCCATCGATAACAGACTACTGTGCAGCTGTCTTCATTGACCTGGCCAAGGATTTCGACTCTGTCAATCACCGCATTCTAATCGGTAGACTAAAAAGCCTTGGTTTCTCAAATGACTGCCTCGCCTCATTCACCAAATACTTCTCCGAGTTCAGTTCGTCAAATCGGAGGGCCTGTTGTTAGGACCTCTGGCTGTCTCTATGGGGGTGTCCCTGTTCAATTCTCAGGCCGACTCTTTTCTTTCTTGCTGCTGGTGATTCTCTGATCCACATCTACGTAGACGACACCATTCTGTATACATCTGGCCCTTCGGACACGGTGTCAACAAACCTCAATGAGCTTCAATGCCATTCAACACTCATTCTGTGGCCTCCAACTGATTTTAAAATGCTAGTCAAACTAAATGCTTGCTCTTCAACTGATTGCTGCCCGCCTGACTAGCATCACTATTCTGGAGGGTTCTGACTTAGAATATGTGGACTATAAATACCTAGGTGTCTGGCTAGACAGTAAACCCTCCTTCCAGACTCACATTATGCATCTCTAATCCAAAATTAAATCTAGAATCGGCTTCCTATTTCACAACAAAGCCTCCTTCACTCATGCTGCCAAACATATCCTCCTAAAACTGACTATCCTACCGATCTTTGAATTCGGTGTCCTTTACAAAATTGCCTCCAACACTCATCAAATTGGATGTAGTCTATCACAGTGCCATCTGTTTTGTTACCAAAGCCCCATATACTATCCACCACTGCAACCTGTATGCTCTCATTGGCTGGCCCTCGCTACATATCTGTCGCCAAACCCACTGGCTCCAGGTCATCTATAAGTCTTTGCTAGGTAAAGCCCCACCTTATCTCAGTTCACTGGTCACCATAGCAACACCCACCCGTAGCACGCACTCCAGCAGGTATATTTCACTGGTCATCCCCAAAGCCAACACCTGCTTTGGCCGCCTTTCCTTCCAGTTCTCTGCTGCCAATGACTGGAACGAATTGCAATAATCACTGAAGCTGGAGACTTATCTCCCTCTGACTTTAAGCATCAGCTGTAAGAGAATTTTACCGATCACTGTACCTGTACACAACCCATCTGTAAATGGCACACCCAACTACCTCATCCCCATATTTATTTATTTTCTCTTTTGCACCCCAGTATCTTTACTTGCACATCTATCACTCCAGTGTTTAAAACCTAAATTGTAATTACTTCGCCTCTATGTCCTATTTATTGCCTTACCTCCCTAATCTCACTACATTTGCACACACTGCACATAGATTTTTCTATGGCGTTATTGACTGTAAGTTTGTTTATCCCATGTGTAACTCTGTGTTTTGTCGCACTGCTTTGCTTTATCTTGGCCAGGTCGCAGTTGTAAATGAGAACTTGTTCTCAACAGGCCTACCTGGTGAAATAAAAAAGCAATTTCTGGTGAATGAGACAAGACTAACAAGGGAAATACATTAACTAATAGTACAGGTAGATGGCAATAAACTATACTACAGAGATGCAAAATAAGTTAGAGGAAAAACAAAAAGAACTTGAGGAACTTATTTAAGAAATATCTAATGCAATCTATTTCTAAATTAAAGCAAACTGGATGGAAAATGGAGAAAAATGCACAAAATTCTTCTTGAATCTCCAATACATGAATGCTAACAAAAATAATTTGCAGAAACTCGTTACTGAAAACATCTGATTCTCCAAATTATATTTTAAAAGAGGAAGCTAAATATTTTAGGCAGACGTTCTCTTTTCTGTCTCATCCTCTCCCACTGAATGACGATTACGGTAAGGAATTCTTTCCAAATATTATAAATGGAAAATGAACACATGTACAGGAAGATAAAGGCGAAGGCCCAAATTAGAGGAATAACTTTAAAATCCTTTCAGTCTGGAAAAACCCCAGGGCTTGATGATACACTTATACTGGTATGTCAAGTATTTTTTTATTGTTTTAACTACTCTTATAGAAAAGGTAGTCTGTCAGGTACTGAGCAGGAAGGCCTAAACAAGACCCAGATGGCAAATAGACTGGATCTTTATATCTAAAAACTGGAGGCCCCTTACATTTCAATATTGTCATGCAAAAATACTAGCGAAGTGCATAGCACTCAGAATTAAAAGGGTTTTACCAAGTATTATTCATCCTGATCAGACAGGTTTTTTTTACATGGATTATTACAACAACTACTAGAAATAATAAACATGAAACATCTATGAAGCCAGGCCTGGTATTTATAGCGGATTTTGAAAAGGCATTTGATAAAGTAAGACTGGATTTGATTTATAAACGCGCTGATTGTTTTTCTTCAATTTTTGTTATTTTCTGCTAAAATGGGTCAAAATAATGTAAACGTGTAAAATAGTAAACGTGTACTTCTCAGAGTTTTGAATTGTCAAGAGGAGTTAAACAAGGGTGTCCACTGTCACCATATTTATTCATTATGGCCATCGAAATGCTTGCTATTAAAATCAGATACAATAACATTAGAGGATTATAAATTCAAGGCTTAAAAACAAAGGTGTCCATGTATGCCAATGACTCCAGTTTTATATTAAGTCCGCAAGCTAGATCCCTGCAATGTCTCATTGAAGATAAGTATACAATATTACGTATTGGATCTTTAAAAAATAAAACTTTTACCTTACCCTACAGTTTACCTATAAAATGGGCTGATGGTGAAGTAGACATACATGGCATTCATATCACAAAATATATAAATAATCTCCGCAAAATGAATTTCAATATAATACTTGTAAAAATAGACAGGATCCTGCAACCATGGAGAGGTAAATACCTGTATTTCTGGAAAAATTGCCCTGATTAACTCCTTAGTCATGTTTACTCACTTACTTATGGCACGGCCTACTCCTGATGATTCATTTTTTCAAATCAAATATGTTTCTTTATCTGGGACACTAAACCTGACGAAAGTAAAAGTATCTGTCTTTTTCAAATCAGCATTAGAGCTGGCTTCAATTTCATCCCCCTGAAAAGATAGAACAAATATTATGTTTCACGGCTCCTCCTCTGCATTGCAGGGACGGTTCCTCCTGCAGGCAGAGGAGGGTCGTTAGTGATTGGAGTCGCCTGGGATCAGAGTATTTAAACTGTCACTAATCCTCTCTTTCTCTTTCTCTCTTTCGCTTTCTCTTTCTCCTCTCCAGGTATGAACCTGTTTTGTTCTTTTGTAGTTTTGCATAGTTTCACTGTCATTCACACACAGATTCACGCATCATGGACTTTACATATACCTTACATTATGATACTTCCACACCTCATTCCTTTTTCTTAGTTTAAAGTTAATAGTTTTGTTTACAATAAAGAACATTTTTTTAATTGGCTTATACCTGTTGTTCGCATCCCCTCATTTTTGCCATAGGCTATGAGCCGGCCTGTGACATATGGCTGAACTCAAATGTGCTGTATTTTTTTCTTAAATTATATTGTAAGTTGAAATGGTAGAGTTATCAGAATTGTATGGGAAGGTCTGCTCAAGCCCATAATGGATGGTTCTGAAACAACAATTGCTCGACTTTCGCCGTTCTTACTGCCAATTTTAATGTTACCCTTCAGAATCCATTCCCCCGGGATCTCACAAACCTTATCCAACCCCTAAATCGGTTCTATACCCGTTGCCATGTGTAACGGATGTGAAACGGCTAGCTTAGTTAGCGTGGGCGCTAAATAGCGTTTCAATCAGGGACGTCACTTGCTCTGAGACCTTGAAGTAGTAGTTCCCCTTGCTCTGCAAGAGCCGCGGCTTTTGTGGAGCGATGGGTAACGACGCTTCGTAGGAGTCAGTTGTTGATGTGTGCAGAAGGTTCCTGGTTCGCGCCCGGGTATGGGCGAGGGACGGTTTAAACTTGTACTGTTACACATGTAAAATGATCCTGGTATTGTTACTGGTCACATGTTTAATGACATGGGTAATAGTTGTATCGCCTTAGATTGTGCCGCTGAACGTGATAGTTTTCCCTGTCGCAAATTTAGCCAATTTCTCGTCGTAGGTATACCGCAAGATTTAATACCTGGCCTTTATTAAACAGTTCGATGTAACGTTATCTCATATGTCTTCATTCACATAGAAACTCTAATCTCTATGTACCACCTATCGATCGAACAGAGACTATACACCGCCAGGTGACAGTTCCATTCCTTCTACTTTCCAGAGGATTTGTTGTTGCGCTTTTGAAAATGATGCAAACGCTTGCCTGGCAACATTTTCTCCGAATATAGCAGGCTCCTTATCAACTTTACACTCCCTTTTCCAATGACCAATAGCCCCACACCTAATACAGGACTCGGTTTCCCTACGCTTTTATGCTTTTTCGTTACGTTTCTTAGTTTTATCTTGGCCATTGAAACAATATTCAGTGCTTTTCTCTATGGTCCTATTAACCCCTCGCACATCTGCGAGGTGAGCGGAGTCATATTTCACTCTCAAAACATCGTCTTGAATTAAATCTACTACTCCCGCAATTATCGTTTTGATCACAGGGTTCAACTCCGTCATTAAAGAAGTGCAAATTCTATCAATACACTCCCGTTCCCAGTCCTAACTATTTTCTAAGATAGCACTACACACTTCCCCGGATAATAATTAATTGGACACGGCACTTAATACCTTGTATTAAAACCGATACCATAAACGTCTGCGAATCTATTACTGGAGAATACTGATTTATTAATGTATTTGTGACGCATCTCATCCAATATCCCTATTGATAACACATCACCAAAATTATTCACACTTGTCTTTCTATTTCCACATCTGCCATGGTTCACCACCCCAACAGGGCACCTACCTAACCTTCCATTCACACTTTTATGGCCAATTCAACTAGGCTCTCACCCTGTTATAGCAATGCAGGGACCCAACCCCGCTGGTATTTACCCCCTAGGACTCACCGTTCGCAGGTTCCAGCCTGTGCGGGCTTACCTTCCGGCACTCACCCTATATTAATAGTCATCACAGGTATTAATCCACTGGAATTTACTATTGACTTTATAGTACTAGCAGGAACCAACCTAATAGGGAGTTACCCCCTAGGACTTACCCTACATGAGTATGAGTTTACCTTAGGGGCCTTACCATTTACTATAAAGCTAAGACCGTTCGTTACACAATGGGCCTTTTGAATAAACTCAGGCTTCCTAAATCCGTATTCTATAACTATTCAGCCTACGATTCTCATCTCCCCAAGATGTCAAAATGAGTGGTAACAGGTGTAGGAACTTTCCTACCTTATTTGCTGTGCCGGCTCCTGTTCCACTGATCTGGACTCTTTGGTATTGATTTTAAAAATCGTGGTGAATCCTGTCGACAACGCCAACTGTTAGGTTATTATTTTTCAGAGTAAATAACTCACGGACACTAGAGAAGCTTTAAGTTGAATCTTTCCCAAAGGTTCTGTACAGCTGAAATCAGACCACTAAACATTTCAGAAATCACAGTTTATATGCATCCTACTTAAGACACTCATCTTCCTTACAGTTTACGGCTCCACAGGAAAGAAGGTAACCAAACACTAACCCTGATTACTCCCTTAAGGGTAACTGACCTCACCCCTCACCTCCTGATCCACAGATATCCATCCGTCTTCCCTATACCAACACATCACTCTCCTCCATCAAACACATTCCAAAGCCTTCTGGCTTTTTACAAACTCTTTCTTTTCAAAGCTTTGTCTCTGTCATTTATTTAATATCTCAATGTTTAAAGTTTAGTCGATTCCAACAAGCATACCAATCACTTGTTGCTGCCACCACAATACGTAAATACAGAGTGGGTTTGTGTTTGATTTGACTCAAGCCTGTTGTTTTTTTTTAAATTTAGGCCAAAAAGTACATTTTCTTTGCTGTTTTGCCTTGTAGTATTGGTAAATGGCCTTGTTGCAAACAGAATGGATGATTTGGAGTGGATTTTCTTTTAACACAGGCTTCATTCTTTTCACTTTGTCATACACTATATCTACAAAAGTATGTGGACACCCCTTCAAACTAGTGGATTCGGCTAGTTCAGTCACACCCGTTGCTGACCGGTGTATAAAATCGAGCACACAGCCAAGCAATCACCATAGACAAACATTGGCAGTAGAATGGTCTTACTGAAGAGCTTAGTGACTTTCAACGTACCACTGTCATAGGATGCCACCTTTCCAACAAGTAAATTAATCAAATGTCTGCCCTCCTAGAGCTGGCCTGTTTGCAAGTGCTGTTATTGTGAAGTGGAAATGTCTAGGAGCAACAATGGCTCAGCTGTGAAGTGGTAAGCTCACAGAATGGAAGCGCATAGCACGTAAAAATCTGTCGTCGGTTGCAACACTCACTACCGAGTTCCAAACTGCCTCTGGAAGCAACGTCAACACAAGAACTGTTCGTCCGGAGCTTCATGAAATGGGTTTCCATGGCCGAGCAGCCGCACACAAGTCTAAGATCACCATGCGCAATACTAAGTGTAGGCTGGAGTGGTGTAAAGCTTGCTGTTATTGGACTCTGGAGCAGTGGAAACGCATTCTCTGGAGTGATAAATCATGCTTCACCATTTGGTATTCCGATGGCCGACTCGTTTGGTCATGTAGTGTGTATGTTGCCCTGAAGAGTTGTACAAAGTTGGTAGAATCTTATTCAATATGATTCCCAGCTGTAATGGGCTAAGACATAAACAATCAAGACATCTTTGTTTTTTTAATTCATTAGGATCATTTTCTATATTTTTCTTTAACTTTGGAAATGTGTATTAGGTTGTACATCAGAACAAAATATAGCGTTTAATAATTTGTTTGGTTTATTTTGAAGGCATCAAAATGTCAAATCAAATCACATTTTATTTGTCACATGTGCTGAATACAACAAGTGTAGACTTTACTGTGAAACGATTGCTTAGGAGCCTCCCCAATGATGCAGAGTTAAAAATAGGTCCTGGGCTGGAGTGGATGGATCTTGTGAGGCCAGTTGGACATACTGCCACATTCTCTGAAACGACGTCATGGTAGAGAAATGTACTTTAAATTCTCTGCAACAACTCTGGTGGACATTCCTGCAGCCAACATGTCAATTCCATGCTCCCTCAACTTGAGTTTACATTGTAAACTTGCGTTCATAGACTAGGTTGTAGCAACTTCATGATGGGTAGTCCTATAGGGAAAATCTGAGTATCATGTAATAGCCTAAAGCTATCGATGTTACATTGAGCTAGGTGACTGGAATATGAATGAGTCATCCAATAGGGTGTAAATAGAAATAAGGCCATGCTCATGAACTGATTCTTTAAAAGGTTGGATAATCCTGGTAATGTGTCAACTGACTAGCTGTCACTAATGTGGGAAGTTGGTGTTGGCTTCCCACCATGAGAAAATACCTCAGTAAATATGTGCCAGTACAGACACGTTTAACTGTTCTACTTTGGAAATGGCACGATGTTGTGGTTGGCAGTGCCAGTGCGAGTAACTAGTCAACAGTAGACGCTTACATTCTCGCCGTCCTGTACTCTCTTCATCCATCCCCTCTTTCTCGCTCTCTCTTCTCCAATTAGAGTGATTTAAGACATCAGACTAACTGTCATATCCTGTCTTTACTCTATTTATCCAGACTCCAACACATTAAGATGGTCTATAAATATATTATTTGAATTCAGTCTTGCTTCTACCCCTGGTATCATATAAACTCACAAGACCTGGAAAAATGTGTTGAATTGCAGGGTATGAGCTTTCAGACAGAAATATATCTTCCCCATGCAAAATCTGTAGAATTGCGGGGAATTAGCTTTAAAACGGCACCATTTTTTTATTTGCCAACAAGAGGGTTGTGAACAGTTTGGGGTCGCATGGTTGGAGGTTTGTTACTACGCTGATAATATACTATTTTAGTAATTGTTTTATCTTGTGATAAAGTGCCCTGGTTTATGTTCTGTTTAAGGTTTTAACGAATGCAGAAATCGATCCACCATTTCTCCTAGGCCAACTATTAAAATTCTAATAGTTCGCCTAATTTCAGTTTAAGTGACAAGACAATTAGACATTGTGCATAGAATCATTGTACCATCTAAATCACTGTGCAATGTATTTTCCATAACCAAAAATATTGTATTTTCAGCTGTTTGAAGCTGGTGTACAAAACTGAAAGTTTAGGATGAAACTTTTGAACGGGAAGCTGTTACGGATTTCCTCCTCTTCTTCCGAAGAGGAGAGGCGAAAAGGATCAGAGGACCAATATGCGGCGTGGTAAGTGTCCATGGTTCTTTTAATACGAAATAGTACACATGAACAACTGAATACAATAAACGTGGAAAACCTAAACAGCCTTATCTGGTGCAAACAGAGACCGGAACAATCGCCCACGAAACACTCAAAGAATATGGCTGCCTAAATATGGTTCCCAATCAGAGACAACAATAAACACCTGCCTCTGATTGAGAACCACTCCAGGCAGCCATAGACTATTCTAGATAACCCCACTAACCACAATCCCATGACCTACAAAAAAACCCCAAGACAAAACACACCACATATATAACCCATGTCACACCCTGGCCTGACCAAAATAATAAAGAAAACACACAATACTAAGACCAGGGCGCGACAGGAAGCGATGAAAGAGTGCACATAAATTAGAACAGATCTTCCACTTCTTAGACTTACTTTCAATGACAATGAAAGATCTATAAATTATATTTCTATGAGAATTTGGTCGGTTTACATATTTTAGCTTTAAAGAGAAAATGGAGTATGAAATTTACAGTAACTTCAAAATCCAAGGCAAACGGCAGTAAATTAAGTTACTGCAGTGCTCTTTGTTTCAGCATGTTTTGACTGCAGTTACCCGCTCTGCCCTACAAAGGCAAAGAGCAGTAACTACGCAAACAGTGAAACTGAGAAGAATGGCTTTAAAGTTTTTTTTTTTTGCTGTCCAGCCAAATATGTTTGGTATTTTGGTTTATTATTAGCATCCCCATTAGCTGTTGCAAAAGCAGCAGTTACTCTTCCTGAGGTCCACACAAAGCATGGAACAGAACATAATACAGAACATTAACAGACAAGAACAGCCCAAGGAAAGAACTACATCAATATCACGGAACTCCTTTCTCCCATGAGCTAATAATGTTCATTCTTTTAGAGTCACTGTGAAATCACAAGTTTGCTTCTCGCATATCAGTTACCAAATGAATGATCTTCAGCTAGAATGAGTTAGTAATCTGCTTCTATAGTCACAGCTAGCAATGCTCATGAGTTTCCAGAATAGCTGTATTTGCGTAAGCTACACTGTCTGCTATTGTGGCTAATTGTTAGTGTTGCCAACTTCTCACTGTCCGTTCACACTGCTACTATACCGTTCTATGAATTACATTAAGTCTAAGTCCAATAGTGACTGTTTTTATTTCCCCTTTCTGTAGTTCAATGTCCACTCAAAACCCGCCCACAAGTCCTGAAAACTATCAATTTTTTTTCACAGAAAGAGAAGTGTTGCCATATTTATACCTTAAACCCTTTTTCCATAATTCTATCGAGCCAATTAAGGTATATCGTAGTAACTTGAAATAACGACGTTAGAAGCAAAATTCAGTTTTCTTCAAAATAATAATTATGACATGACAAAATTAATTTGAGTATGTCGCAAGAAAAATATATAATTCACCCTTATTAAATTCATTTTCCATCAACGGATGCCTATTTAACTCGTTTGACTGCTATGATTAAGCAATATGGCACAAGGAGTTATGGTATATGGCCAATATACCATGGCTAATGCCCCGTGTACACTAGCACAAGATTCCGTGCGGTAAAACACCACTTCCCATGAGAAGCGAAGAGTGCGGGACCGTTGGGCGGGGGCCTTTTGGGCAGTGCGAACGTGGCGCAGGAGGTGGTGAAAAATAAACTTTTCCCAACGTTATGCAAATCACCAGCGGCGACCGCTGGGCGATGACCAATCGTATCGAATGGTTCCCATGATGAATTTTACGCTATGTGACCCAAGGCTGGAGACTTTCTTCAGCACATATGGCTGACAAAAATCCTAGGATGGAAGCAAATGTACAGTTGATAGGAATATGTTAATGTAGAGACAAACAATTATGCATATTTTTTTTATCATAAAGCTAATTTATGATAAATGTTAGCTAACATTTATTTAATAAATGCAGACTCAACAGCCATGGTTTCTCTGATTGCCTTGCCTGGTTCACTAACTACTTCTCAGACTGAGTTCAGTGTGTCACATCAGAGGGTCTGTTGTCCGGACCTCTGGCAGTCTCTATGGGGTGCTACAGGGTTCAATTCTCGGCCGACTCTTCTCTGTATATATTGATGTCGCTCTTGCTGCGGGTGATTCTTTGTTCCACCTCTACGCAGATGACACCATTCGGTATAAATCTGGCCCTTCTTTGGACACTGTGCTAACAAACCTCCGAACGAGCTTCAATGCCATACAACACTCCTTCCGTGGACTCCAACTGCACTTAAATGCTAGTGTAACGGATGTGAAACGGCTAGCTTAGTTAGCGTGGGCGCTAAATAGCGTTTCAATCAGTGACGTCACCTGCTCTGAGACCTTGAAGTAGTAGTTCCCCTTGCTCTGCAAGGGCCGCGGCTTTTGTGGCGCGATGGGTAACGATGCTTTGAGGGGTACTGTTGATGTGTGCAGAAGGTCCCTGGTTCGCGCCCGGGTATGGGCGAGGGGACGGTTTAAAAATATACTGTTACATTGATGCTGTTGACCCGGATTACTGGTTGCTGCGGAAAAAGGAGGAAGGTCAAAAGGGGGGTGAGTGTAACGGATGTGAAACGGCTAGCTTAGTTAGCGTGGGCGCTAAATAGCGTTTCAATCAGTGACGTCACTTGCTCTGAGACCTTGAAGTAGTAGTTCCCCTTGCTCTGCTTTTGTGGCGCGATGGGTAACGATGCTTCGAGGGTGACTGTTGATGTGTGCAGAAGGTCCCTAGTTCGCGTCCGGGTATGGGCGAGGGGACGGTCTAAATTTGTACTGTTACACTAGTAAAACGAAATGCTGCCCGCACCCGCCCGCCCAACTAGAATCACTACTCTGGACTGTTCTGACTTAGAAAATGTGGACAACTACAAATACCTAGGTGTCTGGCTAGACTGTAATCTCTCTTTCCAGACTCACATTAAGCATCTACAATCCAAAGTTAAATCTAGAATCGGCTTCCTATTTCGCAGCAAAGCCTCCTTCACTCATGCTGCCAAACATACCCTTGTAAAACTGACCATCCTACTAATCCTTGACTTCGGTGACGTCATTTACAAAATAGCCTCCAACACTCTACTCAGCAAATTGGATGTAGTCTATCACAGTGCCACTGTTTTGTCACCAAAACCCCATATACTATCCACCACCGAGACCTGTATGCTCTCGTTGGCTGGTCCTACATATTCATCGCCAAACCCACTGGCTCCAGGTCATCTATAATAAGTCTTTGCTAGGTAAAGCTCCACCTCATCTTAACTCACTGGTCACCATAGCAACACCCACACGTAGCACGCGCTCCAGCAGGTATATTTCACTGGTCATCCCCAAAGCCAACACCTGCTTTGGCTGCCTTTCCTTCCAGTTCTCTGCTGCCAATGACTGGAACGAATTGCAAAAATAGCTGAAGTTGGAGACTTATGTCTCCCTCACTAACTTTAAGCGTCAGCTGTCAGAGCAGCTTACCGATCGCTGCAGCTGTACACAGCCCATCTGTAAATAGCCCATCCAACTACCTACCTCATCCCCATATTTGTTTTTGTTTTTCTGCTCTTTTGCACACCAGTATTTCTACTTGCACATCCTCATCTGCACATATCACTTCAGTGTAAATTTCTAAATTGTAATTCCTTTGCCACTATTGGCCTATTTATTGCCTTACCTCCTTACTTCATTTTCTCACACTCTATACAGATTTTTCTATTGTGTTATTAACTGTTTGTTTGTTTATCCCATGTGTAACTCTGTTGTTTTTGTTGCACTGCTTTGCTTTATCTTGGCCAGGTCACAGTTGTAAATAAGAACTTGTTCTCAACTGGCCTACCTGGTTAAATAAAGGTGAAATAAATAAAAAAATACTCAAACTGGTTCATCTCAATATCTAATTTCCTTGATCGGATAAACACAGGATAGGTGTAGTATTTCATCAAATTAGACTTTATTTCAACCAGTAGAGAATGTGAAACGCTTTATTGAAAGAAATCATTATTCAAGTGATAATTACATGCGTTATACATATTGTAATATTATACTTATGAGTTCAATCTTTACTTCAATGCACATCTGTGCATTATAAAAACAGAGGAAGAAAGAGGTGGTGAGAGAGAGGATAAGGGAAGGCAGCATATGATTAATGAATCAGTGCTACCCTAATATTCTCTCAGTTCATCACAATTACATAATAGTGTCTCTAGCCGGCCTAGAGACACTATTATTAAGGTTATCTTAAGAGCGGGTGAGGTGGCGATGACTGGACTAGGGGTTGGCATCCTCTCTCACATCAACACATACCTGCAGATGAGAGACAGATGGAGAGAGAGCATGTTTAAGCCTTGTGTTTTTTAAATATTCTAACACTGTCAGTCATAATCAGGCGTTGAAATGCAAAACTGACCTTGGATCATTAACTCTGGGACTACTACATCTCTATCTGTATTTCAATGTAAAACATCTCTTTAATAATACTTGCTGATGGCCTGACCTCTGATCATGCTGTGTCCTCTATGTAGCCAGTTCAGATGCGGGAGGGGTTCACCGACAACCTGATATAACCTAGAGGATTTAGGGAGAAGAGGAGAGAGGGATGAAGTGAAAGAGAGGGACTGTTATGTTCTCAATAAGGTAGTTATAGATTCCTGTTGAATACTGTGTATGGCCTCACCTGGTGTCCACACTAAGTGGCTGCAGAGTACGTTATGCTGAAAACCACGAATGATACACGAGGACAAACAATATTGCGTAGTTATAGAAATAAAGAAGTGTCTTACTATTCTCCATGGTTGGCCCTCTTGCCTATTCTTTGAAGGTGAGCCTGCTTACTACACAACACAATCCATCAATCAGATTGATACATGAGTGTGTAGGTGTGGGTTATAGGGTGTCAGTCTTTCAATATGGGTGATTTAATATAGCCTGTTTTGTTTTTTGTTCTCATCCTTACCTAAACAGCACCCTCACCTGAGAAGTAGAAATCAAAGGGAGAGAAACGGGGAATTGAATAACTGCAGTTGACATAGCTAAGTAAATGGAAGAATACTCTTATTGCAATGTGAATGGCTCTTAAAAGAGCCTTTGGTTGTGCATAGTGTAGTCTATGGTGTTGCCAGGGAACAGAACCCTCTTCGAACAAGTAGGAGGTGAAGATCTCCCGTACACGGATAGCCTGTTACGGTGCGTGAATGAGGACCCAAAAGCGAATTAACGTAAACAGAGCTTCTTTAATGACAAAACATAGGTAGGCTCAGATGGACCGGCAGATTCCGACAGGACAGGACAAGGTTGCAGCAAACATGACGATAGTCTGGTTCAGGCATGAATAACACAAACAAGAATCTGACAAAGACAGGAACAAAAACAGAGAGAGATATAGAGGACTAATCAGAGGGAAAAAGGGAACAGGTGGGAAAAGGGGTGACGAGGTAGTTAGGAGGAGACAAGGAACAGCTGGGGGAAAGAGGGGGAGAAAAGGTAACCTAATAACGACCAGCAGAGGGAGACAGGGTGAAGGGAAAGGACAGAAACAAGACACAACATGACAATACATGACAGTACCCCCCCACTCACCGAGCGCCTCCTGGCGCACTCGAGGAGGAAACCTGGCGGCAACGGAGGAAATCCTCGATCAGCGCACGGTCCAGCACGTCCCGAGAGGGAACCCAACTCCTCTCCTCAGGACCGTACCCCTCCCAATCAACTAGGTACTGATGACCACGGCCCCGAGGACGCATGTCCAGAATCCTACGGACCCTGTAGATGGGTGCGCCCTCGACAAGGATGGGGGGGGGGGGGGGGAAGACGAGCGGGGGCGCGAAGAACGGGCTTGATACAGGAGACATGGAAGACCGGGTGGACGCGACGAAGATATCGCGGAAGAAGAAGTCGAACTGCGACAGGATTAATGATCTGAGAAATACGGAACGGACCAATGAACCGCGGGGTCAACTTGCGAGAAGCGGTCTTAAGGGGAAGGTTCTGAGTGGAGAGCCAAACTCTCTGACCGCGACAATATCTAGGACTCTTAGTTCTACGCTTATTAGCAGCTCTCACAGTCTGCGCCCTATAACGGCAAAGTGCAGACCTGACCCTCTTCCAGGTGCGCTCGCAACGTTGGACAAAAGCCTGAGCGGAGGGGACGCTGGACTCGGCGAACTGAGATGAGAACAGCGGAGGCTGGTACCCGAGGCTACTCTGAAAAGGAGATAGCCCGGTCGCAGACGAAGGAAGCGAGTTGTGGGCGTATTCTGCCCAGGGGAGCTGTTCTGACCAAGACGCAGGGTTGCGAAAAGAAAGACTGCGTAAGATGCGACCAATAGTCTGATTGGCCC
The DNA here is from genome assembly GCF_057628025.1 of Oncorhynchus mykiss. Classification (NCBI taxonomy): domain Eukaryota; kingdom Metazoa; phylum Chordata; class Actinopteri; order Salmoniformes; family Salmonidae; genus Oncorhynchus; species Oncorhynchus mykiss. The sequence continues at coordinate 33,165,283 of NC_143028.1, read as the reverse complement.
GTTCTGCTTGACCGTTAGACTGGGGGTGAAAGCCGGAAGAGAGACTGACGGAAGCCCCAATCAAACGGCAAAACTCCCTCCAAAATTGAGACGTGAATTGCGGACCTCTGTCCGAAACGACGTCTGACGGAAGGCCATGAATTCTGAAAACATTCTCGATGATGATTTGTGCCGTCTCTTTAGCAGAAGGAAGCTTAGCAAGGGGAATAAAATGAGCCGCCTTAGAGAACCTGTCGACAACCGTAAGAATAACAGTCTTCCCCGCTGACGAAGGCAGTCCGGTGACAAAATCTAAGGCGATGTGAGACCACGGTCGAGAGGGAATGGGAAGCGGCCTGAGACGGCCGGCAGGAGGGGAGTTACCGGACTTAGTCTGCGCGCAGACCGAACAAGCAGCCACGAAGCGACGCGTGTCATGCTCCCGGGTGGGCCACCAAAAACGCTGGCGAATGGAAGCAAGCGTACCCCGAACGCCAGGGTGGCCGGCTAACTTGGCAGAGTGAGCCCACTGAAGAACGGCCAGACGAGTAGGAACGGGAACGAAAAGAAGGTTCCTAGGACAAGCGCGCGGCGACGGAGTTTGAGTGAGTGCTTGCTTTACCTGCCTCTCAATTCCCCAGACAGTCAACCCGACAACACGCCCCTCAGGGAGAATCCCCTCGGGGTCAGTGGAGGCTACTGAAGAACTGAAGAGACGAGATAAAGCATCAGGCTTGGTGTTCTTAGAGCCCGGACGATAAGAAATCACGAACTCGAAACGAGCGAAAAACAGCGCCCAGCGCGCCTGACGCGCATTAAGTCGTTTGGCAGAACGGATGTACTCAAGGTTCCTATGGTCAGTCCAAACGACAAAAGGAACGGTCGCCCCCTCCAACCACTGTCGCCATTCGCCTAGGGCTAAGCGGATGGCGAGCAGTTCGCGGTTTCCCACATCATAGTTACGTTCCGACGGCGACAGGCGATGAGAAAAATACGCGCAAGGGTGGACCTTGTCGTCAGAGAGGGAGCGCTGAGAAAGAATGGCTCCCACGCCCACCTCTGACGCGTCAACCTCGACAACGAACTGTCTAGTGACGTCAGGTGTAACAAGGATAGGTGCGGATGTAAAACGATTCTTGAGGAGATCAAAAGCTCCCTGGGCGGAAACGGACCACTTAAAGCACGTCTTGACAGAAGTAAGGGCTGTGAGAGGAGCTGCCACCTGACCGAAATTACGGATGAAACGACGATAGAAGTTCGCGAAGCCGAGAAAGCGCTGCAGCTCGACGCGTGACTTAGGGACGGGCCAATCAATGACAGCTTGGACCTTAGCGGGATCCATCTTAATGCCTTCAGCGGAAATAACAGAACCGAGAAATGTGACGGAGGAGGCATGAAAAGAGCACTTCTCAGCCTTCACAAAAAGACAATTCTCTAAAAGGCGCTGGAGGACACGTCGAACGTGCTGAACATGAATCTGGAGTGACGGTGAAAAAATCAGGATATCGTCAAGGTAAACGAAAACAAAGATGTTCAGCATGTCTCTCAGGACATCATTGACTAATGCCTGAAAGACAGCTGGAGCGTTAGCGAGGCCGAAAGGAAGAACCCGGTATTCAAAGTGCCCTAACGGAGTGTTAAACGCCGTCTTCCACTCGTCCCCCTCCCTGATGCGCACGAGATGGTAAGCGTTACGAAGGTCCAACTTAGTGAAAAACCTGGCTCCCTGCAGGATCTCGAAGGCTGAAGACATAAGAGGAAGCGGATAACGATTCTTCACTGTTATGTCATTCAGCCCTCGATAATCTATGCAGGGGCGCAGGGACCCGTCCTTCTTCTTAACAAAAAAAAACCCCGCTCCGGCGGGAGAGGAGGAGGGGACTATGGTACCGGCGGCAAGAGCTACAGACAAATAATCTTCGAGAGCCTTACGTTCGGGAGCCGACAGAGAGTATAGTCTACCCCGGGGGGGAGTGGTTCCCGGAAGGAGATCAATACTACAATCATACGACCGGTGTGGAGGAAGAGAGGTGGCCCTGGACCGACTGAACACCGTGCGCAGATCGTGATATTCCTCCGGCACCCCTGTCAAATCACCAGGCTCCTCCTGTGAAGAAGAGACAGAGGAAACAGGAGGGATAGCAGACATTAAACATTTCACATGACAAGAGACGTTCCAGGAGAGGATAGAATTACTAGACCAATTAATGGAAGGATTATGACAAACTAGCCAGGGATGGCCCAAAACAACAGGAGTAAAAGGTGAACGAAAAATTTAAAAAGAAATGGTTTCGCTATGATTACCAGAAACAGTGAGGGTTAAAGGTAGCGTCTCACGCTGAATCCTGGGGAGAGGACTACCATCCAGGGCGAACAAGGCCGTGGACTCCCTTAACTGTCTGAGAGGAGTGTCATGTTCCCGAGCCCAGGTCTCGTCCATAAAACAGCCCTCCGCCCCAGAGTCTATTAAGGCACTGCAGGAAGCTGACGAACCGGTCCAGCGTAGATGGACCGACAAGGTAGTGCAGGATCTTGAAGGAGAGACAGGAGTAGTAGCGCTCACCAGTAGCCCTCCGCTTACTGATGAGCTCTGGCTTTTACTGGACATGAAGTGACAAAATGACCAGCAGAACCGCAATAGAGACAGAGGCGGTTGGTGATTCTCCGTTCCCTCTCCTTAGTCGAGATGCGGATACCTCCCAGCTGCATAGGCTCAGCACCCGAGCCGGCAGAGGAAGATGGTAGTGATGCGGAGAGGGGGGCAACGGAGAACGCGAGCTCCTTTCCACGAGCTCGGTGACGAAGATCAACCCGTCGCTCAATGCGAATAGCGAGTTCAATCAAGGAATCCACGCTGGAAGGAACCTCCCGGGAGAGAATCTCATCCTTTACCTCTGCGCGGAGACCCTCCAGAAAACGAGCGAGCAAAGCCGGCTCGTTCCAGCCACTGGAGGCAGCAAGAGTGCGAAACTCAATAGAGTAGTCTGTTATGGATCGATTACCTTGACATAGGGAAGACAGGGCCCTGGAAGCCTCCTCCCCAAAAACAGATCGATCAAAAACCCGTATCATCTCCTCCTTAAAGTCCTGATACTGGTTAGTACACTCAGCCCTTGCCTCCCAGATTGCCGTGCCCCACTCACGAGCCCGTCCAGTAAGGAGAGATATGACGTAGGCGACACGAGCAGTGCTCCTGGAGTAAGTGTTGGGCTGGAGAGAAAACACAATATCACACTGGGTGAGGAACGAGCGGCATTCAGTGGGCTCCCCAGAGTAACACGGCGGGTTATTGATTCTGGGCTCCGGAGATTCGAAAGCCCTGGAAGTGGCCGGTGGATCGAGGCGGAGATGGTGAACCTGTTCTGTGAGGTTGGAGACTTGGGTGGCCAGGGTCTCAACGGCATGTCGAGCAGCAGACAATTCCTGCTCGTGTCTGCCTAGCATCGCTCCCTGGATCTCGACGGCTGAGTGGAGAGGATCCGAAGTCGCTGGGTCCATTCTTGGTCGGATTCTTCTGTTACGGTGCGTGAATGAGGACCCAAAAGCGAATTAACGTAAACAGAGCTTCTTTAATGACAAAACATAGGTAGGCTCAGATGGACCGGCAGATTCCGACAGGACAGGACAAGGTTGCAGCAAACATGACGATAGTCTGGTTCAGGCATGAATAACACAAACAAGAATCCGACAAAGACAGGAACAAAAACAGAGAGAGATATAGAGGACTAATCAGAGGGAAAAAGGGAACAGGTGGGAAAAGGGGTGACGAGGTAGTTAGGAGGAGACAAGGAACAGCTGGGGGAAAGAGGGGGAGAAAAGGTAACCTAATAACGACCAGCAGAGGGAGACAGGGTGAAGGGAAAGGACAGAAACAAGACACAACATGACAATACATGACATAGCCTCTCTTGCTGCATTGTTGGACCCCATCCTTGAAACATCCTGCAGAGCAGCAGACTTCTCCCCTGGCACACGTCGGCAAGCTGCAGATCCCCTCCTGGTCCTCGTGTCTGTCCTAGTGTCCATCCTCATGAACTTATGCAGGACATAGGTAGCCTTCACACGCCTGAATTCCACCAGGAGGCAGTCCCAGATGGCCCTGGTCACCCAACCTTGCAGTGCCTTACATGTTAACTGTAGGCAATTGTTTTGAAGGAATCTCCACATACAAGGTATCTGTAGGGATATGGAAGATAATGTCATTATTAGACTTTTGCATCACCAGGTCATTGTGGATTATTGAAGTATAATATCCCTTATAACAAATCATGATAACATTGGATTGATAGATGCATGTGACAGTAACAGAATCATATCAAGGAAGCGTCACAAATGAATACATAAATACCACTTGAAGCTTGATGATGAGTTGGTCATTTGAATCAGCTGTGCAGTGCTAATGCCAAAACAAAAATGTGCACCCCTTTAAGTTCCCAGGACCAGGACTGAGACTGACTGCTCTTCATTGGGACCTCTTCATCTGTAGACAGGCTTTCATAGCTCTCTTTATCCGAGTACAGAAAACCTCACAAGAAACAGACTTCATTATAGTCAAATTACACCACACTGAATATTATGTTACTATTATCTCCGTCCTCACTTCTAGGGACAAGAACTACATAAAAGTACCTGCCTTATCCAAAATAGCCTACTCTCTCACTTTGACAGTTGGGGCTGCTCTCCTTTCACCCTCCTCCATGTCTGTTATCTAGCTACCTACAAATGCATTTGGTGTTTGTTTTTTACAGTGATAAATACATCACGATAGCTAGCTAATATGATGTTAGGTAGCTGGTGATATTTAATTCACTTAGCTAGCTATCTATACAGTATGTAAGGTCGGCTAGATAGCTAGCTAGCTCATTTAGCAGCTCATTTGAGTTAGCCTGCACTGTAGCTACTATAGTTAGTTTATATATATATATATATATATATATATTTTTTTTACATCTTCTAAATGTATTTACTTACTTGAATGGGTTCTTCCAGCTATGTGGGAGAACCAAAATCCCCCGGGGTGCCTTATTGCTATTATAAATTGGTTACTAGAATAATTAGAACAGTAAAAAGTATTGTCATGCCTGTGGTACATGGTCTGATATTCCACAGCTTTCAGCCAAAACCACATTCAGGGTTCAAACCAGGTTTATAATTGTAAAAATAAAATCCCTTTGTATTTTACTGGGTGACTTCCCAGTAGTAACTTGAGTTACTTGAGTAATTTTCTATTAAGGTATCTATACGTTTAATTAAGTATGACAATTGGGTAATTTTTCCACCACTGCTCAACACACACACCCACCCCTTCGGTTCTCCCCACCACTCACTCAGCAACAGCCTGCCTCACTGCCTGACAGTCAGCAGCAGGTCATAGTGAAATATATATTTTTATGAATGCCATGGTGGCCGCGGTGCAACTCAGTGGATTTTTAATCATCGCAAATTGAATAAATAGCCAGTGTTGCCATGTTCACGGTTTTATAGCAAATTGGAAAAAAATGTATTGGGGGTTTTTGGTCTATTTCTAAGAAAAGTCAGCCAAAACTTAAAACCTCAACGTCAATATGGAGTCAACATACAAGTGTAAGTAAAAACAAATGTAAATAAGTTAGAAATTGTGCTACTAATGCACAAATATGTCTCATAAAAGTAATTATGTTTTTGTTAGGTTAGCTTTTGGAAATTGGAGAAATATAACATGTTCCTTCTTCAGAAGTAGCTAGGCAGGCTAACATTAGTTAGCTAATTAATTTGCTAGCTATCATACAGTAGGCATATATTAATAATTATATAGTTAATATAAGTAGACATGCAATCATAATTGACTATAGCGCATATAAAGCACCCACAAGCTACCAGTGGCTGAAAACACAATCATCGCGGGATGAATTAAAAATAAAAAATCCTTCCTCCCTTGCCCTGCAAGTGTCAGACGTCATGATATGTCATTAGAAGTGTCCACTTAAATTGAGGGCTGAGGGGATAGGGTGTGTCTTTTAAGTGTTTGGAATGTAGCCACTGTCTCGCTGTCATAGCGCATAACTAATTGTTAGTACCGCCTCTTCTGAATTACAAGGAGGTTTATTGGACCTTCCTTAGAATATATAGGTTCTATTTACTGATTGACTGGGTCAGCGACTTCGTCTCGGGCCTAACAACACCCGTGCCAATATATCCACCCAACACCGGCTTCTCAGGCATTATGACTTAAATCAACTATCCCTTCACATATACTGTCAGTCAGGAAGTCGTTTACAGTGATACCAGCTTCCCACACATGCACATACATATACTGTCAGTCAGGAAGTTGTTTACAGCGATACCAGCTTCCCACACATGCACATACATATACTGTCAGTCAGGAAGTCGTTTACAGCGATACCAGCTTCCCACACATGCACATACATATACTGTCAGTCAGGAAGTTGTTTACAGCGATACCAGCTTCCCACACATGCACATACATATACTGTCAGTCAGGAAGTCGTTTACAGCGATACCAGAAATGTGAGATTAAGAGTGAAGATGACAAAACATGACAGTCAATTGTGGGAACCACAGAGGCTTCAGTCCTGCTAAAACTATAATTGTAGGAATAGTGTAGTGATCGAGAACAGACAGAAAATGAGTTGAAGAGACCTAGATGATGCCTAAGATATGATTCAGAGACCGCCAAATATATTGGCACCCTTGCACTTTTCATAAATAACAGCCTTTAAAATAACTTGAAATTGAAAATATACTTTTGATCACCACACATTGCAGAACCAATTTTATTTTTGTAAACATGAGTTTACAATTTGAATTTAGAAAATAAAGACAAATGACATGGAGAAAATTATTGGCACCCCGGAGCAAGGACTTGGTTTCACAGCCTTTGCAAAGATAACTGCAGACAAACACTTCCTGTAGCTTGCTGCACCTTTCAACTGACAATTTGGCCCCCTTTTCGGAAGCAAACTGCTCTAAGTCTTTAATATTTGAGGGGTGCCCTCCACCAACTGATGTTTTGAGATCTCGCCATAGGTTTTGGATGTGATTTAGATCTGGAATCTTCACTGGTCACTCCAGAACCGTACAGCATCTCATGATCAAAAACACTATTCCTGGCTGCTTTTTGATTTGTGTTAGGCTTTTTGATCGTTGTCCTGCTCGAAGACCCACAACCTTCAATGGAGACCCAGTTTTTAGACACTGTGTTGAACATTGGACTTAAAAAAACACCTGATGATCGTTCAAGGCCCCCAGTACCAGAGGCAGCAAAGTAACCCCACAGCCTTATCAAAGCTCCCCCGTCTTTGATTACAGGAAGAAACACTCATTGAAAATCAGGCCACCTGATGTGACATTTGATGCAGAAAATCGCTAATCAAAATAAACATTCTACCACAATGGCCATGTTAATTTTGCAAAGACTATTTAGTTCTGAGTTCGGAAATATAACTTTTGTATGTGAAAACTATTTCTAAGCTAAGCTTTCCGAACTCACCGAACACTCTTGCTGGCACATGCACAGATCAAATACACACCGCTGCAACGCCGAAGCTGTTTACATTCATTTAGTATTCAAAAGATTGCTCAGAAATCGTCATAGGCTTACATTAATTATGACCTTACGCCGACTAAGATAAGCAGAGTAAGGTGTTTGCGTGAATAATGCCATACTCTGCCTTCTGCCATAATCAGATTAATATCAAATTATTAGTGTCCATGTATATAATAATAATAATAATTTGTTGGCAGTCATCTTGGCCTAAGGCTCTGCAACCAATTACTAGCTCCGAATAATAAAGAAGGAAAATATATTTTTTAAATAAAATATATTTACCCAAAAATATATATGGGGTATTGGAAATGATGCAGACAACTACATTGATAGAAGCCACAATTTATCTTCAATATTCAAGCTGATCTACCCCCTCTAAAAAATGTAAAATTCTATTAGTTTACAGATATTGGGCTCCCGAGTGGCACAGTGGTCTAAAGCACTGCATCTCAGTGCAAGAGGTGTCACTGCAGTCCCTGGTTTGAATCCAGGCTGTATCACATCCGGCCGTGATTGGGAGTCGCATAAGGTGGCACAATATTGTCCCAGCGTCGTCCGGGTTAGGGTTTGGCCAGGGTAGGCCGTCAATGTAAATAAGAATTTGTTCTTAACTGGCTTGCCTAGTTAAATAAAGGTTAAATAAATAAAATTATATTATTTATCTCTGTCTGTGACTTGTTACATTTACATACAGTGAGTCTACAGAAGCTTTTAGCCCAGACCTTTCCATGTAACACATCACCAACAGGGTGTGCATGTGAGGAGACGCTCCCACCGTCCGTTCACCGCGGGGTCAAACAAACCTTTCTATTCAACACAAGCCAGAGAAGGGCAATGGGGTCTCTCTCACTTAACGTTCTCTCTCTCTGGCCAAACCTAATGTAGCAGGCTTAAAAAGAAATGCCTGAAACTAGATGCCCTTACATTCTGGTCTTGATGAGAAGAAAAATAACTGTCAGTGAGGTTCTCTTCCGCACTGTTCATCCGATCCAGTAAATGTGGAGGAGGAGTTAAGATGGAGTGTCGTCTTGTTAACGTCCAAAAGCGGAAGCTCTCTTTCTAAACCTGGAACATCCACTTGTTGGGGACTCGTAATCTCATAATCAGCCTTCCAACACCGACATTTCAGTTTGCAGATCTATAAAGGTTTATACACAGCATATACACAATGGGTTTGAAAATGAAACACATCTGGAAAACACATGAAAACACATAATTATGGGCATATTAAACTTTGTCTGAATAGAAAAATGATGTCCATACTTGCTCTCTCCTTAAAATGATATAGGCTATGTCTTAAAGTAACTTTCCAGTGTTTTGCAAATTTCTATGAAATATGAACTATAATTCATTACAATATGAGTGAATTAGTTTCCCTTCCAAATTCATTTTTTTTTTTAAGAAGTATGTTAAAAAGCAGCTTTTCTGTGTTGGAATGGCGTGGGCGTAACCCAACAACGGAATGGTGTGGGTGTAACCCAACAACGGAATGGTGTGGGCGTAACCCAACAACGGAATGGTGTGGGCGTAACCCAACAACGGAATGGTGTGGGTGTAACTCAACAACGGAATGGTGTGGGCGTAACCCAACAACGGAATGGTGTGGGCGTAACCCAACAACGGAATGGTGTGGGCGTAACTCAACAACGGAATGGTGTGGGCGTAACCCAACAACGGAATGGCGTGGGCGTAACCCAAAAACGGAATGGTGTGGGCGTAACCCAACAACGGAATGGCGTGGGCGTAACCCAACAACGGAATGGCGTGGGCGTAACCCAACAACGGAATGGCGTGGGCGTAACCCAACAACGGAATGGCGTGGGCGTAACCCAACAACGGAATGGTGTGGGCGTATACCGGTCATAACAAAATACTAATGCGAGTAAACCGCTGATTGGCCAGTTTATCTGCCAAGGTTTTGTTTTTGAAGTGTTTTTTTTTTCTACAATTCACAAATAATTATTTGATAATGAGTTTACAGAAAATGAACTTTTTAAAGCGAGAATTTCACTGGACAGTTACTTTAAGCTCTCTCTTTTCAAAACACTGCCTGCAATCAGTGCAATTTCTTAACTAGGCAAGTCAGTTAAGAACAAATTCTTATTTACAATGACATGCTACCGAGGAACAGTGGGTTAACTGCCTTGTTCAGAATGAGGACGTGATCCGGCAACCTTTCGGTTGCTGCCCCAACGCTCTAACCACCTGTCACCGCATTAATAAATACTCTTTCCAAAAAGTGGATTCAGAGCTTATTTTGGCACTGTGTTTGTATTGGCTCTGAGACTGAACAAGCACTCCAACATATACCTTGAGTCATGTCATTGTAGTTGGTGAACAGTAGACCTAGGACTGCATTTAGCCCCCTGAACCCAATACAAAGACAAAACAACACTTTCGCCATCTTGCTCTACATTCCAACCAACATTGCCATATTTAGCTTGAGTCTCTCTGACCTCAACACATACCACTTGCTCTTTCTTAAACTGTAAACAGGGAAGTTGTGGTTAGGAAGCGCCGTATTTCCGCTATTCCTTGTCTGGCCAGATGGGTCATAGCCAGTGATGTAGTGATAAGAAAATAGGTGGGTAAACTCCAACTGACGGTCGCAGTGAAAACAGAAACACTCCCAATACTTTCAATGCAAATAGATGGGTAAACTCCACTACACCACTGGTCATAGCCTGAGTAATACCATGTTATATGATGGCAGCAACATTTTATATTCACATTTAGCCAGGCCTCTAAACACAATACATACACACTACTTGTGACTCTTCTCCTTACAAACAATTTGGGTGGCTGCTCTATAACTGCACCATGGTATTGTTTTTGGAATGTGTTTTCCTGTGTGAGTAAGAGCGTAAAGTGTGCCGACAAACAGTGTGAATAAGGTGGAGTCAAGGACAAGCTCAGTAAATATCAATGTGTTCTGTAAGATTGTATACGGCCTTGGGAGGCTGTGGGAGAGGATGACTTAGATGAAAAATAGCTGGTAAGTATTATAAAAGGTGCTGGCCACACACGCACACAACAGTGGTTGTCGGTGCCGTTTAAGAGCTAGGACGATTCTTTTTTTTATGAGCATGGACTTTTTTCTATTGCAGCATTTTGGATGACTGTCATTCATATTCCATTCACCCAGCTCAATGTAACATTGGTAGGTTTAAGCAACTACATGATCCTAAATTTTCCTTTTACCTATCAACCTAGCCTATGAATGAACGTTTACAACGTCGAGAGAAATTTGAGTATTCAAGGTGACAGACATTAACATATTCAATACCGCCTTGCACACTCTTGCCTGCATTTAGCTGATCTAGGGTGTAATCATTAGTCAAACTGTTCCAAACAAGAGTTTCTATTGGACAAATTCAGGTATGTTTATCCCCATTTCATTCTGTTTGCTTCTGTTTAAGAAATGTTTTTCAACAGAATTGACGGAATGAATACACCCGATCACACGCAAACAGAGCACTTTTATAGCAGCCACATACAAACAGCATGATCCCTTTGTGTAACGGCTGTTGGAAGGAGAGGACCAAAGCTCAGCGTGGTACGTGTTCATACTTGATTTGAACTGAACACTGAAATAACAAAAATAACAAAGAGAATGAATGAAAACCGAAACAGTCCTGTCAGGTGCAGAAAGACACAAAACAGAAAACAACTACCCACAAGACACACGTGGGAAAAGGCTTCCTAAGTATGGTATTCTCAATCAGAGACAACGATAGACAGCTGCCTCTGATTGAGAACCACACCCAGCCAAACACACAGAAATAGAAAACATAGAACACAAAAACATAGAATGCCCACCCCAACTCACGCCCTGACCAAACCAAAATAGAGACATAAAAATGATCTCTAAGGTCAGGGCGTGACACTTTGATTGTTGCATAATTCCTTCAAGCATCTACGCACTCTCCTCCTCTCACCTTTTCTCTCAGCTTGTGGACTTCAGTGCACAACACATCAGCTGTCTGTGACCGGGCAAAAATAATCTTTCCAAACCAAACCTTCATATCATAACCGCTAACCTCTACACAGCCTACATCGTTGCCACCATATTAGCTAACGTCATAATCAACATAGCTACTACATCTAATGTGTTAGTAAACCCCCTACAATCATGCAGTGCAGTTTAGCAGTTACACTGCCGTGCCCCGTGACAATAAATGTATAAAACCAAAAGCTTAGCTTGACTTGGAAGAGTTCCAGTGTTGGATAGCCATAGCCAGCTAGGTGACATAGCACCCCTCTCTGTTTGAGTCTGGTGTTTGAGTAGGCTAAACTAGCTAGCTGAGTTTGCTAGCTAAGTAAGTGAACATGAAAAAAATATAAAATATAGCTAGTGATTTCTCTTTCTTGAGTCTCCTTCAATTTTTCAGAAATTCATTTAATAACTATTGTCTTTCTCTCTCTTTGTGTCAACTATTCCCCACATTTTATGCACTGCAGTGCTAGCTAGCTGTAATTTATGCTTTCAGTAATAGATTAATTCTCTGATTCTTTGATTGGGTGGACAACATGTCAGTTCATGCTGCAAGAGCTCTGATAGGTTGGAGGACTTCCTCCGGAAGTTGTCATAATTACTGTGTATGATGGCGCCGACAGAGATGGTCACCTTGCTTCGTGTTCTTAGGAAACTATTCAGTATTTTGTTTTTTTATGTATTATTTCTTACATTGTTACCACAGGAAATCTTAAGTCTTATTACATACAGCCGGAAAGAACTATTGGATATAAGAGCAACGTCAATTTCCCAACATTACAACCAGGAATACGACTTTCCCGAAGTGGATCCTCTGTTCGGACCACCACCCAGGACAATGGTTCTGATCCCAGCAGCCAATCCAAAACAACAGCACCACAAAAGGAGCGACCTTCTGGTCAGGCTCCGTAGATGTGCACATTGCTCTCTTCATAACAAGGTAGATGAAATTTCAGCAAGGGTTGCCTTCCAGAGAGACTGTAACATGCTCTGTTTCACAGAAACATGGCTCTCTCAGGTTATGTTGTCAGAATTGGTTCAACCAACAGGTTCTCCATGCATTGTGCCAACAGAGATAAACACCTCTCTGGGAAGAGTGTACAATTGATATATTTGACCTTTATTTAACTAAGCAAGTCAGATAAAAGAACAAATTCATATTTTCAATGACTGCCTAGGAACAGTGTTGTTCAGGGGCAGAACAACATACTTTTACCTTGTCAGCTCAGGGATTCGATCTTGCAACCTTTCGGTTACTAGTCCAACGTTCTAACCACTAGGCTACCTGCCGCCCCGTGATTAATGACTCATGGTGTAATCATAACAACATATAGGAACTCATGTCCTTCTGCTCACCCAACCTAGAATTTCTTACAATCAAATGTCAGCCATTTTACCTACCAAGAGAATTCTTGTCAGTTATAGTCACAGCTGTGTACATTCCCCCTCAAGCGAACACCAAGACCAAGCTTTATTGAAATCTGACACAGTGGTTGCATTAAGGAGAAGTATATCTTTAATTCTATGTAACGATTGTCGTCGGAAGGAGATCAAGTTGCAGCGTGGTAAGTGTTCATGATACTTTAATTACTCAGAACACCAAACAAAAACAACAAAAGAATAACGAACGTCACGTTCTGCAGGCTTCACAGAGCTAACAAAAAACAAGATCCCACAAACACCAAAAGGAGAATGACAACATATGTGATCCCCAATCAGAGACAACGATAAATAGCTGCCTCTGATTGGGAACCACACTCTGCAAAAATACTAAGAAATAGAAATAAAGAAACTAGAATGCCCACCATAGTCACACCTTGGTCTAACCGAAAAAGAGAATAAAAGCCTCTCTATGGCCAGGGCGTGACATTCTATGCATAACACTTGTATCTTTCATCAACATTTATGATGAGTATTTCTGTAAATTGATGTGGCTCTCTGCAAAATCACTGGATGTTTTGGAAGCAAAACATTACTGAACATAACGCGCCAATGTAAACTGAGATTTTTGGATATAAATATGAACTTTATCGAACAAAACACACATGTATCGTGTAACATGAAGTCCTATGAGTGCCATCTGATGAAGATCATCAAAGGTTAGTGATTCATTTTATCTCTATTTCTGCTTTTTGTGACTCCTCTCTTTGGCTGGAAAATGGCTGTATTTTTTTTGTGACTAGGCGCTGACCTAACATAATTGCATGGTATGCTTTCACCATAAAGCCTTTTTTAAATTGGACACTGTGGTGAGATTAACAAGAAGTTTATCTTTAAAATGGTGTTTTAAACTTGTTTGAGGAATTTAATTATGAGATTTCTGTTGTTTGAATTTGGCGCCCTGGACTTTCACTGGCTGTTGTCAAATCGATCCCGTTAACTGGATTTGATCCCTAAGTTATAACAAGGTTACCTAAATTATATCAACATATTGATTGCTAATACTTTTCACCACTGCTACTCTATCTTCCGTGATACATACAAAGCCCTCCCCCGCCCTCCCTTCGGAAAATCCAACCACGACGCCATCTTGCTCGTCCCTTCTTATAGGTAGAAACTGAAACCGGAGCTGCTGGCCCAGACGGCATCCCTAGCCGCTATAAGGGCACAAGGAGAGACCCAGATCGGACACAGGAGGCAGATGGTTAGAGCCCAAGATGTTTATTAACAATCCAAAAGGGGTAGGCAAGACAATGGTCGTGGACAGGCAAAAGGTCAAAACCAGTTCAGACTTCCAGAGGTACAGAATAGCAGGCAGGCTCGAGGTCAGGGCAGGCAGAATGGTCAGGCAGGTGGGAATGGAGTCCAGAAAACAGGCAAAGGTCAAAACCAGGAGGACTAGTAGAAGAGAATAGAAAAGCAGGAGCACGGGCTTCAAGATGGCTACCATTGTTCCTGTACCCAAGAAGGCAAAGATAACTGAACTAAATTATTATCACCCCATAGCACATTCTGTCATCATGAAGTGCTTTGAGAGGCTAATATTACCGCCACCTTACCGGCTACCCTAGACCTACTTCAGTTTGCATACCGCCCCAACAGGTCCACAGTTGATGCAATCGCTATCACACTGTACACTGCCATACCCCATCTGGACATATATAATACCTATGTAAGAATGCTGTTCATTGACTACAGCTCAGCATTCAACACCATAGTACCCTCCAAGCTCATCATCAAGCTGGAGGCCCTGGGTCTCAACCACACCCTGTGCAACTGGGTCCTGGACTTTCTGATGGGCCGACCCCCAGATGGTGAAGATTGGAAACATCTCCACTTCGTTGACCCTCAACACTGGGGCCCCACAACGGTGTGTGCTCAGCCCTCTCCTGCACTCCCCTGTTCACCCACGACTGCATGGCCATACACGCTTCCAACTCAATCATCATCTTTGCAGATGACACAACAGTAGTGGGCCTGATCACCAACAACGACGAGACAGCCTACAGGGAGGAGGTGAGAGCATTCGGAGTGTGGTGTCAGGAAAACAACCTCTCACTCAACATCAACAAAACAAAGGTAATGATTGTGGATTTCAAGAAACAGCAGAGGGAGCACCCCACTATCCACATCGAAGGGACAGCAGTGGAGAATGTGGAATGTTTTAAGTTCCTCGGCGAACACATCACAGACAAACTGAAATGGTCCACCCACACAGTGTGGTGAAGAAGGCGCAACAGCACCTCTTCGAACACAGGAGTCTGAAGAAATGTGTCTTGTCACCTAAAACTATGACAAACTTTTTCAGATACACAATCAAGAGCATGCTGTCAGGCTGTATCACCGCCTGGTGGTGCGGTCTGCACAAAGCATCACCGGGGCAAACTACCTGCCCTCCATGACACCTACATCCACTGATGTCACAGGAAGGCCAAAAAGATTATCAAGTACAACAACCACCCGAGCCACTGCCTGTTCACACCGCTATCATCCAGAAGGCGAGGTCAGTACAGGTGCATCAAAGCTGGAACCGAGAGATTGAAAACAGCTTCTATCTCAAGGCTATCAGACTGCTAAACAGCAATCACTAGAGAGGCTGCTGCCTACATTGAGACCCAATCACTGAACACTTTAATAAATGGATCACTAGTCACTTTAAACAATGCCACTTTAAATAATGTAACTTTAATAATGTTTACATATCTTACATTACTCATATCACATGTGTATACTGTATTTTATACCTTCTACTGCACCTTGCCTATGCCGCTCGGCCATCGCTCATCCATGTACTTATATGTACATATTCTCGTTCACCCCTTTAGATTTGTGTGTATTAGGTAGTTGGGGATTTGTTTGATTACTTGTTAGATGTTACAGCACTGCTGGAACTCGAAGCACAAGCATTTCGCTACACTCGCTTTACTTTCTGCTAACCATGCGTATGTGACCAATACAATTTGGTTTGATTTGAGTCTCTGGAAAGGGATGAGAACAACGAGCTTCCTAAGTTTTGTATTTAAGTCAATGTAGCTAGAGGAGGACGGAAACTAACTGTCCTCCGTCTACAGCATGGTGCTACCCTACAGAGTACTGTTGAAGCTACTGTAAACCTTCATTACAAAATAGTGTGTTTTTATCTAAAAAGGATAACTTTTTTAATGCTTCACAATTGTTTTTAAAATGAAATTCACTGCGGAGGAGTGTCCTTCCCTTCCTCCTCTGAGGAGCCTCCACTGACATACACAAGCGTCAACAGAGTGTGTGTGCGTGTGTGTGTGCCTGCTTGTGCGTGTGCGTGTACAGTCGTGGCCAAAATATTCAGTTTCAAAGTCTACTGCCTCGGTTTGTATGATGCAATTTGCATATACTCCAGAATGTTATGAAGAGTGATCAGATGAGTTGCAAAGTCCCTCTTTGCCATGCAAATGAACTGAATCCCCCAAAAACATTTCCACTGCATTTCAGCCCTGCCACAAAAGGACCAGCTGACATCATGTCAGTGATTCTCTCGTTAACACAGGGGGTGGACAAAGTTATGGAAACTACCAAAAGGTTTGAAAATGAATGCACACATTTACATGAGAAGCAGATATTTGATTTACATACATGGGCATCCTTAAGTCACAGGCTACATTTACAGGACAATGACGTTATTGTGTATTCTTTGCGCTTTGTGTCATTATATTGCACCCCTTCTTGCATTAGAAAAAGGTGGATTTCACAATCACACCAAATGGCCTTTTACACTTCAATGACCTTGACAATGGCATCTAGTAAATAAAGCATAGGCTAGGCCTTGATTGTGTTCAACATTTCTCCGTCTCTCACCTGCTCACATAAACTTTTTCTGCAGTGTGCTAAATCAGGGTCAGACAGAGTGATTCTTGGTAGTTAAACAAATCTACTTTGAAACACCTCACTCACATGGTTATGGGCTTAAAAATGAAGAAGACACCTGTACCATGTCAGATATAGAGTTGACATTTGTTTAATTGAGTTTGCATCCCAATATTACACATTACACACATACCAGATTGAAATATAATTAAACTGTTTGACATAGAAACACTGGATTTTCGTCATTTGTCAAAAACCCATGATTATTTAGCCTATGAAGTTATGAAAAATATGAATAACTTTCCACTTATGATGCCAATGAGGGAGCGTTTGGTCATTGACTGCAGGTAAGGGCTACACAATATCTATTTCATAAACAAATAACATAGCTTTTTTCTGTTTTTCATGAGAATGCGCATGTCACATTCATGCTCACTGGCCAATGCTGGGATAGATTGGCGGTACCATGTGTCCTCGCGCTCTCTCGCTCTCTCATTTCATTTTCAATTTAAGGGCTTTATTGGCATGGGAAACATATGTTAACCTTGCCAAAGCAAGTGAAGTAGATAATAAACAAAAGTGAAATAAACAATACAAATTAACATTACACTCACAAAAGTTCCAAATGAATAAAGACATGTCAAATGTCATACTATGTGCAAGTAGTACAAAAGGCACAACAGAAGGTAGTTAAAATACAAAAGGGAAAAGAAAAACATAAAAATGGGTTGTAATTTACAATGGTTTTTGTTCTTCACTGGTTGCCCTTTTCTTGTGGAAACAGGTCACACGCCTTGCTGCTGTTATGTCACACTGTGGTATTTCACTCAATAGATATGGGAGATAGATTTAAAAATTGGGGTTGTTTTCGAGTTCTTTGTGGATCTGTGTAATCTGAGGGAAATGTGTGCCGCTAATATGGTCATACATTTGGCAGGCGGCCAGGAAGTGCAACTCAGTTTCCACCTAATTTTGTGGACAGGGTGCACTCTCTCTCTCTGCATAGATGTCCGCTGGCGCATGTGACTTACCAGAAAGTACAGAGAACGGGGAAAAGACAATTCCCTCGCCGCAATTACTAGAGATTGTATTGGAGCTGATCGTACCGCCAGGGACAGTTGCCACTGTAGCCTTTAAAAAACACTCTGCTCTGCGTTTGTGAGCAAACTTTGGTTTTGGCAAAGAAGACTGGATTCTACGCGGAACACCTTTGTAAAAAGAACCGGAATATAACGAACGATTTTTTTTTTCAATTTTCTATTCTTATTAATGATGACGACTAGTGGTGGTGCGAACTGAATTGAGGTGGCCAGTGTGACTCAATTACACATTCTCTGGGAAAATTGTTCCTCCTCATTTTTTGGGGAGTGGGACACCAGACTTTCACTAAAACCACAATATGCATGATGTGTCCAAACCAGGGTCCACATTCTGCCCAGTAATGCAGGCTCAAAAATGACTTTTCAACCAATATATCTAGATGCATAACTTCCTATGGATCGAACAACAGAACACCATGCGCAGGCTTAAAGAAGAGTTCCAATGCCTCTCCGAATTCCACAAGGGAATATGAGGACTTCTCCACTCTGTCTTTCTGAGATGCTAGCAGCACCAGACAACAGGACCGACCAGGCTAACGGCACGATGCCCGTTGAAGCCATCTACATCGTGATGGAGGTGATCATCGCAGTGACTTCGGTGTTCGGAAACGTGATGGTTATCTGGGCGGTGCGGATCAACCGTTCGATGCGAGACACCACCTTCTGTTTCATTGTGTCTCTGGCTCTGGCGGACATTGCGGTGGGGGCTCTGGTCATCCCGCTGGCCATCACCATCAACATCGGTTTTGAGATGCACTTCTACAGCTGCCTGCTGGTCACGTGCATCGTGCTGGTGCTCACGCAGAGTTCCATCTTCGCGTTGCTGGCCATCGCTATCGACCGTTACCTGAGGGTGAAAATACCCATGAGGTAATAATAAGAGAGAGAGAAAGGGGAAATATTGTGCTTTGCTGAGTTTTCTTTGGTCTCTGTTTGCATGCTTTCTTTGCCAAGGTCAGTAGGTCAAACATTTGTCTCGTTTGTGTGTTGGTAGTGGGATTTGAGATATTGTGCAGTACAGGCTATTTTGTTGCAGATTGCCTGAATAGGCTACTCAGCCTATTTTACAGTAAGCTCCAAATCTATTTGGACAGTAACTTTTTTCTTTCTTATTTTTTTGCTCTGTACTCCAGAACTATGTATTTGAAATGGTACAATGACTATTAGGTTAAAGTGCAGACTGTCAGCTTTCATTTTAGGGTATAAAGAAATAAATTGTAAATAATGTATTGCATCATTTTGGAGTCACTTTAATTGTAAATAAGAATAGAATATGTTTCCAAACATTTCTACAATAATGTGGACACTGCTATGATTATGTATAATCCTGAATGTGACAAAAACAAAATACACAATACATTATTTACCATTAATTTCTATTGGTTACAAAATAATCTGATACACAACCAAAACAAACAGCAAATGCACCCGACAAATTTGTAAGTCACAAGCTTGATGTAGTCATTGCGTGCTAATACTTAAATGTGTATTAAAGTAGTAAAACGTTAAGTACATTTTTCCTAATACTTTTGGTTCCCTTAAATGGGGGGACTATGTATAAGTGCTGTAATTTCTAAACGGTTCACCTGATATGGATAAAAATAGACTCAAATTAAAGCTTTAACTTGAACCTCATAGTCATTGTATCATTTTTAAATCCAACGTGCTGGAGTACAGAGCCAAAACAACAAAACATTTGTCATTGTCCCACTACTTTTGGAGCTCACTGTAGCTGCAACTACACAGCCCATTGGCAGTTTTGCCAGACATGCACAAACCTTTTTATCAATTCGATTTGCTCATCTCCTGCGTCCTCTCTCACTCTCGGGTCGGCAAGGAGAGTGTACACATTATTGGAAATGCGCAGGCTTGAAATAAGACGGCGCCTCTGCACTTGCCCCAAAATAAATGTGTAAAGTGTTCAAAACAAATGAAGTTAGTTGTGCAAGACATTTTATAGATAAAACAATAAGTAGCATATTGTTTTTAAACGTGTGCATGTTTTTCTCCTCTGGCTAAACAAAAGCTGATTCAAAGGGGGTGTGACAGATTTCAAAACTCTTCCGTGGTAGGATACACATGAATATCTTTGACGAAAGGAGGAGTGGGCTATCGAGGAGGGGAGGACACTCTTGCGTATGCCTACTAACGAATTGACACTCCTCGACCACTCAGTTCCGGGTTGCAGAGGAGAGAGGATGGATGACAGTCATTTTCCCAAATGAGAATCTCCCACAAACAGCTCTTAGACAGAGCTACATGTCAACATGATGTTGCTTCCAGCTGGAGAAGCATTAACTGTATTTTATATCACATTGTATATAAAATGTAGAATGAATTAATTTACAACGGATAGTCCCCAACCACAACAGACTGCAGACAGACTGTGTATACATAGCCAGTATCAGTTGGGGTCAAGTCCATAGTCAAGATGAGATGTGTGTACCCGCTCCATTTGAATTCCACACCAGCTGTGAGGAATGCTCTCCTAGTGAGACTGTAACCCTCTCCATCTGTTGACCGACTGGGTAGTGATGTGTAGAGAAAATCATTATATATTTCACTTACAATGAACTGCTACATATGGACTTAGGTAGATGTGCTTACTGCACTCCACACCCAGTTCTAATATGTTAACATGAATAAGGACATTTCAAGTTAGAGCATGCTCCTAACCTACTGTGCCATTTTTTGTTGTTGTTGTTTTTTGCGTTGTTTGCATTATTTTAAAAAACGTATCCTGTACATAATGTTGCTGCTGCCATCTCTTATGACCGGAAATAACTTCTGGACATCAGAACAGCGATTACTCACCTTGAACTGGATGAAGCTTTTTCTGACGAGAAGGATATACTGCTTTCCAAACTCCCACCCATTCTACTGGCTAGCATGCAATCATTGGAAAATAAAATTGGGGACCTATGATTATGATTATCCTACCAACGGGACATTAAAAACTGTAATATCTTATGTTTCACTGAGTCATGGCTGAACGACGACATGGATAACATAGAGCTGGCCGGATTTTCCATGCACCGGCAGGACATAGAAGCTACGTCTGGAAAGACGAGGGTTTGGTGGTGTGTGTCTATTTGTCAATAGCAGCTGGTGCGCGATGTCTAATATTAAAAAAGTCTCAAGGTATTGCTACCAAGAGAGTTCTCATCTATATTATTCGTAGCCGTCTATTTACCACCACAGACCAATGCTGGCACTAAAGACCTTAATAAAACCAAATAAAACCAAGGCCATAAGCAAACCAAAAAAATGCTCATCCAGAAGTGGCGCTCCTAGTGGCGTGGGACATTAATGCAGGCAAACTTAAATCAGTTTTACCACATTTTTTTTACCAGCATGTCACATGTGCAACCAGAGGGAAAAAACTGTAGACCACCTTTACTCCACACACACAGATGCATACAAAGCTCTCCCCCACCCTCCATTTGGCAAATCTGACCATAATTCTATCCTCCTGATTCCTGCTTACAAGCAAAAACTTAAGCAGGAAGTACCAGTGACTCACTCGATACGGAAGTGGTAAGATCAAATCACATTTCATTAGTCACATGCGCCTCAAAACAACAGGTGACAGTGAAATGCTTACTTACGAGCCCCTAACCAACAATGCAGTTTAAAAAAATATATGAATAAGAAATAAAAGTAACAAGTAATTAAAGAGCAGCAGTAAAATAACAATAGCGAGACTATATACAGGGGAGTACCGGTACAGAGTCAATGTGAATGGGCACCGGTTAGTTGAGGTAATATGTACATGTAGGTAGAGTTATTAAAGTGACTATGCATAGATGACAACAATAGAGAGTAGCAGCGGTGTAAAAGAGGGGGAGCAAAGCAAATAGTAATACAAGTAGTCTGGGTGGCCATTTGATTAGATGTTCAGGAGTTTTATGGATTGGGGGTAGAAGCTATTTTAGAAGCCTCTTGGACCTAGACTTGGTGCTCTGGTATCGCTTACCGTGTGATAGCAGAGAGAACAGTCTATGACAAGGGTGGCGGGAGGCTTTGACAATTTTTAGGGCCTTCCGCTGACACTGCCTGGTATAGAGGTCCTGGATGGCAGGAAGCTTGGCCCCAGTGATGTACTGGGCTGTACACACTACCCTCTGTAGTGCCTTGCGGTCTGAGGCTGGGCAGTTGCCATACCATGCAGTGATGCAACCGGTCAGGATGCTCTCGATGGTGCAGCTCGAGAGCCTTTTGAGGACATGAGGACCCATGCCAAATATTTTCAGTCTCCTGAGGGGAAATAGGTTTTGTCGTGCCCTCTTCACGACTGTCTTGGTGTGCTTGGACCATGTTAGTTTGTTGGAGATGTGGACACCCTGTAACTGATGTGTATGCTGCGCTACTGATAGGAATTTTATGAATAATGACTAAACAATATCTACATTTAAATAGAACTATAACTAATTAAACTCTACCCTGTTTTATTATAGATATAAATTTAGTTCATATGGAAGAGATTATGTAGCATGAACAAGGAGTAATTAAACATAATAAACACCATTCCAACTAGGTTGGAGAGGAATGTGTTGTGTGTTTGAAGAAAGCAAAGAGGGTCATTAACCTATGTTTGAACCCACTCAGCTATAACTCTGTGGCGATTAAACAAGACAGCGAGAGCCTCTCCTAGGTTTTCTGTTATCTGGAACTGTCTGCTAAATAGTGATAGATAATGGTGAGACTTCAGAAGTTAATCCTGATATAGTGTGAGTCAGGAGTGTGTGCTAGTGGGTTGGAATAAACTTTTGAACCTGCTTTGTCTTGGTCGAGAGGAGGAGATTCATTCTATAACCAATGATGTCATATTTTGTATATAAACTGTTGTTCGTGGTTCTATGGCAGCGCGCTCCGAGAATAAATACAATTATCTAATTTTGATAAGACTGTTCGCTGTCTATTTTATACAAATAAGAATCTTACAAATTCTTAGAAACAGACAGTGATTTTAATTAATGAACACATATAGGAATTATGAAATTCCGTTGACAGCTACAGGACTGTTTTGCTAGCACAGACTGGATTATGTTCCGGGATTCATCCAATGACATTGAGGAGTACACCACCTCAGTCATCGGCTTCATCAATAAGTGCATAAAAGACGTCGTCCCCACAGTGACAGTACGTACATATCCAAACCAGAAGCCATGGATTACAGGCAAAATCTGCATTGAGCTAAAGCTGCCACTTTCAAGGAGCGGCTCACTAATCCGGACCCTTATAAAAAATCCTGCTATACCCTCAAACGAACCATCAAACAATCAAAGCGTCAATACAGGATTAAGATTGAATCCTACTACACCGTCTCTGACTCTCATCAAATGTGGCAGGGCTTGAAAACTATTAAGGACTACAAAGGGAAACCCAGATGTGAGCTGCCCAGTTACGCGAGCCTACCAGACAAGCTAAATGCCTTTTATACTCACTTCGAGGCAAGGACTGAAGCATGCACAAGAGCACCAGCTGTTCTGGACGACTATGTGATAACACTCTCGGTAGCCGATGTGAGCAAGACCTTTAAACAGGTGAACATTCACAAAACCGTGGGCCAGACGGATTACCAGGACGTGTACTCAAAGCATGCGCGGAACAACTGGCAAGTGTCTTCACTGACATCTTCAACCTCTCCCTGACCGAGTCTGTAATAAAAGAGAGCCGCACACTCTAGGAGCTCAGATGCAAAAATGTAATTACCAATGTTTCGACAGCCAAGCTGTCTTTATCAGGGTATAATCACAAACACTGCGGTATGACTCGTTTTTGTAGTGTCAAAAGACACCGGTGTCTGTAATCATGGCCAAGAGGGGCCTATAATATCATTGGTTAATTATCAAATATTAGAACAGCATACAAACAACAAATGGATAGCATACGATCATAGACAAATATGACTACACAAGCTTACAAACAATTACAATGGCAAAGTCACAATAATCACAAGAATGGCTTCAGATCAAAGTCTACGTTGAGACCGAAGGGAGCAAGGGTCTTTAAGTTAAAGATCCAGGCAGCCTCTCGTTTTAACAATAAATTATCAAGGTCACCCCCTCTCCTAGGGAGGGTGACATGTTCGATGCCAATATAACGCAGAGACGAAATCGAGGGGCCTGCCTCCAAGAAGTGGGCCGCAACTGGATAAGTCAAGTTTTAACACCTAATGGTGCTACGATGCTCTGAGATACGTACTTTTAATTCGTGCTTTGTTTTACCTACATAATTTTTACCACAAGGACAAGTTATAAGGTAAATAACTGCCTTAGTGGAGCACGTAATAACACCTTTGATTGGGATCGATTTCCCTGTTTGTGGGTGTTTGAAGGATGTACATTTGTAAGTGCCATTGCATTGAGCACAGCCATTACATTTGTAATTTCCATCCTGTAGGGGCGCAAATAGACGTTGTTCAGAAATATCTTGGGGTGGTAAATCAGAGTGTACCAATTGTTCTCTGAGTTTTCTGCCCCGCGCGAATACGACCAAGGGAAGGTCCGAAAACACATTACCGAGACGATCATCGGATTTTAGGATGTGCCAATGTTTGTGAACAACAGTTTGCAAACTATTTTGAAGGGAAGTGGGTGACAACTATCAGCCCTCAACAAACTGTTACGATCAGTAGGCTTCCTGTAAAGATCAGTGTATAGAACATTATCTTCACACAAGATCAGAAGATCAAGAAAACTGATTTGACGTGTGTCAGATTGCATAGTAAATCTCAGATGCTCAGAACAGGAGTTAAGAAAAGCATGGAACGCCTGGAGCTGTTTTGCATCACCCCTCCATAGAACAACAATATCATCAATATACCATTTCCAAATAATGATGTGAGGCAAGAAAACATTTTTGAGAGGATTGAAAATAGACTGTTTCTCCATGTAACCCACATACAAATTAGCATAGTTAGGAGCCATGGGGGATCCCATAGCAGTACCTTTCGTCTGAATAAAGAAATCATTTAGGAACATGAAATAGTTATGTGTGAGTACTATTTCAGCCAATGTTATAATGCAGGCACTGGAAGGTAGTTCATTAGGGTCACGTTGCAGAAGAAAATGTTCCATAGCTTCAATACCGCCCTCGTGTGGAATATTTGTGTATAACGACTCAACATCAAAAGTAACTAACAAGGTATTCTCAGGGAGAGGATCAAGAGATTCAATGATAGAGATCATACTGCTGGTGTCCTTTACAAAGGAGGGGAGCTGTTCTGCGAATGGTCTAATAAAAAAGTCAACAAAAGTAGATAGAGGGGCCGTTACTGCATCAATGCCCGCTACAATAGGGCGCCCTGGAGGTTGTGTAACATTCTTGTGTAATTTTTTTTACATGACACTCATGTACATAAACTGTCCTATCCATGAGTACAACTGACCCACCCTTATCAGCAGGACGAATAAGGACTGATGTATCGGATTGTAAATCAAGCAAAGCTTGTTTTTCATCCTTGGTAAATTATGGAAAGATTTGGACCCCTGTTTATTCTTAAGGAGATTTCCAACATCATTTTCCACAAGTCTGCAATATGTCTCGATAGAGTGATTGCGATTGGCTGGAGGTATAAAATAACTCTTGCTTCTAAAAGGAGTCGGAGTATGTGCAGGAGAGCAACCTACTGGTTCAATAGAAGTGTCAGAATTAGGGGAGCTAAAGTATTCCCTTAAACGGATATTTCGAAAAAACTTAAACATGTCTACCTTAACATCAAAATCGTTGCACTGGGTTGTAGGCACAAAATATAATTTATTCATTTATTAAGCAAAGAGACATGGGCAGGGCTCAATATCTTACTTGATAAATTAAAGACACTCAGTCCCGTGGGTTCTGGTACCGTGTGAACGGTCTCCTCTGCCTCTGATAGTCGTTTCCTCTTACCCCGTCGGGTGCGACACCTCGTCGATGCGCGTGCCTGCGGACTCCTCCGCCCTTCCGTCTGTCCAGTCTCTCGTTGAATAAAAAACTACCACTGGAAGCCGATGAGGCGCTGGTTGTGGAGCGTTGATCAGACAAGGGTGGATCGAAGTAAGCGGCATCCCTCCTGCGTCTGTCATGGAGAGGGGGAGCAGGACCTCTTTTGTCAGGGTTTCTCCAGAAGTAGACTTTACCATCGGCCTTGTCTTTTATCTTGGTTGAATTTCTTGATTTTAAGTTCCTTTATTTCTGTAGACAACTTGTCCTGGAGCGCTTGGTTAGTTTTCATCAGTTCATTGAATATGCCATCATCATTAACAACTGTTTGTAGAGTTGTGCGTTTGTCTCTAATCGTGTTATCCATTTCAATAAAATCCTTCTTCAACTGGTCAACAATTAATGTCATTAAGTCAATAGAGCAAATCTCAGAGACCAATTGGTAAACTCTGATTTACCACCCCAAGATATTTCTGAACAACATCTATTTGCGCCCCTACTGGATGGAAATTACAAATGTAATGGCTGTGCTCAATGCAATGCAATGCAATGATCTGAAGCCATTCTTGTGATTATTGTGACTTTGCCATTGTAATTGTTTGTAAGCTTGTGTAGTCAAATTTGTCTATGATCGTATGCTATCCATTTGTTGTTTGTATGCTGTTCTTTGTATGCCATTTTAATATTTGATAATTAACCAATGATATTAGGCCACTCTTGGCCATGATTACAGACACCTTTGTCTTTTGACACTACATAAACGAGTCATCTCGCAGTGTTTGTGATTATACCCTGATGAAGACAGCTTGGCTGTCGAAACGTTGGTAATTACATTTTTGCATCTGAGCTCCTAGAGTGTGCGGCTCTCTTTTATTTTCAAGTTTTCTACTCCGCTAGCCAGCACCTCGCCTAAATAGGTGTGCGTTTCTTTTTCTTCTAGATCGAGTCTGTAATACCAACATGTTTCAAGCAGACCACCATTTTCCCTGTTCCCAAGGAAGCGAGGGTAACCTGCCTAAATGACTGCCGCCCATAGTACTCACATCGGTAGCCATGAAGTGCTTTGAAAGGCTGGTCATGGCTCACATCAACAGCATCCTCACGGATACCCGAGACCCACTCCAATTCGCATACTGCCCCAACAGATCCACAGATGACGCAATCTCAATTGCACTCCACACTGCCCTTTCCCACCTGGACAAAAGGAACACCTATGTGAGAATGCTATTCATTGACTACAGCTCAGCATTCAGCACCATAGTGCCCACGAAGCTCATCACTAAGCTAAGGACCCTGGGACTAAACACCTCCCTCTGCATCTGGTTCCTGGACTTCCTGATGGGCCGTCCTCAGGTGGTAAGGGTAGGCAACAACACGTTTGCCACGCTGATTCTCAACACGGGGGCCCCTCGGGGGTGTGTACTTAGTCCCCTCCTGTACTTCCTGTTCACCCACAACTGCGTGGCCAAACACGACTCCCAACACCATCATTACGTTTGCTGACGACACAACAGTGGTAGGCCTGATCACCAACAACAATGAGACAGCCTATAGGGAGGAGGTCAGAGACCTGGCCATGTGGTGTCATGACAACAATCTCTCCCTCAATGTGAGCAAGACAAAGGAGCTGATTGTGGACTACAGGAAAAGGCGGGCCGAACAGGCCCCCATTAACATCGGCAGGGCTGTAGTGGAACGGGTCGAGAGTTTCAAGTTCCTTGGTGTCCACATCACCAACAAACTGTCATGGTTCAAACACACCAAGACAATCGTGAAGAGGACACGGCAAATCCTTCCCCCCCTCAGGAGACTGAAAAGATTTGGCATGGGTCCCCAGATCTTCCAAAAGTTCTACAGCTGCACCATCGAGAGCATCCTGACCGGTTGCATCACCATCTGGTATGGCATCTGCTCGGCTTCTGACCGTGACCATCACTGGGGCCAAGCTTCCTGCCATCCAGGACCTATATAATTGGTGGTGTCAAATGAAAGCCCATAAAATTGTCAGAGACTCCAGTCACCCAAGTCATAGACTTTTCTCTGCTACCACACGGCAAGCGGTACTGGAGCGCCAAGTCTAGGACCAAAAGGCTCATTAACAGCATATACCCCAAGCCATAAGACTGCTGAACAATTAATAAATTGACCATACAAATTACCTCAACTAACCTGTACCCCCGTACACTGACTCGGTACCGGTACCCGCTGTATATAGCCTCGTTATTGTTATTTTATTGTGTTACTCTACTATTTTTTACTTTATTTGTTAAATATTTTCTTAACTCTTCTTGAACTGCACTGTTGGTTAAGAGCTTGTAAGTAAGCATTTCACGGTAAGGTCTACACTTATTGACCTTACCGTGACAAATAAAGTTTGATTTGAACAGTCCCCCATATTTAACAGTAACTCCATACACATATAAACTTGGAAATTACTTATAAATGAACACAAAAATAAAACAATAACATTCACAGTTGATTTGTATATTTACACCTGAAATGCTTACTTACAAGCTCTTAACCAACAGTGCAGTTCAAGAAGAGTTAAGAAAATATTTACGTCCTTTGATCTAGAGTTACACTAGAGTTAAGAAAATATTTACGTCCTTTGATCTAGAGTTACACTATGCACACCCTTATGTCCATCTCTTGTCAGACAACTGATAATGACATTTCAGCTGGAGTTTTTGACTTTCTCCATTTCTTGCTTTGGGTTCCTAAGAGAGTGGTAGCACACGACTTCAAAAGCAAAGGAAACGCAAAACACAACAAGTATTAATAATGCGTTAAGCTACGCATAATTATATATGCAAAGAAAAAACGAAGTTGGATAACAACGATTCTCACTCTATACCTTTGGGATACTTTTCTGCCTTAAAAAAACCACCTCATGCTTTCATCCAGTCTTCCCCCGTTAGACACAGGTTACAAAAGGTGTTCCCAACCCAGATAATCACTATCCTCCCTATCGCCTTCTTCCTCCATGGCCACCTGAAATACAACCTTACAAAACTCAGTCACATGTTTCTTAATCACGCTTTGCAGCGGATGTGATGCTATTATTACAGCGAACTTCCCTTCCAGTGAGGTGGCCTCCTGTAGCTAGTCTTCCAGGAGCTGTACCTTCTTTGAATTAACTTCTCACTAAAAGTTGCCAACAGTGTCTGAAATGTTATCACTATCTCTGCTCCACCATGATCTGAGTATGTGTGACATTCAACTTATCTTCATAGTAGTCTCTATATTTATTTATTTGATTTATTTAACCTTTATTTAACCAGGTAGGCTAATTGAGAACAAGTTCTCATTTACAACTGCGACCTGGCCAAGATAAAGCACAGCAGTTTGACACATACAACAACACAGAGTTACACATGGAATAAACAAACATACAGTCAATAATACAGTAGAAAAAGTCTATATACAGTGTGTGCAAATGAGGTAGGATAAGGGAGGTAAGGCAATAAATAGGCCATGGTGGCGAAGTAATTACAATATAGCAATTAAACACTGGAATGGTAGATGTGCAGAAGATGAATGTGCAAGTAGAGATACTGGGGTTCAAAAGGAACAAGATAAATACATAAATACAGTATGGGGATGAGGTAGTTGGATGGGCTATTTACAGATGGGCTATGTACAGGTGCAGTGATCCATGAGCTGCTCTGACAGCTGGTGCTTAAAGCTAGTGAGAGAGATATGAGTCTCCAGCTTCAGTGATTTTTGCAGTTCGTTCCTGTCATTGGCAGCAGAGAACTGGAAGGAAAGTCGGCCAAAGGAAGAATTGGCTTTGGGGGTGACCAGTGAGATATACCTGCTGGAGCGTGTGCTACGGGTGGGTGCTGCTATGGTGACCAGTGAGCTGAGATAAGGCGGGACCTTACCTAGCAGAGACTTGTAGATGACCTGGAGCCAGTGGGTTTGGCGGCAAGTATGAAGCGAGGGCCAGCCAACTATTTTTATTTCACCTTTATTTAACCAGGTAGGCTAGTTGAGAACAAGTTATCATTTACAACTGCGACCTGACCAAGATAAAGCATAGCAGTGTGAACAGACAACACATAGTTACACATGGAGTAAACAATAAACAAGTCAATAACACAGTAGAAAGAAAAAAAATAGTCTATATACACATTGTGTGCAAAAGGCATGAGGAGATGAGGCAAATAATTACAATTTTGCAGATTAACACTGGAGTGATAAATGATCAGATGGTCATGTGCAGGTAGAGATACTGATGTTCAAAAGAGCAGAAAAGTAAATAAATATAAACAGTATGGGGATGAGGTAGGTAAATTGGGTGGGCTATTTACCGATGGACTGTGTACAGCTGCAGCGATCGGTTAGCTGCTCAGATAACAGATGTTTGAAGTTGGTGAGGGAGATAAGTCTCCAACTTCAGCGATTTTTGCAATTCGTTCCAGTCACAGGCAGCAGAGAACTGGAAGGAAAGGCGGCCAAATGAGGTGTTGGCTTTAGGGATGATCAGTGAGATACACCTTCTGGAGCGCGTGCTACGGGTGGGTGTTGCCATCGTGACCAGTGAACTGAGATAAGGCGGAGCTTTACCTAGCATGGACTTGTAGATGACCTGGAGCCAGTGGGTCTGGCGATGACTATGTAGCGAGGGCCAGCCGACTAGAGCATACAGGTCGCAGTGGTGGGTGGTATAAGGTGCTTTAGTAACAAAACGGATGGCACTGTGATAAACTGCATCCAGTTTGCTGAGTAGAGTATTGGAAGCTATTTTGTAGATGACATCGCCGAAGTTGAGGATCGGTAGGATAGTCAGTTTTACTACGGTAAGTTTGGCGGCGTGAGTGAAGGAGGCTTTGTTGCGGAATAGAAGGCTGACTCTAGATTTGATTTTAGATTGGAGATGTTTGATATGAGTCTGGAAGGAGAGTTTACAGTCTAGCCAGACACCTAGGTACTTAGAGATGTCCACATATTCTAGGTCGGGACCATCCAGGGTGGTGATGCTAGTCGGGCGTGCGGGTGCAGGCAGCGAACGGTTGAAAAGCATGCATTTGGTTTTACTAGCGTTTAAGAGCAGTTGGAGGCCACGGAAGGAGTCTTGTATGGCATTGAAGCTCGTTTGGAGGTTAGATAGCACAGTGTCCAAGGAAGGGCCAGAAAGTATACAGAATGGTGTCATCTGCGTAGAGGTGGATCAGGAAATCGCCCGCAGCAAGAGCAACATCATTGATATATACAGAGAAAAGAGTCGGCCCGAGAATTGAACCCTGTGGCACCCCCATAGAGACTGCTAGAGGACCAGACAACATGCCCTCCGATTTGACACACTGAACTCTGTCTGCAAAGTAGTTGGTGAACCAGGCAAGGCAGTCATTAGAAAAACCGAGGCTACTGAGTCTGCCAATAAGAATATGGTGATTGACAGAGTCGAAAGCCTTGGCCAGGTCGATGAAGACGGCTGCACAGTACTGTCTTTTATCGATGGCGGTTATGATATCGTTTAGTACCTTGAGCGTGGCTGAGGTGCACCCGTGACCGGCTCGGAAACCAGATTGCACAGCGGAGAAGGTACGGTGGGATTCGAGATGGTCAGTGATCTGTTTGTTGACTTGGCTTTCGAAGACCTTAGATAGGCAGGGCAGGATGGATATAGGTCTGTAGCAGTTTGGGTCCAGGATGTCTCCCCCTTTGAAGAGGGGGATGACTGCGGCAGCTTTCCAATCCTTGGGGATCTCAGACGATATGAAAGAGAGGTTGAACAGGCTGGTAATAGGGGTTGCAACAATTTCGGCAGATCATTTTACAAAGAGGGTCCAGATTGTCTAGCCCATCTGATTTGTAGGGGTCCAGATTTTGCAACTCTTTCAGAACATCAGCTATCTGGATTTGGGTGAAGGAGAAATGAGGGAGGCTTGGGCAAGTTGCTGTGGGGTGTGCAGGGCTGTTGATCGGGGTAGGGGTAGCCAGGTGGAAAGCATGGCCAGCTGTAGAAAAATGCTTATTGAAATTCTCAATTATAGTGGTGACAGTATTTCCTAGCCTCAGTGCAGTGGGCAGCTGGGAGGAGGTGCTCTTATTCTCCATGGACTTTACAGTGTCCCAGAATTTTTTGAGTTCATGCTACAGGATGAAAAATAATTCTGCTTGAAAAAGCTAGCCTTAGCTTTCCTAACTGCCTGTGTATATTGGTTCCTAACTTCCCTGAAAAGTTGCATATCATGGGGGTTTTCGATGCTAATGCAGAACGCCATAGGATGTTTTTGTGCTGGTCAAGGGCAGTCAGGTCTGGAGAGAACCAAGGGCTTTATCTGTTCCTGGTTCTACATTTTTTTGAATGGGGCATGCTTATTTAAAACTTGTTGAGGATAGGGGGCAGTATTTTCACTTTGGATGAATTGCGTGCCCATAGTGAACTGCATCCTACTCTGTCCTAGATTGCTAATATATGCATATTATTATTACTATTGGATAGAAAACACTCTGAAGTTTCTAAAACTGTTTGAATTATGTCTGTGAGTATAACAGAACTCATAGGGCAGGCAATCTTCCAAACAAGAAGGGAAATTCTAAATGTGGGTCAACTTTGACGTCATCGCCCCTTCCATTCCCATGATATGGATCTGGTAGCACTTCCTACCCCTTCCACTAGATGTCCTCATTCAGTAGAAAGTGGAATGGAGCTTTTGGTGTGAACTTTGACCGAATGGGAGGGGAAATAGTCACTGTCCCGACAGAATGCCATTTTCCTGTGGCGCATTTCTCTGTGGGTGCCACCGTCGTTCCATTTGGCTGCAGCTGAAAACATATGATCCGGTTGGAACGTTATTGGATATATATGAAAATAACATCCTGAAGATTGATTCTCTACTTAGTTTGACCAGTTTATTCGACCTGGAATATATATTTTTGAAGTTTTCGTGCGAGTTGTCCTGGACCAGCGTCAGTTTTTGGGTACGTGAGCTGAAAGTGGTAGCAAATGCAGCTAATTGGACACTAGTATTGGACATTATGGAACAAAACAACGATTTATTGTGGAACTAGGACTCCTTGCACTGCATTCTGATGAAAGATCATCAAAGGTAAGGGAATATTTATGATGTTATTTCGTATTTCTGTTGACTCCAACATGGCGGAGAAATACTTTTACGTCTGAGCGCAGTCTCAGATTATTGCATGGTAGGCTTTTCCGTAACGTTTTAAAAAAATCTGACACAGCAGTTGCTTTAAGAACCAGTGTATCTTTAGTCAAAGTTTATGATGAGTATTTCTGTTATCTGGCTTAGCTTTCTATAATTCCTCCGGATATATCTGCATTTCTGGCATCTGAACATGGCGTCAATGTAAACCGAGATTTGTGGATATAAATATGCATATTATCGAACAAAACATAAATGTAACATGTCATATGAGTGTCATCTGATGAAGATTTTCAAAAGGTTAGTGATTCATTTTATCTCTAATCCTGCTTTTGTGACTATCTTTGGCTGGAAAAAATTGCTGCGTTTTTCCTTTGATTTGGTGGTGGTCTAACATAAATATATGTTGTGTTTTCGCTGTAAAATATTTTAAAAATCAGACATGATGGGTAGATGAACAAGATGTTTATCTTTCATGTGAGGTATTGGACTTGTTAATGTGTGAAAGTTAAATATTTCTAAAGAATATTTTTGAATTCCCTGCGCCACCTTTTCAGCTGAATGGGGGGGGGGGGGGGTGGAGTTCCCCTCGGGGAAGCGTGCTTATCTAAGATGGTGAGGAAGTTACTTTTAAATAATAACCAGGCATCCTCTACTGACGGGATGAGGTCAATATCCTTCCAGGATACCCGGGTCAGGTCGATTAGAAAGGCCTGCTCTCTGAAGTGTTTTAGGGAGCGTTTGACAGTGATGAGGGGTGGTCGTTTGACCGCAGACCCATTACAGATGCAGGCAATGAGGCAGTGATCGCTGAGATCTTGGTTGAAAACAGCAGAGGATTATTTGGAGGGCAAGTTGGTTAGGATGATATTTATGAGGGTGCCCATGTTTACAGATTTGGGGTTGTACCTGGTGGGTTCATTGATAATTGTGTGAGATTGAGGGCATCAAGCTTAGATTGTGTTAAGCATGTCCCAGTTTTGGTCACCTAGCAGCACAAGCTCTGTAGATAAATAGGGGGCAATCAATTCACATATGGTGTCCAGGGCACAGCTGGGGGCAGAGGGTGGTCTATAGCAAGTGACAACAGTGAGAGACTTGTTTCTGGAAAGATGGATTTTTAGAAGTAGAAGCTGGAATTGTTTGGGTACAGACCTGGATAGTAAGGCAGAACTCTGCAGGCTATCTCTGCAGTAGATTGCAACACCGTCCCCTTTGGCTGTTCTATCTTGTCGGAAGATGTAGTTAGGGATGGAAATCCTAAGCCAGGATTCAGACACAGCTAGGACATCCGGGTTGGCAGAGTGTGCTAAAGCAGTGAATAAAACAAACTTAGGGAGGAGGCTTCTAATGTTAACATGCATGCATACATATCGTGCACAATTAGCTGTCCTTCCTCTACTACGAGAAATCTCCTGTATCACTATACACAGAGGAGGGGTATCGTTCCCCAGAGACTCTATTACCTACTTCCTTAATTTATGAGCCACACAGATCTCTGCCCCAGTCACATTCCATTCTGCTCTCCCAATTGCCTGTAACATTAAATCCTTGGTTTTTGGGACTCCATAGAATGCACTGATGTCGGTCCTGCCAAACTCTGCAACTAACACCCTTATGCAAACATTCTGTTTTTAACACAGGCCCGGTATGTACCTTGCCTCCAGCCACAAATACAGTACCAGTCAAACGTTTGGACACACCTACTCATTCAAGGGTTTTTCTTAATTGTTTACTATTTTCTATATTGTAGAATAGTGTAGACATCAAAACTATGAAATAACACATATGGAATCATGTAGTAACCAAAAAAGTACTAACCATAAGTGATAAACAAATCAAAACCCTTTGCCTTGAAAACGATTTGTAGTGCAGGACACACATTTCTTCTATTGATTCAAAGTCAAGAAAGTATCAGGTTTCAGGTTATACCCAAGTGCAGACTGTGTAGAAGTAACAATGTTTATTGTAACAGGGGCAGGCAAACAACAGCTCAAGGCAGGCAGGGGTCGATAATCCAGAGTGGTGGGGCCAAGGTACAGGACGGCAGGCAGGCTCAGGCAGAGTAGTCAGGCAGGCGAGCTCGGAGTCAGGACTGGCAGGCGTCAAAACCAGGAGGGTGAGAAAAGAGAGACTGGAAAAAGCAGAAGCTGAGACACAAACCGCTGGTAGACTTGAACAAACAAGACGAACTGGCACAGACAGACAGAAAACACAGGTATATATACCCAGGGGATAAGTGGGGAAGATGGGCGACACCTGGACTGGGGTGGAGACAAGCACAAGGACAGGTGAAATAGATCAGGGCGTGACACAAAAAAAGCACTTGGAAGCATTTCAACAGGAAAAACAGAAAAGTATGCACTAAAACTCCAGCAATTGTTGCTCAATACTCACACGCACACGCACCAACCCAGTATACTCTAACTCCTCATTCTTGTCTTATCCCCCATCTCCATAGCTACAAACATGTGGTGACACGGCGGCGTGCAGGCACGGCGGTGGTGGTGTGTTGGATGGTTGCCATAGTGGTTGGCATGACGCCCATGCTGGGCTGGAACAACCGGCAGTGTCTCCATGACAACGTCTCCCAGGTGATGTGTACGTTTGAGAAAGTCATCAGCATGGACTACATGGTCTACTTCAACTTCTTCGGCTGGGTGCTGCCGCCCCTCGTCCTCATGCTGCTAATATATGCTGAGATATTCTACAAGATACACCACCAGCTCAACAAGAAGGTAGCTCACTGTCTGTAGAGAAGTACCTGTCTTGAGAATCAGATGACTAGAACAGGGTAACCCTACCTTCTTTACCATGAGCTATGTGCATTGTCTCTATTATATGTGCAATAATTATCTATGCTGAGGTATTATATGATCCAACGCCAGCTCGGTAAGATTTAGTCTTACCAATGTCTTGCCAAGGTTGGCTTGAGCTAGTCTTTCCAATGTCTTGTCAAGGTTAGCTTGAGCTAGTCTTCCCAATGTCTTGCCAAGGTTGGCTTGAGCTAGTCTTTCCAATGTCTTGCCAAGGTTAGCTTGAGCTAGTCTTCCCAATGTCTTGCCAAGGTTGGCTTGAGCTAGTCTTTCCAATGTCTTGCCAAGGTTGGCTTGAGCTAGTCTTTCCAATGTCTTGTCAAGGTTGGCTTGAGCTAGTCTTTCCAATGTCTAATCAAGGTTAGCTTGAGCTGGTCTTGCCAAAGTTAGCTTGATCTTGCCAACTCCTATGGTCATTCTCACATGGCCTGACAATGATCCTAGGAGTTGGCAAGACTGCACAAACAGACCAGGTTACATGAAGGTCACTGACTAGACTAGAGTCAGGTGAATGAAGTGGGTACATGTGATGAGCACAGCAGGGAGGTGGAAGGAGATAAAGGGGTGTTGAAATTCGCTGTACTTTGGCATAACAGGTTATTCCCCTCAGGGATGAAAGCTTAGACAAGCATAATGAGCAGAGATGTTGGTTTGTTTCTAAATCAGGTGTCAACTCACTCCACCCAGGACACAATGCTGTGCAAATCAAACACACTTGGAATAGAATAACCAAAAAATGTAACGTCAGTTAAAACATCAGTTAACTTGTAAGTATGCATTACAGAAATGTACAGCCTCTGAATCTAAAGTCTAAATCCTCTTCTCCCTCCCTCCTACCCCAGGTGACGGAGAGCCACATAGACCGCAGCCATTACTACAGTAAGGAGCTGAAACTAGCCAAGTCATTGGCTCTGGTCCTCTTCCTGTTTGCCATCAGCTGGCTTCCTCTAAACATCCTCAACTGCATCACGCTGTTTAGCCCAAATGGTGACAAGCCCACGCTTCTCATCTACATTGCCATCCTGCTCACACACGGCAACTCCGCTGTGAACCCCATTGTCTACGCATTCCAGATCAAGAAGTTCCAGAATGCGTTCCGGAAGATCTGGAAGCAATATGTGCTGTGTAGGGACCCGGAAGGCAAGCTGCCCCAGAGAGGGAGTCAGAGGTGCCAGAGCAGATTGGAGAGGATGTTGAGGGCGAACGATGATAACAGTTATGTCTGATCTGGTGATGAAGGTCATAGGGGGGCACGGGTCTGTCGCATCCCACAATGTGTATGTTGTTTGGTGTGGCGTTCTTTTACGCTTTTTAAATTTGTACACTTTGTTTGTTAACCATCTGTCAATGATGGCTTTTCAGTGGTGGGGTGTTGGACTGATCGTGTTGATCATGAACATACTCGGTACTAAATTGACTTATGGAAACGCTGCCGGTAGCGGAATCCAATAAAGCAGAGTTTCTACTACAATGCAACTCAAACCACGAACGTAATGGATATCCCAAGGGCCAATCTAATCCCTGATTGTCTGCGAGTGGATTACAAACCCAAATGTAAATGTGGAAAACGCAGGGGAATCAGACAGAGAAGTATGACAGGATAGTAGACAGTATAAATAAAAAACATCCCTTACCTACCACCTTGCTGATCAACGCCCAGTCACTGAAGGGGAAACTACTTGGAGGCCTGTTTGTTGGCATTTACTGAGACTTGGCTGGATGAGTCCCAGACATGGAAGTGGAGTCGGCTGGCTTCACACTGGCCAGATCGTGATCTGACCGTCACAGGGACTAGTAGTGTAAATGGATCCCCGTAAGAGAGAGACTCTGTACCCACAATATTGAACTGCTTTCTGTGTCACTGCGACCCTACTATCTGCCCTGTGAGTTCCCCCAATTGTTTGTTACCGTTGTGTACATTCAACCGAAAGATAATATAGCAAAGGCATCAGATATTATTTATAATCTGTCACAGAAACTGGGTACCATCTCCCCCGACGCACCCACATTTATTTTAAGGGATTTTAACAACAGCACTTTGCACAAGGTCCTGCACACGTACCACCAGTATGTGAAATGTCACACTAGGAAAAACAAGACTCTTGACCTGTGCTATGGGACCATACCAAATGCTTTCTCTGCCACCAACGGACCTCCCCTGGGGACATCTGACCACAATGTTGTCTACCTCCAGCCAACCGACTGTTAGCTCTTGGAGAGGGAGAAACCTACAGTTAAAACTGTCCAGATCTGGAACGACAACAGTATCACTCCTCTCCAAGGGTGTTTTGACTGTACTATGTGGGAGGTATTTGAAGACAGCAGCTCTGATCTTAACAAACTCACAGATGTTGTTTCAGACCGTGTCAACTTCTGTGTTGAGTCAGTTGTGCCTATTAAAACCAGTAAAGAATTCCCTAACAATAAGCCTTGGGTATCAAAACATCTAAAATCACTACTTGATAGGAAGAAGGCAGTTTATGCTGAGGGTGATAGACAGGCTTTAAGAGATGCACAACGTGAGATAAAAAGACAGATACTAGTGGACAAGGAGGCATGCATGCAAAGGGTGGAGAGGACCCTCTCCTCAGGAAACTCAAGGGTGGCCTGGCAAAAGATTAAATACATGGCTCGTGCCACCCACATAGGCAGGGGAAAAAACAATGCTGACCTTGGGAGACATGAGGGCCAGAACAAGGCTAATGAACTGAATGTTTTCTTCTCAAGATTTGAATCAGACGACTTAGGAAGCAAACAAACAAATGGAAGCATCATTACACGTGTTTGAGAGGGTTGTTGTTAAACAGGCTGATGTTTTGAAGTTGTTCAGTGGATGTAATGCACAAAAAAAGCCCAGGCCTGGACAAAATAAGTGGACATTGAAGCACTGTGATGAACAAATAGTTGGTGTTTTTACAGACATTTTCCAATCCTCGCTCGACCGGGAACTGTGGTGGAATATTGACTCAGAAATATAACACATTTTCTAGAACTTGTGAATTCAAATTAGACTTTAATACAAGGTAGCAAAGCCGAGCCCTTCCACGTAAAGACTATTTTACAAACGTAACAGAGCCGAGCCCCTCCATGGAAAATACTAAATTATCATATTACAGAGTCCTGCCTTTATAGGATTCTGTCTTTGCATAACGTATAAAGTCCCCTCCCTCTATATGAAAATAGCTTCCCTTGACCTTTCTTTATCATAATTTTTCCATCTCAGTTCTTGCTTGTTAACACCCACATCTGACAGCTGTATATGTTATAATGGTAGCAGGGCCCTGGTCCTATATGTTCCATTTCCTTATATGGCCATTCTGTCTTAGCTCTCCAACATGAACAGCTTAGATGCTGCTAATAATGGATATGTAATCAATAGTCATGGGTTTTGCTCCAACACAACACATGCCAGTATTGTGGAAAAACTCAATAATTATACCCATTCCTAAAGCATCTTAGCCCTCTTTGCTGCATGACCCTGTCGCCTTGACATCCTTAGGAAGGAAATGCTTTGAGAAAGTTGTGAAAGGTCATATTCTCAGCACCACCCGTTTCAGTTTGCCTCACTCTCCTCGACATGATCTACAGACATCAAGAGGGCGCCAAATCCCATGTCAGTGTTCTGTTGTTGACTTTTCTTCTGCCTTCAACACAATCCAGCCTTATATTCTGGCACAGACTCATAAGGGACTTCTCCTGAGATGGGGGGCTGGTTTTGTGGCTGTTGGACTTCCTGAGCCAGATGTCACAGCGGGTCAAGTTGGGTGTCGGACATATGCACCACCAACACAGGCTCCCCACAGGGATGTGTTTTGTCCCCACTCCTGTACATTTTGTACACCAATAGTTGTACTAGTTCACATCCTGACAGACACCTAGTTAAATTCGCTGTGAGATGTGCATAGACTTCAAGAAGCGTACAACACCTACCTCTGCATCATCTGTCAGAGGTCAGAACATAGAGATAGAGGAATACAAATACCTGGGTGTCCTCTTGGACAATAAGCTTCAGTGGAGTAAATGTACAGACCTGATCTACTAAAAGAGTCAACAGAGACTGTACTTTCTAAAAAAGCTGGGATATTTTAATGTTGAGAGTATTTAAACTTTTTGTATTGTTTGTTGGTTTGGCAATTCCTGTGTCAGCCAGAGAAAGATCCCGAGAAGGATTATCACCACAGCAAGCAAGGTACTTAGTTAAACAGACAGGCCCTCAGCAAGGCTCATAAAATTATTTTACACCCAAGCCACCCCCTGTACCCGGACTTTGAACTACTCCCCTCTGGGTGCAGGTCTAGGGCACCCCCTGGCATGAAAACCAAACTAGACAATAATTTGTGCCAGGTGTGATATCCCTCCTAAACAGTTCAGGCTGATGTTCCTATCGACAAAGTAAGGCCAGCAGGCTAGCTAGTCTTTTTTTATTTGGATGTAACTGTTATGAATATTGTGCTGTCAATTAGTGGTATTGTCATGTACATGTTTAAACACCACGTTAAACATGTACATGATACTGCAGCAACATTTCCCCACGGGGACAATAAAGTAAGTAAGTAAGTAAGTAAGTGAAGATGTCGGGAATACTGGATTATAAGAGCAGAAGGATGAACATGACAATGGTTTCTCTGTTGATTCGCCTGCTGGTTAGAGAATTATGATTGGATAAAGAGGTGGAGGTGGTGGGAGGGATCCTAACCCTTCAGTGATTGAACTGAAGGAGGGTTTGGAGAAGGGACCCTATCCCTAACCCTTGGCAGAATCGAGGGGGACCCTAACCTCAGTTTGACCCCACACAGTGAGGAAGTTCTGTCAAGGAATGTTCCTAAATGAGGGTTGAAATGTTACCTCACACAGGCTGAACTAACTATCCACAGGTGGCTGGGTTCCCATACCGTAACCGTGGGTGATTTAATCTCTCTACATTCTAGAATGCAGCAGAATGGCGTCACTCCTAATACATCACTAAGGTCCATCGACTGACAAGACAGGTTGTACTGTCTGACCTGATGCAAGACAACAGAACAGAACAGACCAATGGAGAGGTCAGGTCAGAATGGTGATTTAGGATTCCGAATTAGAAGGAAGGCAGAACTACTAACAATGACTTCAACCATCTCCCATCGGCTTAGGGAACGATGATGTGTAACGGGTGAAGGGGGTATCCGGCATGTACCAATAGGAACCTGTTGAACTATTAGTAGCACACTATGGCTGTGTCTGAAATGACAGGAATCCTGACTTTCATTCTCCTCCAATGACCCGTTAATCGTGCTCTTCAGGGCTGCAAAGCCCGCTGCCACCTGGAGGGTAAAAACCTTGCTCGAGGCATCATCCTCCCCTACAAAATCAAACATCATCTATATAACACAAGACCAACATTAACTATTGTAATTCAGCCTGAAATGTACATTTATCGTGCTGAGTTTCTCAACAAGTGAATAAATGGTGTAAAGTACTTAAGTAAAAGTACTTTAAAGTACTACATAAGTAGTTTTGGGGGTTATCTGTACTTTACTATTTATATTTGTAACTACTTTTACTTCACTACATTCCTAAAGAAACTAATATACTTTTTACTCCATACATTTTCCCTGACACCCAAAAGTATTCGTTACATTTTGAATGCTTAGCAGGACAGGAAAATGGTCTAATTCACACACTTATCAAGACAACATCCCTGGTCATCCCTACTGGCTCTGATCTGTCGGACTCACTAAACACATGCTTTGTTTGTGTTTAGTGAGTATTGGAGTGTGTCCCGGGTTAGCCGTAAAAAAAATTTAAAACAAGAGAACGTTGCATTCTGGTTTGCTTAATATAAGGAATGTGAAATGATTTAAACTTTTACTGTTGATACTTAAGTATTTTTAAAACCAAATACTTTTAAACTTTACCTCATTTACTGGGTGACTTTCACTTGAGTCATTTTCAATTAAGGTATCTTTACTTTTACTCAAGTATGACAATTGGATACTTTTTCCACCACTGACAGAAACAACCACAAAGTGTATAACTGTCAATTAGTTCAACTGTGGTCAGATAAACATTACATGTATTATTATTACTATTAAGTAGTATCATGCTAGTCACCTACACATCCTTCACAGACAGATGAAAAGAGCAAAAGTACAGAGAGATGCTCGATGAAAACCTTACTTCACATCGCAAATACAGGTGAGCCAAGCTTGTAGCCTCATACTCAAGAAGACTCGAGGCTGTAATCACTGACAAAGGTGCTTCAACAAAGTACTGAGTGAAGTGTCTGAATACTTATGTAAATGTGATATTTCAGTTTTTTTGTGCAAAAATGCCTAAAAACCTGTTTTTGCTTTGTCATTATGGGGTATTGGGTGTAGATTGATGAGGAGTGTTTTAAATTTATTTTAGAAAAAGGCTGTAATGTAACAAAAAGTCAAGCTGTCTGAATTATTTCCGAATGCACTGTATAGGCGTACATCTAGTGCTACTTCTATATGCGAAATCAGGTGCGCATCCTTACTCAACACTGACAGAAGCATTTCAAACAGAAGACGATGAATACATTGACAAAACTCGCAAATGGATTGAAATAAACAAGAACTTGTTTCTTACAGGTGTAGCATAGGTTGTGAGTTTTTCAAAACACATGTTCACTCTGACAATGAGAAAGGTAAATGACTGTAATAAAATATATTGACTGCAACCAAACCAACATTGCAGATGAGAAATTATGGGAATTAACGGTAAATGTAGGCTACAGCTAGTTATATACAGTGGGGTAAAGAAGTATTTAGTCAGCCACCAATTGTGCAAGTTCTCTTACTTAAAAAGATGAGATGCCTGTAATTTTCATCATAGGTACACGTCAACTATGACAGACAAAATTAGAAAAAAAAATCCAGAAAATCACATTGTAGGATTTTTAATTAATTTATTTGCAAATTATGGTGGAAAATAAGTATTTGGTCAATAACAAAAGTTTCTCTCAATACTTTATATACCCTTTGTTGGCAATGACAGAGGTCAAACGTTTTCTCTAAGTCTTCACAAGGTTTTCACACACTGTTGCTGGTATTTTGGCCCATTCCTCCAGGCAGATCTCCTCTAGAGCAGTGATGTTTTGGGGCTGTTGCTGGGCAACACGGACTTACTTTCAACTCCCTCGAAAGATTTTCTATGGGGTTGAGATCTGGAGACTGGCTAGGCCACTCCAGGACCTTGAAATGCTTCTTACGAAGCCACTCCTTCGTTGACTGGGCGGTGTGTTTGGGATCATTGTTATGCTGAAAGACCCAGCCACGTTTCATCTTCAATGCCCTTGCTGATGGAAGGAGGTTTTCACTCAAAATCTCACGATACATGGCCCCATTCATTCTTTCCCTTTACACGGATCAGTCGTCCTGGTCCCTTTGCAGAAAAACAGCCCCAAAGCATGATGTTTCCACCCCCATGCTTCACAGTAGGTATGGTGTTCTTTGTCCTCCAAACACGAGTTGAGTTTTTACCAAAAAGTTATATTTTGGTTTCATCTGACCATATGATATTCTCCCACTCTTCTTCTGGATCATCCAAATGCTCTCTAGCAAACTTCAGACGGGCCTGGACATGTACTGGCTTAAGCAGGGGGACACGTCTAGCACTGCAGGATTTGAGTCCCTGGCGGCATAGTGTGTTATTGATGTTAGGCTTTGTTACTTTGGTCCCAGCTCTCTGCAGGTCATTCACTAGGTCACCCTGTGTGGTTCTGGGATTTTTGCTCACCGTTCTTGTGATCATTAATAATAATTGATCATTAATAATCATTAAATTCATTAAAAATCCTACAATGCGATTTTCTGGAGAAAAAAATTCTCATTGTCTGTCATAGTTAAAGTGTACCTATGATGAAGATTACAGGCCTCTCATCTTAAGTGGGAGAATTTGCACAATTGGTGGCTGACTAAATACTTTTTTGCCCCACTGTACTGTATGTAATGGGGAATTGATAGAAACAGCAAACAAAACACACAATAAAGCTAAGAATTGTAAAAAAAGAATGTGCAAATATTGTACAATCCAGATGTGCATAGCTCTTAGAAACTGTAAGGGCTTGAATACTTATGCAAATGAGATATTGTATTTCATGTTAAATAAATGTGTCGTAATGGGGCATTGTGTGTAGATGGTTGAGATTTCAGGCTGTAACACAACAAAACGTGGAATAAGTCAAGGGGTATAAATACATTCCGAAGGCACTGTAGTAGGTTAATCTCTATGAACACTAAAAACATTATTAGCCCTTTCCATCAGCAAATGTGTTTTGAACTATTATATTTGACTGCAGTGTTATTTCATTCCAGTTGTTATTTCCTACTGACTGGCAGCAGCATAGAAAAGCTGACACCTCTTCTGGACCCTACAGTATCTTTTCACAGTACAAGGAGTATAGACTCAAGCCTCATCTTGGTGTGAACTGTGGTGACCTCTGACACTTAACAGCCAACTCACCTCTGGTTTCAGACAGGAACCGTTCAAGCAGATTTTTTTTTTTGCTTCAGCCGAAGTATGTGAAAATATTTAGTTGCCAACGTGATATTCTTGGCTTTTT
The DNA here is from genome assembly GCF_057628025.1 of Oncorhynchus mykiss. NCBI lineage: Eukaryota > Metazoa > Chordata > Actinopteri > Salmoniformes > Salmonidae > Oncorhynchus > Oncorhynchus mykiss. The sequence goes on along the minus strand of NC_143028.1, from coordinate 33,120,961 downwards.
GTTGTGTATACAAATGTCTTAACATTTTTTTTTAAACACAGTAGTTTCTACAAACACCCTACTCAGTGTACAATCCGATAAGTCTGACATGTAGGTACATTTTGTGAAGATGTGTTTGTGTGAGGATGCATGCTTCTCTCACTTGCCACAAAACATGACAAAAAAAATTTGCAACAGAAGACAGCGTGATGCCTGGTCACCAATACACATCCTAATATAAAACATATTGCTGAGTATGGTCAATCCTTCTGTGATCCTATTGTCATCAAATGGTGTGTAATGACATCATTAGGAGGGAGTACTTGCTAGTGAAAATAAGTAAGACGCTGTTCTCTAGTGGTCAGAAGTTAGAACTACATCACCACCTCTCTCCGATGAGAAGCAAACAGATCACGTTGAGCTCATGTGATAATGTAGGAGGCAACCCATCTGCCTAGGGAGACAAGATCAAGTTTGGTAGACTCGTACCAGCCAGGTAGAGTGTCAAGGCGTCCGGCCTACAGCTTGCAAAAGAAGAAGCTGTAAAGGCATGTTGTTTGAACTCCCTGATTGAAATGTCTTTCATAGAATTGAACAAGCCGTTTGAGTCGTACAGACTGAACCAAATACAGAAGACAGATTACAAATACCGGTAATCATTAACACACCAAAACACTGAGACAGTCCAGCTGTTTCACAATGCATCTATTTTTTTTTTATTAAAACCATAAAGACACAATTACACACAAACATAATAGAAAACAAAGTTGCACATTAACTTTAGCTAGCACTTATAATGGATTAGTAAATTGTTATTCATAATTTCTCATTAAGCTACTCCATTTCATTAGATGTTTAACTATTTACTTATCAAAGTATTTGTGGTGCCTCATCCATTTATACTTTATAAATTGTTTTGAGTGACTAGTATAATTTCTTATTAATAGCTTGTTAGTGAGTCTTAAAGGGCTAGGCTAGATATAGAACTTCAATCTTCTCCGGCCAGTGGCACAACATACTGATTTATTGATAAATTCGAATCGCCGTCATAATCATTGGCCTGTCAACACCATAAGACAAATCTACATCTCTATCTATGGAGTAGGAATGGACTGATTTAGCAAGCTAGCTACTGCAGGACATCAACACAAGTGGACAAGAAATGAAAATGTGTTTAGGATGTGATTTAATTTGTGTGAAGCCGAATCCAAACTGGCCTCCCTTGGAAGGCATTTTGCTGCACCAGGACAACCCACAGCTGAGTTCAGCTTATTTTATTTAAAGAATATATAAAAGGGAGCATCAGATACATGGGCTACACATATTGAGAAAGAAGGGTTATTACCCTCGCTCTGATTTCTCCGGTGAGATTCAGCCACTGAGGAAAAGTATGAAAACAGGCGAAAGCTCAATTATTTAATAGTAATAAAAAAAAAGTCAAATATTTGGGGAAGCCTGGCTTCCCTTGGCATCCATGAAGACAAGACACAGGTTGCCTGCAAGTTACCGCTGGATTTCTCTATTAATGGGAGGTAACGCAGCACTCCTAGCTAAAATAACGGCTCTTGCAGTGAAAAAAAAGGCTAAATTGCAGACCAGCTGATCTGACGCTGTTAGTGTCAAGCCGGAAGTTGGAACTACACCATTTATAATTTGACTGGAAATGTAGCCTGTGTCTATTTAGATAACATGTTTATTTGCAGACAATTACTTTGCCAAATTATGCCCACGGCGAGGCTACTCTTCAGCGTCAGTACATTTACTGAAGACAATTTACAGTGCCTTCAGAAAGTATTCATAACGCTTGATTTATTCCACATTTGGTTGTGTTACAGCCCGAATTCAAAATGAAATAAATATTTTTCTTCCTGACCCATCTACACATAATAACCCATAATGACGAAGTGGAAACAGGTTTGTAGAATGTTCTGCAAATGTATTGAAAGTTAAAGAAATATCTAATTTACATAAGTATTCACAGCCCTTTGCTTTAATACTTCAAATTGACCTCAGGTGCATCCAATTTCCTTTGATCACCCTTGAGATGTCACTACAACTTGGAGTCCACCTGTGGCCAATTCAATTGTTTGGACATGTTACATTGTATAAATGATTGAAGACAGGCACAGGAATACAAAATAGGGCTTTTTTAATACTCCACCCAAATATACAACATGCCATGAAAAGGCACGGGAACGAAGCCCCCCAAAAAGTATACAAAAGCAGAGGGATGAAACCCAAAGAGGTTAAACCTCTAATAAATACACATGGACAAGACCCGTAATAACAAGAGCACAACAATACACAGGACGAGACTAGTAATAACATGTACACGAAAGCCGAAACAAAGCACAGGTACTCACAAGACCAACGGATATGGGAACAATAACTGACCAAGACAATGGTGAAAAGAGAGCACATATATACAATTACTAATCAGGGGGGAATGGGAACCAGGTGTGCGTAATGAGACAGTTCAGCAACGCCTAGTGGCCGGTGACGTAGACCCCTGGTACTGGTGCACAGAATGAGCAACAGTACTGGGGGATCCGTGACAGGACATGATTTAGAAAGAAACACACGTGTCTGTATAATGTCCCACAGTTGACAGTGCATATCAGAAACTATACCATGAAGTCCAAGAAACTGTCCATAGATCTCCGTGATAGAATTGTGATGAGGCATATATCTGGGGAACGGTATACTACTATTTTTAGAGTGTTGAAAGTTTCCAAGAGCACAGTGTTCTCCATCACTGGGAAATTTAAAAAATATGGAACTACCCAGACTCTGGCTAGAGCTGGCCTTCCGACCAAACCGAGCAACCAGGCAAGAAGGACCTTGGTCAGGGAGGTGACCAAGAACCCAATGACCACTCTGACAGAACTACAGAGTTCCTTGGCTGAGATGGGAAAAACTGCCAGAAGGACAATAGTCTCTACATCACTTCACCAATCAGGGCTTTATGGGAGAGTGGCCAGATGGAAGCCACTCATGAGAAAAAGGCATATGACAGCACTCCTGGAGTTTGCAAAAAGTGAAAGACGTGAAAGACTCTGAGAGCATAAGGCAAAAGATGTTGTGTTCTGATGAGACAAATACAGTATTTCAACAAGTCCAGGCGATAACAGGCTACACTGATAACTCGAGCTTGGTTCCCAAGTTTCTAAACCATACCAAGCCCTATTTTGTATAGTGTTGCCATGATAATTAAATTGAGGAAGTGCGATCATAATCATTAGGATATTTTAGCGATCCGCAGTAGATGTCCCAAATGCTCCACAGCCTTCAGATGATGTGAGCCAAACAGCGCACTTGCGCTTGATATGCGTTTTTAGGCTATGGATCAGAAAGTGAACTTGTCATTTCCAAACGTTTAGCTCAGTTGTATGCTGCTTTTGGATCAATTAACAGCAAGGGTTGAATTAAATAGGCTCAATATTTTTTTATGACGTATTTGGCGTTTGTTCAACTCATTCGCACAAAACGTATAAATGAAAGCATTCACTGTGAAAATTGATACATGTAGGCCCTTCATATATAGGCTATGCACAGCACTTGGTTCAATTTATCGAATCAGTTATTGTTTTTTTTGCGCAAACCGCAAAAACTTGTCAAACTCTCTCTAAACATCAGTGGCGACCCGTCATTCAGGGCAGGTGGGGAAACACCTGTTTAGCTTTAAAAAAAACGTTAACAAATTTTGTTGCCTGTTTTTGTATGTTATTTCCGCATCAATATGTGTCATATCAGTTTGCAAACAATGTAAAACAAAATCTTTGAGTTAATAAAACAGCATATAAACAAGGTCTTTTTTTGCTTTCTTGAGTAAGGCAGCTCCAAATTCCAGGTGTATACAGAGCGTAGGGGTTGGTAATGTTCTCTAGTTGCGCCGTGATTGTCTCAGTGTTCTGTCACTCATGGGGACACTATATCACCGCAAAATCTACAGGGAGAGCTTGAAAATTCAAGACCCTTGGGTGCTGCCACAGATTTTCCTGATAAGTGCCCATCCAAGAAAGCTCAAGATCATTGGACACAGATAAAATGCTACGGTTATGTCTACCGTAGCATTGATTGGGCGTATCATGTCAACATCTTACAGTACTTTCAAAATCTTAGCTAGCAAGCTAGACAAGCTGTCGTCATCATGAATGAAGTCGACAGACTACTGGCAAATCCTTTTCAATCCTTGTCACATGAAGACAAATTCTAGATAAAACGTATCGGTGCTCATCAGCCGTTGGACATTAACATTACACACAAATTGGAAATGTAAACAATGAGTGGTTTGGAAGGAATCAGTGGTGCTGTTCAGTGGAGAGGGTGTGTGGTCCAAAGTTACATACAGACTCAAATCTATTGCCACTTTAATAAGATGTGATAAATGTACCACTTTAAACAATGCCACTTTATATGTTTACATACCCTACATTGCTCATATGTATATACACTGTACTCTATACCATCTACTGCATCTTGCCTATGCCGCACAGCCATCGCTCATCCATATATTTATATGTACATATTCATCCCTTTACACTTGTGTATAAGGTAGTTGTGAAATTGTTAGATACTACTGCAAGGTCGGAACTAGAAGCACAAGCATTTCGCTATACTCGCATTAACATCTGCTAACCATGTGTATGTGACCAATGAAAATTGATTTGAAATACAACTGGTAAAATTTCTTTACCTTGTTCTCTGCATTTCTCCCTTTGTTGTTGGTTCATCACACCAAATGGTTTAATCAGCATAACATTATTGTAAAATGGTGTTAACACAGTGTTGAACATTGGGAAATAGTGTAAATACAAGTCACATCCAGGTGAATTTTTTGTATTGATAAATGCAAAGTTTCCACACGGGAAGGCTATTAGTGTAACAGCTTTCTTCCTGGGAAGGAGAGGCAGACAAACGCAGCGTGGTTATAGTTAGTTTTTTAATAAGGGGCGGCTCCAGAGAGGCGGGAGGCTCTGGCAGCGCCGGGAGGCTCTGGCAGCGCCGGACAGGCGGGAGGCTCTGGCAGCGCCGGACAGGCGGGAGGCTCTGGCAGCGCCGGACAGGCGGGGCGCACTGTAGGCCTGGTGCGTGATGCTGGCACTGGTGGTACTGGGCCGAGGACACGCACCTCAGGGCGAGTGCGGGGAGCTGCCACCGGAGGGCTGATGCGTGGAGGTGGTACTGGATAGACCGGACAGGCGCACTGGAGCTCTTGAGCCTGCCCAACCTTACCTGGTTGAATGCTCCCGGTCGCCCTGCCAGTGCGGTGAGGTGGAATAGCCCGCACTGGGCTGTGCAGGCGAACCGGGGACACCATGCGTAAGGCTGGTGCCATGTATGCCGGCCCAAGGAGACGCACTGGAGACCAGATGCGTAGAGCCGGCTTCATGGCACCTGGCTCGATGCCCACTCTAGCCCTGCCGATATGAGGAGCTGGTATGTACCGCACCGGGCTATGCACCCGCACTGGGAACACCGTGTGCTCCACAGCATAACGTGGTGCCTGCCCAGTCTCTCTCGCCCTCCGGTAAGCACAGGAAGTTGACGCAGGTCTCCTACCTGGCTTTGCCACACTTCCTGTGTGCCCCCTCCAATACATTTTTGGGGCTGACTCTCGGGCTTCCATCCGCGCCGCCATGCTGCCTCCTCATACCAGCGCCTCTCCGCCGTCGCTGCCTCCAGCTCTTCCTTGGGGCGGCGATATTCTCCTGCCTGTGCCCAGGGTCCTTTCCCGTCTAGGATCTCCTCCCAAGTCCATTTTTCCAAATAGTTCGGCCTCTCTTGCTGTAGCTGCTTTTCACCACACCGCTTGGTCCTGTTGTGGTGGGTGGTTCTGTAACAGCTTTCTTCCTGCGAAGGAGAGGCGGACCAAAACGCATCATGGTTATAGTTCATGTTTTTTAATAAGAAAACTAAATATGAACATAAAACAATAAACGTGGCAAAACCAAAACAGTCCTAACTGGTGCAGAAAACACAAAGACAGGAAACAAACACCCACAAAACCCAACACTAAACAGGCTACCTAAATATGGTCCCCAATCAGAGACAATGACTAACACCTGCCTCTGATTGAGAACCATATCAGGCCAAACATAGAAATAGACAAACTAGACACACAACATAGAATGCCCACCCAGCTCACGTCCTGACCAAGACTAAAACAAGGAAAACACAAAAGAACTATGGTCTGAACGTGACAATTAGCTAAATCAGTCATAGAATTTGTTAAAGTCCCCTTGGTTTGTAGTACGAAAGTAAAAGCTAAAAGCACTGCCATCTACTGAACTGGGTTGGTGTAACAGTACATGCTTACCAAAGAAGATCTTGCATGTGGTAGGCCTACTGGCCTATCAATACAATGCATTCACAGTGCACTAAACACACTTTAATTGAATGTACTAAAGCAATCAACACATCTACGCACTGTGAATTGCAATGATATTAGGCCTACACTCCTATAATCAAATCACATTTTATTTGTCACATTCTTCGCAAACAACAGGTGTAGACTAACAGGGAAATACTTACTTACGGGCCCTTTTCCCAAAAATGCAAAGATATTTTTTCTTAGAAATAGTAGAAAAATAATCTAAAACTGAGAAAAATAATAACACGAGGAACAAACAGAAAAATAATAACACAAGGAATAAATACACAATGAATAACTTGGCTATATACACCAGGTACCAGTACTGAGTTGATGTGCAGGGTTACAAGGTAGTTGAGATAGGTATGTACATTTAGGTAAGGATAAAGTGACTAGGCAACAGGATAAATAATAAATAGTAACAGCAGCATACAGTATGTGATGAGTCAAAAGAGATTAGTGCAAAAAAGGGATATTCAGGGTAGCTATTGGTTAACCATTTAACTAATCATTTAGCAGTCTTATATCTTGGGGGTAGAAGCTGTTCAGGGTCCTGTTTGTTCCAAACTTGCCGTGCGGCAGCAGAGAGGACAGTCTATGACTTGAGTGGCTGGAGTTTTGGACAACTTCCTCTGACACCACCTGGTATTGAGGTCCTGGATGGCAGGTAGCTCAGCCCAAGTGATGTACTGGGCCATATGCACTACCATATGTAGCACCTTGCAGTCAGATGCCAAACAGTTGCCATGCCAAGCAGTGATGCAGTCAGTCAAGATGCTCTCAATAGTCAGCTGTAGAACTTTTTGAGGATCTGAGGGCCCATGCCCGAATCTTTACAGCCTCCTGAGAGGGAAGAGGCATTGTCGTGCCCTCTTCACGACTGTGTTGATGTGTGTGGACTATGATAGTTCCATAGGGATGTGGACACCGAAAAACTTGAAGCTCCCGACCTGTTCCACAACAGCCCGTTGATGTGGATGGGGGCGTGCTCGGACCTACATTTCCTGTAATACATGATCAGCTCCTTCAACTTGCTGATGTTGATGGAGAGGTTGTTGTCCTGGCACCTCACTGCCAGGACTCTGGCATCATCCCTGTAGGCTGTCACATCGTCGTTGGTGATTTGGTCTACCACCATCGTGTCGTCTGCAAACTTAATGATGTTGTTGGAGTCGTGTGTGGCCACGCAGTCGTGGGTGAACAGGGAGTATAGGAGAGGACTAAGCATGCACCCCTGAGGGGCCCCCGTGTTGAGGATCAGCGTGGCGGATGTGTTGTTGCCTACGGCACGTCAGGAAGTCCAGGATCCGGTTGCAGAGGGAGGTGTTTAATTCAAGGGTCCTCAGCTTAGTGATGAGCTTTGCGGGCACATTGGTGTTGAACGCTGAGCTGTAGTCAATGAACAGCATTCTCACATAGGTGTTCCTTTTGTCCAGGTGGGAAGGGCAGTGTGGAGTGCAATAGAGATTTCATCATCTCTGGATCTGTTGGGGTGGTACAGGAATTGGTTGAAAAGTGAAGACACTTGCCAGCTGGTCACTGCATGCGCTGTGTAGGTGTCCTGGTAATCAGTCTGACCCTGCGGCCTTGTAAATGTTAACCGGTTTAATGGTTTTACTCACATCGGCTACGGAGAGCATGATCACACAGTCGTCCGGAACAGCTGGTGCTCTCATGCATAGTTCAGTGCTGCTGGTATCGCAGCATGCATAGAACGTATTTAGCTCGTCTGGTAGGCTCACGTCACTGGACAGCTCACGGCTAGGTTTCCCTTTGTAATCCGTGATAGTTTGCAAGCCCTGCCACATCCGACGAGCATCAGAGACGGTGTAGTAGGATTCAATCTTGGTCCAGTATTGACTCTTTGCCTGTTTGATGGTTCGTCAGAGGGCGTAGCGGGGATTTCTTATAATCTTCCGGATTAGTGTCCTGCTCATTGAAAGTAGCAGCTCTAGTCTTTTGCTCAATGGAGATGTTGCCTGTAATCCATGGCTTCTAGTTGGGATATGTACGTACGTACTCAAGCCCATCAGATTAATCCTGGAACATATTCCAGTCTGTGCTAGCGAAACAGTCCTATAGTTTATTACTGAAAGGTCGCTGGTTTCGAATCCCTGAGCCAACTGGGTGAAAAATCTGTCTATGTGCCCTTGAGCAAGGCACTTAACCCTAATTACTCCTGTACATCGCTCTGGATAAGAGTGTCTGCTAAATGATTGTGTAAAATGTAAAATTATTCCCTACACTTCCTTGTGTTGTCACATAAACTGAAATTAGGTGAACTATTCTAATTTTAGCAACCAGGTGGCGGAGCGATTTCTGCATATTGCACATTAATTTCTTGTTATTTTTTTTCTTGTTATTATGTGTGTATTGTTATTGTATTGATAAATATTGCTGCATTGTTGGAAATACAAACACAATAATTTTGCTGCACCTGTGATAACATCTGAAAAACTGTGTACACAACCAATACACTTTTATTTGATTTTACTGTACCCATGATAAGGGTATAATCATTAGTCAAAACAGTTGCAAAACGTTTCGTTTTCCAACTAAAACGAGAGTTTCTATTTTACAAATTCGGGTAGCTTCCGTTTGCTTCCGTTTAAGAAATGTTTGCAACAGAATGGGCATAATGAATACGACCCAGGTATGGTGTTGTGCACACTGCTACCACTAGGTGGCACCACTACACTGGTGTTGGGTTGAACACGTTGGCTCTTGACAGTGAAGTTCTGGAAAAGGTAGTAATCGATTAAATACATGGCAAACTCCTATTATCAATAAAGTGGGCCTAGATTTGGCCTGGGCCACATCTGCATGATGATAGATTTTTGGGGCAAGTGAACCAGGACTACTGTTTATTCAGTTAAAACGATTCAATATAATCATATCAATATGATCCGTAAACATATTTGTTATTTAAGAGGACATGTAGCAAAAAGTATAATTTTTTTCATGTAGGCCTAGCAAAGGGACACCGAAAGTAACGTTAAGTGGCCATGGTCAAGAGGGAACGTTTGTGAAGTTTTGCCTGTGATGGGACGCCGGGTCCGTGCTATCTGGGATCGTTGGGACGTCCCCCCACCCAAGGAGGGCCTAGTAGTCACAAAAATAGTTGAGTGTGTTGGTTAAATTGTGATTTTAATTAATGGAGCGACCGTTTTTTTTCCCCCTTCCTGTGAGCGTGAAGCGATAGGAAATGGCATGGACGGATGAGCGCTCAACTCCGTTCACATACTCTGGTACAGGTTGGGGTTATGGACGTCCCAAGAATTCCAGATTGCAATGACCAAGGGACGCCTGCGCTCTGACTACTATACTGAAAACATCGCTCAACTCCAGCTTGAACCCCATCCCCCGGGCCCGTTTACAGCATGGAAAGGAAAGGTAAATCTGCTTAAAGAAGAAGGACGATAAATGAACAGTATCAGTGAATGCGCACATCCATGATCCAACAAGCTGAGGCCGTTGATGTTGGACATGTGACTGTTATAGAAGGAATTGTCAAGGCCGTGGATTTTTGTTGTTTGTTGTGTGGAACTAGACAATAGCCAACCACGCGTTGTAGCTAGCTAGGCACGAAATGCTAGCTATCGTGAGCTGTAAAGCTAGTTAGCGGTGGAGGTTTTCACAGTTGCACAATCCTGATATGATTTGATAAAAATGATTAAAACTCGTTTGTGCAATTGAATAAAATAAAAAACAAACGTGTGGGGAACACCTGTATTTTTGTAGCTAGCTAACTTAACTAAGTCTGGCCATTTCAGCATCTAACACCTGCCCGCTAGCTATCTTAGCGGCTAACGTTATCTGGCTAGGTAATGTTAGTTCCATATTGCAACTTTGTGCGCATATACTTTCGCCCTCCTAATCACTATGGAACACCGTGGTGTTCACGTTATAACCAGCTACCAATGGTATAATTAAATAGCTAACGTTAGCTACCAGGTTTGGTATCAAACGAAGTTAATACGTACTGTTATGAAAGGTCTGCCAAATGAAACGATGGTAACGTTATTTTTTTGTCGTCTACCCCCGTGGCAGTTCTTGCACTCCAGGCGAGGAAGAAAAGGACAAAGACGAAAAAACCCGGCAAAAAGTGAGTGCCCAGTCACTTTTTTTTGTATTAGTTAGTCATTTGGACTGTCGAGAGCGCTCCTCTGCATGGCCGAATTGACTTTATGGTCTTAGATCCTGGTTATCGGCTAGATAAGTCTGATTGGAATCTTTCTGTTGGTATTTAGGTTTTCATTATGCCACATAATCCACATTTTGCTGTCGTCCATTCGGTGCGTTCCTTATCCTGGTTTGTGTGGTTGACTCATTCACTGAACTGACATGAGAAGTGAAAGTTGCCCTGATGCCATTGTTTTGTCCAGGGCTGCATCTCAATCGTGTCAATGGGGTTCCCTCCTCTCCTTTTACTACCTCAGGATTTAATGGAGAAGGAACCCGTGCTGTTACTACTCATGAATGAATGAACAAATAAATGAAAGGACAGTTAACATTATTCCTGTTGACAGTGGTGCTCCTATGACAGTATGGTCCATTTTATGCTTTCACGGAGTACCTATGTGTGGTGGAGATTTGGGGAGATGATGCTCGAGCCAAAGCTCTGCCAATTATTGATGTGTTCAATTCGCCTTCTCTCCTCTGAGCACACAAACACTGACACTCTTTCTCACACACACACACACACACACTCATATGCTGCTCTCATGCTTTGGGCTGTAAGTGTGATACCATAGCAGTGCTCGTAGGGCCGAAGACCTGTAGGGTTGTTGCATGTATACTGACTGATGGAGATGGATTGTGTCTGCCCTGCAGGAATCATTAGATATAGAGCATGGAGTAACACACCTTGGAAGATAATTTAGTGGTCCTAGATGTGGACGGGCAAGGTTATTTAAATACCCGAACGGACGTTAGTATTTGATTACTTTTGAGTACATTTTTTTAGACAAAATCATAATGAATTCAGGGCATGTAAAATGATACCTAGGCTAAATATAAGCCTTGCACAACCATAAGTCCCACTAAAAATTTTATAAAAATAGTTTGAAGGTGCTACACACGATTTTTTGCATTGTAATTTCAAAAAATGCTGATAATATACAGTGCATTCGGAAAGTATTCAGACCCTTTAACTTTTTCCACATTTTGTTACATTACAGCCTTATTCTGAAATTGATCAAATGTTTTCCCTCATCAATATACTGGACAATGAAAGAAAGTTGATTTGAAAACGAAAATGGAAGTCTTTATTAAAAAATGACATCCGGATGTGGTTGGATTTTGGCTAGGCTACTTTGAAGCAAGTTAAGACATGCCTCATAATACGTAGTAAAACATTAAGGTTTCAAATTAAGCATATGTTTTCAAAATGCATAAGCTCATTGCAAAGTGAAGCCTGCCTTCTGTTGCCTATGCATTTGAATGGTGAATGGGAAGCGCACTTCAATTACCAGTTGAGAAATAAAAATAGTTGCTCTTTTTAATCGTGGTCATCAAAACTGTTTTTAACACACAATTACATTTAGAATTGTTGGGCAAATAAAAGTAGGTTTCACTCCAGCAGCAACGAAAGAGCTGTTTGAGGAGCTGTAGCATCAGCTCTCGTGCTGTCTGACAGATTTTCTGCTCAAAGGCAGGAAATGCTGTAAGATACAGAACGAATATACACGTGTCAATTTAATTCCACAAAATTATGCAAATTAACCGAATAGACCGATAAGCATGACCGGTCAAATGAATTACATTGACTGCAGTGGTAGGCTTGATTACCAACAACTACGAGATGGTCTACAGGGAGGAGGTGAGGGCCCTCGGAGTGTGGTGTCAGGAAAATAACCCCACACTCAACGTCAAGAAAACAATGGAGATGATCTTGGACTTCAGGAAACAGCAGAGGGAGCACCCCCCTATCCACATCGATGGGACAGTAGTGGAGAAGGTGGAAAGTTTAAGTTCCTCGGCATACACATCACAGATAAACTGAAATGGTCCACCCATACAGACAGCGCGGTGATGAAGGTGCAACAGCTACTCTTCAACCTCAGGAGGCTGAAGAAATTTGGCTTGTCACCAGAAACACTCACAAACTTTTACAGATGCACAATTGAGAGCATCCTGTCGGGCTGTATCACCACCTGGCAACTGCACTGCCCAGAGCTCTCCAGAGGGTAGCGAGGTCTGCACAACGCATCATCGGGGGCAAACTACCTGCCCTCCAGGACACCTACGCCACCCAGTGTCACTGGAAGGCCAAAAAGACCATCAAGGAGAACAACCACCTGAGCCACTTCCTGTTCACCCCGTTATCATCCAGAAGGCGAGGTCAGTACAGGTGCATCAAAGCTGGGACCGAGAGACTGAAAAACAGCTTCTATCTCAAGTCCATCAGACCGTTAAACAGCCATCACTAACATTAAGTGGCTGCTGCCAACATACTGACTCAAATGTCAAGCCACTTTAATAATGAATAATTGGATGTAATAAATGTATCACTAGTCACTTTAGACAATGCCACTTTATATAATGTTTACTTACTCTACATTACTCATCCCATATGTATATACTGTACTCTATACCATCTACTGAATCTTGCCTATGCCGTTCGGCCATCGCTCATCCATATATTTATATGTACATTTTCTTATTCATTCCTTTACACTTGTGTGTGTATAAGGTAGTTGTTGTGAAATTGTTAGATTACTTGTTATATATTACTGCACTGTCGGAACTAGAAGCACAAGCTTTTCGCTACACTCGCATTAACATCTGTATGTGACCAATAAAATTTGATTAGACTGGTATTTCCATCAATGAATAGGCACAGAAGCATTATTTCGCAATGGGATTTCATTTCTTCTCCTGGACAATTGGCTCAGCTGCAATTTTGTTTAATTGCCGTTTAAATGACCGGCTAAAGGAAACCCAGACACACACACACACACACACCTCCAATCCTCCGGCTCTGACTCTGGTTGTCCTATAATGGCCTAACAGTGCTAGTCTCAATCTACACAACACTGGGGAAGAATTTTCCAGTTTTTGAATTCCGTTGCAGCGCTCTTGCGCACTTTCCTTCCATTCTCCTGTCTCAGTCTTGATCTCATCTCTCCTTCCTTCCCTCCCTCTTCTCTTTCCAGTCTTCATCCCTCCACACCTTCCCTTTCTTCCTCTCTCACTTCCTCTTTCTCTCTCGCCTCAGTAGCTCACTAGCATTAGTTGCGCAGTGTGTTCAGTTCTGGTGTGGTACAGAGGAGAGCTGGGGAGCGGTGTTGCGAGCGAGCCCCAGATCAGAGCACCGTTCCTGGGTTAGCCTGGCCGAGCCTTCCCCTGCCTCTGGGCCATGTGGCTTCTCGACTGGATTGTCTCTCTCAACACCGCTGTTGTCAAGCTGGCCACCGGCCTGAGGTGCAAGTGAGTGGCAGGTCGGATGCTGTGTGTGTGTGTAGGGCTCTACATTAAGGCTTGTCTGCTTGTCCGGGCAAGTAGAAAAAAAAATTATTGGTCAGACAACCAGAATATAGATTTCAGTCGTCCTTATGAACATGTAAAAAAAATCTATCTATTACTCCGATCAGATTTGGATCAGGCAGTGCATGGTTGACATTGAGTAAATTGCCTATATTCCTAAATCCTGCTTCAATTAATGTTATATTTACACAAAGCAAGAGAACAATGTGGACCGAGCTAAGAGTTTCACCAAAGCAGTGCAAAATATATATTTTTTCTCTCTCAAATGTCAGATGATCTAGGCCAATAGACACTCGTGTGTTATTGTTAAAGAAGGCCAAATGTTCAATGTTCTCTCCACTTGATATGAATGTGACGTCCCTATTAAGCCACTCCTTCAGTTTCATGCATGCTAGATTTCTTCTGCTGCGCTATTTCATGATCAAACAATGAATGAATCGAACGGTGTTCTCGGCTACCTCAAAGTAGTTTTTGAATAACCCAAAAACATGGGAGGCCTAAGGTAATAATGAGAGCGATTTGAAGAAACAATTGCAGCATGTACAAATCCAATGATACATTTCAACAGACCTGAAATGTCATTAAATCATGAAGACAAATTAAAGTTATGAAGAGTATTTTCCAAACTACTCCAATAAAGTGTTTATTGTCCTAAAGTTGCAGCTTTTAAATTGGAATTAAATATGAAAGTAGGAGTCTATGCTATTCTCATTCACAGATGTATTTTTAATGACATATTTTAGGCCACAGTGAGTGAAATGGTGCAAACGATCCTCAGATGGTCAAATCTAATGAGTCAAAAGAACTTGTGCTACAGCTGAGGAAAACTTATGAAAGAAATGATGCGTAGTTGGCCTAGGCCTATTGCCATATTATTCTAGCAATGTGCAACCTACCTACAACACATATTGTAGCCTAGTCCTAATAAGAGACTAGAATGAGGCACAAAAAAAAGCAAATCAGTTTATATTTATCCAGTTCTGAGGACAGCAGATTTGCTCTGCAGACCATGATGATTTACAACCCATCACAGACACACAGCCAGCAAGGCTTGTTGACTGTCACTCACTCCATCTGTGCGCTTCGGCACACACAGATAGCCAGATAGGGTTAGGCTACAACACATCTCTTAGGAGAAACAGCTCCACCGGAGTGGAATGGGCTATTTGAAAAGATTTGGCTCCGCTCAATATATTTTGTCAATGTCATAATTCCTCTCGTGTGTCTCTCTCTCTATCTCTCTCCCTCTCAAGCCAAATGCGTAGCAGTCTTCTTTTTTTTTTACTTTTAAAAACACGTTTGGGGGAGGGCCGCTAGGGGGCGATAACATTGTCAATGAACAAGCACCCTTTTGGCCGAAAGTGTTAGACCACAAGTGGCTTAAGCTTTTGGACAAGTAAAAAAATCTGTCTGGCCAAAAAAGTTAATGTCAATCCCTGATCTGTGTGTGTGCAGCACACCTGACTTATTGGTGGCTTGATCAATTATTATTTTTTACTACGCAGCAGATGTTGACTGACATCACTCCACTGGGCACCAGATTCGATGAGAATGAGGAGGAAGGAGGAAGTGGTGTGTGTGTGCATGGTGTATTACATGTGTACCTGAGGTGTGTGCAGAATTGTGTGTGGCGCGTATGGAGACGTGTGAGTAGGGTTGCAAAATGTATTGAAGGTTCCTGGATTTCCAGAGAACCTGGTTGGAGGGTGTGCAATCCCTGCCCAGGGGAAATGCTTGTTTAGGTTCCACCTCCGAAGGATGACGCAAGCTACTGACACAGGCTAGTATATTCACGAATTTGGGGTGGGAAAGAATCTCCTGGTGATATCCACGTTAGAGCCCTGCTACCCGAGTCCGACAGGCCCCGACATCATATGGGTTAGGGTCGGGTAGGGCCTGTTTTAAGACACGAGAGATTATTTCACAGAAAATAATGTTGCTTGAGTTTTGTCGGAGTCTAGTGTGACAAAAAGTAGCTAACGGCAAACTGTTCTCATGTGTCTTCAATTGAGCAGAGCAGCCCAAGCAGAGCCGTTGCTATGGATACTCGGACTAAGCTGCCAAGAGCAGAGCTCATGCCGCGTGCGCTTCATGCAGGGAGCAAGTGACAGACAGAGAGGACCAGCTAATGGATTTTCTAATGGAGTAAGTTATTTTGGGCCGGGCCTTCATTTTGGCAGACGCAATCAGACCTGGGTAATGTAGGGCCTGAACATTGCGGCCTGGCCTCGGCATGAATGCCAACAAATAGTGAAATGACAGCTGTTAGTGTATCTTGCTAACCTTATCTTGCTAGCTAATGTTATCTGTTGCAGATTTTTTTTAACTACACCGTTCTCAAAAGAGTAGCCAGCTGGCTAATAGTTCTGGAGCTGGGTTTGTCATTCACATAATAAGGTAAACGTTTCCACAGATGTAAAACAGTTTCTTTGACTTCGTTATCCACAAAGTTTTTGGTATCTTCCACCAGAGACATGCGCTTTTTCTACATTGTAATGGACATGGTGCAATCTTGGGTAGGTAGGCTACTGGCAGGCTGCGGTACAGCAAAGCCAAGTCAACCCTTGCTCATCGTTCTCACAGGGGCTGCACCAATCAAAGCAGGAAAGCGTGTAGTGAAGTGGTCAAAACCATTCATCTTGGGTTGACGGGGGGAGCAGGGTAGGCTGGTGTAACCGATGTGAAATGGCTAGCTAGTTAGCGGGGTGCGTGCTAATAGCGGTTCAATCGGTGACGTCGCTCGGTGACGTCGCTCACTCTGAGACCTTGACGTAGTTGTTCCCCCCCGCGGCTTTTGTGGAGCGATGGGTAACGATGCTTGTTGACGATGTGTGCAGAGGGTCCCTGGTTCGAGCCCAGGTAGGGGCGAGGAGAGGGACAGAAGCTATACTGTTACAGTCATACGATACAATTATACCAGTTATAAAATTGATATAGAAAATGTATAAACTATCCAACAGATTGTTAATTTTCTGCAAAGAAAAGGGGGGGGGGGGGATAAAGCATAAATTTGCGCCCCTTTTTTAATTTTCTCCATGGTTATGGCAAAAAGCCGTTTGGCTCAGTCATGACTCGAAGAGGAACAACTTCGAAGGAGTTTAATTTAATAAACAATGCATTGCTGGTGGGTGGTAGGTTGAAATAAAACCTAGGCATGAAACGAAACAGGCAAAAAGTAATTTCCACGTCATCTCATAGGAAAAGACAAAGCATTTATGCGGGCAGGTTGGATTTGTTACTACAAGCCCAAATATATCATACTTTGAATAAAACAATGACTTATTGACTTAAATCGTTGTGCAGCATCATGGGTAAGCTCTGGCCATCGTCCTTTAGCTCTACAGGTGTGAATGTTCAGAACTTTAATTTTTGAAAAAAAATTCTGTGTAAATTCATTGTTTTACCATGAAGTAGCACGGTGGGAGAGACGCATATTTTTCAACTTGACATTTTGCACTGCTTTGGTGAAAATATTAGCTCTCTACATTGTTCTCTTGCATTCTGTAAATTGTTTATAACATATCAATTGAAATAGGTTATGCAGACTATAGCGAAGAAATGGCCCCTTGCCGTGGGCTGCCCGGTCCGCTCTACTGCGTGGTGTCGAGTTGGAATTGGTTCTACATTGTCTGTCACATCACAGTGTCGTCACCATCGACAATGGAGGTCAATCATCTTCGATATCTGATACTATTGTAATATCGCCCAACCCTAGTGTATGTGTCAGATTGATGTCTCAGCGTCCCTGGCTATGCCCCTGGTGACTGTATCCTGCTGCTCTGTTCTCATTTAAGCCTTTATTGGCCTATCCTAATGCCCTATAAAATCTGTGTTGTGGAGAACCCGGACCGAATCACGGAATCCAGACATTATAAACGGAATTTAACAATATTCAAAAATGTATTGAACAGTAGGAAATCAACTAAATGTATTGAACTTAGGAATTCCTTAATTTGCCCAAAGGTAATCATAAGACTTTAATAAAAATGCATCAGTGATTCATATTTTCCTGGAACTTTTTGAAAGGAAACAGGAATGCCCATTGTGTGTGTGTGAGAGAGAGAGAGAGAGATTGCGGGGGTACGTCTACACAGAAATTAAGCCAGTATGATTTGTTTTGCGTCATATAATAATAACATTATGGGTGGATCTTTCCTTGGCTGAATGATATCATGATTATTTGCATCAATTCAGTGTCAATTTCTTTTGCAAACTACAATAACATGAGAGCAACAGAAACATCAGCAAGCAGTAGATATGTTCTATGTGTGCTATTTCTATGGTTCCCACTCTGAAGTTTGTTTTTTGCCTCTTTTAATTGTGGTTTTGAACACCAGCTTCAAACGGCTGAAAATACAATATTTTGGGTTATTGAAAATATATTTCACAGTGGTTTAGATGGTACAATGATTCTCTACAATGCTTATTTTGTCACAAACTGAATTTAGGCAATTATTACAATTTTAGCAACCAGGAAATGGAGTAGCGTTTTCTGCATAGTGCACCTTTTAATAATAATGGATCACCAAATGTTATGTTTTCAATTAAATTATACATATTCTCTTACAGAAAGTGAATAGATCAATTGATAGTGACAGAGTCACATTGGACATTGCTTGGGAAGTAATCTGATACAATTTCTTTGTCATGGAGACAAACCAATGTGCATCAGTCGTGTCTTCCTCTAGCATTTTACATCTAAATTTCTAGCCTAAAGCATTGTGGATTTATGCGTAATTTTAAATAGGTAAAAACAAGTGTGACTTGTACCAAAAGTTCTTTATTTATATATACTACCGGTCAAAAGTTTTAAAACACCTAATCGTTCAAGTGTTTTTCTTTATTTTGACAATTTTCTACATTGTAGAATAATAGTGAAGACATCAAAACTATGAAATAACACACATGGAATCATGTAGTAACCAAAAAAGTCTCAAATCAAAATAGATTTTATATTTGAGATTCTTGAAAGTAGCCACCGTTTGCCTTGATGACAGCTTTGCACACTCTTGGCGTTGGGTCATTGTCCTGTTGAAAAACAAAGGATAGTCCCACTAAGTGCAAACCAGATGGGATGGCGTATTGCTGCGGTAGCCATGCTGGTTAAGTGTGTCTTGAATTCTAAGTAAGTCACAGACAATGTCAGCAGCAAAGCACCCCCACACCATAACCACTCCTCCTCCATGCTTTATGGTGGGAAATACACATGCGCAGATCATCCTCACAAAGACACAGCGGTTGGAACCAAAAATCTCCAATTTGGACTCATCAGACCAAATTACAGATTTCCACCGGTCTAATGTCCATTGGTCGTGTTTATTGGCTGACATTAGCTAAAAATGACATCGGTATCGGCTTGATGTCTGTTTAGTTTTTACGCCGATGTGCAAAACCGATGTCAAAGCTGACGTGCATACCTATATAACGTAGGTACATGATGTAATGTTGCGTTATACGTGCAACACAGCATTCCTAACCTAGCCCACAATGTCTGCTGTGTGGAACAAGCAGTCATTTGAAAGAGCAAGAAAACTTAAAGGCAAAATCCATTAAAACCAAGATGATGGAATTCATTTCCCTTGACAATCAACCGTTCTCTGTTGTGGGTGATGTTGGCTTTCGTCGATTGGTCGGGCACCGGTACACACAACCAAGTGCGCTATTTTTCAGATGTTGCCCTACCGGAGTTACACAGTAATGGCGGCACTGCTAGAGAAAGATACAGTAGCGCTGTCAAAGCTGTACAAAAAAGTCTGCAAACACAGGCCACGAGCGATGTGTTTACAATACCTCATTGGTAATAAAGCATAATTTGTTCGACCGCAACTTCTGGGGTAGCTAGCATTAGCTTTGGACCTAGCTAGCACCAATACAACCAGCCGGAGAACATTGACCAGTAGAAACTGCAGTCATTTTCATTTTTCTTAGCGATGATTTAGGAATCCTTGTGAGTAAGTATTTGCTATGTTGCCACTTGTTTGCTTATTGAAATTGAAAATAAATGGAAAATTCATGAAAATATATGGCCATAATTTCCTAATAAATTCATTAAAAATCCTACAATGTGATTTTCTGGATTTTTTTCTCATTTTGTCTGTCATAGTTGAAGTGTACCTATGATGAAAATTACAGGCCTCTCTCATCTTTTTAAGTGGGAGAACTTGCACAATTGGTGGCTGACTAAATACTGTTTTTCCCCACTGTAGATGGGTCCGACCACCATTAATCAAATAAGAACTGTCTTATAAACTAGGGTTATTTTAGATGACACCTAGCTGTATAGTTAGCTACCTAGCTATTTGGTTAGCGAGCTAGCTATAGCTACTGAAACAGATTGTCGTTTTGCTATGTTTTTGGGGAAGAACATTGCATCCATGAGCTAGCTAGCTTTTTTAAATGACAAGCACTGTAGTTGCGCGAGACAACTTTACCAGCATCGTAGCATACACATCGATGTATCGTATATGAAATAGGAGTGATAATGTAATCAATGTGTAATATCTACGTAAAATATTTATTAACGCGTTACATTATTATGTGACGTGCAGTCATTTCGGGTCCTGATTGGTCAACAAGCTTTTTTGACACGTCAAATAGTGTGATTTGACACGTCAAATGGTGTGATTTGACGTGTATCTTTTTTGAGATGCAAAGCCGCAAACGATGTTCCATAGAAATCCTGGTTGAGAATGAAACAACTGAACAAATTAACAACGAAACAGCACAGCAAGTAAGAGAAAAAAATAGGTTTTGATTATGTTTTACTGGTAATGGGGACACGTAAATGCCAACAAAATTACCTTTTGGTGTGTGTGTAACCTTTTATTTAACCTGGCAAGTCGGTTCAGAACAAATTCTTATTTACAATGACGGCCAAACCTGGACTACGCTGGTCCAATTGTGTGCCGCCCTATAGGACTCCCAATCACGGCCGGATGTGATACAGCCTGGATTCGAACCAGGGACTGTAGTGATATGCAGTGCCTTGGACCACTGCGTCCGTGTGTGTGTGTGTGTGTGTTAACTATTTAACTGTACTGGAATGCTTAAAAGGCTGCAAAAAATGTTTTCATATCTGTATCGGGGTTTTTTTGTTGCAAGGAAAATAATGGATATCGGTATTGGCCAAAAATGTAATATCGGTGCATCGTGTGTGTGTGTGTGTGCGTGTGATATATTTGTTTTTAACCTCTCAAGTCAAGGTCCTCAAAATGTTGGCACCCACTATGGGGGCCGCGGCCCCTAGGTTGGGAACCCCTGATCTAGTTTATTCCTTTCCTGCCAATCCTAACCATTGTTCCACAGATTTAGAAAGGGAAGGCCAGTCACTTCCAGTTGTATTATCCAGGGCAATGGACTGTATGTTACTGTAGTGCTTTTCTAAGGCACTATAATTCTCTGCTACATTTTCATCCTCGATCTCGCTCTGCCTGCATAGCCGTTGCTCCTGCTCTTTATGTAACCCATTTCTTCCTGCAGTGAGTATGTGTGTGTTGGACTGCAGAGAGCCCCCCAGCAGTGAGACTGAGTTAGTTAGGACATGAGGAGAAGGGGCGGTAGGGGGTGGGGAAGGAGCACTGCAGACTTTATGTGTGTGTGTGCAGATAGGTTACAGAACTACTGTTGTAAATGAACTGTTTTGTACCGACTGCCTCACTGATTGACACTCTCCCTGACTGACTGATTGTCGCTCACTGACTAACTAGCTGATAATGAGTGGACTAGGCAGACGTAGGAAATTAAGAAAAGGCCACCTCTTAGTCTAGCTGGCAAGTCACGTTCTGATGTTTTTCCTGCCTGAAGTTAAAGGTCCAATGTAGCTGTTTTTACAATTAAGTACCATATTGTGATTGTTTTCAATTTAAGTTGTCGAAAAGAAACAAAAATGGCTTTTTAGCTTAAAGTCATTTCTCAAGCTAGAAGTTTGCTGGGACTATGGGAGTTGTCTGAGTGTGGAGGGGAAATCTGAAAACTTGCTGTTATTGGCAGAAAGGTTTGGATCTCTCTTATTGGTGTATTAACTAATTTACTGCCTAGTGATGTCACCAGGCATGCTACAACTCCATCCCATCAAAGCAGGCTGTTATTTCAAGCTGTCTTTTCAAAGAACTTACACTAAAAGGGCATTATCATTTTCATAATTTCACACTTATTCCAACTTCATAGTGTGGAAATACTTTTGGTCATGTAGATCAGAAATATATTTCACAGCGGTTTAGCTAGTACAATGATTCTCTACACTATACTTGCTGGTTTTGTAGCAAACTGAAATATTTGAATTTTAGCAATCAGGAAATGGCAGAGCTATTTCTGCATAGTGCATCTTTAAATGCACTATGCGTTATTATGTGGGTTGAATGCTGTAACACAGAATAAAACAATGAATCATGGGACAATTAAGTCCCATGATGGTAGTGACTGCCCATTACTGCTTATCACTTATTAACAATAATTTATTCACATTACTTAAGTAAAATATTTCAGTTGTGCATATTACATTTTGTTTGATTACTATCATTTCATTCCATGTCATCCTCTCATCTAGAGCTGCTGCCTAAATAACTATTTTAGTGGTTCTTCAATGTAAATAAGGCATACTGGTAGAGATACTTTTTGTCATGTAGTGTATGTGGACACCTGCTCGTCGAACATCTCATTCCAAAATCATGGGCATTAATATGTAGTTGGTCCCCCCTTTGCTGCTATAACAGCCTCCACTCTTCTGTGAAGGTTTTCCACTAGATATTGTAACATTGCTGCGGGGACTTGCTTCCATTCAGCCTCGAGCGTTTGTGAGGTCGGGCACTGATGTTGGGCGATTAGGCCTGGCTCGCAGTCGGCGTTCCAGTTCATTCCAAAGTTGTTCGGTGGGTTGAGGTCAGGGCTCTGTGCAGCCCAGTCAAGTTCTTCCACACCAATCTCGACAAACCATTTCTATATGGACCTCGGTTTGTGCATGGGGGCATTGTCATGCTGAAACAGGAAAGGGCCTTCCCCAAACTGTTGCCACAAAGGTGGAAGCACAGAATCATCTAGAATATCAGTGTATGCTGTAACATTAAGATGTCCCTTCAGTGGAGCTAAGGGAGCATGAAAAACAGGCCCAGACCATTATTCCTCCTCCACCAAACTTTACAGTTGGCACTGAATTGGGGAAGGTAGCGTTCTCCTAGCATCCAACAAACCAAGATTTGTCTGTTGTACTGCCAGATGGTGAAGTGTGATTCACACCACTCCAGCTGACACTTGGCATTGCCCATGGTGATCTTAGGCTTGTGTGCAGCTACTCAGCCATGTAAACCCATTTCATGAAGCTCCCGATGAACAGCTATTGTGGTGACATTGCTTCCAGAGGCAGTGTGTGTATGTGTGGTTTTTATCATTACTTCTCAATACAGAGTTTTTACTGATCATTAAAGACTAAAGACATTCTGACTTACAGTGCCTTGCGAAAGTATTCGGCCCCCTTGAACTTTGCGACCTTTTGCCACATTTCAGGCTTCAAACATAAAGATATAAAACTGTATTTTTTTGTGAAGAATCAACAACAAGTGGGACACAATCATGAAGTGGAACGACATTTATTGGATATTTCAAACTTTTTTTAACAAATCAAAAACTGAAAAATTGGCCGTGCAAAATTATTCAGCCCCCTTAAGTTAATACCTTTTGCTGCGATTACAGCTGTAAGTCGCTTGGGGTATGTCTCTATCAGTTTTGCACATCGAGAGACTGACATTTTTTCCCATTGCTCCTTGCAAAACAGCTCGAGCTCAGTGAGGTTGGATGGAGAGCATTTGTGAACAGCAGTTTTCAGTTCTTTCCACAGATTCTCGATTGGATTCATGTCTGGACTTTGACTTGGCCATTCTAACACCTGGATATGTTTATTTTTGAACCATTCCATTGTAGATTTTGCTTTATGTTTTGGATCATTGTCTTGTTGGAAGACAAATCTCCGTCCCAGTCTCAGGTCTTTTGCAGACTCCATCAGGTTTTCTTCCAGAATGGTCCTGTATTTGGCTCCATCCATCTTCCCATCAATTTTAACCATCTTCCCTGTCCCTGCTGAAGAAAAGCAGGCCCAAACCATGAAGCTGCCACCACCATGTTTGACAGTGGGTATGGTGTGTTCAGGGTGATGAGCTGTGTTGCTTTTATGCCAAACATAACGTTTTGCATTGTTGCCAAAAAGTTCAATTTTGGTTTCATCTGACCAGAGCACCTTCTTCCACATGTTTGGTGTGTTTCCCAGGTGGCTTGTGGCAAACTTTAAACGACACTTTTTATGGATATCTTTAAGAAATGGCTTTCTTCTTGCCACTCTTCCATAAAGGCCAGATTTGTGCAATATACGACTGATTGTTGTCCTATGGATAGAGTCTCCCACCTCAGCTGTAGATCTCTGCAGTTCATCCAGAGTGATCATGGGCCTCTTGGCTGCATCTCTGATCAGTCTTCTCCTTGTATGAGCTGAAAGTTTAGAGGGACGGCCAGGTCTTGGTAGATTTGCAGTGGTCTGATACTCCTTCCATTTCAATATTATCGCTTGCACAGTGCTCCTTGGGATGTTTAAAGCTTGGGAAATCTTTTTGTATCCAAACCCGGCTTTAAACTTCTTCACAACAGTATCTCGGACCTGCCTGGTGTGTTCCTTGTTCTTCATGATGCTCTCTGCGCTTTTAACGGACCTCTGAGACTATCACAGTGCAGGTGCATTTATACGGAGACTTGATTATACACAGGTGGATTGTATTTATCATCATTAGTCATTTAGGTCAACATTGGATCATTCAGAGATCCTCACTGAACTTCTGGAGAGAGTTTGCTGCACTGAAAGTAAAGGGGCAGAATCATTTTGCACGCCCAATTTTCAGTTTTTGATTTGTTAAAAAAGTTTGAAATATCCAATAAATGTCGTTCCACTTCATGATTGTGTCCCACTTGTTGTTGATTCTTCACAAAAAAATACAGTTTTATATCTTTATGTTTGAAGCCTGAAATGTGGCAAAAGGTCGCAAAGTTCAAGGGGGGCGAATACTTTCGCAAGGCACTGTACATGTAGACACACAAAAACAGGCAATTTTACGCAGTGTACACCGCACAGGGAGATCTAGACGTCACGTTTGTTGACCTGACAAATTGTTGCATTATGTGCAAGGTTGGTGGAATGTTAGCATATTTCTGGTGGTTTAACTTGGAATGGCAGTCAGGTAGCTAAGCTAACACCCAGTATCTGTTGGAAAGCAGACTGAACCAAGTTTTACTCTAGGATTTTGCCTGTGCTTAGCTCTGTTCTGTTTATTTAAAAAATCATTTAAAAAAACCTAGTCCTTGCCGATGACAAGAATACCCATAACATGATGCAGCCACCACCATGCTTCAAAATATGAAGTGGTACTCCGTGATGTGTTGGATTTGCTCCAAACATAACATTTTGTATTCATGACAAAAGTTTGCAGTATACTTTAGTACCTTGTTGCAAAGAGGATGCACGTTTTGGAATATGTTTATTCTGTACAGGCTTTCTTTCACTCTGTCATTTACGTTAGTATTGTGGAGTAAATACAATGTTGATCCATCATCAGTCATCTCCTATCACAGACATTAAACTCCTTAACTGTTTTAAAATCACCATTGGTGAAATCCCTGAGCGTTTTCCTTCCTCTCCGGCAACTGAGTTAGGAAGGGCGCCTGTATCTTTGTGGTGACTGGGCTTTGTGATACACCATCCAAAGTGTAATTATTAACTGCACCATGCTCAAAGGGACAGTCAACGGTTACTTAAGAAAAAAAGAAAAAAAACATCTACTAATAGGTGCCCTTCTTTGCGAACCATTTGAAGAACTCTCTGCTTGAAATTCACTGCTCGACTGAGGGACCTCACAGATCATTATTGTATGTGTGGGGTACAGAGATGGGGTAGTTATTCAAAAATGATGCTAAACACTTGCATACAGTGAGTCCGTGCAATTTATTATGAATGTTAAGCAGACTTTATTAACTTCAGGACTTATTTAGGCTTGCCATAAGAAAAAGGTTGACTTATTTTTGCATGTTTTTATTAATTTGTATACATTTCTAAAAACAATTCCACTTTGACATTAAGGGGTAATGTGTGTAGGTCAGTGACACAATCTCAATTTAATCCATTTTAAATTCCGGCTGTAGCACAACAAAATGTGGAAAGGGGGGGGGCTCCCGGGTGGCGCAGTGGTTAAGGGCACTGTACTGCAGCGCCAGCTGTGCCATCAGAGACTGGGTTTGCACCCAGGCTCTGTCGTAACCGGCCGCGACCGGGAGGTCCGTGGGGCGAAGCACAATTGGCCTAGCGTCGCCCAGGTTAGTGAGGGCTTGGGTTGTGTATCGGAGGACGCATAACTTTCAACCTTCGTCTATCCCGAGCCCGTACGGGAGTTGTAGCGATGAGACAAGATAGTAGCTATTAAAACAATTGGATACCACAAAATTGGGGAGAAAAAGGTGTAAAATTCACACACACAAAAAAAAAATGTGGAAAAAGTGCTTTCGGAAGGCTCGTTATATCCATGACAATATATGAAAAGAGTCATTTGTTGATTGTATTTGACAGTGTGTTGTGCCCTTATTCCTTTGCGCAATCAATCGATTCTTTATGCTTCGGGTCCACAGTCCGCACACAGCTTCATACCTTTGTGCAATTGTGGTCTGTCACCGTCTCCGGTTTCTTTTTATGGTCACAGCCGATGGCAACAGTGGGATGCATGAGGTGCTGAGGATGCAAACACTTATTTATTTGACATCTGTCCACCATGAGTGTTGCTTTAGCGCTCTCCATCACTAATGTGGAGTGTATCAACGTCGATATCAAGCTAAAAATGCAATCAGATTCCAGCTCATCTAAATTCTACTGTGCTGTCAGTCCGTCCATTAGTTTGGTTCGGCTTTCCATTGTGAACTACACACATTGTAAACTGTGTCTGATTTGACTCTGAGGGGAGATTATATACCATTTCCAGCCTTTTCATAATAAAATAATTAGACCGCCCACAAATATATATTCGTAAAAATATAAAAAGGATATATTTTGTATTTCATTTCTCTTACAAAAAAAAGCGTATTACATTTGATACATTTCATTTGTAGATTTGATTAGTAAAAATCTGCAGTAAAGGCAAGCACCAACGTTTGATAAACCGTGCATAAACATTTGTAAAAGATGCATTACATAAAGAAATATTGGTGAAAATATTGCATAGGGAAATATTCATGAAAATATTTCCATGAAACATTATATTAAAAAAGGCCTAGATAGGCAAGGATATGTTTTGGGTTATTCTACAAAGGCATACTGCAACACATAGGCCTCGCCTATTTAAGTTTCTCTAAAGGACAGCCATAACAGCTGTGAATAATTTTAAGATTCTGCCAACCTTGCACAACTCTTAGGGCAACATATCCCTTGTTTTTAGCAAAATTGTTCAAGCTCAGTAGATTTGGTTGGGAATCATGGATGGACAGCAGTATTCAAACCGTGTCTCTGATTTTCAAGCAGATTTAAGTTAGTACTGAGACTGGACCATTCAGGAACACTCAGCACCTCTTGGACAGTCATTCTGATGTGTCTTTGGCATTACTATTTTGTGTAATTGTTCCCCTGAATCCCAGGGTTAGCTTTTCCAAAGACTACGGTGTGACAAACTCCCCAGTCCCTTCCGGTGACAGGCGTACACATAACATTATGCTGCCACCACAATACTTCAATAATACTCTGGGGTGTAAAGACCGTGGCCAGTTGAATATGGATTTACATTACTCTGTCTGTTGCTCAAGTCATTGCTAACAGCCATCTGAGTAAAATAAAAAAAATAAAAGCAAATGTATTACGGTCAAATATCATCTTTGTTAAGCCTAGATTCTTGGAGACTATGCTGTACATGTTTTGAGGTGACAGGACAGTGTTCAGTGTGTGCAGATGTACCCCTGGCTCCATAGTAACAGTAATAAGTGGGGAAACATTGAGAGGAACACGGTAATGTAGATTAATGGACTGAGTAATTTATGAATAAACTCTCTGCCACTTTACATAAAGAGAGGGAGATGGACACAGAGACAGACGACCACGCTGTGCAGCATTGCTAACAGTAGTGAACACAAAGAGTGAATAGGGTGAGAGATGGTACAGATGCAGATTGTGGTGCGTTGTAATGATAATGAGAGAAGGAAGCATCGGGAGGGAACGAGAAGAAAGACTAAATGAGAGGGGGAGGTTGTTTTGGTCTGAGGTGGAGGAGGTGTAAGCATTCATCACCTGCAATGCAGTGCTGGGCTGAGTCAGCCAATCATAGCTGAGCAGAGAGGGGAGGAGGTTGGGCCAGGCGCTGACGACAGCCAAGGAGAGTTCTCGGTCAGCGAGAGGGCGAGAGGGAATGAGCGGGGGAGAGAGGGGGGGCAGTAACAGCAGTGTCTAGCTCCTTTGCCTGAGCCTGCAGCGAGACTGGGGCTCACAGATTTTTCCTCTTCATTCTTATCCTCCTCTCCTTCTCTGCACTGCTCTCTTCCTCTCCCGCTCTCTTCCTCGCTTTGTACTTTTCCCCTCTGTTTTCTGAACTCTGTTCATCTCCACGCTGATCCCATCTCCTCTTCACTCATCTCCTCATCCTGTCGTATTGTGGTGTATGGAGTGAGGATCTCCGGTCCTGCCTGCACCCATCCTCTCTACACCTCCCTCCATGGGCATCCGAGCATCCTGCAGGTAAGAGCAGGGGGAGAGGAGGTGCGTGCGCGTGTGTGTGTCAGGATCTCTGCACTTGCATGTCCTTGAAGTACCCATGATATGTGCGCCTGCGTGTGTGTATGTGTGTGTGAGAGAGCTGTAACAGCTGGACTTTGTCCTCTGCAGTGGTTTTGAGGATTGAGGAAGCAGAAAAGACACTTGAGTGATTTTAGGGATAAGTCTGACCGAAAACACTGGTCTTTCTGCCTGTCCGTCTGGTGCTATAGCCTAACTGAGAATTCAACAGTGGTCAGGGAGGTCTGTGAGTCTTTTCTGATGTTTGACCCTGGTCAGATTAGGGTTAGATTAGCGAAGTAGTGAATGAAGGAGAAGCGGGTTAATAGAGAAAGGAAGTGTGTGTTTGCGTGTGTGTCAGGGCGTGACATTTACTTTTTTAGCCACGTGTCCTTTGGACAGGTAGGACAGATTTGATTTACTTGTCAAAGAAATATAAAATGGTCTAACACCATTTTACATCATTGTATGACGCAAGGAACCACTTTACAAAATATAATGCATTACTATTTTTTTTACTATAGAGAATCTGCGAAAATGTAGGCTACACTCTGCCTATTAGCTTCTTTGCATACAACCAAGTACTTTTATAAAGACAAATTAATAGAATTGGCATAATAAAGCAATCCCCATAAAAATATTGCACTTCTGCATCTGTGGCGAAAGGTAAAGGAGTTAGAGCAGTGTTTGTCAGACCATAAGACCAAAATCGTCTAGCGTCCAAACGATTTGGCCTACAAACATTTTTGACCCCTCTATGGAAAGGCAATTCTCACTAACACATTTATGTCTGTTGTTTTGCTCTAGGAAGTATATATGGAGACTGTTTAGTGACACAAATAAGGGGTTAAATACTTTTGTGTATGTGGACAACCCTTCAAATGAGTGGATTTGGCTATTTCAGCTACACCGTTGCTGACTGGTGTATGAAGTCGAACACACCACCATGCAATCTCCATAGACAAACATTGGCAGTAGAATGGCCATACAGAAGAGCTCGCAGAAAGGTGACCGCTGAAGCGTGTAGGGCGTAAAAATAATCTGTCCTCTGCAACATTCACACTGCCTCTGGACGCAACGTCAGCACAAGAACTGTTCATCTGGAACTTCATGAATTGGGTTTCCTTGACCAAGCTGGCCCACACAAGCCTAAGATCACCATGCACTATGTCAAGCATCGGCCGGAGTGGTGTAAAGCTCGCTGCCCTTGATCTCTGGAGCAGTGGAAACACCTTCTCTGGGGTGATGAATTACGCTTCACCATATAGCGGTCAGATGGACAAATCTGGGTTTGGTGGATTCCAGGTAAACACTACCGTTTTGGGTTAGGCCCCTTAACTCCTGTGAAGGGAAATCTTAATGCTAAAGCATACAATGATGTTCTAGATTATCATGTGTTTTTAACTTTGTGCAACTGTTTGGGGAAGGCCCTTTCCTGTTTCAGCATGACAATGCCCCTGTGCACAAAGCGAGGTCCATACAGAAATGGTTTGTCGAGATCGGTGTGGTAGAACTTGACCGGCCTGCACAGAGCCCTGACCTCAACCCCATCGAACACCTTTGGGATTCATTGAAACGCTGACGGCGAGCCAGGCCTAATCGCCCAACACCATTGCCCGACTTCACTAATGCTCTTGTGGTTGAATGCTGTAGGGACTTGCTTCCAATGTTCCAACATCTAGTGGAAGGCCTTCCCAGAAGAGTGGATGCTGTTATAGCAGCAAAGGGGGACCTACCCCGTATTAATGCCCATGTTTTTGGAATGTTTGACGAGCAGGTGTCCACATACTTTTGGTCATATAGGGTAAGTTTCCTGTATCTTTCTTATCTCTCAGATATAGGACAGACACTTCAGAACAAAGTTCCTTTTTTGGGGGGGACGGGGACGACAACTATCTGTTGTACCATGTAGTGAATCTGTTATTCAATGTGTTTGTATGGGCTAAAAGCAGTAAGGCCAAATACAATTTTTCATCAAATAAGATACATTTTATATTTATATATATATATTTGATACTTCAAGGGGAATTCCAAATCAAATAGCTAAAGGATCCTTGGTATGACCTTCTTAAAACAATTCCATATAGCTTAGTAGAAACTCCTCCCTCGGCTTTGACAGGGCTTTGACTGTAATGGGTTAAAGTCTGGCTACATTTTCTGGTTCCTGCCTCATGTCAGCATCGGTTTGGACATGAAGCTGTAGCCAATATGCATATCACCTATAATTTGACATTTTTATTTATGTACATGAAAAATATATTTTAATATTGTGCCAATGTTGGCCTCTTCTGATCGAAGTCATTGATATTGTGATTACATTTTATATATATATTTATTGTCCATTCAGACAGTTTAAATCTATATTCTTGTCTGATTTTATATATATATATATATATATATATTTTTACTTGTCTTGGACAAGAGGACAATTAATGTCGAGCCGTGTGTTTTCGCGAGTGTGGTGCATGTGTGTCAGGAATGAATGCAACAGCAGCTGTGACGGTTGCTCATCAATGGAGACGGGATAATGTTGGTGACATCGTCTACACGTCCTTCCTGTTCATAATTGTCTGGCACCCTCTCTCGCTCCATCTCATTCTCCACCCCTCTCTCCCAACTAGGGTTGTGAACTTTTAAACGACATGGGGATCGTTAACGTTGAGACGATCCCGAACCAAATATTTTTTTATTTTATTTTTCATTTTTACAAAATTAAAATCTGTGTAGTTATCACACAACTACCACTAAAAGGAACGGATCATCATCATCGGAACATTTTCATTTTCAAAATGCCTAACGCAACAATGCTATAACGTTAGTAGGAGGAGATGTGCATCTTTGGAATGATTTGCAGTGGATATAAAGCTCTCCGCATTAACAGTTGGGAGAATGTCAGACGGTGAGACAGGGAAGTGACTGCGGCGACATTTGGTTTAAATGAGGGAGTGGCTAAATAAATGCAAACCTTGTAAGGTGGATTTTAATTGACAGTGACTGTGAGAATGTTGCTTGTTTATTCCTGGTGTGTGTTTTGTTGTGTAGGATGATGGATCCATGTAGCCTACAGCTGTCATGGATGAGGTACTTGGCTCTTTCGCTATTAATCTTTCCTTGATTCCTTGTATCAATCTTCACTTCACCTCCTTTTCAAAACGCTATGAGATGGTTATCAAGGACGGGTGAATTTGTAGTTGTCCCTGAGGTTCAGAATAGTGTTGCTATACTTGATCCCAGTCAGCTGACATTGAGTTTGTCAGCTGACAGGAGTTGGTTAGTTGGTGGTAGAGGTGGGTTTGAGGTCTCTGTGTGTGTCTGTGTGTGTGTGCGCGCGCACGCTCGAAGAAGGAAATGGGGAGAGAGCAAGTCAATACTCATTTTCCTCACTGAGTTTTCCTCAGTAGACTTCCAGTGTTGAACAGAAAAACACCAGACAGTGTCTTAGTAAAAAAAATAAAAAATTAAATTGAGATGTGCTGCTCTGTTTTCACCCACTGATTACCCCATGGCGAACATCAGCCTCTCAAGCTGACTGGAGAACTTGCACACCCGCTGAGGCTGTGGCTTAGATATAGAATGAAATATAGTTATATGGGCTGAGGTCCCATGCGTCTGAAGGCGGAAGTACACTACACGATTTTTGCCCAGTCTACAGACTCTAACCAGAGAACTTCTCACATTTAACTATTCAGTCAAGCCAAATCGTATTGAACTTGTAACCATATATAGTAAATTCAGCTGGTGGCACAATCAGGTCAGAGTCATGCTATATTCTTCTGGGCAGGTTTGCACGTGTAGTGGGGAAATCATTAGGGTTCGTTCCCTTCCAAGACGATTCGATACGTCTAGGTACAGTGCATTCGGAAAGTATTCAGACCAATTGACTTTTTCATCATTTGTTACGTTACAGCCTTATTCTAAAATGGGATTTAATACATTTTTCCCCACATCAATCTACACACAATACTCCATAATGACAGAGAAAATGGGTTTAAACTAAAATAAATCAAATCACATTTTATTTGTCACATGCGCCAACAAAATGCTTGCTTACAAGCCCTTAACTTCTTGACGCACCCATCCCTTTAGTGGGATAATTTTCATCAACAAATTCAAATTAAATTACTAAAAATATTTAATTTTCATGAAATCACAAGTGCAATATAGCAAAACACAGTTTAGCTTGTTGTTAATCCACCTGGCTAGTCAGATTTCAAAAAAGCTTTTCGGCGAAAGCATACCAAGCGTTTATGTAAGGACATCTCTCTCAGTAGACAAAACATTACAAACAGCTAGCAGCCAAGTAGATTGGTCACGAAAGACAGAAAAGCAATAAAATGAATTGCTTACCTTTGATGATCTTTGGATGTTTGCACTCACGAGACTCCCAGTTACATAATAAATGTTCCTTTTGTTCCATAAAGATTATTTTTATATCCAAAATACCTCCATTTGGTTGGCGCGTTATGTTCAGAAATCCACAGGATCGAGCGGTCACGACCAGGCAGACAAATTCCAAATAGTATCCGTAAAGTTCGTAGAAACATGTCAAACGTTTTTTATAATCAATCCTCAGGTTGTTTTTACAATATATAATCGATAATATTTCAACCAGAGCTTCTTCAATAGGCGGGAGAGAGAAAATGTCTGCTCCAAACTGTTGCGCATGCAAAACGCTGCTGGCACCCAGCCATACAATGACGCAATTTGATCTTTCTTGCTCATTTTTCAAAATAAAAGCCTGAAACTATGTCTAAAGACTGTTCACACCATGGGGAAGCCATAGGAAACGGAATCTGGTTGATATCCCTTTAAATGGAGCGAAGGCAGGCAAAGGAACAGGTTTTCGCCTGTAATATCAGTTCTGTTATACTCACAGACAATATTTTGACAGTTTCAGAAACTTTAGAGTGTTTTCTATCCTAATCTGATCTGATATTCTAGATTCTGGGCCTGAGAAATAGGCAGTTTCATTTCGGTACGTTTTTCATCCAAACATCAAATACTGCCCCCTACACGCAACAGGTTTTAAGTATTCAGACCCTGTGCTATGAGAATTGAGTTAAGGTGTATCTTGTTCCCATTGATCATCCTTGATGTTTTGTACGACTTTGAGTCCACCTGTGGTCAATTCAATTGATTTGGACGTGATTTGGAAAAGCACACAGCTGTCTATGTAAGGTCCACACCAGAGCAAAAACCAAGCCATGAGCTTGAAGGAATTGTTCATAGAGCTCCAAGAAAGGATTCGAGGCACAGATCTGGGGAAGTGTACCAAAAAATGTCTGCAGCATTGAAGGTCCCCAAGAACACAATGGCCTCCATCATTCTTAAATGGAATAAGTTTGGAACCACCAAGACTTTTCCTAGAGCTGGCGGCCCAGCCAAACTGCGCAATCAAGGGGGAAGGGCATTGGTCAGGGAGGTGACCAAGAACTCGATGGTCACTCTGACAGAGCTCCAGAGTTCTTCTGTGGAGATGGTTGTCCTTCCGGAAGGTTCTCCCATCTCTGTAGCACTCCACCAATCAGACCTTTATACTAGAGTGGCCAGACAGAAGCCACTCCCCAGTAAAAGACACATGACAGCCCGCTTGGAGTTTGCTAAAAGGCACTTAAAGGACTCAGACCATGAGAAACAAGATTCTCTGCAAGATTGCCTGAATGCCAAGCGTCACGTCTGCTGTGCAGCGTTGCTCCCTATCCAACCTGACAGAGCTAGAGAGGATCTGCAGAGAAGAATGGGAGAATCTCCCCAAATACAGGTGTGCCAAGCTTATAGCATCATACCGAAGAAGAGTCTAGGCTTTAGTCGCTGCCAAAGTAGCTTCAACAAAGGACTGATTAAAGGGTCTGAAGACTTATGTTAATTATGTAAACAAATGTTAATGTGTTAATTATGTAAACTATGTTATAATGTAAACAAATATCCAACTCATCAAATCAAATGTATTTATAAAGCCCTTCTTACATCAGCTGATATCTCAAAGTGCTGTACAGAAACCCAGCCTAAAACCCCAAACAGCAAGCAATGCAGGTGTAGAACCATGGTGGCTATGAGCTCCACTGCACGGGCATCTACCTTACACAGCTAAGCTGTAAAATAATGTGAAAACGAGGCAATGTATAGCCTATGAATTTCTGCACATAGCAAACATGACAAACCCTAACTTATGCCAAACAGATAAACACAAATTACTCTAGCCTTGATTTCAGTGGTTAGAAGTCCAAGATGACGCCATACTGGATGGCCACAGTTTTGCAAGCTCCGACCCAACATTGCTATTTTGTTTATTTTAACTATATTTTCACAATATATCCGTTATTGTTACTTTTGAACATCAGATCGGCAGTTACTTACCCCAATTCCGGCTTCTACTTCGACTCATCTCCCCTGGGCTCTAATTCTGACCAATTCTGACCAAATTTTTGGGCTGCCCAAGCGGAAATGCCGGCGTTACAGAGGCAAGCGATGGGGATAATGAGATTAATGCGAAGGGAAAACTGGCCACCTCTTCCCTCCAGTCTACTGGCTAATGTACAGTCACTTGATAATACGATGAATGACCTCCGATCCAGGATTTGCTACCAACTGCAATATTCTTTGCTTTTCAGAAACATGGCTCTCGGACAAGATACCCCCCACGGCTATCCAACTAGATGGGTGGAGAGTACAATGGAGTCAGGGAAATTAGGGGGGGGGGGTTGCCTCTTCATCTACACCAACTGGTGTGCTAATTCTATTATTCTGTCATGCAATACCTGATGGTCAAATGCCTACCCTTCTATCTCCCGAGGGAGTTTTCAACTGTATTGTGACTGCTGTATACTTTTCACCCCAGGACAATAGAAATAGCAAGCTGGCGCTTAACAAATTGTACAAGGCTATAAACAAGCAGGAAACCCTACACGCGGAGGCTGCACGCGATTATAGACACATGATGCCCAACTTCAATCAACACGTCTCCAACGCCACTAAGTGCGACAAAGTCCTAGACCACTGCTATTCTACCCTCAAGCATGCATACAAGACCTTCCCTCGTCCGCCATTTGGCAAATCAGATCAAGACTATGTACTCATGCTTCCTGTTTACAAGCAGAATTTGAAACAGCAAGTACCCGCAATTTTCTATGTTGAGAAATTACAGGACTGCTTTGCTAGCGCTGATTAGAATATGTTTAGAGACTCCGCCGATAACATTGACGAGCTAACCACTTCCGTCACCGGCTTCATTAGAAAATGCATTGGCGATGTGGTACCCACAGTGTGGGTTCACTGTTTCCCCAATCAAAAGCTCTGGATTAACACAGAGGTTGGCGCTAAACTGAAGAGGAGGGCTCCCACACACAGAACTATCGTAGACAACCCTCGTGCTACGGCCGAAGACAGACAGGAATAAGTACAAGAATGCCCGCTATGACCACCGCAGTTCCTGTATAGAGTATGCTTACTTACTTTATTATGCATTTAATTTTCCTTATTCTTATTTCTCGCTTTGTTTTTTGTAATACATTGTTATTGATTATTTCATTGTTGGGTTTTGAGTTTGCAAGAAAGGCATTTCACTGTACTTGTCCATGTGACATTAAAACTGGTCTTGTCTGTATGGCTAACTAGTGAAAGTGACAGCTGAAGTTGACGCTTCTTGAGCGCAGCCCAAATTTACCGCTACACACAACTGTTTTTGCTTGGGTCGTTAACATATGAATAAACTCGGTAGGAACAAGACAAAACAACTAGTTTAGTTTACTATATACAGCTAAAAACCAACTATTTCCATGAGACCGAGAGCAATCATTTGAGCTCCACTCCTGAAGTGCTCGCCTGTACCAACTAAGTTATCATGACAGGACTTGATCATCTGAGAGCAATTCCCCAAGTTTCACAGCATCAAACATCGACAACACCAAACATAGAAAACCAGTCTAAAGTTTGGACACACCTACTCATTAAAGGGTTTTTATTTTCTTTTTTTTACATTTTCTAGTAGTGTAGTAATAGTGTTGTAACCAAAAAAGTGTTAAACAATGAAATATATTTTAGATTCTTCAAACTAGTGACTCTTTGCCTTGATGACAGCTTTGCACACTCTTGCATTCTCTCAACCATATTCACCTGGAAGGCTTTTCCAACAGTCTTGAAGGAGTTCCTACATATGCTGAGCACTTGTTGGATGCTTTTCCTTTACTCTGCGGTCCAACTCATACCAAACCGTTTCAATTGGGTTGTGGAGGCCAGGTCATCTGATGCAGCACTCTCCTTCCTGGTCAAATAGCCCTTACACAGCCTGGAGGTGTGTTGGGTCAATGTCCTGTTGAAAAACAAATGATAGTCCCAATAAGCTCAAACTCGATAGGTGATGTGTCGCTGCAGAATACTGTGGTAACCATGCTGGTTAAGTGTGCCTTGAGTTGTAAATAAATTACAGACAGTTTCACCAGCGAAGCACTAGCACACCACCACCTCCATGCTTCATGGTGGGAACCACACATGTGGAGATCATCCGTTCATCTACTCTGCGTCTCACAAAGACACAGCGTCTGGAACCAAAAATCTAAAATTTGGACTCATTAGACCAAAGGACAGATTTTCACCTGTCTAATGTCCATTGCTCGTGTTTCTTGGCCGAAGCAAGTCTCTTCTTATTATTGGTGTCCTTTAGCAGTGGTTTCTTTGCAGCAATTCAACCACAAAGGCCTGATTCACTCAGTCTCCTCTGAACAGTTGATGTTGAGATGTCTGTTACGTGAACCGTCAGACATTTATTTGGGCTGCAATTTCTGAGGCTGGTAACTAATGAACTTATCTTCTGCAGCAGAGGTAACTCTGGGTCTTCCTTTCCTGTGGCGGTCCTCATGAGAGCCAGTTTCATCATAGCGCTTGATGGTTTTTGCGACTGCACTTGAAGAAACTTTCAAAGTTCTTGAAATTGACTGACCTTCATGTCTTAAAGTAATGATGGACTGTTGTTTCTCTTTGCTTATTTGAGCAGTTCTTGCCATAATATGGACTTGGTCTTTTACCAAATAGGGCTATCTTCTGTATACCAACCCTACCTTGTCACAACACAACTGATTGGCTCAAATGCATTAAGAAGAAAATAAATTGTGCAAAGCTGTCATCAAGGCAAAGGGTGGCTTTGAAGAATCTCAAATATAAAATATTTTGATTTGTTTATCACTTTTTTGGTTACTTCATGAATCCATGTGTGAATCCATGTAGAAAATAGCAAAACATTTAAGAAAAACCCTGGAATGTGTAGGTGTGTCCAAACTTTAGACTGTTACTGTATATGAGCCCTGGTCAAAAGATGTTTACTATAAATGGGTGCCGTGGGTGCCATTTGGGATGCATACACAGATTCCTCTATCACTTTGGCCTATTGCCATTTAGGCCGATTTGATTGAATGTACAAAGGCATCACAGCTGTCGATGGGGTACTATTTAGAGGCCTGACCTCCCAGCTTCAGGGAGCACCAAAGGGACATATATATTAAAGTATGTCACGTTTTCCGACTTTAAAAGTAGAATGTCAAAATGAAACCACGTCCCATGACATCGGTTGTGTAGATCCAGCAGCTATACGCCTCAATCCCAAGTTAACGGAAAAGGCTCATTTACAATAACCCTACCCTCTCTCTCTCTCTCTCTCTCTCTCTCTCTCCAGACCAGACCCTGCGCCGCGGGGAGGTGCGTCCAAGCAGAATGACTCTCCTATCCCAGACCAGGATGAGGAGATACTGGGCTCTGATGACGAGGAGCAGGAGGATCCCAACGACTACTGTAGAGGTATGATACACTGTGTACCCACACACACACTCTTGTACAGAGCTTGGGGGGAAACACAATTCAGTCCCATTCAAAATCCAATTTTTCCCTAACCTGTACTCTTAACCTAACCTAACCTTAACCCAAAAACCGAACCATAACCTAACCTAATTCTAACCTTAACCCCCTAAAAGTAGCATTTGACCTCGTGGTGACTAATAATCTATCAATCAAATTGATTTATGAAGCCCTTTTTACATCAGCCGATGTCACAAATTACTTTAGAAAAACCCAGCCTAAAACCCCAAACAGCAAGCAATGCAGATGTAACAGCATGGTGGCGAGGAAAAACTCCCTACAAAGGCAGGAACCGAGGAAGAAACCTAGAGAGGAACCAGGCTCTGAGGGGTGGCCAGTCCTCTTCTGGCTGTGCCGGCTGGAGATTATAACAGTACATGGACAAGATGTTCAAACATTTGTAGGTGACCAGCAGGGTCAAATAAGAATAATCACAGTGGTTGTAGAGGGTGCAACAGGTCAGCACCTCCGGAGTAAAAGTCAGTTGGCTTTTCATAGCCAATCATTCAGTTAGAGACAGCAGGTGCGAAAGCGAGAGAGTCGAAAACAGCAGGTCTGGGACAAGGTAGCACGTCCGATGAACAGGTCAGTGTTCCCAGTTGGTGAAATGTTTGCTTACTATTCTTGTGGGGACTTCTGGTTAAAGTTAAACACGTCCATACACAGTCACACACACCAACTACCATATGTTACTATTGCAGGAGGTTACCACCATGTGAAGATAGGAGACCTGTTCAATGGAAGATACCATGTGATCAGGAAGCTGGGCTGGGGACATTTCTCCACTGTATGGCTGGCCTGGGACATACAGTAAGTGCTGACGGTGTACAGTATCTATAATATCTGTCTAACATACAGTGGACCTTGGAATTACCTGGATTTCTGCATAAATTGAACATGAATTTTGATCCGAGCTTCATCTAAGTCACAACAATAGACGTCTGCTTAAACAAATAACACACAAACAATTAGTGTTTGTCTATGGAGATTGCATGGCTGTGTGCTCGATTTTATATACGTGTCAGCAACGGGTGTGGCTGAAATAGCAGAATCTAGTAATTTGAAGGGGTGTCCACATACTTTTGTGTATATACAGTTGAAGTCGAAAGTTTACCTACACTTTAGCCAAATACATTTACTCTGTTTTTCACAATTCCTGACATTTAATCCTCGTAAAAATTCCCTGTCTTAGGTCTTTTAGGATCACCACTTTATTTTAAGATAGTGAAATATCAGAATAATAGTAGAGAGTGATTTATTTCAGCTTTTATTTATTTCATCAGATTCCTAGTGGGTCAGAAGTTTACATACATACAATTAGTATTTGGTAGCATTGCCTTAAAATTGTTTAACTTCGGTCAAATGTTTCGGGTAGCCTTCCACAAGCTTCCCACAGTAAGTTGAGTGAATATTGGCCCATTCCTCCTGACAGCTGGTGTAACTGAGTCAGGTTTGTAGGCCTCCTTGCTTGCACACGCTTTTTCAGTTCTGTCCACAACTTTTCTATAGGATTGAGGTCAGAGCTTTGCGATGGCCACTCAAATTCCTTGACTTTGTTGTCCTTAAGCTCTTTTGCCATAACTTTGGAAGTATGCTTGGGGTCATTGTCCATTTGGAAGACTCATTTGTGACCAAACTTTAACTTCCTGACCGATGTCTTGAGATGTTGCTTCACTATATCCACACAAATGAAATGCACCAGTCCCTCCTGCAGCAAAGCACCCCCACAACATGATGCTCCCCCCTCCCTGCTTCACGGTTGGGATGGTGTTCTTCGGCTTGCAAGCCTCCCCCTTTTTCCTCCAAACATAACAACGGTCATTATGGCAGTTAACAGTTCTATTTTTTTTTTCATCAGACCACAGGACATTTCTCCAAAAAGCATGATCTTTGTCCCCATGTGCAGTTGCAAACCGTAGTCTGGCTTTTTTATGGTGGTTTTGGAGCAGTGGCTTCTTCCTTGCTGAGCGGGCTTTCAAGTTATGTCGATATGGGACTTGTTTCACGGTAGATATAGATCATTTTGTACCCGTTTCCTCCAGCATCTTCGCAAGGTCCTTTGCTGTTGTTCTGGGATTGATTTGCACTTTTCGCACCAAAGTACCTTTATCTCTAGGAGACACAACGCTTCTCCTTCCTGCGTGTTATGACGGCTGCGTGGTCCCATGGTGTTTATACTTGCGTACTATTGTTTGTACCGATGAATGTGGTACCTTCAGGTGTTTGGAAATTGCTCCCAAGAATGAACCAGACTTGTGGAGGTCTACAATTTCTGAGGTCTTGGCTGATTTCTTTAGATTTTTCCCATGATGTCAAGCAAAGAGGCACTGAGTTTGAAGGTAGTCCTTGAAATACATCCACAGGTATACCTCCAATAGGCTTATTGACATCATTTGAGTCAATCAGAAGCTTCTAAAGCCATGAGGTCATTTTCTGGGATTTTCCAAGCTGTTTAAAGGCACAGTCAACTTAGTGTCTGTAAACTTCTGGCCCACTGGAATTGTGATACAGTGAATTATAAGTGAAATAAGTGAAATCTGTAAACAATTGTTGGAAAAATGACGTGTATCATGCACAAAGTAGATGTCCTAACCGACTTGCCAAAACAATAGTTTAACAAGACATTTGTGGAGTGGTTGAAATACTAGTTTTAATGACTCCAACCTAAGTGATTTTAAACTTCCGACTTCAACTAAATAGTGTACCAGGACGAGAGAGTTTTCAGCACCGCGGCCCAACATTTCAAGGAGATGGGAGTGATCCTACACAACGGATTCTTTCCAGAAGTGAGTCCCAGGATGGTCAAATGTAGGAAGTAATTATATTAGGTGAAAAAAGAACGTACCTCCAAGAATATCCCCTTTGCACTGCTTCAACCTGCAACGATGAGAATCGTCCATGGTGGACAGAGAATTACTTGCTAAGGAGACACCAGTGATGTAAGCTCCCACTATCCATGTAAACAAGCTATTTGTTGTCACCAGAGCATGGACATATTCCTGACATTTTCATTAATGTCCTGAGTGAACAATATGGCTAAGATGGTAAATCGTACATCATCGAAAGTTAATGGACTGAATGGACCTGTTAAACGAAAATGAGTGCTTATGTACCTGAAAAAGATCAAGACCCATGTTTGCGTTTTTATACAAGAAAAACATCGAACAGGCAGACCATAAAACTTTAGCACGAATGGGTGGGACAGGTCTTTGCCTCTTCATTTAACACAACGACACTGGCAGTAGCTGCGTTGATCAATAAGAACGAAAACAGTTATTGATCCACTGGGACATTATGTAGTGGTCCATGGAAGAATGTGTACTGCGTCTTGAACCGTGCTAAATGTATATGCACCTAATAAAATTTTTATTCATAATTTCAGGGAACACATTTAGTCAGGGTCGACTTAAATTGTCTGGATCCGATGCTGGCTCCTCAACTAAATTAACCTCATCGACTGAGTTGGCCAAATGTACTTTATCATTTGTGACAGACTTAAATTTGAAAGACACATGGTTTTAGAGAATTTGCCATTACATCCAACTGGCCTCACAACTGCAGACTAGAGGTCGACCGATTTTATGATTTTTTTATAAATATATTATTTTTTAAATGTATTTGTAATAATGACAATTACAACAATACTGAATGAACGCTTATTTTAACTTAATATAATACATCAATCAAATCAATTTAGCCTCAAATATATAATGAAACATGTTAAATTTGGTTTAAATAATGCAAAATCAAAGTGTTGGAGAAGAAAGTAAAAGTGCAATATGTGCCATGTAAAAAAGCTAACTTTTAAGTTTCTTGCTCAGAACATGAGAACATATGAAGGCTGGTAGTTCCTTTTTAACATGAGTCTTCAATATTCCCAGGTAAGAAGTTTTAGGTTGAGGTTATTATTGGAATTATAGGACTATTTCTCTCTATACCATTTGTATTTCATATACTTTTGACTATTGGATGTTCTTATAGGCACTTTAGTATTGCCAGTGTAACAGTATAGCTTCCGTCCCTCTCCTCGCCCCTACCTGGGCTCGAACCAGGAACACATCGACAACAGCCACCCTCGAAGCATCGTTACCCATCTCTTCACAAAAGCCGCGGCCCTTGCAGAGCAAGGGGAACAACTACTCCAAGTCTCAGAGTGAGTGACGTTTGAAACGCTATTAGCGCGTACCCCGCTAACTAGCTAGCCATTTCCCATTCGTTACACCAGCCTAATCTCGGGAGTTGATAGGCTTGAAGTCATAAACAGCGCAATGCATTGCGAAGAGCTGCTGGCAAACGCACAAAAGTGCTGTTTGAATGAATGCTTACGAGCCTGCTGCTGCCTACCACCGCTCAGTCAGACTGCTCTATCAAATATCAAATCATAGACTTAATTATAACATAATAACACACAGAAATACGAGCCTTGGGTCATTAATATGGTCAAATCCGGAAACTATCATTTCGAAAATAAAACGTTTATTCTTTCAGTGAAATACGGAACCGTTCTGTATTTTATATAATGGATGGCATCCATAAGTCAAAATATTCCTGTTACATTGCACAACCTTCAATGTTATGTCATAATTACGTAACATTCTGGCAAATTAGTTTGCAATGAGCCAGGCGGCCCAAACTGTTGCATATACCCTGACTCTGCGTGCAATTAACGCAAGAGAAGTGACACAATTTCCGTAGTTTAATATTGCCTGCTAACATTAATTTCTTTTAACTAAATATGCAGGCTTAAAAATATATACTTACGTGTATTGATTTTAAGAAAGGCATTGATGTTTATGGTTAGGTACATTCATGCAACGATTATGCTTTTTTCGCAAATGCACTTTTTTTAAATCATCCCCCGTTTGGCGAAGTTGGCTGTCTTTGTTAGGAAGAAATAGTCTTCACAGTTCGCAACGAGCCAGGCTGCCCAAACTGCTGCTTATACTCTGACTCTGTTGCACAGAACGCAAGAGAAGTGACACAATTTCCCTAGTTAAAATAAATTTGTGTTAGCAGGCAATATTAACTAAATGTGCAATAATAACCACTCCAGACCAGGACCTCCACATCCAGCTTCTTCATCTTCGCAATCGTCTGAGACAAGCCACCACGACAGCTGATGAAACGGAGGAGTATTTCTGTCTGTAATAAAGCCCTTTTGTGGATAAAAACTTCTGATTGCTTGGCTCTCCAGTGGATGGGCCTATGCCCAGTCATATGAAATCCATAGATTAGTGTCTAATGAATTCATTTCAATTGACTGATTTCCTTTTATGAACTGTAACGCAGTATAATCGTAGAAATTGTTCTATGTTGTGTTTTATATTTTTGTGCTGTATTATTTTGGCTGGTGGGGAGGGTTGAATTACCTGTTTGTGGTACTTTTGCTGTAAATGTAAAAAATGAAATACTAAAAATATATTTAAGTGCCTTTGAACGTGGTATGGTAGTAGGTGCCATGCGCACCAGTTTGTGTGTGTCAAGAACTGCAAAGCTGCTGGGGTTTTCACGCTCAACAGTTTCCCATGTGTATCAAAAATGGTCCATCACCTAAAGGACATCCGGCCAACTTGACACAACTGTGGGAAGCATTGGAGTCAACATGGGCCAGCATCCCTGTGGAACGCTTTCGACAAAAGGGGTGCAACTCAATATTACAGACCTGCCAACATGCACATGTTTTGCATAAGACATTTTTAAAAAGTATGCAAGAAATGAGCCTCCCGGGTGGCGCAGTGGTCTAGGGCACTGTATCGCAGCACTAGCTGTGCCACCAGAGACTCTGGGTTCGCGCCCACGCACAATTGGCCTCGCGTCGTCCGGGTTAGGGAGGGTTTGGC
This sequence comes from Oncorhynchus mykiss, assembly GCF_057628025.1. Taxonomy (NCBI): domain Eukaryota; kingdom Metazoa; phylum Chordata; class Actinopteri; order Salmoniformes; family Salmonidae; genus Oncorhynchus; species Oncorhynchus mykiss. The sequence goes on along the minus strand of NC_143028.1, from coordinate 33,076,668 downwards.
CGGTAGCGCACCATGGCAGGCCGGGCACAGTGCGCGCTAACCAGGGTAGTGCACGGTGTTTCCTCCGACACTTTGGTGCGGCTGGCTTCCGGGTTGGAGGCGCACTGTATATGTGCGTGTTAAACAATTTAAATAAAAAATAAATCCACTGAGGAAATCTAACATCCCATTTCTCGAGCTGCAACACAGACATGTACTGAGTTTGTCAACAGACATGGAAATTAATACATCATTATTTGACGTAGCTACCCCGTGTCTGCCCCTCCTGTTTGTTATGATGCTGAGTTTGCCGACTGTCAGCTGTAAATACATGGACAAATCCCTTTTCGACTCCGTATGTTGGGGAAAGGTAAACACTAATTGTTTCAAACTAACGTTAGCGGGCTCTAAAGTTAGCGAAAGAAATTACATGCAAATACGAAAAATGACTGGTCGCATTTGTGCGAGAGACATTTAATTCTGCGTCCCATTAGTTGTATTTTCCACGTAACATTACGAGGATCGCTCAACCGGATAGACTGTAACGGTAATTATGATCCACGTCACAAAAGCGTTACAAATGTATAGTCCAAAATAAAAATGAACATATTGGCATTAAATGGAGTCGGGAGTTTAGAAGACTGCGTGAGGAAGAATGAATGAGTGTCCGGTATTAGCAATAGAGGCAATGCTTCAAAAAAGCCTTTGCACTAGATTTGAGATTTTATCAAATTCAAAACTCTGAAATGTGTGCGCTGCAAAGAAATCCAATGGGCACTTTTACATAGGCTGAAACACCAGACTATTCTAGCGAACAGTGTTCAGATGCCTTTTTGTGGTAGCCTTACTTAAGATTTGTGTAGCCAGTTTGCGGTCTGTCGACGCGATCATTTTTGTTTTTATGTTTTAAATGATTTTGCTTTTAGTGTTGATTTCGGAACCGTTTCTAAAAAGCCAATACTTGTGAGCCGGCCCTCGTGATTGGCCCTGTTTTGAGAGGCGACAAGCGTTCTTCTACTATAGAGACTAAACTTGGAATTCAGGTGCTAAGAAAAACATTATAGATAATTATCTCCATTCTACATGGAATGGAATAAACATACAATCTGTGCTAATTCCACCAAACATATATATATATTTTTTATATGTTCTGTACTTTTTATTTAGGTTTTGTAAATACCTTTTCAGAGGACTGAACTGAACCAGGTGCGAGCCATAATGTTTGTCAAAGCACGTGAATCTCCAATTTGCTGCATGCGTGTGGTACTCTAAAAAGTTGGACAGGGTTGTCAGGTCTGATAATTAGTATGGTGTTCCTAATGTTGGTACACTGTGTAAGTTGTCCTGTATTTCCAGGGGGAAGCGTTTTGTGGCCATGAAGGTGGTGAAGAGTGCAGAGCACTACACTGAGACGGCCCTGGATGAGATCAAGCTGCTGAGATCGGTGAGGAACACGGACCAGAACGACCCCAGCAGAGAGAAGGTGGTTCAGCTACTAGACGACTTCAAGATCTCTGGCATGAACGGAAGTCGTATCCTCAGTAACACAATGCTTTATCAACTTTTATACACCACATGCGTGTTCAACAAAGTATGAAAACAGACCAAGGTTATTATAGTTTTGTGTTTTTACGAGTTTTTCGGTTTTTATTTGAATTTCAGTTTTGTGACCTTGATTTACTTATCCAGTTTGATGAAAACATTTCTAAGTAGCCTATGGGAGGGGCGATTTATGTGTTGTAGGTTGTATTTCTGTTAGAATCAAATGTTTGGTCACGTCCTTCGTAAACATGGTATGGATGTACTGGGTCGTACTCACCACTCTATGGCGCCTTGCAGTCTTGTGCCTTGCAGTTGCTGTATGAAGCAGAGATGCAGCCAGCATGTGTGTGCGCATACGTCTCTTCACAGTCCGTGTTGTGCCGTAAGGTGTTTTATCTGTTTTTAAAATCTGATTTCACTGCTCGCTTGAGTTACTTGATGTGGAAGAGTTCCATGTAGTCATGGTGTCTATGTAGTACTGCACGTTTCTCAGTCTGTTCTGGACTATGACTGTGAAGAGATCCCTGGTTGTGTGTGTGTGTGTGTGTGTGTGTGTGTGTGTGTGTGTGTGTGTGTGTGTGTGTGTGTGTGTGTGTGTGTGTGTGTGTGTGTATAAACTCGGGGGGGGGGGCCCTTTTCAGGACCCTGTCTTTCAAAGATAATTAGTTAAAATGTAAATAACTTCACAGATCTTCATTGTAAAGGGTTTTAACACTTTTTCCTATGCTTGTTCGATGAACTATAAACAATTAATGAACATGCACCCGTGGAAAAGACATTAAGCCGATTTTTGTCAATTAGTTTGTGGATAACAATTAAGTACCTAACTGCCCTGCTACACTACGGCAATCGAGTGTCTTGCATTGCCATCAGCCATCGAGGGAATGCTTCCTTTTGAAAGGAATGCAAGCTACTATACTGCCCGTGTTGCGCTCGCGTCCACTGGCAGCATACAAGCTCAAGAATCGATGTGGTTCATTTGTCGGTGGCTGACGTGCATATTGATTCTGTCTTGTGAATTGAAATAATGAGAGTTTTTTTGGTTGCAAATGGCCTCGACTATACACCACTGGTTATTTTACTAAGATTTCTTAAGTCAAGAAGCTACTAGCTAGCAGAAACTCTAGTTAGCTACATTGACTATGTTTACAATGCACACACGTTGCTTTTGTAATCAGAGGATAATTTAGTACAACCACTAGCAACAATTTTAATGAGTACTTACGAAAAACAGGACCAACACTATTGTACTTGTGCGTAGTAGATTAATATGGTACAGTATAGGAAAATAGAATAAAGACCCCCTTCCCCTCTGCTCTCTTCTGCTGTCAAAACTACACACTCTGTAGCAGTTCAAATATCACATTGACCCAACGCTGATGGCATAGCAACGCGATGCATATAGCGAGTGTTACTGTGGTTTTCAATTAGAATGATCTAAAATAAACAAAAATTGCTTCTTGCAAAGTGCATTTTCTCAAGCAATAATTTTTGTCTGAGTGTATGGAAGTGGTCTGAGTGGGAAGGGGAACAATGAAAATGCGCTGTTATTGGCAGAGATGTTTGGAACTCTGTTATTGGTCAATTAACTAATTTACCACATGGTGATGTCACCATGGAAGGCCAAAACTCCATCCCACCAAAACAGGCTGAAATTTCAAGTGGTCTTTCAAACAGCTCTTACATTAAAATGGCATTATCATAGTTTTCACAATTTCACAGTATTATTCCAACCTCAAATCAAATTTTATTTGTCACATACGCCGATTACAACAGGTGTGGACCTTACACTTACTTGCCCTTTAACCAACAATGCAGTTCAAGAAATGAAAATATTTGCTAAATTAACAGGGGGAAAAGGCTGTATACAGGGGGTACCGGTACCGAGTCAATGTGCCGGGGTACAGGTTAGTTGAGGTAATTTGTACATGCAAATATGGGTTAAGTGACTATACATAGATAATTAACAGCGAGTAGCAGCAGTCTATAAAATATGTGGAAACCTGCTGAAATAGCCGAATCCGCTAATTTGAATTGGTGTCCACATACCTTTCAAATCAAATCAAATCATCATACCTTTGTGTATATGTGTGTGTGTGTGTGTGTGTGACTGCACTGGTGCTCGATGCTCCCACAGCAATTCAACGTTGATCGTTAGTGATAATAATGCACAAGCTAGGCCAATTTGAAACATCACTATCTCCTCTCAGCATTTACCTGCCAGATACGGAAGCTTGAAGAAAAAAAAATGAAAAAAAGCTTAGGTCCCATTTGATTTTTTTGCTGAAAGTTTACATAATAATATATTTTTTTAGTTTCAGTTGTAGTTTACTATAATAACCCTGAAACAGACAGTCAAAGGACACAGGCATATTCCATCTACTCAGTACTCCCTAAGATCAGTGCATTAGTAATAGTCAATATTATGAGCCTTAAAATCTTTATTGCCCAAGTCCTGGTACTATCTATCAGTGGTTCAGAGATGTTGCACTGATGTTTGGCCGGTGTTGTACAGCTGTTGGCAGCACAATACACTCCAGCTAGATGACACGCACAGAGCCACAGATGTAGTGACAGTTTGTCTGTCTGTCCCAGCAATGCTTACATCCTAGTCACAGCTGGGTGTCTGGGCAACGTGTCCAGACTTCCTCCGTCCCAGCATGCCCGGCTTCTGGAAGAGGTCGTAATGATTTCTGGGTTCGTTGGCCCACTTTCATCATGGTTCTTGGCAGAACCTTAGGTGTTCACATTTTTTTATATTGGGTAGGTGTATGCCAAATGCATAGGCGTGAATGACGTGTGTGTGTTTTTGAGTCCTTGACCCAGTTCCCCATCAGATGTCTGTATGGTGTTTGAGGTACTGGGTCATCACCTGCTGAAGTGGATCATCAAGTCTAACTACCAGGGCCTTCCTCTGCCCTGTGTCAAAAGCATCATTCGACAGGTAAAACAACACCTTATTCCTCACACAACATTGGATGTGTTCCAGGTTGGGTGCATTATCTTTAGCAAAAACAAACATTCTACATAACTTTCACGTCGAAACAGTAATTCATTTTTAAAACATAAAAAAATGGAGAGGGTTGAAAATTCCAGACACTATCCCAAAAGTTTCCCTGATTCTTGGAATCCTCCAACCGGAATTCTCCTTAATGTTGAAACCCTATGCAGCAGTGGTCTTACTGATGCTCTACCCTCCTATAGGTTCTCCAGGGGCTGGACTACCTCCACTCAAAGTGTAAGATCATCCACACGGACATCAAGCCAGAGAACATCTTGTTGACTGTTAACGAGCCCTACATTAGGAATATGGCTGCTGAAGCTACGGAGTGGCAGAGGACAGGAGCTCCACCCCCCTCTGGATCTGCAGGTACAGACACACCACAAAGAAGTAGACACATATATACATCCTACGATAGGAAGATGGCTGATGAGGTTACAGAGTGACAGAGGACAGCAGTGCCAGCCTCCTCCGTATCCACAGATGACTGACACTTCTCTCAACCAATTGGCACACTGAATTAACATAGTGAACAGTTTAGGAAGGTTTTATCAACAAGAACATAACGTTACCATCAGGGCTCATAAGTTATACGTTATATTCTTTAAGAATCAGTGTGTATACGGTTCATTCGGAATGTATTCAGACCCCTTCCATTACAGCCTTATTCTAAAATAAAATGTATTGTTTATTTCCTCATCAATCTACACATGATACCCCATAATGACAAAGCAAAAACAGGTTTTGGATTTATTTGTATGTATTAAAAATAAGCAGATACCTTATTTACATAAGCATTCTGCAGCTGAAAAACATCCCCACAGTATGATGCTGCCAACACCATGCTTCACTGTAGGGATGGTACCAGGTTTCCTCCAGATGTGTCGCTTGGCATTCAGGCCAAAGAGTTTGATCTTGGTTTTATCAGACCAGAGAATCTTGTTTCCTTTTGGCAAACTCCAAGCGGGCTGTCATGTGCCTTTTACTAAGGAGTGGCTTCCATCTGGCCAATCTACCATAAAAGCCTGATTGGTGGAGTACTGAAACGATGGTTGCCCATCTGGAAGGTTCTCCCATCTCCACAGTGGAACTTGAGCTCTGTCAGAGTGACCATTGGGTTCTTGGTCACCTCTCTGACCAAGGCCCTTCTCCCCCGATTGCTCAGTTTGGCCGGGTGCCCAGCTCTAGAAAGAGTCTTGGTGGTTCCAAACTTCTTCCATTTAGGAATGATGGAGGCCACTGTGTTCTTGAGTACCTTCAATGCTGCAGACATTCTTTGGTACCCTTCCCCAGATCTGTGCCTCGACACAATCCTGTCTCGGAGCTCTATGGACAATTCCTTCGACCTCATTGCTTGGTTTTTGCTCTGATGTGCACTGTCAACTGTGTGACCTTATATAGACAGGTGTGTGCCTTACCAAATCATGTCCAATCAATTGAATTTAGAAGAAAAAGAAACGCACAGCTATTTAGGCGAGGTGCTGGCTAGCGGAGTAGAAAACAATCAATTGAATTTACCACAGGTGGACTCCAAGTTGTAGAAACATCTAAAAGGATTACCAATTGAAGTTGGATGCACCTGAGCTCTATTTCGGGTCTCATAGCAAAGGGTCTGAGTACTTATGTAAATAAGTTATGTTTTTTTAATCTAAAATACATTTGTAAAAATTCTAAAAACCTGTTTTCACTTTGTCATTATGGTGTATTGTGTGTAGATTGCTGTGGGGGAAAAAACAATATTTAATCCATTTTAGAATAAGGCTGTAATGTAACACAATGTGGAAAAAGTCAAGGGGTCTGAATACTTTCCGAATGCACTGTATATCGGGAGTTGTACCTGTTCACACACACGAGTCTGCACTCTCCTTGGCTAGAATGGTCCCACTAGATCTTGACTCCTCCCAACTGCCTTCTAGTCTGAGTACCAGTCTCTTTAGCTAACATTCCACTGCAAAAGACTGGCCTTTTGCCAATCTCAACATTCAATATGCGCTGGATTTACAATGGAGTTGCTGACATGTGGATCCTCAATTGTATAACAAAGTATAACAAATACTATAACAAATGTATAACTAAGTCAAAAACAAACATTAACACTATATACAAAAGTATGTACCCCTTCAAATTAGTGGATTCGGCTATTTCAGCCACACCCACTGTTGACAGGTGTATAATATCAAGCACACAGCCATGCGATCTCCATAGACAAACATTGGCATTAGAATGGCCTAACTGAAGAGCTCAGTGACTTTCAACCTGAGCTCAACACATCGAACACCACTGGGATCAATTGGAACACCGACTGCGAGCCAGGCCTAATTGTCCAACATCAGTACCCGACCTCAATAATGTTCTTGTGGCTGAATGGAAGGAAGTCCCCGCAGGAATATTCCAATATCTAGTGGAAAGTTTCCCAGAAGATTGGAGGCTGTTATAGCAGCAATGGTGGCACCAATTCAATATTAATGCCCATGGGAGAGCACTAGTAAGACAGTGACTCAGCCCACATAATAGGGTCTGAGGCAGAGAATCCTAGTGGATAGGGGAGCTGGCCAGGCAGCGACAGCATTGGTGGTTCTTCACTCCAGTGCCTTGCTGTTCACCTTCGCACCCCTGGGCGATAGTAATGGCGCTAGAGGGGATGGCTGCCCTTTTATGTGCTCTTAACCAACCGTGCTATTTTGTTTTGTTTTTTTTGTTGCATTTCTTGTAACTTATTTTGTACATAATATTGCTGCTAATGTCTCTTAAGACCCGAAAACAGCTTCTGGACATCAGAACAGCGATTACTCACCTTGAACTGGATGAAGACTTTTTCTGTAATGAGTGTAATGAGAGGGATTTACTCCAGACACCCGACGAGTCCCTCATCCCCTTCATTCGCAGGAGAAAGACGGAGATATCGTGAAGGAGATCAAGGTGCCTTGTAAGGATCCGTCGACGAGTGGCTATTCTGCCTTTGTACGTTGGCCAATAGTACCGATGGCAATCACTGGATAATAAAGTGGACGAACTACAAGCACGTATATCCTACCAATGGGACAATAAATGCTGTAATATCTTATGTTTCATCGAGTCGTGGCTGAACGACGACATGAATAACGTACAGCTGGCCCTCTGGTAAGACAAGGGGTGTCGGTCTATGTGTATCTGTAAACAACTGGTGCACGATATCTAATGATGTCTCAAGGTTTTGCTCGCCTGAGGTAGAGTATCTCATGACAAGCTGTAGACCACACTATCTACCAAGAGAGTTTATATTCTTCATAGCTGTCTATTTACCACCACAACCCCGATGCTGGCACTAACACCACACTCAGTGAGCTGTATACAGTATTAAGCAAACAGGAAAACGCTCATCCAGAGGCAGTGCTCCTAGTGGCTGGGGACTTTAATGCAGGCAAGCTTAAATCTGTTTTACCTAATTTCTACCTGCATGTTAAATGTGTGACCAGAGGGAAACAAACTCTAGACCACCTTTACTCCACACACAGAGACGTGTACAAAGCTCTCCCTCGCCCTCCATTTGGCAAATCTGATGACAATTCTATCCTGATTCCTGCTTACAAACAAAAACTAAAGCAGGAAGCACCAGTGACGTGGTCAGATGAAGCAGATGCTAAGCTACATGACTGTTTTGCCTGCACAGACTGGAATATGTTCCGAGATTCTTCCGATGGCATTGAGGAGTACATCAATAAGTGCATCGATGACGTCGTCCCCACAGTGACTGTAAGTACATACCCCAACCAGAAACCATGGATTACATGCAGCATCTGCACTGAGCTAAAGGGAAGAGCTGCCGCTTTCAAGGAGCGCGACTTTCGGTAGCGTATAATAACTCCTGCTATGCCCTCCAACGAACCATCAAACAGGCAAAGCATCAATACAGGACTAAGATCGAATCGTAATACACCGGCTCCGATGCTCATCAGATGTGGCAGAGCTTGCAAACCATTACAAACTACAAAGGGAAGCACAGCCAAGAGCTGCTCAGTGACTCGAGCATACCAGACAAGCTAAATTACTTCTATGCTCGCTTCGAGGCTAGCAACACTGAAGCATGCATGAGCTTAAGCTGTTCCGGATGACTGTGTGATCACGCTCTCCGCAGCCGATGTGAGTAAGACCTTTTAAGAAAGTCAACAATCAGAAGGCCTCCGAGCCAGACGGTTTACCAGGACGTGTACTCCGAGCATACACTGACGAACTTCACTGACATTTTCAACCTTTCCCTGTCTGAGTCTGAATTACAAACATGTTTCAAGCAGACCACCATAGTCCCTGTGCCCAAGAACACTAAGGTAACCTGCCTAAATGACTACCGACCCGTAGCACTCACATCTATAGCCATGAAGTGCTTTGAAAGGTTGGTCATGGCACATCAACACCATTATCCCAGAAAAACTAGACCCACTCCAATTTGCATACCACCCCAACAGATCCACAGATGATGCCATCTCTATTGCACCCCACATTGCCCTTTCCCACCTGGATAAAAGGAACACCTATGTGAGAATGTGTTTATTGACTACTGCTCAACGTTCAACACCATAGTGCCCTCAAAGCAGGGGACTAAACACCTCGGGACTAAACACCTCCCTCTGCAACTGGATCCTGGACTTCCTGACAGGCCACCCCCAGGTGGTAAAGGTAGGTAACAACACATCCAACACGGGGGCCCCTCAGGGGTGCGTGCTCAATCCCCTCCTGTACTCCCTGTTCAGTCATGACTGCACGGCCAGGCACGACTCCAACAACATTAAGTATGCCGAAGACACAACAGTGTTAGGCCTGTTCACCGACAACGATGAGACAGCCTATAGGGAGGAGGTCAGAGACCTGACCGTGTGGTGCCAGGACAACAACCTCTCCTTCAATGTGATCAAGACAAAGGAGATGATTGTGGACTACAGGAAAAGCAGGACCGAGCACTCCCCTGTTCTCATTGACAGGGCTGTGGTGGAGCAGGTTGAGAGCTTCCAAGTTCCTTGGAGTCGACATCCCCAAAAAACTAACATGGTCCAAGCACACCAAGACAGTCAGGAAGAGGGCATGACAAAACCTATTCCCCCTCAGGAGGCTGAAAAGATTTGGCATGGTCCTCAGATCCTCAGATTTCTACAGCTGCACCATTGAGTTGCATCACTGCTTGGTATGGCAACTGCTTGGCCTCTAACCGCAAGGCACCACAGAGGGTAGTGTGTACGGACCAGTACGTCACTGGGGCCAAGCTTCCTGTCATCCAGGACCTCTATACCCAGGCAGTGTCAGAGGAAGGCCCTAAAAATTGTCAAGGACTCCAGCCACCCTAGTCATAGACTGTTCTCTCTGCTACCGCACGGCAAGCAGTACCGGAGCGCCAAGTCTAGGTCCATAAGGCTTCTAAACAGCTTCTACCCCCAAGCCATAAGATTCCTGAACCTCTAATCAAATGGCTACCCAGTCTATTTTTATTGCCCCTCCCCCCCTCTTTGATGCTGCTGCTGCTCTGTTATCTATGTATAGTCACCTTAATAATTCTACCCACATGTACATCTTACCTCGACTAAATGGTGCCCCCGCACATTGATGTACCGGTAACCCCCTGTATATAGCCTCGCAATTGTTATTTTACTGCTGCTCTTTAATTATTTGTTACTTTTATTTCGGTAGATTATTTGAACTGCACTGTTGGTTAAGGGCCTGTAAGTAAGCATTTCACTGTAAGGTCTACCTGTTGTATTCGGCGCATGTGACAAAACATTTGATTTGTGCCAGACAACACTCAATTGTAGGACCTACTGAAAAGACAAGTCTTCAGTAAAGACTGAAAGGTTGAGCCAGAGTCTGCGTCTCTCACATGGATACAATGGTCTGCCGACCATTCCATAAAAATGTATATCTATAGGAGAAAGCCCTGCCTCCGGCTGTTTGCTTAGAAATTCTAGGGACAATACAATACAGACAGACACCATGCTACTGGTACTGTATGCTAATTACTGAGGCAGATTTGACATAATCCTATGCTGGTTTAGTCATTATCTAGCTGAGGATATGACAGTCGAATGTTCTCTTTCTCTTCTTTCTGCCTAGTGAGCACAGCCCCTGCGCCCAAACCAGTAAGTCTCTGTTTTTATGCGTTATTTATAAAAGCATGATGTTTTTATTGAGTGTGGTTGCTGCTACCAGGTAATGCATGGGAGTGGGTGTCTCTCTGTTCACACCTATCAATGGAAAAGCAGTTCTACAAATTGTATAGTAGTCTAAGGCTTGAACTCTCTTCCCTTCACTCCTCCCTTCACCCCCCTCTCCTTACCCCTCCCCTCAGACGGTGAAGATGTCAAAGAACAAGAAGAAGAAGATGAAGAAGAAACAGCGGAAGCAGGCAGAGATGTTAGAGAAGAGGATTCAGGAGATGGAGGGAGCGCCGGAGGGAGGAGAGGAGGAGGGGGAAGAGGAGACTGAAGGGGTAACCACAGACGCTCCCCCGCCCACCTCCGACACGCTACAGGACATTGCTAATGGTGTCACAGCAGGTAAACACCATGGTTTTACAGAACACATTTAATCCATATTAAAATGATCCTGTGTTAAATTATCGACCACCATTAGATTCTGTTCCTGTTCACCTTTTTAAAAGAAACTGAAAGGCAAAACACGTGTTTGGGGAGTTCAATTGGAGGCGCAGAATCGCTCCTCTTGATTACATAGGAAGTAGTGTTATGGCATGCAAGGTGATTTGTAGAACAGTGATTTTGGCAGCCCGGCTGCCATGTAGTGGATTTCAAACAATATTTGGACCAAATGTCATTGGACCAGGGTTGCTGATCAGTGGTGTGTTTGCATATGGTTATGTGACTGACTGTCCTATCACTGTCCCCTAGACCCAGCTCCAGATAAAACGGAGGAGGAGAGCAGGATGGAGGTGAACTGCAATGGCCACGCCCTCTCGGAGAGCCATGAGGTACAGAGGACCAGCGAAGAAGAAGAGGAGGACCAACAGAACGCCAACAAACTTGACGCCGTAGCCCCCAACAACGCCAGTATACAGGGACGGGACTCGCCGGCCAACGCAGTTTACCGAGAATGCAACGGCAGAGTGCCCGGCGACTCCGGAACACACGATAAAGAAGGGAGAGGAAAGGAGGGCAAGACGGAGGAGTGTAAACGACCAGAGAAGGATGAGGAAGAGAGAAAAGACGAGGAGATGGAAACTGATGTGGTGCCTGGAAGAGAGGATGAAGAGGAGGAGGGCGAGAGGAACGGTTAGTGGAGGGGGAGAGGTGGCACTTTGCTGCACACCTCATCAGGAGGGGAAACCTAAAATAATATTTGGATAGAATAAAGATCACAGAGTTCAGACATGTCTCTTTGAAATGTAGATTCAAGTATCATTTCAGCTCTATTCCTCACATTTCTGGTTGCAATGTTCTGAACGGTTCACCTCACTGAAGACACTCGCGTTGATGGCGTGAGTGTTATTTGTAAGTGTCAATAGCTGTAATGTCTCTCTTTCTCTACTCTCTGTCATCTTTCTGAGGGCTCCTTATAATATCACCACCTCAGTACTTCTCTTTCAATCTTTTCCATCGTATTTTCCAGTTGACTCGGCAGAACTGACTTTTTCCGGATGGTGCGGCATCACACAACGCTCACATTGTAGATAAATATTGTTTTGTTCCTCTCCTTTTTCTCTCTCCACTTTCTACCCTCTTCTCTCTTTTTAGATAAAATAGCAGCAGGCAGTCTGTTGGTCAACCCTCTGGAACCTCTCAATGCAGACAAGATCCAGATCAAAATTGCTGACCTGGGGAATGCCTGCTGGGTGGTGAGTATAGTACAGCCATTTTTTTTATTTTTGGGAAAAAAATTGGGGCCCAAATCATCCTTCATTGCTCGTTAGCTTGATCGTTAATCAGGGCCGGATGTTGTGGAAGACCCACTTCTCATCCCGTCGACTCGAAATGACCAGATTATTAAATAAATATATTAGTCTATATTAGTCTATATTAGATACTGCTGCGCTGTCGGAACTAGAAGCACAAGCATTTCGCTACACTCGCAATAACCTCTGCTAACCATGTGATGTGACCAATAAAATTTGATTTGACTTAAAAGGCGTACACCAATACGAGTCATGTCAGATCAGTGATGCCTTCTCTTTCTCTCTCCATCTATCCCACTCTCTTTCTCCCTCTCTATTTCTTTCTCTCTTTCTCTACCCCCTCCTCTATCCCTCTCTCTCCATCCTCTCCTCCTCAGCACAAGCACTTTACAGACGACATTCAAACTCGTCAGTACCGTTCTCTGGAGGTGCTGATGGGAGCCGGCTACGGGACGCCTGCTGATATCTGGAGCACTGCCGCAATGGTGGGTAGCGATAGGATAGAGAACACTCACACACACACACACACGCACACACCCCGACACACACTCCTCACGCTTGTCAGATCGACCCAAAACATGGCCTTGCCTGTCTGCCTCCGTGTTCCTGTCAGTAGGAAGGAACGTCTCTGCCCTTACCAACTACCACAGGTCACGTCTGGCTGTATGTTGACTTGGTCATGTAAAGAAAAATGTGGGTTACATCTCACAAGTACAACCACATTTAATAAATAGTTTAGTTTCCCAAGGAGGTCCCGCAAGAATGTGAAACAATTTAGTCAATGTATAACTAGCCTCAGAAAATCTTGAGCTAACTAGCCCAGCAGACAGTGCTCTGATATGTTTTTGTATTAAGCTGCGGGGCTTACTAGTCATCAGTCTATCCCCTGTCTGGTACAACTCTGCATTTTACCCTTTTCACACATACCAACAAACCGGTGTGCTCATTCTACAGTGGACTCTGGAGCGTACCCTCAAACCGGTGGGATTAGAAAACTTATTTGGAACGTCCAGTTTCGATTGATGCAACAGTCAGCGTTTGGGCTGCTCACGCTGTCCTTACTGTGTTCTGTAAGGGACCACTGTAGAATGAGCACACCCGTTTGTTGGTAGGTGTGAAAAGGTTCAAATGCAGAGTCCTTACTGTGTTCTGTGAAACCAAATTGAGATGGTTTGGGATGAGTTGGACCGCAGCGTGAAGGAAAGGCAGCCAATAAGTGCTCAGCATATGTGGGAACTCCTTCAAGGCTGTTGGAAAATAAATCCAGGTGACTACCTCATGAAGCTGGTTGAGATAATGCCAAGAGTGTGCAAAGCTGTCATCAAGGCAAAGGGTGGCTACATTCAAGAATCTCAAATATAAAATATAAATTGATTTAACACTTTTTCTTTGGTTACTACATGATTCCATGTGTGTTGTTTCACAGTTTCGATGTCTTCGCTATTATTCTACAATGTAGAAAAGAGTAATAAAAAAAAAAATGAAAGCCATTGAATGAGTAGTTGTGTCCAAACAGTTATCTAGTGCTGTGTATGTGACCGTCCCTTCTAGGCTTTTGAGCTGGCTACAGGAGACTACCTGTTTGAGCCTCACTCTGGGGAGGACTACTCTAGAGATGAAGGTGTGTTCCCCTCCCTGTAAGGCCTTTTTATAGTATCTACAATATTTTAGACCTGAAGACGCACTCACTCACATCCTGTTGTGTAGATCCGTGTCTGAGGATTCTGCAGACCTTCATCGCAAATGATGATTGGCACCGTCTAATTTGTTTGTCGTCCTCTCTTGTGTAGATCACATAGCTTTGATCATTGAGTTGTTGGGTAAAGTTCCTAAGAAGCTGATCCTGGCCGGAAAATACTCCAAGGAGTTCTTCACCAAGAAAGGTAAGGAAACGCCACACTAGAGTGTTGTACAACAAACCAGGATCAATAAGTTAGCCAGCAAACTTTTTTTTAGAAGGGTATGCTTGAAATGGAAATGGTCAAATTAACTCAACAAACAAAAACATATCGGAGTTTAGCTTTGTTAATGAAAGACAAAATCAATAGTTATTTCTAGTTGTTTATCAAAGTTAGCTGGATAACGCATTGATTCAGCTTTGTAGTTTATCCCTCTGCTGTGTGTGTGTTTTCATAGTTATCAGTGTGTGTGTGTCATAGCAGGTTTAACCTTTTCACACGTACCAACAAACGGGTGTGATCATTCTACAGTGTTCCCTGCAGCGTACGCTCAAACCGGTGTGATTAGAACGCTTATTTAGAACATCCAGTTGCTATTGACGCAACAATCAGCATTTGAGCTGGCCGCACTGTTTTCTCAAAAACAAAGTCCTTACAAAATGATGTCAAGTTTTCTTTTTGGATGCAATGTTCAGGCATTCACAGGAGTAGAGACATCATACACAATCATCCAAATCGGGAAATATGGGCTACATTAGTCCTAGCGCTAACTGACGTAATACAGCGGTCATATTTCGATAACTCTCGGCTGTCAGAAAACACTATGAATTAGCTAATGACTATTTATATTTCATCATGGGGGAGCTGATCATTGATCTAAATATTTGAGTAAAACGCTTTCTAGAAATCGAATGTAATCCGAAGACGGGTAGTTTGTGCGCTCCGCCATGTTTTTTTTTCTTCACGTCAACCAAAGATGATAAGAGGAGACAAGATGAGTTTGGTCCGTTTGCAGTAGGCGTGTTAAAGGGGGTGTGTCGTGTACGATCATTCACTTCCAGAATTTTAACCTCCTCATTATAACATCTTTGGTCTGACAGACGTTAACGTGACACCCAGAATGCATTGTATAATGTCAACAAACATGGCGCCACACATAGCTGGCAAATAGTTTAGCATTAGCTCATTCAAATCAGTACACGGTGTCCATTATGCAATATGCAATAATCGGAATGCATTATCTTTCACCAGTACTTGAAAACGCAAATAAAACTGTAAATACATTGTTTCATACATACATGCTACAGTTGAAACGCCAACATGATATACAGAAAATAAGGCAATTACTTTGATAGGAACGCACGCATGTCCAAAGTCTGAATGTGCCAATTCGTGCAAGACTGTGCAAATGTCTGCATTGATCTGCGGAAACATTGGTGAAGTGCTTGGGCTCTCCTCGAAGAGAGCAGTTTGTCCGGCTCAGTAAAGCCTCAAACATAAATTGTCCACAATGCTGAAATGGGCTACTTCTATGTGAAGTAATGAGGAGGCGGAACACACCTAAATTCAGACTGCTAGAGAATCATTTGAAATTGACAAGTTCAAACGGTCTTGTTTAACTGTTAAATGTTGCGTAATAATCCCATTTTGGAACAGTGAGTGCATTCTGACATTGTCTGCATAAAACAAAACACGCTGGGGGCGACCATTAGAGAGATATGTGTTACTCACGTGTGAAAAGGTTCAAGTTGAGCCTTGTCTAAAAGTGCTGGTGTGTTTAGTTTAGTTTTTTTCACATGTAAACTAAACTGTCTTGGGAATGTGTGTGTAGTTAACTTTCTCTCCCCCCCCCCTAGGTGACCTGAGGCACATTACCAAGCTGAAGCCATGGGGTCTGTTGGAGGTGCTGGTGGAGAAGTATGAGTGGTCTAAAGAGGAGGCAGCTACCTTCGCTAGCTTCCTTTTCCCAATGTTGGACCTGGTACCAGAGAAGAGAGCTACGGCTGCAGAGTGCCTCCGA
Source organism: Oncorhynchus mykiss (assembly GCF_057628025.1). Taxonomy (NCBI): domain Eukaryota; kingdom Metazoa; phylum Chordata; class Actinopteri; order Salmoniformes; family Salmonidae; genus Oncorhynchus; species Oncorhynchus mykiss. The sequence goes on along the minus strand of NC_143028.1, from coordinate 33,060,580 downwards.
CACGCATGGATCGCCCCCTAGAGGAGCCACAGCGCTACTACAGTCAACAAGCAGCTCATACAGGACACACATGCATACATACATGAACATATGTACATACCCACACACACACACACACAAACATGCATACGTACTCACAAGCATTCACACACACACATATAGATACACACTAAGAGGAAGCCGTTGCCAGCACCATGCCTGCATTGCCTCCCTAGTGGCTCAACACACGCACAAACCATGCTAGACTGGCTACTGAAGCCCTACTGGTGGCCTTCATAGAAAACACTGGTTCCAGATAAATAAACACAAGGAAGCCCGATCCAGCAGCACTATATCTATTTATGTCTCTCTATTTTACTTTGTTTCTTTTTGGTACTGACTGGATATGACTTGAGTATCTGATCTCTTTTTCTTTATTTACTCTTGTTTTTCTCTGTGCCAATGATGACACCTCTAACAAGTTTCATTCAGAGTTTCTCTTTTGTTTTTGTTCCTTTAACAGATGTGCATGTTCAGAGTTAAGATCAAACCTCACAGACCTCCACTGGACAATTTCCAGACCAATCCAATCATATCTACAGAACACCCACTGTACCACTATACTAGCACATCCGAATGGTTGTTATTTTATATACAGTGTTGATAGAGGTTAGTTTGAGTCTTTTCCTTCAATAGCAAAGCATATTTACAATGTGTGTAGGATTGTGGGGAAGAGTAGCTACCTAGAAAGTAATCGAAGGATTCTCCATGAAGTATTCCTGAACTGGAATTGACTGAATGCAATGGAACTTGTTCTGTTTCTCTTCTATGACATCATCCCTGTCCTATCCTTCCTTGTCTCATTCCAAGCAGCCGTTTTGGAATGGCACTTACCACAGTGTGGAGATGGTACCATCATACTCTGTCCCGCGTTTCATTTACTACCTTCTGTTACCTGCATTGATCCACAGACCATGACTAGACCAATGCTACTGAATAGCCATGTTTCAAACTAGCCAGCAGATTCTGACCTTACCGTTACGTTTGTTTACACTAAGCTGGGGTCGGAACGCAATCATGGTTAGATTTTGACACCGTGGAGCCGGCGCACTGTCGAAAACGTTCCTCAATGCAGCGATGGGATGTGCCACTGTACCCCAAATTGTACTTCAATTCAAACTGCCCTTTTCCTTCTCATCCAAGCTAGCAGTAGGCACAGCAGCCATTATGGAATGGCACATCGCGTTGAACAACAGAGGCTGATTGGCTGACACTGCCATTCCAAAATGGTGGTGGTGGCTATTGCTCGCTAGCATGAGGATGAAAGGGCATTTTTCTAGTAAAACTAGCAGTATTTCAATCTTCTTGATGTATCAGTTTGGATATAGGTAAACTTTTCAGTACAGTGTTATATCCAAGGATGTATATCAAACCTGGATTGCTGATGCTATGTATTGGCCAATGAGTGGCTTTGAAGCAACCGGTCGACCATATTGGCACTCCCTAGAAGAGGCAGTCCTTCATAGGACTTAATGGAATTCCACAGTATTTCAATTAAATTAAAGGACAAAATGACCTGTTTTTAAATATTTTTGTAGTGGGGACAGTAACAATTTAAAAGTATGCATTAAGGTGTCTAACAGAATAAACTTGGTAAAAACAGACGTCAATGTAGACATTAATAAATGCATTTGTACAGCTTCCCAAACATTTTTTTACAATGGTGGAGTGCCAAGATGACGACGTGTTGGCTTCAAAACAGTGACCCTGTAAGTCATCTAGTGTGTGTGTGTATATAAATCATTGGGCACATCCCATCCCTGCATTGAGAAGTTTTCCAGCCCATATCTCGCTGCGGCTCTGTGGTGTATTAATCTAACCATGATTGTGTTCTGACCCCAGTGCAGCTCAGTGTAAACAAGCGTAACATAGGGTCAGAATCTGCTGGCTAGTTTCATACCTCTCCTGTGGTGTTTAAGGTTCTAGATAAGGTTTGCCTCTGAGAAAATACTGTTTTTTTTTTTTGCTAGATGGTGTGATACAAGAGCGTAAGAATTTTCCCGTTTCAGAAACATTATCAGAATTCTGTATTCGATTCCAGAGCAGATTTACCAAAAAAAAATTACTCATTCTTTATATAGTTGGAACAGGGTGCCATTTTAGGCACAACCCATATCTGAACCCCTATCTTGTACATATCTGTACCAAAGAGTTGGCCTTGTCTCTCTGAACTTGTGTTTGGAGCTTCTGTTTGAACTGTGTATATTATGAAGGAGCGGAAGCTCTGCCTGTGTCCCAAATGGCACCCTATTACGTATTTTGTGCCCTATTTATGACTAGAGCCCATTTAGGCTCTGGTCAAAAGTAATGCACTATATAGGGAATCGGATGCCTTTTGGAATACACACTCTGCTAAGGTGCAAATGTTTGAATGAGTCGTTATGAGGTCGATTGATGCCTTGAGACGCATTTGCTAGTTTTTTTTGCTGCATTTTTAAAGCTTATTTTCATACTGACGTTGCCCCTCTTGCAGTGTAGGACTGTTTTAAATGCATCAAAGAGAGAGAAATGTATAATCGTGGATTGTAATAAAGAATGATGACACTGTTATAATGCTTTGAAGGGTGCCCTCCCCCCTGGTTGCTCTTTTTCTACAAGCCCCTCTCCTCCCGCCCTCGTTCTCAATGCGCTCTTCCCCTGACCTCTCATTGCCTTTCTTCCTCATCTGCCTCCCCCTCTCCTGACCTCCCTCTCTGCATTTAATTGTTCACTGCTAAACTAAGCATTTTCTGTAGTTGAATAAACATTTAGATTTTGAAAATGGCTGACTTGTACTTGTTAGGAGGCAGTGCAGTATATTCTATATTCAAGTAAAGCAAGGTCAGGGTATATTAATATGCAACATTTTATTATCACTTATCAGCGTTCTACCAGGTACATGTATTATTGTAAAGTGATGCACTAAAGTGGAGTTGATATTGCCTTTTAACTAGCTGGGCTTTATTTCCACAACACCACCACCTCACAGGTCCGTCTTTCGTGTTGTATGTAGTACATCTGTCTTCTGTGGTTGATAATGAGCTCAGGCTTCCTCTGAAACAGAGAGGGAAAGAGGTAAGACTCTTGTACTATGGGAGCATTATTTTCCAAACTAAATGCATGCTCTTCAACCGATCGCTGCCTGCACCTGCCCTCCCGTCTAGCATCACTACTCTGGACGGTTATGACTTATGTGTGTGAATATGTGGGTAACTACAAATACCTAGGTGTCTGGTTAGACTAAACTCTCCTTCCAGACTCACATTAAGCATCTCCATTCCAAAATGAAATCTAGAATCGGCTTCCTATTTCGCAACAAAGCCTCATTCACTCATGCTCCAGCACATGCTCCAGCAGGTATATTTCACTGGTCATCCCCAAAGCCAACACCTCCTTTGGCCGCCTTTCCTTCCAGTTCTCTGAGTTTGATGACTGGAACTAATTGCAAAATCACTTAAGCCTTATATCTCCCTCACTAACTTTAGGCATCAGCTGTCAGAGCAGCTTACCGATCATTGCACCTGTACACAGCCCATCTGTAAATAGCCCACCCAACAACATCCCCACATTGTTATTTTTTGCTCCTTTATACCCCAGTAGCTCTACTTGCACATTCATCTTCTACACATCACTCCAGTGTTTAATAGCTAAATTGTAATTATTTCGCCACTATGGCCTATTTATTGCCTTACCTCCCTAATCTTACTACATTTGCACACACTGTACATAGATTTTTCTATTGTGTTATTGACTGTATGTTTGTTTGTCGCACTGCTTTGCTTTATCTTGGCCAGGTCGCAGTTGTAAATGAGAACTTGGTTCTCAACTGGCCTACCTGGTTAAATAAAGGTAAAATAAATAAAAATCCCTCAACTGACAGAAGGTGCATGCGGAATCTTCACACTATCTAATGCCTTTTCCTCATTTGGGCAAAAGTCTGTCCTCCGCCCTCTCTCCTCCATGACCGGAAACCGATAAGTGGTCGAGGAGTGTGTTGAGTTGTTAGTAAGTAAATGGAAGATGGTCCTACCCTCTAGCCTCCTTTTGGCAAGGAAGCACTAGTGAGTCCTTCGTGGAAGAGTTTTGAAATCTTCCATACCCCCCCCCCCCATTGAATCAGATATTGTTTTCTTGAAGGAGAAAAGCATGAAAACATTTAAATGATATGCTACTTATCCTTATCTATAAAATGTAGCGCTGAGCGATTAACCAACGTTAGGTTTTTAAACAGCTAATTGAGGACTTTGGATTATTCATTTCATTTGGGTTTATTCTGGGAGCACATTGCAGTTTTTATTTTACACCTGCTAAATTAGGTTACTATGGGGCAGACATGGAGAGGGAGAGAAGAGACTGAAGAATACAGGATCAAGAGGTATGACAGCCAGCTTGGAGTTTGCCAAATGGCACCTACATGACTGTCCATGATGAAACGAAGATTTAACTCTTTGGCCTGAATGCCAAGCGTCACATCTGTAAGAAACGTGGCACCATCCCTACGGTGAAGCATGGTGTGGGGATAGCTGTGCAGAGACGCTACCCATCGAACCTGACAGAGCTTGAGAGGATCTGCAGAGAAGAATGGGAGAAACTCCAAATACAGGTATGCTATGCTTGTAGCATCATACCCAAGAAGACTCGAGGCTGTAATCGCTGCCGATGGTGCTTCAACAGCGTACTGAGTAAAGGGTATGAATACTTATGTAAATGTGATATTTCATTGTTTTAATTTTTTTGTATAAATTTGCAAACATTTCTAAAGACCAGTTTTTGCTCTGTCATTATGGGGTATTGTGTGTAGATTGAGGGGGAAAAACTATTTAATCAATTTTAGAATAAGGCTGTAATGTAAAATGTGGAAAAAGTCAAGGGGTCTGAATACTTTCTGAATGCACTGTATATACAAAAGTTTGTGGACACCCTTTCAAATGAGTAGATTCGGCCATTTCAGCCACACCCTTTGCTGACAGGCGTATACAGACATGCAATCTCCATAGACAAACATTGGCAGTAGAATGGCCTTACTGAAGAGGTCAGTGACTTTCAACGTGGCACTATCCTAAGATGCCACCTTTACAAAAGTCAGTTTGTAAAATGTCTGCCCTGCTGGAGCTGCCCCGGTCAACTGTAAGTGCTGTTATTGTGAAGTAGAAACATCTAGGAGCAACAACGGCTCAGCCGTGAAGTGGTAGGCCACACAAGCTCACAGAATGGGAACGCTGAAGCGAGTTGTGCGTAAAAATTGTTTGTGACACTCACTAACTAGTTCCAAACTGCCCCTGGAAGCAACAAGAACTGTTTGTCGGGAGCGTTATGAAATGGGATTCTGTGCTTCCAACTAAGGTAAAAGTCTGGGGAAGGCCCTTTACTTTTTCAGCATGACAATGCCCCATGCACAAAACGAGATCCATAAAGAAATGGTTTGTCGAGATTGGTGTGGAAGAACTTGCCTGGCCTGCACAGAGCCCTGACCTCAACCCCATTGAACACCTTTGGGATGATTGGGAATGCCGACTGCGAGCCAGGCCTAATCGCCCAACATCTGTGCCGACCTCACTAATGCTCGAGGCTGAATGGAAGCAAGTTCCCGCAGCAATGTTTCAACATCTAGTTGAAAGCCTTCCCAGAAGAGTGGAAGCTGTTATTAGCAGCAAAGGGGGGACCAACTACATATTAATGCCCATGATTTCGGAATTATGTGTTTGACGAGCAGGTATCCACATACTTTTGGTCATGAAGTGTATCTCTACCAGTATTACTTATTTACTTTGAAGAACTACTGAAATAGTTATTTAGGCAGCAGCTCTAGAGATGAGAGGATGACATGGACTGAAATAAAAGTAATCAAACAAAATGTAATATGCACAAAAAAATATGCACAATTAAATATTTTACTGATTGCTAAAATTTTAATATTTCAGTTTGCTACAAAACCAGCAAGTATAGTGTAGAGAATCATTGTACTATCTAAACCGCTGTAAAATATATTTTCCAAAACCAAAAATATTGTATTTTCAGCTGTTTGAAGTTGGTGTACAAAACCGAAAGTAAAATATGCAAAAATGAAACTTAAGAACGGGAATTCTAGGAATAGTGCACATAGAACAGATCTACCGCTTTTTAGACTTGCTTTCAATGAGAATGACAGATCTATAACTCATGTTTCTTCGTGAATTAGCCAAAAAAGTTACATACTGCAGGTTTAATGTTTAAGAAAATAATAAAAAAACGTGGTATTTTTTTTTTTAATAATCAAACCACAATAACATCAAACATATTGCTCAGTACCAGGCACATGCAGAGCACATGCCACTTTACCCTTCCAGTCTCCTTTTCGGTGGTGGCAATTTCCCCCATAAAAACACAGTTTTTATAAATGTTTTGTAGTTCTGAACCCACTGCCCCGCAAGTCATTAAATCCTCTTCTATGCTTCAGAACCATAAAGTTGCAAGTCTTGATTGTTATTCAATGACCAGTCAATGGCGTGCAAAGGCAGCCACACATATCCAGATTAGTGACCAGAAATAACTTGTTTCATTTCATCCAGTTTTGCCTGGCAAAAACAAAGTAGGCCTACATTTATCATCCATATAAAATACAATCTAGCAATCTACTACCGGCTCATCTTTGCCCGAACCATAATAGGCTACCTGGCGATTTGATTGATCATTTTCATATTTCAAATTGGCCTAGTTTCGGTGGCTACTAGCTATGTCTTAAGCAGCTGTAACATTTCACTGCCTTCAATATTATGGGATGAAGATGTAACATTCTGGCCAATTTATTACGATATTTGAGCACATTGCAGGCAGGCTGACCTCCAAAGTAATGGTACACTAAAGATAGAGCATGCTTTCCATCCGATCTGGCAACTGCCTCTACAAGTAGGCCGTATTATTTTGCTTTATCTGGACTCCAGTGAAGTGGCATGATACACAGTTTATTAGGTACACCCATCTAGTACCAGGTAGGACACCATTGCCTCCAGAACAGCCTGAATTATTTGGGACATTCTACAAGTTCTCGGGAAACGTTCCACAAGGATGTTGAATCCTGGCTGAGGAAGGTCACCAAAAATCCTGAAATTTCCATCCCTAACCATAACATTTTCCGACAAGATAGAACTGCCAAAGGGGGCGGAGTTGCAATCTACTGCAGCCTGCAGAGTTCTGTCATACTATCCAGGTCTGTGCCCAAACAATTCGAGCTTCTACTTCTAAAAACCTACCTTTCCAGAAACAAGTCTCTCACCGTTGCCGCTTGTTATAGACTCCCTTCAGCCCCCAGCTGTGCCCTGGACACCATATGTGAATTGATCGCCCCCCATCTATCTTCAGAGTTCTGTTAGGTGACCTAAACGGGGACATGCTTAACACCCCGGCCGTCCTACAATCTAAGCTAGATGCCCTCAATCTTTAAAAAATGATCAAGGAACCTAACAGGTACAACCCTAAAATCCGTAACCATGGGCACCCTCATAGATATCATCCTGACCAACTTGCCCTCTAAATACACCTCTGCTGTCTTCAATCAGGATCTCAGTGATCACTGCCTCATTGTCTGCGTGCGTAATGGGTCCGCGGTCAAACGTCCACCCCTCACTGTCAAACGCTCCCTAAATAACTTCAGCGAGCAGGCCTTTCTAATTGACCTGGCCTGGGTATCCTGGAAGGTTGTTGACCTCATCTCGTCAGTAGAGGATGCCTGGTTGCTCGACAAAAGTGCTTTCCTCTCCATCTTAAATAAGCATGCCCCATTCAAAAATGAACAACTAAGAACAGATATAGCCCTTGGTTCACCCCAGACTTGACTGCCCTTGACCAGCACAAAAACATCCTGTGGTGTTCTGCATTACCATTGAATAGTCCCCGCGACTTGCAACTTTTCAGGGAAGTCAGGAACCAATATACTCAGTCAGTTTGAAAAAGCTAGCCTTAGCTTTCCTAACAGAAATTTGCTTCCTGTAGCACTAATTCCAAAACGTTTTGGGACATTGTAAAGTCCATGGAGAATAAGAGCACCTCCTCCCAGCTGAGGATAGGAAACGCTGTCACCACCGATTAAATCTACGATAATCGATCATTTCAATAAGCATTTTTCCACTGCTGGCCATGCTTTCCACCTGGCTACCCGTACCCCGGCCAACATCTCAGCACCCTCTGCAGCAACTTGCTGTTAGCTTGTATGATTCTTTCCAGTCTCATTCGTCCTCTCCCATCAACGAGCTGTTTTCACCCACAGGACTGCTGCCGACTGTGTGTTTTTTTGTTTGTCGCACCAAGACACTGTCTTGCGTGAAAATCTGGGAGGGCGGCCATCTCTGAGATACTGGATCCGGCACGCCTGGCACCAACGATCATACAACGCTCAATGTCGCTTAGGTCACTCATTTTGCCCATTCAATCAAACAGTAATTGAATGCCTTGATGCCCGTTTGCCTGCTTTATATAGCAATTCACGGCTACGTGACTCACTGGCTGTAGGAGCAATCAATTTTCGTGAACCAAGTGGTATACCTAATAAACTGGCCGGTGAGTGTATACTGTACTGGCTTCTAACATGAATGACTTTCAACTCAGGTGTAAAACAGTTTATTTCTGTAACCGATATTGCGCTTTGAAAATTGCGTCGCTGTTTATCAGGGTTGGGTAGGTTACTTTCTAAATGTAAGTAGTTAGTTACTATGCAAAATGTGTAGAATTCCCAAATCAAATTTTATTGGTCACATACGTGTTTAGCAGATATTGCAGGTGTAGCATAATACTTGTGTTTTTATCTCTGACAATATCTAACAATTTCACAACATGTACCCAATACACACATCTAAGTAAAGGAATGGAATTAAGAATATGTAAATATATGGATGAGCAATGTCACAGCAGCATTGACTAAGATACAGTAGAATATAATACAGTATACACATATGAGATGAGTAATGCAAGATATGTAAACATGATTAAAGTGACTAGTGTGCCATTTATTAAAGTAGCCAGTGATTTGAAGTATATGTATGTAGGCTGCAGTCTCTGTGCTAGTTATGGCTGTTTAGCAGTCTGATGACCTTGAGATAGAAGCTGTTTTTCAGTCTCTCTGTCCCAGCTTTGATGCACCTGTACTGACCTCGCCTTCTGGATGGTAAGTGGGATGAACAGGCAGTGGCTTGGGTGGTTGTTGTTCTTGATGATCTTTTTGGCCTTTGGGTGACATCGGGTGCTGTAGGTGTCCTGGAGGGTAGGTAGTTTGCCCCCGATGATGCGTTGTGCAGACCTCGCTACCCTCTGGAGAGCCCTGGGCAGTGCAGTTGCCGTACCAGGTGGTGATACAGCCCGACAGGATGCTCTCAATTGTGCATCTGTAAAAGTTTGTGAGGGTTTTAGGTGTCAAGCCAAATTTCTTCAGCCTCCTGAGGTTGAAGAGGCGCTGTTGCACTTTCTTCACCAAAGTGTCTGTGTTGGTAGATAGACCATTTCAGTTTGTGATGTGTACGTCAAGGAACTTGACGCTTTCCACCTTCTCCACTGCGGTCCCGTGGAGTGGGGGGTGCTCCCACTCCACGCTGTTTTGTTGACGTTGAGTGAGAGGTTATTTTCCTGGCACCACACTCCCAGTGCTATGGGGCAATAGTAATTTCGTTCAGTTACCTTTGCTTTCTTGGGTACAGGAACATGTGGGGACAGCTGACTGGGATATGGAGAGATTGAATATGCCAGCTGGTCCTGCGTATGTTCTGAGGACGCGATGTGGCTGGTTTTTGTAGTCCAGTCACACACATTTCCTAGGTGGCACACTGAATTGTGCGATCTTACCTGTAAACAACAGGGTTGTGAACAGTTTGAAGATGCATGCGTTGCAACCTTTTGCCACCTAGGAAATGTGTGTTACCAGTCCTTCTCAAATAGACCATAGACATAATTTACACATGTAACAGTATAAATTTAAACCGTCCCCTCGCCCATACCCGGGCGCGAACCAGGGACCTTCTGCACACATCAACAACTGACTCCTACGAAGCGTCGTTACCCATCGCTCCACAAAAGCCGCGGCCCTTGCAGAGCAAGGGGAACTACTACTTCAAGGTCTCAGAGCAAGTGACGTCACTGATTGAAACGCTATTTAGCGCCCACGCTAACTAAGCTAGCCGTTTCACATCCGTTACACTCACCCCCCTTTTGACCTTCCTCCTTTTTTCCGCAGCAACCAGTAATCCGGGTCACGGCACCAATGTAACAGTATAAATTTAAACCGTCCCCTCGCCCATACCCGGGCGCGAACTAGGGACCTTCTGCACACATCAACAACTGACTCCTACGAAGCGTCGTTACCCATTGCTCCACAAAAGCCGCGGCCCTTGCAGAGCAAGGGGAACTACTACTTCAAGGTCTCAAAGCAAGTGACGTCACTGATTGAAACGCTATTTAGCGCCCACGCTAACTAAGCTAGCCGTTTCACATCCCTTTTGACCTTCCTCCTTTTTTCCGCAGCAACCAGTAATCCGGGTCACGGCACCAATGTAACAGTATAAATTTAAACCGTCCCCTCGCCCATACCCGGGCGCGAACTAGGGACCTTCTGCACACATCAACAACTGACTCCTACGAAGCGTCGTTACCCATCGCTCCACAAAAGCCGCGGCCCTTGCAGAGCAAGGGGAACTACTACTTCAAGGTCTCAAAGCAAGTGACGTCACTGATTGAAACGCTATTTAGCGCCCACGCTAACTAAGCTAGCCGTTTCACATCCGTTACACACACACACAGAGAAGTCAGCTCTGACAGATCCAGCTCAGAGCCATCAGCAGCATCTTTTAATTTAGAATGGAAAATGTATGTTTATTCAGCTAATGTTAGTGCATCGAATCGTAATCCAACCGAATCGTTTCCAAATTTTGCGAGGATTACTGCATCGCCAAAGAGGGAGGTACAAATAAGCTCACTAAACTTCCAATTGGTCAAAACCATTTGATTTTAAGATGGGTGAAATCCAAGGGTGGGCTATATATTCATTGGCTATGTCATAGCTCATTTGTAAATTATAAATATTCATACATTTCAGTTAATTAGAGGGTGAGAACCAAAGTCTACGCTACCTCCAAAACTACACTACCTCCCCCTTAATCTGATAATGGTAGTGGGGTGGTAGATGCCTAGTCTCCCTTATGGCTCAGATCAGGTGCCTACATAGTAGACATACATCATTTGCACACACACACACCTTAAAGTACATAATTTACGCACACACACCCTACATTACATCATTTACACACACACACACACACACCTTACAGTACATAATTTATACACACACACACACAGTCAGCTCAGACAGATCCAGCTCATGATATCCATCAGCACCAGATTTTCATTTAGAATGGAAAATAAATGTGTTTAAACAACAAATGTTAGTGCTTCGAACCGAATCGCACCAACTCATTTCAAACTAAAACGTATCGCCCTGTATCGTATCGAAGCCCATGTATCTAGATACGTATCGAATCGTCTTGAAAGGCAAAAATATGCACATCCCTAGGAGTGGTATACAGTTGTTAATACATACTGGTATAAGGGGTTATTTAAGTCACACAGAGACCAATGTCTCGTTCACAGATGAGCCCAATATTCACATCAATATTCACCTCAATACACAAAAAGCAAAACACAAAGGTCCTCAATCAGCCTTTTGAATTTCCTTAGAAGCGCCAATTCATCCATTTTTTTAGACAGCTTTGGAGATCATTCCACAAGTACGGTGCAAATAAACTAAAAGCAGATATACCTAACTCAGTAGAGATGGAAGGGATGTCCAGAGTTAGCCATCCCTTAGACCAGGTCTGTTATCTCGGAAGTCTAAGTTAACAACGAAGTAAGGTACGGCTGAAGTTTATTCAGGAGGGCTTTAAAAATAAATAAAAAAGTGCAATGCATAAATCTACGAGCCTTTAAAGAGGGCCAGCCTACTTTCTGATACAGAATGCAGTGATGCGTACTGAACCTGTCGCCCATAATAAAGTGTAGTGCGCTATGATAAACAGCGCCCAATGGCTTCAACACACTGACTGCTTCACTCATATCGACAATATCGCCATAGTCTTTAACTGGTATGGATGTCGACTGAATAATTCGTTTTTGGCGATTTAATGAAAGGTATTACCTATTCCTATAAAAGATACCCAGATATTATTAAGTATTACAAAATGGTGACATTTTAATGTACTTATTATATTGCGCTGAAGAAAGGACGTGACTAAGAGTTTCATAATATTCCTTAGAGACTGAGGAGGAAAGTTGTGGTAAAGTGGGTTGGGATGTTTGAAACTTCCTAATGAGATCTTAAAGGGCAGCGATGAACCTTAACAGTAATTGCTGTATTACATTGTGGCTAAACACTGTTGGTTACACTAGTCTTCCTCTGCGTTTCTAAACGGCACATGCAAGACCTGTAAAGTGGTGTCACAGCACCACTTATTGAAGATCTACACAAGTTCTCTGCTCTCCCAATGAATTCCTCTCACTAACTGCCAATAGTGTTTCGAGAGGTTGCTTTGCCTAAATGTATTTTTAATAATGGTGCGTTTGAAGTCGTCTCGGTTTCTCATTAGGCCGTCTGTGATATGATATAAACTCTCTGGGTGATCTGATTCCAGCACTAATGACTTATATGAGGACAAGGACAACAGTCAGAGAGGAACATTCTTTGGAGGAATGCCTTGTTTCGGAGGAAGAGTCTGCTCACACACATCAACATCAGTGCTAGAAATGATGTTATAGACTTCATCTTTTCCCTCTCTCTTTTGTCTCTCTCTCCACCACTGTTTTGATTTCCAGTTTTCTTTTTAATAGGACGTCTGGAAATGGAAGAGTTGAGGTAACATTTAATAATTCTATAATTCAACTTTTCCATGTACCTCCATCCCACTCCCCTACCTCTCACCCCTTTCCTCTTCTTCCCCCTCCTCCCTCCATACCTTTGTCTTTTTCTTTCCCATCCACCTGAAAGTTGTCAGGCAGTAGCTGGTCCTGCCTGTTCCCCAGGGAGAAAGCTAGGAAGGAGAGGATGAGGGAGTCCATGATGCTGATGATAGCCAGGATGTAGGCCCAGCGCACCGTGCAGTTACCCAGGGTGTACTTATCTGTTCTCTGTCCACACATCCTCTTCACCTCCTCACTGTCCCAGCCGTCAGGGTAGATCATACAGCCTATCACCATGCAAGTGGCTAGGAAGGGGAGTGAGACAGAGAGAAAGTGATGGACCTGTTAAAAAGCTAATTGTAGTACAGGTGACTCTGGAGGGGGCGGGAGCAAGACCGATGGACGGACCAACAATCAGTTAGGTAGATGGACAAGACCCACACAGCAATGAAAGCTACAGCAGTAGTTGCTTGGCAACTCCAGTCTGATGAGTAAGATAGACTTCATCCATAATTCACCCCTAAGCTCAGCCATCTCACCTCGACACGCTACGCTACGTGTGATATCACATTACCTGTTCTGAAACATTACACACTCACTTTCTAACCTGGCACATACAAATTCACTTTCTATTCTCTGAGCTCCCTTTTAAATTCAGACTCAGCTTCCTGAGTTACATTTGGCAACAGTTTGCCTTGCTCTCTTAAAACTCGCTCATGGTCCTGGAGTTTATGGGTATGTTTTGTTCAAGCCCAGCATTAACTTATTTAATTAGTTGAATCAATGTGCCAGTGTTGAGCCAGAACAAAAGCCTGCACCACATAGCTTTCCAGGACCAAAGTTGGTGACCACTCTGGATTTCCTCTTCCCTCAAGGTAGCTGTCCTTGGTGCTGAAATACTCAGTTGAACTCATTTTGTTCATTTCCCGTTGAGGTGTTCACTCAGTGATGTTGCAGCCTGCTTTTCAGAAGTAGATTAAAGGCCGTTTTCACCACAAGCACAAATAGACTGACTGTGTTGCCATGGAGAAAAGCCTCAGTGTCGCATTACTCACAGGCACAGGTGGGGGATTGGTGGAGGAGGAAGAAGAGAATTGCTACTTTAAGTGAAACAATACCACTAATCAGACTCAATACTTAGCCTACAAACAAGTAAACAGCACTGCACACACACTATCCTAATCATACACAGTAAAAATTGCTGGAAATTTACAGATAAAAAAAAAAAACTACTGTATTTCTATATTACAGTACTGTAAAGAGCAACACATGAAGGGGGATCAATATTCTTCTACACTGCTGTAAAATTACAGCAATTGTTGTATTTTTACAATACAATATTACAGTAAAGTACTGTATAAGCTGTTTTGCTGTATATTTACAGCGGTATACTGTGAATAATGGTGTGTTGTGGGAAAATGTTGTGGACGGCAAAATAATCTCTGGCTCATTAACATTGAGGCATGCCTTGTGAGAGGCTATATTTGTTGCAACCATTAATAAAAATGCTGTATCCCACAGAATACAGTACCATAACATATTTGATTTTTATTAAAAACATTTTCCCATAAATTTACACCAATCCCATGTAATTACAGTAAAATATTACAATTACAGTAGCAAGAGTCTGCTAAATTACCAAAATGTAAAAATGCAAAGCACACTGCTGATCTCCGCCCTCAAACGTCTTCAATTGCAGGCTAGTGAAATACAGAAAAGGTATTGAAATACCTCGATCAAATACACTATCCATCATTGGCACTAGATGCTGCCAGGAATTTATTGTAAATGTACAGTAACCTACTGACTACTGTGATGCTGGTAATTTACTGTACAAATTAAAGGAAATGTTTCAGTGTGTAGCTTCTTCTTCTACTCACAGGAGGCCAGCTGCATCCATGCACATATCTTGTAGACGCTGCCGGCATTACAGAAGAAGAAGAGGCTGAAGCAAACAATGCTGCCCACCACCAGCAGCATGGATATGCCAACGAAGAACATGGCTGTCTTGAAGGCCCCGGATGGGATGGAGCCGAAGTCCAGCGCGCTCCCTTTGCAGATGAGCTCGCCGGTGAGCGCGTTCCCGATACAGTAGTGGAACAGGCCAAAGTAGCCCGCCTGCGGGGTGTTGACGCTGTCACCGATCCAGTAGGGCTGGACAAGAGGGACATCAAGAACAAGAAATATGCACACAAGGGTTTTGGTTACTTACAGCATCATCGGGGGCTGTGTACAAATTAACAAAAAAACACCAGAGGATGACACAGGAAAATGTTAACACTTATGGTGGCCTCCCAAGTGGTGCAGCGGTCTAAGGCACTGCATCGCAGTGCTAGAGGCATCACTAAAGATCCGGGTTTGGGACCGGGCTCATTTGAGACCAATGAGGCGGTGCACAATTGGACCAGCGTCGTCCGGGTTAGGGGAGAGTTTGGCCGGGATGTTCTTGTCCCATCGCACTCTAGCGACTCCTGTGGCGGACCGACCGCATGCACGCTGACAAGGTCGCCAGTTGGACGTTGTTTCCTCTGACACATTGGTGCTGCTGGCTTCTGGGTTAAGCAAGCAGTGTGTCAAGAAGCAGTGCGGCTTGTCAGGGTCGTGTTTCGGAGGACGCATGGCTCACACCCGAGTCCGTACGGGAATTGCAGCGATGGGACAAGACTGTAACTACCAATTTGGATATCACGAAAACCTAATCTTAATCCTTATTCAAACCTACCCCTAATCTTAGCAAGCAGTTGTTGATAGCAGACACATACAGATGGTTATATCCAAATAAAGTGGGGCCACACTTATTTCCAATGTGGTCCTCAGGATATGACACACAGCAATGTTATCTAGAAATAGTTTCTGAGAAGAAATAACTGTCTACTGACCTGTATGAACACCACCATCACCAAGATGGCGAAGCAGATGGTAAAGATGGTCCACAAGACACCCACGGCGCGCGCGTTACGCACGTAGTTGGTGTGGTAGATCTTAGCCGCTTCCTGCGCGGGGAGCATGGCGACGGTTGAAGAAACTATTTCTAGATGATTACTTTTTATGGTTTCCAAGTCGAGAGAGGGGGAAAAAAAATATTTATAAAAAAACCCGTTTAGTTCCTTTTTTCTACACTCACTCACTCAGACGTCCGTAGCTATAGAGGTATGTATCCACTCTGCCTCGTCTGTCCTGATGAACACTGCTGCTCGGAAATTCAAAACCATGGACAGCTCCCGGTGCTGAAGGCGTCACTTACTGACATACAGTATCTCTCACACACTGAATGTAACAACCAACACGGACCCCACACGGAACAGACCGATGAGTGGGCAGTTGTGCAGGGCACCCAGTCAGAATACCACCTGTTGAAGCAGTTGGTTCATAAATGAGGCATGCAGTGCAGGGTAGGCCTAGTGGGTGATTCCCCGTGTTTCTCAGGATTCCAATGAATGATTCATTGATGGTGGGAAACGAGGAAAGTTCTAGACAATTTTAATTTATTGATGGACGGATAAACGGGCTCTTACGTGGATAGTGAGAGTAATTTGGTGAGGAAGACACTGAGCCTTTTGTTGTCTACAGAGAAAAGACAACGTAGGCTATAGGCTACACAGCCCTACTCAGGCATCTGAAAACTGGTGTCGCAGCAGAGTTTTCAACACTTCGTCAGTGTGTTTTATAGCCTCTATGAAGGCCTACCCACTGGGCACAAAATGGTCAATGTGTTGTGATGTGGAAAATATCAACCACAGGATTATGTCACCATGATAACCAAATTTGTATAAAATATTTTGAACATTTAAAAGATCTCAGATCTCCAACGTTATATCCACTTAGTTCCATCTGTGCCATTGACTTAGTCTGGCTTTAATTCTAGTTTGTCAATAAATTCATAATTTATACTATACAAGCAGAAGATAAATCTCCTTCAAATGTTGATATTTGGTTGCATTCAATATTACTTTTGCAATACAGTCAATAGCCTAAAGTTAAGACTATTTTACAAACGAATGTAGTCTAACAGGGTAATGGCTCCAGAGGAGTCTTTTCATGATAATGACATCGGAGGAGATCCTAACCAATCTCCTAACCAATTGTGCTATTTTGTGTTTTTTTTCGTGTCATTTGTAAATTATTTTGTATGTCGTGTTTCTGCCATCTGTTATGACCGAAAAGAGCTTCTAGATATCAGACAGCGATTTACTCACCTCGTACTGGACAAAGATTTTTTCTTTAACGAGTCAGACGTTAAGGATTTACACATTTAACATGGTTGCACATGTTGCACAACTGAGGGGGAAAAAACAACTCTTGACCACCGTTACTCCACGTACAAAGCTCTTCCTCGCCCTCCATTTGGCAAATCTGACCATAATTCTATCCTCCTGATTCCTGCTTGCAAGCAAAAACTAAAGCAGGAAGCACCAGTGACTCGGTCAATAAAGAAGTGGTCAGATGACACAGATGCTAAGCTACAGAATCTTTTTGCTAGCACAGCCTGGAATATGTTCCGGGATTCTTCCGATGGCATTGAGGAGTACACCACATCAATCACTGGCTTCATCAATAAGTGCATTGATGATGTCTTCCCACAGTGACTGCATGTACATACACCAACCAGAAGCCATGGATTACAGGCAACATTCGCACTGAGCTAAAGGGCAGAGCTGCCGCTTTCAAGGAGTGGGACTCTAACCTGGAAGCTTATAAGAAATCCCGCTATACCCTCAGACGAACCATCAAACAAGCAAAGCATCAATACAGGACTAAGATCGAATTGTACTACACCGGCTCCGACGCTCGTCGGATGTGGCAGGGCTTGCAAACTATTACAGACTACAAAGGGAAGCACAGCCGCGAGCTGCCCAGTAACACGAGCCTAACAGAAAGGCTAAATTACTTCTATGCTCGCTTCGAGGCAAGCAACTTTGAAGCATGCATGAGAGCATCAGCTGTTCTGGACGACTGTGTGATCATGCTCTCCGTAGCCGATGTAAGAACTTTAAACAGGTCAATATTCAAAGCCGCAGGTGGAATCATATAAAGTGTGCGTGTTCAAGATACCTGCGACGACATATGCACGCT
The DNA here is from genome assembly GCF_057628025.1 of Oncorhynchus mykiss. Taxonomy (NCBI): domain Eukaryota; kingdom Metazoa; phylum Chordata; class Actinopteri; order Salmoniformes; family Salmonidae; genus Oncorhynchus; species Oncorhynchus mykiss. Next base: position 33,042,583 of record NC_143028.1, on the reverse strand, counting down.
ATGTGGAAATCTTCACCATTTCTGTAATAATCTGCGCAGAATCTCGAACACAAACCTGGAGGAGGGGGTAGGAAAGCGATATCTATTGACAATGTAAGATATTGAAATATGTCTTATGTACCATGGAAAAACACATTGTATGAAATAAATGAAAAAAAACATATAACCTATAACATTCGTACCATGTTCCAGTATTCATGACCTCGGTCACTCAAGTTGACCTCGAGAGAACCGTGGGTGCTGAAGATAGTCCACTATCGCCTTGGAGGTGGCCTCGCTAGTCTCGTCCTCGATGGATGTCATACAAAACTAAAATCTATTTTTGGTTCCAAGCACCCTTTTTAATTGGTTACAGAAGGGGAATTTAGAGTTAAGCACATATTCTTTGTTTGCTGATCTTAATAGGTATTGCCTTCTTGGTGTTCTTGGGGACGTTCAATGCTGCAGACATTTCTTGGTACCCTTCCCCTGGTCTGTGCCTTGACACAATCCTACCTCCGTTCTATGGGCAATTCCTTCGACCTTATGGCTTGGTGTTTTTCTCTGCACTGTCAACATGCACTGTCAACTGTGGGACCTTATATAGACAGGTGTGTGCCTTTCCAAATCGTGTCCAATCAATTGAATTTACCACAGGTGGACTCCAAGTTGAAGAAATAGGATGACGAACGGAAACAGGATGCACCTGAGCTCAACCTGTTTTCGCTTTGCTATTATGGGGTATTGTGTGTAGATTCATGAGGAAAATATTTTATTTAATCAATTTTAGAATAAGACTAACGTATCAAAATGTAGAAAAAGTGAAGGGGTCTGAATACTTTCTAAATGTATTGTAAAATAACCAAAATATTGGACATTGTATTCCCACTTGAATTTGTGTGCTTTTAAATGGTTGAAAGAGCAGTGATAGACAACTAAACCAAAAATCTGACATTGTTTTTCCATTTTAATTTGGTCGTGCATTTAGATGGTTGAATGCATTGTCTGTCTTTTTGAGTGTGTGGATTTATGTTGTAATCTCATTGATCAATATCAGCCAAATGTTACTCAATTATCGACATTGAAATTACATGGTGTACCAAATGGGTATCCTGCATGGTCAGCATAAGTTTTGTTATTTTGATTTCTGAGTCAAAACTGTATTTTTCCTTTTTCGTTTTCTGAATTTGAATAACGAAAATCGCAAATCTACTTGTTTACTCATTGTGTCAACATTGGACATGGAATAAAGGAAAAATAAATAACGGTCTGTGTACGTTTGGGCCAACTAACCTTTTCATGTGTGAGTTCCAACTATTTCTAATGGTCGCCCCACTTGAATTTTAGTGTGATGTCAGAATACACACACTGTTCCAAAATGTGATTGTTATGCAACAAGACAGTTAACCCGTGCTGCCCTCAAACCAAGGCTTGTCAATTATAACAATGATTTTATACCAAGTTTTATATTCTAACAACAGTTTGAATTGAGGTGTGTTCCGCCTCCTCATTAATTCACATAAGAAGTTGCATAGCCTTTACTGAGCTGGACAAACATCTCTCTTCAACGAGAGCCCAAGCACTTCCCCAGTGTTTCCTCAGATCCAGTATGAAGACATTGCGCATCTCTAATCAGAACAGGCCTTGCACACTTTTTTTTCCCCCGGCACATTTTCTGGATGGCACCCGCATTGCTTTCATTGTTGTTTTCCTTACAAATTGGACTTTGGATATGTGTGCGTTCCTATCAAAGTAAGTGGCTTATTTTATGTATATTGTGTTGTTGTTTCTACTGTAGCACACCGTGTGTATTTATGGATCATAATGTATTTACTGTTTTAGTCACATGTTTTCAAGTACTGGTGACAAATCATGCATTCCGATCCTTGCATAGATTGTAATGGACACATATGATGTGTGTAAAATACTTTTTTGAAGGTTGTACTGATTTATGATGAGCTAATGCTAAGATATTTGCCGGCTATGTGTTGTGCCCTGTTTGTTTTTATATAAAAAAAAGTTACCTTTTTAACTAGGCAAGTCAGTTAAAACTTCTTATGGCTAGGGGTTCCGCTAGTGGCAACCCTCGACAACATTCCGCTGAAAAGGCAGCTAGCGAAATTCAAAAATAAATTTTTTAAATATGTAGCTTTCATACATTAACAAGTGCAATACACCAAATGAAAGATAAACTTCTTGTTAATCCTCCAATCGTGTCCGATTTCAAATAGGCTTCACAGTGAAAGCACAACATATGATTGTTAGGTCAGAGCCTAGTCACAAAAACACACACAGCCATTTCCCAGCCAAAGAGAGTCGTCACAAAAAGCAGAAATTAATCACTAACCTTTGATGATCTTCAACAGATGACACTCATAGGACTTCATGTTACACAATACATGTATGTTTTGTTCGATAAAGTGCATATTTATATCCAAAAATCTCAGTTTACATTGGCGCGTTACGTTCAGTAATGTTTTGCTTCCAAAACATCCGGTGATTTTGCAGAGAGCCACATCAATTTACAGAAATAGTCATCATAAACTTTAATATAAGATACAAGTGTTATTCACAGAATTAGAGATATACTTCTCCTTAATGCAACCGCTGTGTCAGATTTCAAAAAAACTTTACAGGAAAAGCAAACCATGCAATAATCTGAGTACAGCGCTCAGACAACAAATCAAGCAATACAGATATCCGCCATGTTGGAGTCAACAGAAGTCAGAAATAGCATTATAAATATTCACTTACCTTTGATGATCTTCATCAGAATGCACTCCCAGTAATCCCAGTTCCACATTAAATGTTTGATTTGTTTGATAAAGTTCATCTTTATGTCCAAATACCTCCTTTTTGTTTGTGCGTTTAGCCCGGTAATCCAAATGCTTAATGCGCGATCGCTTAGTTCAGACGAAAAGTCAAAAGTTATATTACAGTTCGTAGAAACATGTCAAATGAAGTATAGAATAAATCTTTAGGATTTTTTAATCATAAATCTTCAACAATGTTACAACCGGAGAATTCCTTTGTCTTCAGAAATGCAATGGAACTCAAGCTAACTCTCACGTGAATGCGCATGGCCAGCTCGTGCCTCTCTGGCAGACCTCTGACTCAATCCCCTCTCATTCGCCCCACTTCACAGTAGAAGCATCAAACAAGGTTCTAAAGACTGTTGACATAGGAAGTGCATTTTGACTCCATAGACACTGTGTATTCGATAGGCAAAGAGTTGAAAAACTACAAACCTCAGATTTCCCACTTCCTGGTTGGATTTTTCTCTTTTTTTCGCCTGCCATATGAGTTCTGTTATAATCATAGACATCATTCAAACAGTTTTAGAAACTTCAGTGTTTTCTATCCAAATCTACTAATAATATGCCTATATTAGCAACTGGGACTGAGTAGCAGCCAGTTTACTCTCGGCACGCTTTTCATTCAAACATGAAAATGCTGCCCCCTATCCCAAACAGGTTAAGAACAAATTGTTATTTACAATGTCGGCCAAACCCAGACGACGCTGGGCCAATTGTGCTCCTTCCTATGGGACTCCCAATCACGGCCGGATGTGAAACAGTCTGGATTCAAACCAGGGACTGTAGTGCCTTAGACCACTGCGCCATTCGGGAGCCCATGATGTTGACATCATACAATGCATTCCGGTTGTCATGTAAGCGTCTGTCAGACCAAAGATTTTATAACAAGGGATAGTTCACTCAACTGACTTATAGTGCTTTCAAGACAACTGGGAACTCTGAAAAATACTAGGTCAAATCAGGATGTCAGTGGTTTTCAGGTCGGGAAGTCTGAGCTCTAGAAAGGGGCTATGTTCCCGAGTTGGATGACCGGTCAAAATGATTTTTTCCCTGTCAGAGCAAAAAAAAATCTGAGTTCCCAGTTGTCTTGAACGCGGCATCAGATTGTAAATTTGGTTACCAGTTTAGACCCTCCTTTCCAGGGGTTTTTATTTTTATTTAACATGTAAACTTCTGTTTCCCACCCATTTATTGATAAATCCCCCATCTACGTGGGAACTCCAAGACTGATGGAAAAGCATTCTAGGTGAAGCTGGTTGAGAGAATGCCAAGAGTATGCAGAGCTGTCATCAAGGCAAAGGGTGGTTTGAGATATTTAATGGAGTGAGTGACAGTATATTATCTACCTCACTTACATTGGCAATGTTAACACATGTTTCCCATGCCAATAAAGCCCCTTGAATTGAATTGAATTGACAGACAGGATTTGGGGGCTCCATGTTACCCACTTTATGACACTTGAACCTTACATGTCAGTGTGTCTGGTTCACAACCAGTCATACCATCAAAGCAACATTGAAGCATTGAAAAATGTAGGGAAATTCATTAATTTGGACATGTGCTCAGTACCTGAAGGGTGAATAGAAAAATGTTCACATCAGACCCCTGAAGGTGGTAGCACATTACTTCCATCTAGTGGATGTTACCTTTTACAACAGGTTATTCTGTAAATACACTACAATTCAGAATTAATGATACTAACTTCAACCCATGTCAGATTTAAGAATATTGGATACCTTATTGTACATATAGTACCAACATATATAAGCATAATAATATTGACTTCATCCAAAGTGCTTTACCTTTTAAAACAGGCCTAAAAACAGGCATTTGGCGAGTAGTGAATAGATGTTTAAAGACAGCAATTACATTCACTTTATTTACATATCAAGAAGAGGAGGGGAGATAAGGGTGAAGAAGTTTCTTCAACCAAACCCATGCACACCAATCTATCCACTCTCTCCCCACACACCCACATCCCTCCATACAAATGCCGTATGTCAAATTTCAGTAAAAACAACACGAAGTGAATTTAAACATTGAATTAAACTGATTGTCGAGGGAGAGCGAGAGAGGTTGAGTTAATTCACTTGCTTTGGTAATGTTAACATATGTTTCCCATGCCAATAAAGCCCCTTAGAATTGTATTTGAACTGTGTGAGAGAGAGAGAGAGAATCACTGTTGTACATTCCATTTAAAATTGTGTAAAACTGTTCTAGAGTCATGTTGTCTCAGCAAAGTAGGGTGCAGCAGGGTTAGCGAGATATCCAGACTTACAGGGCCAGGATTATTGCTTCTCATCAGGATGTAGTAGGAGGCGGTAGTGCAAGACTTTGAGAGCATCATGTCCACTTGATAGGGCTGAGTCACTGAACTGTATGAATGGTCCTGTGTGTGTGTGTGTGTGTGTGTGTGTATGTGTGAGAAAATGTGTTTGTGTGGAGTGAATCAGTAATATTAGACAGGTTCTGTATCATTGATCATCAACCCCCCCACAGGGGGTATGTACAGATGTAGGATCTTCCTTTGATCATTTTCTCACAGCAGGAAAATAATTATGCAGCAACAGGAAATATGAATTATTGTGTGGATTATAATTAATTCACATTTTTGTAAGGGTTGATAAATATTTAGTTAGGGCAAATCAAGTTTGACTTTTCGAAGTGGAAATTACAAACTTCAGCAGCATTTTTAAACCTTGAATATGGTATGTTTGCATTTTCTGAAATTTCCTTCAACAACAGGGTGATCAAATTATGATCCTACACAGTGGTCAATTGTCACAGCAATAGGCGTGTTCACAACTAAACGGTACAGCTTACGTCTGCCTTTCAATGAGCAGGAAAGGATGTTGGTGAAGTATACCCATAAAAGTGGGTATACCCATGAAGTATACCAATAAAAAGGCTTATTTTAACTGAGTGACTTTTCCACATTTTGTTTTGTTAGAGCCTGCATTTAAATGTATTAAATTGAGATTTTGTGTCGCTGGCCTACACCCAATAGTCCATAATGTGAAAGTGGAATTATGATTTTCATTTTCGTTTTTACAAATTAATAAAAAATGTAAAGCTGAAACGTCTTAAGTCAAGAAGTATTTAACCCCTTTGTTATGGCAAGCCTAAATAAGTTCAGGAGTAAAAATGTGCTTAACAAGTAATATAATAAATTATACATTTGATACGTTATTTATATTCCGTTATTCCATGTCCAATTTTGACACAATTAATGGGAAAACAAGCCACACTCCATTTTGACAAAATAACGAAACGTACACGGAAGAAATGTACACTGCATGACAATGTCTAATGTTTGTAATGTTATTTGATGTTTGAAGTTTAGCTCAGGGCCATAGGCTACAGAGGCTCACCAGTAGGTGTCACTATAATGTTAGAATTGAAATAGCATTAGTTTTTACAAGGTCATCAACATCACCACACAAGTGAAAAGAGTCAAACTAAAATAGGGATTTATTCCTGAATTTTATCAGAGGCGTTGGGAAATTTTTTAAAGCATATTCTACCACTGATATGTGTAGGCTAGGATAAGGGTTCAGCTCTAAAATGCTTCACTGGGCCCAATTTTATGACAATTTATCGAGAAGTTGACAGATGTCAGCTATGTGAGTAATAAGGTAAACAATAGCAAAGCTTTCCTCCATCTTTTTTTCTTAAAATGTTAACCATCATAAAAACAGAAACAGATGGATTGTTATTTTCTTTTAACTATTTTTTTTTTAAATGGAGCAATCCATCTTTCTGCCCCCAATGTTTATTAGGCCTGCCTACCCAATGCCCATGCAATTACCCTAATTGCAATGTCAATTGTATTTACAAACCTAATTTGGATATTGTATTTGTTTTCCATTATCACTGTCAACTCTCAGAATGACACGTCCAGATGATGCTCTCATGAAAACTAGACAACGCCTAAATGATCATGACATTGAAGGATAATAGGTCAAGAATAGTAACTGCCACCTGTCTCGTTGCATAATTTCACGATATAATCTGATGACTATTGTGCTGAAACAAATTAACGGTGCGTGAGACAATCGAACAATGCAGTTCTCGTGGGAGGGGCGGGCCGGTAAATCAATCAATCAATTAAATAAAATACTCATCTGCTCCGCGGTTCATCCCCGCCGGAGCCAAGTCTCATGAATAGACCACCCAGATGAACGGAAACGACCATCTGCTTCCGTTGATAGGGGGAGGTTGAAGATACTATGTTTTTTTTTTTTGGAATAGCAGGTAGCCAAACATTAAATGTCAATTCATTTTAATGTTAAGGAAATGGGCTGACTAATATAAATGCGATGATATTATTAAATGTGATGATGATAACTATATTGGAACACGGCTATTTCTACCACAACAACTAGACGAATCCTTTCCATGAAGCATACATTTATAGACCTACTAGAAGGCTACGGGAACGATAACAACTGTCGTGGTACCGTTTTTTTCAATCACCTTGACAAATGTTTCAGATGTAAGATATTTTCAAAACTCTTAAATACAGAACTAAACTGATAACGCTTGTAATGCCGCCTAGCTTATGTTCAGAACCTTTGATTAAGCACTCATGGGGGTTTCACGCATCTTTCACCCCTGAGTCATTCAAACCAAATCAAAGTTTTCAGGGGAATATTTTGATTAGTAACCAATATATTAGATAAAATGACTAAATGGTGAGTCTATCATTAACTACCATTTAATCCAATAGCAAAACACACAATATACAAATGTCAAAACTGTTATTTTCAATGTGCTGTATATAAATAGTAGTAGATGGTAAATATAATTTTCCATACAGTATTTGACTATAACTTGACATGCACCATTTTTTTTTCATTCATTTGTATCCAATGGCAGGTTGTGAGCATATTGAGAAAAATGTCAGTCTTACAGTTTCATTATCCTGATACAGTACATAGATATAGACATGGGAGGCTCCAGGGAGGGGCAACACAGTGCTGAAGCCCCCTCTAGAATAGTCCTAACATCCCCAAGAAAGAATTTGTTATTATATGCACAGATGTACACCGCATATTACAAGCACCCCTATGCAAGGACCAAGCTACCCCTTAGCTACCCCTTAGCCCCTAAGTTACCCCTTAGCTACTCCCCAGAGACTCTCTGCTGGAAATTCTTCAGCGTACAGTGTATCAATGAAATTCAGATAATGAGTGGAATATATTGTTATATACAACCCAGGTATTTCATCAGTGCATTGTACAATATCATTTCAAATGGTACCAAATGACTACTTAGACTCTGTCCTACTGAAGCACACCGGTTGATGGAGAATGATTATGTAGTGTTCACAGCCACATCCATATATGATTCGTTTTTACCTTCCAACATAAATTGATATGAAATTGATACATTTGTGAGGTAAAAATATAGAAATGTACAGTGTTCAGCAGTTATCAAACTATATATGTTTACTAGACACTAGATACTTTTGTTTTATTAGTTATCAGTTTTGAGAAGTTTGATTAAGTGATAGGTAATTGTATTGTTAACCATTGACAAGAATATCATATCAAAGTAAAATGAATATTGCATTTTGAAAAGCAGATACATACTACATCTCTGTATCTAATTTGATATATTGAACAACTGACTTGGTGAAATTGTTGTACTCAGTCAATTGAAAATGTCCTTCGAGTTTTGAAACATGAGTCATTTCCATGATCTGTTTCGATTTTTGTGCTTAGAGTTGTGAAAATCGATCACATACTTGTGAAAATTGCACCAAAAATGGTTATTTAAAAAAAAAAAAAACCTTGGAGAGAGAGAGAGGGACAGTGTAAGAGGCACTCAGAGAAAGAGAGCGAGAGGAGGAGAGATCAACATCAACGATGATAGCCATCAGCAGCTGTCGTCAGCAACTGTCCTTCTCTCCTTCAGGGGAAAGTTGTGTTTTGGCAACTAAGGACAAGGGAGGCCCTGTGTTTTTGGATAAGTAGCCTATTTACCCTGTGAGATTCAGTGTATCAGATAACCCCTTCATGATTGTGAGGTCACAAACAAAGCTGACCTGCAGTTAGTGAACTGTCTCAGTGGACCTATTTGATACAGGATACTGTTTCACATTTGAAATAACTGGAAGTCAAGGTTTTCCCTGAGAGTTGAACTTATATTTTTAAAAATGATTGGAAATAGGACTGTAATATGCCTATCTTATAGCAAACTTTTTAGCGTAATTATGCTTAGCCTACATCATCTCTCATGACAAAGTCACCAGTTATATTATATGCTGCAGAGAAGGGCTGCCCAACCCTCTTCCTGGAGATCTACAGGGTTTTCAGTCCAACCCTAATTTAACGCACCTGATTCTACTAATTAGCTGCTCAACAAGACTTTAACAAGCTGAATCAGATACGCTAAATTGGGGTTGGACTGAAAACCTACAGGACAGTAGATCTCCAGGAAGAGGCTTGGGCAGCCCTGCTGTCAAGAGTCTATAATGATTTCCCTACTGTGACGTCCCTCCCGCTCTGTCTGCTGGGATCTTCTGTTTGGTAGTCTGCTTGTTGCAGGAGGCCAGTGGGCGTTGCTGGGACGATGGTCAGCTGATTTGACGCACCTGGGCAGGCTTGGCCTGCAGGCTATAAAGGGTGGCCACACGAGCCAACACACTCTCTCTCTCCCACCTAACTGGCAGGCTGGCTGGCTTCCACCACCTTTAGTTTTTTGGTTTGTTTTCACCATACAACACACCATACACTACTGATCCTGCAGACGTCAACAGCTTATTTTACATGTTTGTATTAAATGTATTCCTTTTTACGTGTAAGTTATGTGTGGTCTCCATTTGTTGTTACGAACTATGAGCCAGGTTGTAAAATCCAAACGCGCAGTGTTTTCTGTGCTGCGTCGACCTTCTGTGTGCCTTTTCAGTTGTTCATCTGTACAGACTCTGTATACATAAACATGGTGACCTTCCTGACCCCTGGTAACTCCAAATTACCCTCAATCTTAATCCCCCCCCCATATCTTAAGGCAACATAGTTATGGAGAAACACGACACACTGTAGCTGTGTGGACGAAAGGGTACTTTGACTTAGGTCCATTTAAGTATTTAGATTGTTTTACTTTAGAACCTTGGCTGATTGTTAACCCAACCATTCAGCTTTCCCTGGTTGGTGTGTATTGTGTGTGTATGTGGGCAGAACTTCCCCTTAAAGTCCTGTCTTTCTTGTATTTTCTGTATGTGTTGACTTACTTGTACCTTTTTAGCTTCTAGTGGGCCTCAACAGTGCATCTCCAATGGACCCCGTTCTGGGCAATTTTCTTTAGTTCTTTCCAAGTGGTTCCTGCCTGATCTTTCATTTGTTGCCTTGTGGGTTCCATTCATTCATGTACGTCATAGTCAGTGATTCATTTGATTTTCAACCAGGGAAAGCAGATGTGCTCACTCTCTGGGCCAATCAATGACATACATTGATGGTAAAAAACAGCAGGACATTGTGCATCCTTGCACTGAGTAAACCAAACATTATGAACACCTCCCCCTTTTTGGCCTCAGAACAGCCTCAATTCGTAGGGGCATGGACTCCACAAGGTTTCAAGTGTTCCACAGTGATGCTGGCCCATGTTGACTCCTATGCTTCCTACAGTTGTGTCAAGTTGTCAGGATGTCCTTTGGGTGGTGGACCATTCTTGATACATACAGGAAACTGTTGAGTGTGAAAAACCCAGCAGCGTTACAGTTCTTAACACAAACCGGGGGTCCTGGCAGCTACTACCGTACCCCGTTCAAAAGGCACTTACATTTTTTGTCTTGTCCATTAACCCTCTGAATGGCACATACACAATCCATGTCTCAAGGCTTAAAAATCCTTCTTCAACCGGTTTCTTCCCCTTCATCTACACTGATAGAAGTGGATTTAACAAGTGACATCAGTAAGGGATCATAGCTTTCACCTGGATTCACCTGGTCAGTCTATGTCATGGAAAGAGCAGGTGTTCTTAATGTTTTGTATACTCGGTGTATAACGGTAGCTACGTATTTGTGTATGTGTATACTGTTTGTTCTCATGTCAATGCACTCAGCTTTATTAAGTGATTTTTATCCCAGCACTACAGTTAGGCTGTTTATAATCAAGTTATTTCAAATCCAGCAGCAGCAATCCAATTTTCATCCACATAATGGAGAGAGAGAGTAGGTGTGTGTGTGTGTCTTGTGAGTGTATTCATGAGTGTGACTGTGTGTGTGTGTGTGTGTGTGCTGTGCAGGCCAATACACCCTGCCACCACAGTCACAGAGCCCTCTGCACTCTCTGCATCGACTGTCTAAACCCTGGTCTAAACCCTGGGCTCTCTACCATAACCTTACTTACTTAAATTACTGGTGTACTGTGATGAGTTAGTGAGAATTATTCTTGTCTCTCAGGTTTTATGGCTTATGGCTTATTGGCGAGGATCAGCCCCCTGTGCGGAGCCAACTCTGCAGCCATTTCTAAAGGTCTGCTGGTGTCCTGGGCTCTGGGGTGTAGAGACAGGCAGACCAGGGTCCTATGATCCGGTGATGCTGCTCTCTTCCAGCAGTGGTGTGTGTGTGTGTGTATCTGTGGGTGGGTGTGTGTGCACATGTGTGTGGTTGTGTGGGTGTGTATCTGGGTGTGGGTGGGTGCTGGTTAGTGTTTACCCTGTCCTAAGAGGCACCCCCTCAATCTTTTCCCGTTCCTCTCTCTCTCTCTCTCTCGCTCTCTCTCTCAGCCTTTTTTTTAGTGTGTTTCCATAGAAACGAGGTGCAGGATGCCCTTAAGAAAAGCAGAGAGAGACGTCCACGCCCAAATCGAAACACGCAAACTGTCTATTTTCACCATGCGACTCAACTATCACCCAATAACTGTTCTCATCCTATTGTTAATTACGTCATATTTAACTAATATGTCAACGTGTTGTTGTCACCACTGAAAATGAAAACTCGTCCTGGATGAATGTACTGCGGTAACAAAGACAATGATGACAGGCACAGCTAACACCCCCAAGGTGTAGCTAGAATAGCCCAGTGGGATGTATGACTGACTGGTGTATCTGTTGGTGATCCGATCAGACCTCTGGATGTATCCTACCAATGGCATGTATTAACGGATGCCAAGGAAAGCCAGGCTTCCCCATAAAATTGACAGATTAAAAAAATAAAAATAAACATGAAATAATTTGTCTTTCGTGTTTCGTAATTTTCCTTCAATTCGCAAGAGGCTAAATGTGTCTCACAGGAGAAAGCATCTGAGCGATCTACATGTAGGCCATCTATCTGATGCTGTCTGGTCCAAACAAGTATAGCATTGTTGCCGCCCGTAGCATTGAGGGCAAGGGAAGCCAGCGAGCATTTGGCCTCCCTTGATAAAAAAAAGTATAAAACATTTGCCAATCAGCGTTGAGCTAAACTGAGTGAGCTCATCTGTGAATGGTCCTGGCGCACCAAAAAAAAAGTGTCAAGGGTAGCCAGCTTGGATTTTGGCGTCCTATCAAATGCCATTGAGAGCATACGTCATTGACAGAAAAACTTGAATTGTTGCATCTCGTTGTGTTGTTGTGTTGCTAGCTAGCTAAAATGGGCCCTTTCCTAAATTATCCATTGATGGAGATGGGGATTTGGACTTGTGGTTTTACTTAATTCTCCATACTGGCCAATGATTATAACAGCAAATCTGATCCAACCATTAATTCATACATTATTGTGCTCCTGGCCTGAGAGGATGGAAGTTCAATATGTAACTAGACATAGAAGGCTAATGTTAACTAGCTAACGTTGCCTATGAATGGAAGTTAGGCTAGTGAGCAAGCATTTTAGCCAGGTAGCCAGGAAATCAAAAAATAAAAGTGTGTACTGTATGACAGAGTGATAGACCGTTTCGTCAACATGAAAGAGAGGAGGATGGCATTGGCATTTCTCTACAAGTAGGGTGAGTCAACATGTTTTTCTACTTGCACGAATGTGCACACACGCGCACACAGACATCAGAACCATGGACAGCCACATCATATTTAGCTTACGTTGATTGGACTAAATTGTGTTTGGTATCTACTGTATTAGACTAAGCATGATGATGTTGAAATGTTGACGTTGAAATGGTGCTGGAATGATGAAGGCAGCTGTTTTCTTTGCGATTTGCGTTAACTCTCTAGGGTTCTATATCAATAGTTTAGGGGAGCCGAAAATGTGGGAAACATGAACTTGCTTGACCATGCTGTAGGTCATGTAACTGTCTGTTACAGGCAATATGCTTTGTGGACTTCACTGGACAGAGGTTAGTATCCGGTTTTGTGATAAAACAAAGGTTTGGTTGAATTTATTCTGCCACTGTGTCTTCTTATTGTCTCGGCCTTTAGGCCTACATATCACGGTCGCAAGGAATATGAATGAAAAAGTTATAGAGCAAACAACGCAATTATCACAACACATAGAACTGTGTTGTCTGTCTCCTCTCTCCGTTCAGCTACTACATGTGGCTTCACTTATAGCTCTTTGATGGACGGGGCTCTCTGGTGTGTGTGTGTGCGTGTGTCAGAGATGGGGGAGGGGAGTCAAAATGCAATTTTAGTGTTCTTATTTGACCTATAGCTGTTACCATCCCCTAGCCTGCTACTCACACAACCATACACCCCCGCCTTTCCCTTCCCACTCCACCCTCCCGTCCTCCTGTCCTCCCGTAGCCCCCTTGCCAGTGTCAGTTGGCCAGCCAGCCTTCTCCCTCTCCCTGACAGCCAGAGGCTAGACTAGCGCCCCTACACCCTCTCCCCACTCCCAGCCCAGTGTGAAGCATGCAGACCTGGGTAGAGGGAGGCAGGGAGTCTGGGCACGCAACCCACAGCTGTGGCAGGGACAGAGTCAGAGTGTGTTTGGGTCACCAGGAGCCCGGGGGCAGAGAGGGATGTAATTGTACTCTACTGTGTGTCACTACTACTGTTCTTACTTGACCTTGCAGTGCAGTCACAGTCCACCCCGTAATCACTCATACAGTTACTACAGTAGACAATGTGATGTTGTCTATAATGATAACTATAATAACTGTTTGTTGTGAAGATTTGTGTGTGTGTGAGGGTCTGTAGTGTACTTTGTGTCACTGTTCTGTAAACAAAAAGCAAACAAAGAGAGACCGATCCTGTTAATTCTCTCTCTCTCTCTCTCTCTCTCTCTCTCTCTCTCTCTCTCTCTCTCAGTGTATGAAGAGAAGGGAGGAGTAGGATGGAGACTGGGAGTGGTTTGTCTGTGTCTGCATGGCCCAAGGGTATACACACAAACACACAGTCTGACTTAGATGAAGTCACAACCAGCTGACTCTCTGCTTGGTTGCTCTCTCTTCCTTCTCTTTCTGATCCCCTCTCACTCTCTATTCTTCTCTTTCTTTATCTCAGTCCCTCTCTCTGCCAACTTCAAATTAAGGCTAGGTTTATTGGCATGACAGGAGTGATTCACTGTTGCCAAACCAACACACTGCAAAACAATAATTGGCTCCCAGTGTACAGTATATCTATGTCCCATTATTCTTTCACCTCCTCTCTTCCTCTCTCTCTATGTTCAGTGGATGGGTTGAGACTGTCTACCCTCCTCGTTATGACAGACACAAACCCACGTGGATATACACACACACACACACACACACACACACACACACACACACACACACAATCCTGGCTGCTGTGAACAATCCTTTGTCTGTAGAACCACAGAGGGGCTTCTATTACTGAGAACAGAGATAGATAGATAAAAAAGAGAAAAAGACTATAGATAGTAACTGCAGTGTATACAAATATAGCAGTGCAACTAAAAGGCTGTGTGTGTGTGTGTCAGTATTGTCAAGATGTCTTACTATTCCCTCCCTTCCCTCCCTCCTAACCAATCAGTGAGCTAAAGACTCTGACGTGCTCAATTCAAACGGTGGCAAAGAGAGGAAGTGGAGAGAACAGGGTTTTATTAAAGAATAGGAATCAGCTGAGAGACTTCAAAGCTACTGATAGAAGCTGTATCTATGTGTGTGGAGGGAGGAGAGACGTCAAAGAATGAGAATATATTAGGCTACAACTTCTTCCTCTTCTTGACATCGCTGTCACTTCTGTAACCGACCCAAATGTTGGGCGTTGTGTGTGTGTGTGTGTGTGTGTGTGTGTGCTCCTCTATCTCCCTGTCATCATGTAACAGACAGACGGGGCTTAGGCCTCCACGCAGTCACTGAATACTGTGTCTCTGTGTGACGTCTGGAGGCTGCATTCCTTACTCCCGCTCCTCCCTGCAGGGTGGATGCATCTGGGTTGCTCTCGGATCAGCAGACAGTGTTGATGATACACAGGTCGATTGTTACAGGAAGGCAATCCGTAAAGAGCTCGGTCACAGGAAGTTTACAGTAAATACTAATGGTTTATAGTAAATTGTCTATTTAGCAAATGTGTCACTGACCAAAATAAATGGGAAGTTGGTGCTTTATTATCATGTCCAGGCCAACAACCTCAAGCAAGCAGTGTGGTGTTTTGAGTGTAACCGTACAGCTTCACATTGCATTATTGTCGAGCCATTATTACAACATTGAGCGTTTAAAACCCTGTGAATTTCCACCACTATTGGTATATGCAATTGCAACATACATAAACTGCTGTCTTTTGTTGTTGTTGTTATACTTTATACAACAGGTGGGTCTAATCCTGAATGCTGATTGGTGAAAACCGCGTTCCAGCTGATGTCCATTCCACAAGTAACCACGGGCTAAATCTACGACGTTAAAATGCCTATTTACTCTGTTCCATATGACTGGACAATCCACTGTCTCATCAGCCCAGCAATGCAATGTATGGACTTGATCACCACTATAAAAATACATTATCTCACATTATTTTAGACTAGCATTTAGTTTTCAACAGCAGAGATTTGCATAAACGTTGCTGTCTGTCTCTAACGACATTTGCAACATGGTTTCAATATTCAAATTCGATAACCAGCTGTTCCATGGTAATGAACTCAGTGGCAGAACTTTCATTTGGGTCCTTCCCCCCCACTTTCTGAAATGGCATTTTTGTCCCCCCCCCAAGTTTTATCATTAGAATGTGATACAAAACGAGGCAACGGTTTGCTTTAGGACCATGCGGACGCCTCTGAGCGGTCGGGTAGGCTGTTTGAAGTCTTTATCTTACTGGATAAATATATATATATATATATATATATATATATATATATATATATATGATGCCCCCAACTTCTAAAGCCTAAGTTGCGCCCCTGAATGAACGTGTCAGGAGTCAGGATGAGACAGGCAGGCAGCTTTTCTAAGTCAGTCGAAATCGTGAATCAGCATCATTTATATGGATGTATACAAAGTACTATCAATAGAAAAAACATATCGAAGTGCAGACAGTTTGCTGTCTTTCCAGCTTCAGTTTGAAGTGATTGTGTTAGCTGTGTTGTTGGCTAGCTCCTCTGAACAACAGTGCCCTGACGAGAGAGCACATTTTCTATGCCAGGCAAAATCGCGCATCATTTTGGATGTATCCAAATAAATGTCACTAGAAAACAGTTTGGACAAATGCAGCAACTCTGCTGTTATTCTGACGGCACAATTTTTGTGTGTGTACTTTTTACCCCTTTTTCTCCCCAATTGGTAGGTAAAAGTCTTGTCCAATCGCTGTAATTCCCATACGGACTCAGGGAGGGTCGAAGGTTGAAAGCCATACGTCCTCCGAAAACATGACCCTAGCAAGCTGCACTGCTTCTTGACACAATGCTCGCTTAAACCAGAAGCCAGCCGCACCAATGTGTCGGAGGAAACATCGTACACCTAACGACCGAAGTCAGCGTGCATGCGCCAGGCCTGTCACAGGGAGTCGCTAGAGCGTGATGGGACAAGGACATCTCAGCCGGCCAAATCCCCCCTAACACGGATGACGCTGGGCCAATTGTGCGCCACCTCATGGGTCTCCTGGTTGTGGCTGGCTGCGACACATCGAACCCAGGTCTGTAGTGACGCCTCTAGCATTGCAATGCAGTGCCTTAGACCGCTGCACCACTCGGGAGGCCCCCTGGCTGCACCGTTTGACGCGAATGTGTAAGTTAGCCATAGTTGTCTAGCTAGCAAGCAAGGGATAAGAACGTTGCCAGCCAGTACGGCAATGGAACATTTAGAACGAACGACTGGGTCAAGTCCATAGATACAGAACAAAAAGACTGAACAACTGGGTCGTCTCTGGCAACTGAACTGATAGAACAAACGACCAGCCGGCTAGGGTAGAGAGGATGAAATAGTATGAATATGTTTTTAATGAAAAGATGTAAATCATTATTTGAATATGTTGGTGACCCGTAATGTTGGTAACCCAAATATGTTGGTAAGCCCTCGAAGCCAGTGTTTGGAGGATATTTGGAGGATATATTGGCCGGGCCTAACAACACCCGTGCCAATATATCCTCCAAACACCGGCTTCTCGTGCATCATTACTTAAGAATCTTTCATAACGCACAGACTGTTATGAAATGGTCTGTCTGTCGGTGTAAAGGGCTTAGGTAGTCACCTGCAGTTGACGTGAAGTGGGGGCCGTACACTAACATGCGCTTCTGTCGCTGTGGCTGAGAGAACAAGGGGAAAATCAAAACAGCTTTGGGTCAAGAGCACTGCGAATGTGTACATGCATGTGTCTGCGTGCGCATGGAGTGTGCCTTAACAAGTACGATATATGTACATATGTGTGGGGTTATGCATGTTTATCTGTCTGTAAGTACAGTATGTGTATCCATGTTTGTCTGTATTTGCCTGTGTGTGGGAATCTGTGTGTGCAGTCCATAAGAACAGTCTGTGCGTGCATATCTGTGTGTACCATAGTGTGTGTGTGCATATGTGAGTGTATGCGTGTGTGTATTCATTGTTTTGTGTGTTCAGGTCCCAGTTGTGTCAGTAGCAACTTGGTTCCTCAGGCTGGAGGATTGAGGCTGATCCTTGTTACTGGATGTTAATCTTACCAGGAATCCTGCGCTGTTGTGAAACTATGCATGTATATATGCATGCTTCAGCCGGACCCCAACAACCTCTTGGTCCCCTGGTCCCTGCTGCAACCAAGCTACTCAAGGCTTATATTTACCAAACGTCTCAGAGGATGAGTGCTGATCTGGGATCAGACCCCCCCCCCCCCCCCGGATATAATCGGATATAATCACAGCCACCTGGTGAGTATAGCAAATGGCTAAATGGGCCAAGTTATGTAATGGGAACAGCTAATATGTAGCCTTTGACTACGTGCAACTACGTCAACGATTTGAATTGCCTGATGCTTAAACTAAAACTGTAACTTTTTCGAACGTTCGCAAGTATGGCCCCTATGTATTTTAAAGTATTGTGGTGGCAGCCTCATGTTATGGGTATGCTTGTCACCGGCAGGGACTGGGGAGTTTGTCAGGATCTAGTGTTGAGCAATTCTTCTTTTTTTGAGGTCGGTACGATTTTGTTTGGATTATTTAAAAAAATAATCACGGTTTTCAATTTCAGTTTAGATGATTTTCTTAATTACAAAATGCTTCATGAAATAATGACATTCAAATGATTTCAGAGCTTTTTATTGGAAATTCCAAAGCCAAAAATAATGAACAGGCAAACCTTGAAAATATTCACATTGGCTAGACATCAATAGAAAAATACGAAATGAATATGAAATAATACAATATTTCAGTTGTGTGTATTACTTATTTTTAATTGGATGACTTTTTATTTTTGATTCCTTAATTAAAAGTCATTGGGCCTCCCGGGTGGCGCAGTGGTTAAGGGTGCTGTACTGCAGCACCAGCTGTGCCATCAGAGACTCTGGGTTCGCGCCCAGGCTCTGCTGTAACCGTCCGTGACCGGGAGGTCCGTGGGGCGATGCACAATTGGCCTAGCGTCGTCCGGGTTAGGAAGGGCTTTGCCGGTAGGGATGTCCTTGTCTCACCGCGCACCAGCGACTCCTGTGGCGGGCTGGTAACCAAGGTTGCCAGGTGCACGCTGTTTCCTCCGACACATTGGTGCGGCTGGCTTCTGGGTTGGATGCGCGCTGTGTTAAGAAGCAGTGCCTGGTTGGGCGGCTTGGCTTGGTTGGGTTGTGTATCAGAGGACGCGTGACCTTCGTCTCTCCCGAGAGTTGTAGCGATCAACTAAGATCAACTAACAAGATCTACTAAGAGCTACTAAAAAACAATTGGATACCACAAAATTGGGGAGAAAAAGGGGTAAAATAAAAAACTTTTTTTAAAGTCATCATCTCATCTCCGCTCAGGCCAAACAGCCAGACAATGTTCTCTCTGCTCCCCATACTGTACTGTCTTTAGTCATCCTATTTAGCTCGGTTAGGCTGACTAAGCATGCTGCAGAGCTGACTGACTAAATTATTTGACTCTTTTACAAAGTATCTAACCTAAAGTAGCTGGCCTAAAAGTAAAAAATATCTTTCTGAGTGGAAGAAACAGGCGCAGTGCAGCAAGGAGAAAGTCAAATTCAGTTGTTATCCCAGTGGAAAAGAGACCATAATTTCACCCAAAATAACACATTTGCTGTTGAACTTTTTTGTTGCTCTTTTTTAAAGATATCCTTCTCATCAGAAACAAGATTAAAATAACTCCCCCAAAATTTCTCCATCCTTGACGGCCTGGATGAGGGCCAACTGCCACTGGAGTTTGATGAAAACAGTCCGGGCAACACTTTATTTGGATAAAACACCTGTAGATGCTCTACAGACAATCAGTAACATTGCAACTAAACTATATACTAGCCCTAACCCTAACACTTCTCCTAACCCCAAACGTAACCCTAGCCCTATCGCTAACCCATAACCCTTATTCTAATTCTTACCCTAACCGTAACCTTAGCAAGCAGTTGCTTATCGACAGATAGTCAGTTGCTTATCGACAGGTTGTTTGTTGATAGTCTGACCATCTGTGTAGCATCTACAGATGGACTATCCGGATAATGTGTGACCACAGGCCGATATCTAATGTGTCAGAGTCTGCTGCACTTGATGTTTTTCTTACAAACCTCATCACTGGCCATCTGCTCCCTGATGCTCTCCTCTGGAGAACCTCCCATCTAGTAGCTGCCAATCAGATCCCTCCAGATAGTACTGATTGAGTTACAGAGACCAGAGGATTCAATGATGCTCCATAGGATGTGTACTTCAGGAGAGGTTAGGGTTAGTCCGAACACTTTGACGGACCACTGTGTGCCGGCTTAGCAGAATAGCTCGCTCCCTCTCTGCATACGGACCAGGGTATACTGTCTGTACAACAGGTCGAACACTTGTGATCGCCTGCTTGATAAAGTATTAGCCCGTTACTTCACCGAAAAGCTAGCTGATGCGAGTGGAGACACTTCTAGCTGTGGAGTGAACTTTAGGATAAGATCTTAATTCTGTTTCACTCATCTCTAAACTCACACCACAGCGACTCCAGCTGTTGAGCTGAGCGCAACTACATATTCGGCTCGAGTGCACAACTGTGATGGACCGCACTGTGCCAGCATAGCTTCCTCCCTCTCTGTGTACTACCCAGGGTACACAGTCTGTACAACAGCTCGAACCAGGTTCTTCTGCCTCACAAGCACACTTTACCATTTTAATTTGGCAACTTAACTCCGTTAAGTCGGAGATCTTGTTGTAAGCAAAATTGTAGGAGATCCCGAGAATTGTTTCATAACAGGGATGTAAACAAATGAGTGCACAACATTTGCGAGAAATAAAGTTTTTGTGCATATGGAAAATGTCTGGGATCTATTTTAATTTAAAACAAATGTTTTACCCCTTTTTCTCCCCAATTGGTAGTTACAGTCTTGTCCCATCGCTCTAAATCGCTGCATTCAAAACCAGAGACAACATCCGGGTACTTTGCCAGTCAGGAAAGAACAGAATCACATGCTCTCTGTGGAAAAACAAAAGCTTCTGGCAGTTTCTGAAGCCAATGTGGCATGTTGAATATATTTTCTCTTCTCTATGAATTTGGCTCCAGCATTTAAACCATTTTAGCTATAAGCTGAAAACTAAGACTCTCTGGAACACGGATGTGCCGTTTGTTCCCCTCTATGATGATCACAGGCCACGTAGGAAACGTTAGAAGGGAGAGTCACAAAAACCGCAATTTGGCCTACATGAGAATATAGTTGAATAGCCCCATAATAGCCCTTCTAAAGGTACAGACACACTGAGAAATCTGACTGCCGATAGGTACTTAGCACAGTAGAAGGGGCCATTCCTTCTCTTACTAGAACAAAAGACGTCTCTGCTGTGTAATGACCGGTTACCGGTGAACCAGCCGATTCCAATTGTAGAATCGCAATGCTCAACAGTGGCCGAGAACCTGACTTTGATCCAGTCCCTTCTTCCTGAATGTGGAATGAGGCAGCGCTCGGTTTGTTGGTTTGAAAGCTTTTGAAAGTGTCTGAAAGAGTGTTCTATTGGAAAAGTTTGGTTACTAGCTAGCTACTTTTTGATTTTGGATCAACGGGGTTGGCATCAGTTGCTGGAATCGCTGCTATCTGTCCAGGGTTCCTGCCGATCGAAGGTCTGATGATAAGCTGCTTGGCATAGCAGCTAGCCTAGCTGCCACTGTTAGTGCGATTTCCTTGACGGCTTGAACGCAGCCCGCAACGTGGTTAGCCCATGTGGATGGGTCCCCGGATTGTCCCGGGCTTGTGGCTGTCTAGATCCCTACTGTTTGTTGCTATTTCCATCTTCCCTACACCCTGCGCTGTCTGTAATTGCCGGGATTAACAGTATAGCCTACGTTGCTAGCATGACAAAGGCCAAAGCTGATGGGAGTACAGTTAAAAACAGTGGTGTCTCTCTATCACAGGTGAAGGATCTTTTAAACAAACAAAAATGGTTCTACAAGTAGTTGTTACGACAACAAGAAAATAGCTTCAACTGTTGCGTCCAAATACTGGTGGAGTCAATTAATAGAAGAATGGACGACCTGAACAGAGAGGTCCAGGACCTGCAGAACAATTTACAGTTATCCTAGGGTCAGCTCGATGAATTTAAACAGGACAATGGCAAGATGACAACAATCTGAAAGTCATTGAGAGGACATTAGTTCTGTATGTGAATCCATGAGGACAAAGAAATCTAATTATGTCGCGGTGCAATCAAGGTGGAACAACATTGTGGTAGACGAAATTTCAGAATCTCCACATGAGACCTGGATGGAGTCTGAGGACAAAGTGAGGGAAACTGAAGATGGACCACAGGAGGATTTAGTTGGAGCTGACCCACAGGACTGAAAAGCCCACCACCGGCCCCGGTGACAGGCCCAGGCCGATAGTTCCTGAGGTTCAATTACAAGGTAGCGGTTCTGGAAAGAGCCAAGAACTTGAGGGGAACGTACATCTTCTTAAACAAGGACTATCCTGAATCTGTGAGCCAGAAGGGAAAATAACTTTAAAATAACTTATCCTGGCCAAGAAAGCTGCTGCGCATGTGGACATTGCTTACATCCGATTTGACAGGCTCATTGTCCACCCTCCCTCCCAGAAGCCTGGAAGGGATGAGAGAGCCAAGCCCATGGATTTGTAGATTTAACCCTGCAGCACACGCACACACTAACACACACCAACTGATTATTTTTATTTTTCTCTTGCTTTATTTGTTCTTTTACATATTATGTCTTTCTCTGAGAAGCTACCCAGGAAAGGGCTGAAAATAGCCTATATTAATATACTGTATGTAGCTTTAGAAATAAGGTTTATGAAATCAACAACTTGCTAACATCAGATAGCGTGCCGTAGGAAAGTATTCAGACCCCTTGACTTTTTCCACCTTTTTGTTAAGTTACAGCCTCATTCTAATTGATTACAATTGTTTTTTTCTCTCTCATCAATCTACACAAAAAAAAAACATAATGACAAAGCAAAAACAGGTTTTTAGATATTTTTGCAAAAAATAAATAAAGAGCTGAAATATTACATTTACATAAGCATTCAGACCCTTTACTCAGTATTTTGTTGAAGCACCTTTGGCAGCGATTACAGCCTCATGTCTTTTTGGGAATGGCGCTTCAAGCTTGGCACACCTGTATTTTTTGAGTTTCTCCCATTCTTCTCCTCTCAAGCTCTGTCAAGTTGGATGGGGAGCATTGCTGCACAGCTGTTTTCAGGTGTCTCCAGAGATGTTTGTTCGGGTTCAAGTCTGGGCTCTGGCTAGGCCACTCAAGGACATTCATAGACTTGTCTCGAAGCCACTCCTGCATTGTCTTGGCTGTGTGCTTAGGGTTATTGTCCTGTTGGAAGGCGAACCTCTGCCTCAGTCTGAGGTCCTGAGTGCTCTGGAGCAGGTTTTCTGTACTTTGCTCCGTTCATCTCTCCCTCAATCCTGACAAGTTCCTCAGTCCCTGCCGCTGAAAAACATCCCCACGCCATGATGCTGCCACCAGCATGCTTCACCGTAGGGATGGTGCCAGGTTTCCTCCAGACATGACGCTTGGCATTCAGGCCAAATAGTTAAATCTTGGTTTCATCAGACCAGAGAATCTTGAATCTTGAGTCCTTTAGGTGCCTTTTGGCAAACTCCAAGTGGGCTGTCATGTGCCTTTTACTGAGGAGTGGCTTCCGTCTGGTCACTCTACCATAAATGCCTGATTGGTGTGCTGCAGAGATGGTTGTCCTTCTGGAAGCTTTTCCCATCCCCACAGAGGAACTCTAGAGCACTGTCAGAGAGTGGTCACCTCCCTGACCAAGGCCCTTCTCCCCCGATTGCTCAGTTTGGCCGGGTGGCCAGCTCTAGGCAGAGTCTTGGTGGTTCCAAACTTCTTCCATTTAAGAATCATGGAAATTTCAGAATAAGGCTGTAATGTAACAAAATATAACAAACTGTATCAGCCATTTCTGAGACTCACTAAGATAATTATTTGGATGATACAGCAGTAGCAATATATGGATATAACATCTATCACAGGAGGTTGGTGGCATCCTAGTTGGGGAGGACGAGCTTGTGGTAATGGCTGGAGCAGAATAAGTGGAATGGTAGCAAACACATCAAACATGTTGTTTTTTTAATAAGAAATGTGAGGAAAATTCCAAATCGTTTGCATAGTCAACTTACGCACAGCTCTGACCCACACACTTACCCCACCAGACATGCCACCAGGGGTCTTTTCATAGTCCCCAAATCCAGAACTAATTCAAGAAGGTGCACAGAATTATATAGCTCCATTATTGCATGGAACTCCCATCTCATATTCCTCAAATTAACAGCAAACCTGTTTAAAAAAAACATATAAAGCAACTCAAGGCACAACGCCTCTCCCCTGTTTGACATAGATACTTTGTGTGTATGTATTGATATGTGGACTACAGTATGTGTGTCATTTTTTTTTAAACGTATGTAGTTCTGTCCTTGAGCTGTTCTTGTCTACTAATGTTCTATATTATGTCATGTCTCATGTTCTGTGTGGACCCCAGGAAGACTAGCTGCAGCTTTTGCAACAGCTAATGGAATGGGGATCCTAATAAAATGCCCAAAAATACCAATCCGAGAGCATAAACCTCCACGCGGGGGAGCCGACAGACGTGACAAGACAAGGGGAACAAGAGGGCACTTTTCCCGGTGTAATCCACCCCCCTTTTTCATTAGAATTGTTCTAACTAAATCAATAAAGTTGCAAAATACATGCAGCATTTTTTTTTCTAGAGCAAGTCTTTACATATTTTACATCTGGCAAATGAGTTTTGTGCTTGAATAAGTGTTTTTTTGTTAGGTTAGGTTTGATAATGTGCATCTGCTTATTAGTTAGGTAGCTAGCTACCATTAGCTTGCTAACAGAGCCAGGAAGTCACACACACTTCACATGAAACGAATGGGGTGGTATGTGCAGCGCAATGCACACAACACTAAATGCTTCACCAAGATAGCTATCTAGCAGTAATTCATGAGGAGGTACAGCATTGAGACCATATGGCATGGAATATCATTCATTTTGTGAGGCTGAAATAGCAATTATTTATTTTCAGTAAATTGTTTTCTTCCATAAATAGCCATCACATGCACATTACTCACTTGTAAATGCATGTATTGAACTCCAACAATCAATCAACATAGTACGTGCTCGATAACAATTAGGCCTATGTATGACCAGTTGATATTCACCAGAGCAGTTTTATTTAAACTTACTCTATTCACTGGTAACATTAGTTTATACACAATAATAAAACACTTTATGCACAAGGGGGACACTGGATGAATAGGGTCACATAAGGTTTAGATTTGCTTGATTTAGCTCAGCTGTCGTGCTGGGTTTGGGATGGAGGAGTTCACACAACTTATGACTAATAGGATGCAATCAAATGTACAAACCCCGACATCCCAGCACGCCAGACAGGCAAAAAGCCACCTAAAGATGAGCATTGGGTGGGAGTTGGGCTCTGATTGCTTAGCGACAGAATGAAATTTGCTGCGGAAGAGGGGGTCCAAAATAGGAGAGGGTTGTTAAACTTTTTTGGGGGGAGGGTTGTGTGATTTTTTTTATTGGGCACAGGGGAGGGTAGTGCGTTTTTACCCCCTGATTTACCCCCTGGTTTACATTCTCTCTTCTGCTTGTATTTTCCTTATAAAGAATTACCCTAATAAAGTTTAGAAACGTTTGTGAAGGTTTGATATGGTGTCGCTATTATTAAGCTTTAGCTAATGCAGGCGTATGATATGAAGGCAGTGCACCCTAGTGCTCCAACTGACGCCGACAGTTGAACTTGAGGTGAGGAAGTATTTTTCAGGCCTACCAAAGTTACTCCTATAATCTAACAATATAGTGCTTATCTTTATACAAAATATTTGGATCGAAAATTAACTAATTCTGTACGTCTATATCTGTATAGCAGACGCAGTAGCCATCTGGCATAAAGAAATGCATGTTGGTGTCGTAGCTTGCCACCGGCATATCTCTCTCTATGGGGTTAGGCCCAAACTTCTCTTCCTTTATATAGGCTCTATATACATATTAAAATATGAATATCATACAGTGGACGCCTAAGTCTATAGGCCTATGCATACAATGCCCTGACACAATCAATCAACCCAAACTGTGCAGCGGCCAATTGACGAATGGAAATAGACATCTGTTTCAAAACACCAAACACACTTGAATGACATTCTGAGATTATCAAGCCAAACCTTCGATACCCGGTAAACCTACAAGGTAGGGAGGCACAAACTGTCAGAAACCATTTCAGGGAAGCTCATCTGCATGCTTGTCGTCCTCATCAGGGTCTTGATCGGACTGCAGTTCAGCGTCGTAAATGACTTCAGTGGGCAAATTATCACCTTCGAAGGCTACTGGAATGCTGGAAAAGTGTGCTCTTCACAGATGAATCCCAGTTTCAATTGTACCGGGCAGATGGCAGACGTGTGCGTGTATGGCGTTGTGTAGGCGAGCGGTTTGATGATGTCAGCGTTGTTAACAATGTGCCCCATGGTGGCGGTGGGGGGATGGTATGGGCATAAGCTATGGACAGCGAACACAATTGCATTTTATCGATGGCAATTTAAATGCATAGAGATACTGTGACAAGATCATGATGCTCATTGTCGTGTCATTCATCCGCCACCATCACATCATGTTTCAGCACGATAATGCACAGCCCAATGTCGTAAGGATTTGTACACAGTTCCTGGAAGCTGAAAATGTCCAGCACACTCACCAGACATGTCACCCGATAAGCACATTTGGGATGCTCTGGATCAATGTGTAGGACAGCATGTTCCAGTTCCCGCCAATATCCAGCAACTTTGCACAGCCATTGAAGATGAGTGGGACACCATTACACAGGCCACAATCAACAGCCTGATCAACTCTATGTGAAGGAGATGTGTCGTGGCAAATGGTGGTCGTAGCAGATACTAACGGGTTTTCTGATCCAAGCTCCTACCTTTTTTAAGGAATCTGTGACCAACAGATGCATATCTGTATTCCCAGTCATTTGAAATCCATAGATTAGGGCCTAATTAATTTATTTCAATTGACTGATTTCCTTATATGAACTGTAACTCAGTAAAATCTTTGAAATTGTTTCACGTTGCGTTTATATTTTTGTTCAGTATATTTTACAGAACAAGGGAAGGGTCATGTGAAAATATTTAAAATGTTAGAGAGGGGGGTAAAAAACAATTATGACACCTTGAGTTGGACTTTGTCACGTATACTCCCTCTGCGGCCTCTAGGTCTTCAGGCTGCTGATTATCCCGCACCCCGGTCACCATCGTCTCGCGCACCTGCGCCTCATGACAATCACCTGGACTCCATCCCCTCCTTGATTATCTTCCCTACATCTGTCACTCCCCTTTTGTTCTTTCCTCAGGTGTTATTGACTCTGTTTTCATGTCGATACGTTGTTTGTGTTTCGTGTTCGTTGTTTATTTTATTTATTAAAACACTCACTCCCTGAACTTGCTTCCTGACTCTCAGTGCACTCGTTACAGATTTGGAATAACACTGTGAAAATGATGATTATACCCCTTTAGTGTAAGAGCTGTTTGAAAAGACCACCTGAAATGTCTGCCTGTTTGGTGGGATGGCATTTTGGCCTGCCTGGTGACATAACCAGACAGTAAATGAGTTAAGAGAGTTCCAAACCTCTCTGCAAATAACAGCTAGTTTTCAGTTTCCCCCTCCCCACTCAGACCAGTCCCAGACACTCCCAGCAAAATTCTTGCTTTAGAAATTGCTCTTTGCTAAGCAGCAAATTTTAATTGAAAACAATCACAGTAGGGTACTTAATTGCTACACAGAAATGATTTAATATTGAGATAAAACGGCTGCATTGGACCTTTAACCATGGGGCGTTCCTCTGCCCAATGCATTGGACCTTTAACCATGGGGCGTTCCTCTGCCCAATGCATTGGACCTTTAACCATGGGGCGTTCCTCTGCCCATGCATTGGACCTTTAACCATCAGGCGTTCCTCTGCCCAATGCATTGGACCTTTAACCATGGGGCGTTCTTCTGCCCAATGCATTGCTGACACATGCCAGCTCTTACAACGCCTAGATATCAGCAAACCAACGAACATAAGCTCCTCATAAGAATGAGGATCCTTCCCCTTGTTTTGTTTTTACATTTTAAAAGGGGAATTTCAGCATCTTACAAAGTGCTGTTATATAGCACCGGATATCATACATTCTCTTCAATTATGTTCTATAACGACTCAAAAGTGTGGACCCTAATTTGTCTTCTTGTGTGTTTTGGAAAAACCAATGGGAATTTTTTTTGTAAAAAACGTTAAAGTTGTATGGAATTGAAACGACGGATCATACTGTCTGTGCAGCTCTCATAACATGTTGGATTGGAAATCTGCCCTGTTTCTGTGACATGCATCTAATTCATCCCAGATAATGGTGTCAGAACAAAATTACGGAAAAAAAAAACGGAAGTGAGAACTTACATTTCCTCTTTTGAAGATTGTGACTGAAAGCAGGAAAGAAACACGGTACTGAGCCACTTCCTTCGCATGGTTGCTCCTCCCCACCAGAAACACATTCTACCATAACACCATTGCAATAACAGTTGATAAAACCTTCCTCTCTTAACATCAAATCCATAGGTCTAATATAACTTGTTAGGTGCTTGTAATGAGTTATGTTGCTTCTGCTATTTTACTAGTAGTGGATAGACTCACTATTTTTACTCAAAACCATGATCTATCTGCCATTAGTCACTATAGGACTCATCCCGCAAGGAGCCATTCTTTACAGATGGCTCGATAGTGGAAGCTTCCGTAGCCTGGCATCCTTGATCAACCAAACATAAACTATGCTGTTTCACCAAAATAATGTTTCCCAACAACATCCAATGTCTCTAGGAACAACACTGTCCTTCGCTATCAATAAATATGTCCTTCGCCATCAAATAGCGTTTAAAAAAGTTTTTACCCAGGGTCTCCCATTTTCTGCACGTGGGCTGCCATTGTAGTCCATTCTAGACCACGCAGATACGAGAGCGTAAACTAACACGTGATTTCCCACTTATACAGGCGGAAAATGGTAGACCCTGAGATAAAAACGTGTTTTAAATGCTTATTTGATACCGAAGGACACATTCAACCTGATGAATCACAAGTATTGTTAATAGAGATATTGGATATGCCTCTGTTGACGGGAAATGTTGGCTCGTTGCGGGATGAAGGCCTATCAGTGGTGGATGGACTCACTCTTCCTGAAAACCCTTACCTATCTGCCGCTAGTCACAATCGGCCTATCACAGCTTGTTCTGTGCTTGTTATATGTTATCTGTAGTGGATAGACTCACTCACTCTTTTTTTACTTTACCATGCACTAGTCGTCATACAACTACATCCCTAACTTGGTATGTTAACTTTGACCCCCATGATGTTAAATCTGTGACCCTTGAACCCCCCTCTCAAACATGGGAACATTGACTCTCTTTATGACTGGTTAACGGGCCTTAGATGTTCCCTGTGCTCCTGCCCACAACCTAACACACGCATACGCACGCACACGCGCGCCCACGCGCGCGCACACCATTGGGCGCCTCTGAGACTTTGAGGCTCTGAGCGCCCTAATTGGCCTATTAGGTAGGACGGGGGCGGGAGCATTTGATATGTGTGGCTAAGAGCTTGTCAATCAAATGCGATTCACACCCGCCCCCTATGGTTTTCTCTCTCTGCCTCCGCTGTGCACATTCAATGTGAGACAGACAATAAATAGGCAGAGAAGGCTGTTAATGTGTGGTTTTGGATGAGCGCCGAAACGGTTTGTAGACTTCGCACATACACAACAGGATGTAGCAGCGGCGAAATAAATAAGAAAGGAGAAGAAAAGCGCGTGCGAAGATCGGAGGTGTAGATTGTGAGCGTGGACAGAAGCAGAAGCCGACGGTAGCAGGATTACCCACGGCAGGTTATGATGACAGCACCGCGGCCCGAGCTTCTAACCTGAAGTACCGCTCCATGCGCTTTTGTTTGACGCAGCACTGGATTTTTACGCACTAAACGGACTCTGACTGGCACAGTTCAGATACTTTTGTAACAGAGGGGAGCACTGAAAGAAAGAGGACAGGATGGCGAGCCAGAACGACTGCTGTGTGAAGGTCTCTTTGAGGTATGCCCCTTCGCGGTCCCTGAAAGCCCACTAAAAGATTTCTGCCGACCTTTGCAGAGCGCATTGTGTGTCTGTCAGTCACTGTGTCTCTGTTACCGGGCAATCAATTAATTGATTCGCTCACATGTGAGTCCTAGAAGCATTCTCTGGTGATGTTATTTAGCTGTCCATATGTAGAGCAATAATTGCATTAGTACAGTTAGAATTTGGCTTGCTGTTGCAACATATGGGTGGTGTTCTTCTAGCTACTGTACACAGAGCAGATAAGGCAAAGCATGCGCGAGCATGCCTTCATATAGGTGCAGAAGATTAAGGAGATCAGTGCTATTATGCTGATAGGCTGAATGATCTGTTGGTTGAAATCATGAGTGTTGTGTGATTCTGAAAGTCCTCAGCCCAGGTGCTGGCGGGGTAGCATATCCATGGGGCGTTGCAGCCTGGTCTCATAGACTAGATGTAGCATTGTAAATGTAAAGCTGAACTGCAAGTAAGTATGATATGTCACGTTTGGTATGGTTACATAAGACAGACGGTTACTTAATGCAAAAACGAAAGTAGTTTGGTTGGACAGGTGGGTGTATAATGCAAATGAAGGTTGCAAAATTTGAATATCATCAGTGACAGCATTTTAGCTAAATAGCAACTTTTCAACTACATACTACTTTTTTGCTACATTGCAACTACTTGGCATGTTAACTAACCCTTCCTATGCCCTTAACCCTTAACCTAACTCCTAAACTTTACCCTGGCCTTAACCTCTAGCCTAACTAACGGTAGCCAGCCAGCTAATGTTAGATACCTAGCTAGAATTCATAACATATCATACGTTTTGAAAATTCATAACATTGCACATTTAGAAAATTCCTAAAACAATTTGAATTGTAAATCGTAACATATCATATGAGATCGATGATGGACATTCAAAATGTAATTACATACCATACATATACTAAATGGAGTGCCTCAGATTTACGTAGAGAATAATACGAAATGCTCTGAGATCAGGTTGGGCATTTCTGCCAGTCACAATAATATCAAATTCTCTTCATGTGAGCTCTCCATGCCATGTGTTGTTGCTGTTGCAATAGGGTGTCTTTTCATCGTTACAACATAATTGCTTTCCCTCAATGACTCAGTGTTAGAATTTTTTTGCTTTGGACCTTGCTGAAATGTGTTTTTGCATTTGAGTCGAGCATCACAACGAGATGAAGATACTGTTCCCCAAAGCGATGACATGTCCTTCACATTTATTCACTGCCTTTGTTGAGAACAAACCCTGAATGCATGGGACTGGGTTGTGAGGTTATCGATGAATATTGGACATAATCGCTGTTTAATTTGCGTGCCATAAGGGGATGATATATATCACAGTAGGCTATCACCGCTAGGGCTGTGGCGGTCGTGAAATTTCGTCAGCCGGTGATTGTCAAACAAATAACTGTCGGTCTCACGGTAATTGACCATTAATTAACATAAACCCATTTAGCATCTCCTGGCTTCCACACATAACAAAAAGTCTAAGTCTAGTGTAATATCGCCTACACCTTTACAATAAATGCATTATTTATTTTAGACAGGTCTAAAGAAACATGATATGAAGAAAATGCAGTCTATTTCAGAAGAACAGAATAACATACTCTGAGTTCTCCTTATGCTAGGTCCTGATGTGGTTATGCCAAATGGCTGTGGGCTAACTAGTTCATTTAGCAGACAAGATTAGCTTATGATTCCGTGGCATTATTTTATATTATTCCATAGTATGAAGAATACAGTTGAACAAATATATAAATATTTTCTCCAAACTATTTGAGGGAGCGCGGCTATTCTGTGTTGAGCGTTTAACAAAGAAACAGGTACTCACTCATATGCTTAATTTAGAGTTATTAATGTAACTTTAGTTGTTCTACAAATGTTGGGCTATATGTTTAGATTTTTAATACATGATTAGACTAATGATTTGAAAAAAAGTCGCTTGAAAGGCATGAGCTCTGCTTAGTTTTTTTGCTCAGGCTGAACACACCAATAGTCTCTCATTCACAATTTGATAAGCACTTGATAATGCCTTGAATTTCACAGTAGCATCCCCTTTGTGGCTATAATGCGCCCTAAAAAAAAACATGCTCTTTGGGCCCGGCTTGCTGCACTGTGCCCTTCTCCCTGAGTGTGCTGCGCAATCCGAAGCGTCTCGCACTCACATGGCTCTCCTTCACGTGATCAGGTCTTTCTCACAGGCTACATACAAGTGAAGACCGGCTCATCCGGGATGCAACTGCGCGCATCCTCATCCAATTCCAATGTGTACAGTACAAGTCAAACGTTTGGACACACCTACTCATTTCAGAGTTTTTCTTTATTTGTACTATTTTCTACAGTGTAGAATAATAGTGAAGACAACAAAACTGTGAAATAACACATATGGAATCATATAGTAATCAAAAAAGTGTTATTGAAATCAAAATATATTTTATAATTGAAATTCTTCAAAGTAGCCACCCTTTACCTTGATGACATCTTTGCACACTCTTGACATTCTCTCAACCAGCTTCACCTGGAATGCTTTTCCAACAGTATTGAAGAAGTTCCCACATATGCTGAGCACTTGTTGGCTCCTTATCCTTCACTCAGTGGTCCAATTCATCCAAAACCATCTCAAATGGGTTGAGGTCAGGTGATTGTGGTGGCCAGGTCATCTGATGCAGCACTCCATCACTCTCCTTCTTGGTCAAATAGCCCTTACACTGCCTGGAGGTGTGTTGCGTCATTGTCCTGTTGAAAAACAAATGATAGTCCCACTAAGCATAATGCTGTGGTAGCCATGCCGACCGACTAATAAATAATTGATAGGCGAATATTGTCACCCATCAGACTTCTTGATTGAATCTTCTCTTTACATATACAAAATAAAATGTGTAACATTTGTTTCGATTGAGAATGGACCATTCTCATGCACCTGTATCGAAACAGGGGCAGCGGGAAAAGAATATGTAATCTATGCACTGAAATAGCGAATGGAGGACGCTTTTCCCCGTGGTTTATTTTCATGCCAGTCAGGCAAACTATACTCCTTTTGTAAATTATACGCAATGTGCATAATATTAGGAAAGATGAGAAATAAATACAGTAGGCCTAGCCTATAGAAAACTCATGAGATCCTCCTCTTTTTATTAGCGGCCATCACTCGGTTTTCTCCCGCGATCGCATAGCTTATAGAAATGCTGTGCCACATGAAGTGAAGTGTTATATATATTTTTTTACATTTACATTGTCAGAGTGATTAGGGGGACAGTAGAGTGCCGAGTACCAGTTGGTAGCTAGTTTGGTAGGCTACTAATGATAATCGGCAGCATCAGAGCTTCGAGAAGCATAATTACGGTGACTAAACGGTCACGTGGAATTTGACTGCCTTCATGACTCCGGTCACCGCCACAGCCCTAATCACCACCCAGCTTGGTTAGAACTCCGTAATGTACTTCACTGGATGTAGACTACATAGACGAGTAATGTGAGAAGGCATGACTTAATTGGGCTAGTATATTGGATAGTATATCTGCAGTCATGTGCG
The DNA here is from genome assembly GCF_057628025.1 of Oncorhynchus mykiss. Lineage (NCBI taxonomy): Eukaryota > Metazoa > Chordata > Actinopteri > Salmoniformes > Salmonidae > Oncorhynchus > Oncorhynchus mykiss. The sequence goes on along the minus strand of NC_143028.1, from coordinate 33,009,166 downwards.
CGCGTGTGTTTCTCTTTCTCTGTGTGTGCGTGCGCGAGTGGTAACCTTGTCGCAGCCAGACGGTTTTGCCCCGTGGCAAGGTGGTCGGAATCAGGGCCTTTTTGAAGTCAACCGTAATATTGATGGCCCCATTTTCCCGTGCAGTGGCCCATGTGTGGTTGGGAGGCTAAATGGTTATAAGGCTCGTAGCCTATAGTCTGTCAGCTGTATGCGTCCCAAATGGTACCCTATTCCCTATATAGTGCACTTATTTTTTTACCAGGGTCCATAAGTAAAGAATACGGTGCATTTTAAGGACGCATCCAGCTGACTGGCTATAGGCTACGAGCCTTGTAACCATTTAGTCTCCCAACCACACATGGGCCACTGCACGGGAAAATTGGAAAATGGGGCGATCAATATTATTACGGTTGGCTTCTAGAGGTCCTGATTCCCCCCCTCCCCCCGGTGTGGCACGAGACCGTTAGACAATGGGCCGAAACCACGGGGCAGAACCTGGCATTAGAGTCAGCCTGTCAGTTAGTTCCTTTGCGCTTTGTCACAATGTCAAAAAGAGGAAGTGGTTTAGCCAGTATTTTGCTGAGCCTTTTCAAAAAGAGTGAAAAGCAGAAAGCGATGCTGCTTGTTCATTGTTGTTCATCTGTTGTTTGTATTAGGGCGACAGGTAGCCTTAGTAGAACGAATCCCCGAGCCGACAAGGTAAAAATCTGTCGTTCTGCCCCTGAACAAGGCAGTTAACCCACTGTTCCTAGGCCATCATTGTAAATAAGAATTTGTTCTTAACTGACTTGCCTAGTTAAATAAATAAAATAAAAATGAGGAAGTTGGATGTGCTGTAAGGTGGGGTTAAAGGCCTAGGCCCTACTATTGATTTATTTAACTGGCCGGGGATGGGATGGTATGTGAGGATGAGTGAAGGTGAACGGTATCAGTTATAGTTCACAGACAGACGGACGGACGGACGGAGCCTGACATGACCTGTCAACACAGCAGCAGGAGACAAGGCCTACTGTCCATATATGGTTAGCTGTCTCTCTATTCAAATCTGTATTTTTCAAACAGATTATTTTGTAACTATGGAAGTACAACTTACGTAATTAGTATTAGTTACCCTGCGCTAGGTATAGGCCTACTGTAAGCATACAAAGTTGAACAATACTAACCAATGTTAATTCAGTAACAAACACGAAATAAGCACACAGAGGTATGTAATAACCATAGTGCCACTGTTGTAATAGGAATTTTAAAAGCATGCTCTGTTCTCTTCTTCGTGTGTGATCTAAAATGTGTGTGTGAGTGTGTGTGTGTGTGTGTATTTGCTCTGTTCCTAATAGGTGGCACTGAAAGCAGCGTTAGTAGTGACAGGAAGTAGGGACGCATACAAACACACGGATCTAGAGGACTTCCCGTGGATCTAGGGATGCATCCCAAATAGCACACCCAATACACTACTTTTGAACTGATCTCAATGGGCCCTGGTAAAAAATAGTGCACTATATTGGGAAATAGGGAGCCATGTGGGATGCACCTTGAGATGGACTGTCTTCGTAACGACAGGGAAGACTATTCCAGGGAACGCCAGGCCACTGATAACAGACACTAGATGGATGGCTGTGTAATTGCTCCCACATTTATAATCGGAATTCTGTTCTGCAGCAGAGGAACGTCAGTTCAAGGACTGCGTTTAGAGAAGTCTGGGTTTGACTAGTGCGTGTGCACGCTCGTGCGTGTGCACGCTCATGCGTGTGTGAGCCGGCGAAGTGAGGTGTTGATGGCCAAACAAAGTCAGGTCATTCACCACCCTGACCTAGAGGCTGGACCCCATACCCCCGCCCCTCCACAGTCTGTGTCACGACAGAGAAGCCGTTAATTTCCTGTCTGTCTGGGAAGCCTTCACTAAACAACATTCCGAGAACATACAGCCAACATACAGATAGCCTGTTACACAATGACCCAGAATCCTGCGTCCAAACAGTAGATCACACACTTCCAGTGCTGTCGATGCCATCTTGAGGGCTGGTGTTTGCTTGAGGTTGACAGATTTATGTTGCTGATGGCTTGGTCTAAGCCATGTGTGTGTTTATTTTTGTTTAATCTGTGTGTGTGGGAAAGCATACGTGCTTTTCATGTATTTCTCTGTGTGTGCAAGCTCATTTGTGAACATGTGCTTTTGGGTGTGTGGGTATATTTGTTGAGTATTTCATCTGCAGGCCATGTTTGCCCCTCTCTGCGTCCCCCTCCATGCTCCATCCTCCTCTCCCCTCCTCTTTCCACCCCCCCCCCCCCCCCCCCTCATTGCAGTCCAGAGAGAGGTCTTACGTGAAGGTGTTGAGTCAACAGCCAATCTTGTTATAAATAGACACAAAGAAGACAGAGAGAGGCTGTTGACTGCATGTCTCCTGTGACGACTGGACGAAACTGGAGGAGATGACACAGGGCCGGCATCCCGAATGGCACCCTATTCCCTATGCAGTGCACTACTTTTAAATCAGAGCACTGGTCAACAGATGTGCTCTAAATAGAGTTGACCAGACAAGCAGCCAGCCGCCTCCTCAGGGTGCTCTTAAACAACATTACCCGTCAAGCTCCCGGGGGGGGGGGGGGCTGAGATTGTCTGATGTTCTGTTCTGCTCCTCTTGTGATGATGAGGCTGGAAATAGATGATTATGAATACTTTATTGTGATGAATATGTTATTATTGAACAGGGAAAGAGATACAAGGATGTACTTTGTTCACTGTTCCCATGCAGGAGAGATCTTTGTCTTTTGTGATCATCGCAGACAAGTTTTACCACAGTGGTTACCGCCATGGCTTACAATTTTGACTTTGACTTGTGTGAAATGATTTTCTGCTACCAACTTTTCGTTGCTGCTTTGGTCTGCATTCAGACTGTTACAGGCCACGATATTGACAGTCTGCTCTTGACACAACAGTGAGTAGCCTAGAATACAACGACAGAAGCCAGGGGGTGTAGAATAAATATACATTTTTAAAAAGGGTTTGTTTTGGTTGTTGAACTTATGTCCTGTGTAGGATGTGTGTGTGTCGCGTCTGTTTCCTGTTGACACTGTGACCCGTTCACTGGGTCTACAGCCTCCCTAGGGGGTCTGCTTTACAGGCCTGGCTCTGGTGGGAACTAGCCTTTGGTCAGAACGTCTGTGTGTGTGTGTGTGTGTGTGTGTGATGCTGAGAGATTTAACCAAAATCATTGGTTCAATTATTTTGAATTCCATTTCCTTCTGTTTTTTTCTCTTCTGTGAGCTCAATGCGCACACATTGCATAGTTTCTCTAGAGATTAATCAGATCAAGGCCAAACTGTAGTAGGGAGACATTCGACATAGTTTAGCGCAGAAAACTTGGTTATTAACAACAACGACCGTAATCCATTGCATGCCGGTGTGTTTCTTTTACACCTGCTACGTTAGGTTAGTGTTGGGAGAGAAGAGAGAGAGAGAGGAATGCGTGACAGAATAATGCGTGACAGAATAATGCGTGACAGAAGAATGTGTGACAGAAGAATGAGCAATTGAAAGGGATAGAAAGCAGTTTCTTTGCGAGGTATCCAGTGCTTCATTTGTAAATCGGGTTGTGCCGGAACAAGCAGTGAGCACAAGAGAAGGGAAAAAAACAAATTTTATTATAAAGCATTGCATTCATTTCATTCCATTTGTGTAGTGGCGTAGAGGCACGTGTAACAGTATAACTTTAGACCGTCCCCTCGCCCATACCCGGGCGCGAACCAGGGACCCTCTGCACACATCAACAACAGTCACCCACGAAGCATCGTTACCCATCGCTCCACAAAAGCCGCGGCCCTTGCAGAGCAAGGGGAACTACTACTTCAAGGCCTCAGAGCAAGTGACGTCACCGATTGAAACGCTATTTAGCGCGACCACCGCTAACTAAGCTAGCCGTTTCACATCCGTTACACACGTATAGAAGTTTTATACATGGGGTACATTTTTTGTGGGTAAAAAAAATGGAAAATGTTGGCCTTTTAATAAAAGCATTTCATGCAATTCTATGCACGTCATTTTACGTGACTGGAGACATTGGCTGAATCTTTGTTAATACCACACAAATGATCGGAATGGCAAGCTACTTTGACACTTACAAAACTGAGAATCTGATATCAATAAAAAACCACCTGGTCTTGATTCCATCAATAGCCTAGGCCTAGGTGTGTGGAGACATGTTGTAGGCTACAATGTGAGGAGGAAATTGTAGTCATAAAAAATGCTTTTCAGTTTCACTGACTAACACACAATGATGCACAGCTCACTCACTGGTGATGGGCGGTGCACTTGTGCCAAAAGTCAGTCTCTCTCTCTCAAAACAATATTTGGAAGTTGATCAAATATTTTGGTGGCCTACCGCACAGAGTCTAAATTAAATTATTCAGTGCAACACTCAAGAGATGTTTGTGTCTTTCGGAGCAGAGCGGGAGAGAGATCATAGACAGTGAATGTCATGCTAGTTACGTGAGAGATACTGGCGCGTTTCTCTCACAGCCACCGTCCCAAACATGTATAATATACCCACCCACGTGCTCTGGTATAGCTGTGGCGCTTACAAGTCTGACTTTCTTATAACCTCATTTTCTAGACATCAATGTACAGCAACATTTTTAGGCGCCATTGCAAAACACCTGCCATATGCATATGCACACATAGCTGTGGGGCTTACAAGACGTGCATTTCGTATGCTTTTCAGGATGTCAATGTAGCAGTCAAACAAACCTATCAAGTCAAATGATTGTGATATCAGAATATACTTCCAATAAAATACATCGATGTAGGCTACAGCAGAACACCTATTATAATTTACAGGCCTCGTACCTATGCGATGATATGAAACGCTTATTCCGATTAACTTCACGGTGCCCCTTTTAGATTTCCAAAACCTCCCATAACACAGCCCTTTCCTTGTGCGTCTCCTCCCTATTTCTTGTCTTGCTCCTGGTGTCTGTGACAACATCTGTGTCCTTTAGCAATCCCATGACCTCCCACAGGGGGACTGGGTTGAATTTGGTCAAGGGGGTGGGCCAACAAGGTTCAGAAAGAGTAGCCCTGATATGGTGGAGGTATGCGGAGAGGCGCGGGTCGAGGTGCAAATCAGATTTGTTTTGAGAAAATCCCCGGAGATGGGGACGGTGCTGACCGCTGATCACCAGCACTTTATGTCCACCTGGAATGTGTCCTTTATCATTACCATTCGTGTCCTTGTAGGTCCGTATGACCGTACATGGACTGTCGATGCCGAACCGCAGCTCGAGAAATTCTACCTCTGTTTCTCCATACATTGCTCCTACGTCCTCCGGCCAGGCCAGTATTGCGCGTAAAGCATCTTCAGCTCCTCAGTGTCCTGTATTGTCCACCGTCTGTCCTCCTTAAGAGATCATTCTAGCCTCCGTGGTTCCTCGCCGAGCTCGAGAAAAACTCCCTCTGATTAAGGACTCTGCCGCTGGGTCTTCAACCATTCAGTTTGACGCCTTAGAAAGAGTTCTCCTGAATCCCTGTGTGGCTGAGTTGTGTGTGTCAGCCTGGCTGCTCTGCCATTTGCACTGAACACCCTCGCTTCCCCCGGTGACTGCCCCGCATGCAGTAATAATTGTGCAGTCTCTCTTTCGGAGCTCGAGTGACAATTCGGATAGTTCCTGATGTGCATCACACATAAGGCCTAGATCGTTGACAAACGCATGCGAGGATATGCTCATGGTAAGGCCACTAGCTCGGACGGGTCACACCGTCGCAGGAGGCCTCCTCAGCTGCTGTGGTGAAATGCTTGTGACGAGCCGGGTCATTTTTCCACACGGACTCGACAGTTCTAAAACTGGATGCCACCCATCTTAGTGTCCAATATCCTGTCGATTGTAGTACAGCTAAATGTCTAAACTCTCTATGCACTCCCTCAGCTCCATTCGTTTTTTTGGATTGGATATGGTATGAAGCACATATATCTTGTCCATAAGTATTTTCAAAGGATTGATGGCTCCCATCTCTTTTACCACATCGCCGAATGTGAGCTCAAGCCTGTGTGCCGAGCAGTTATATTAGGGAAGAGGGCCTGGAGCTTTGTTGCTACTCCGCTCTTGTGTCCCAGCATGACAGACGCACCACCACACGTAATTCCAATGAGGGTTTTGGAGAGAAAGTCCTCAGTAAACTTTACACCCTCTAATGCAGATTACGGACAATTCCCCCAGCTGACAAGTCCTCCAGTTCCACAAGATCAACAAAAATGTTTGCCGGTACATCCATATCTGCCAGCCGAAGTCTGATGCTACAGTAGTAGCCTCATCGAGCATTAGGCTGATTTTTTGGAGAGCACTGTGCTGTTCTTTCAAATAGTTTTCACTTCATTTCGGATGAAATATGTTGCTGTATGTTGTACGCAAGCAACATTTAAGTGGAGAATTCTCCCCAAAATAATCTAACCGAACCGACCACAAATGGGTGACTGGCCCCCTGCCCTCATTGTCCCCTCATAAGGCTTCAGTGCCTAATGGTTATCTCCTGTTAAGAGCTGTTCAAGGCTACAGATACTTACTGTAGCCTATAAAATGCATCCCTCTCTCCACCCTTCCCTGAAGTAAAGCTGGATTGCATGAGCAATCGAACATAATAGGATAAGTGAAAGCAAGTGTTCAACTATATCGCTTTCTGGGATTGGATGCAGGGGAGGACGCAATACAATGTCGTTACTCGTGTAGCTAATTACAGTGTTACAACACCGGTATAACAGCAACTGAAAGTGTTACCAGGGCATTCAACCAGGACACCAGATCTGCCAACAACACCTTCATAGAGGTCCCTCTCCAGACACACACAGACACACACACCCTCTAGCCTCTTCACCTTGGTCACATGGTCTCTGACCTCTAGTCATTAGAGAAAGTAATTTGTCAGGGAGTGCTGAACGAAAGACTTTCCCGAATGGAACTGGGAAGGTTGCAGAGACCGAAGCATGGAAGAGTCAACAAAGCACGGTGCCGTTAAGATCAGTAATGTACAGAAAAGCCTTAGCTCAACGCAGACTTACTTAATACTGTATACTACTGGCCCAATTGGCACATTTATATTGGCTGATATGAATACAGGGTTTATTACCCATTAACCCTCCATTACTAGAAGTAACCACTGATCACTAACCACTTATCTGTCAGGATAGTGAAAGCTTTATTGTGGAATCCTTATTTTGATCTATCATGGCTCTATTGGATATAGTAGGGATCCCTACTGTGTTAGATCAGTGATTAGGACGAGGGAAAAATGCAATGCCACGGTATACAGTCGAATCGATAAGTGCAAACTCATGGCAGTACAGAAGCTGTAGCATTTATCAGGAATCAACAGTATTATTTTGTTATTATAAGTCCTGGGGGATTACAGTAGGACTGTAGGTGCCCTGTTCACTGCCTGGCTGTTTTATAAGAAGGTCGTTCCATTTGATTTCAATCACTTTTTGACCGCACCCCTTTTTGTTTGAACGAAACCTTCCCATACATATTTGCCCACGGTAGAAATGGTCAGAAGTGACATTTTTGGTATCAGAATGCCAAAACATTCAGGAGATAGAGGTGCTCAAAATTGAACCATTATGCATACTAGGGTTGGGCGGCATCCAGATTTTCATACCTTCATACCGTTTCTGTACCTTACCGGGGTATACGGTATTCGCGGCAGTGCACACACTACACTACATTACCAAAAGTATGTGGACATCTCATTCCAAAATCACGGGCATTAATATGGAGTTGGTCCCCCCTTTGCTGCTGTAACAGCCTCCACTCTTCTGGGAAGGCTTTCCACTAGATGTTGGAACATTGCTGCGGGGACTTGCTTCCATTCAGACACAAGAGCATTAGGGAAGTCGGGCAATGATGTTGGGCGATTTGGCCTGGCTCGAGGTCGGTGTTCCAATTCCTCCCAAAGGTGTTTCGATAGGGTTAAGGTTAGGGCTCTGTGCAGGCCAGTAAAGTTCTTCCACACCTATCTCGACAAACCATTTCTGTATGGACCTCGCTTTGTGCACAGGGGCATTGTCATGCTGAAACAGGAATGGGCCTTCCCCAAACTGTTGCCACAAAGTTGGAAGCACAAAATAGTCTAGAACATAATTGTATGCTGTAGCATTAAGATTTCCCTTCACTGGAACTAAGGGGCCTAATCCAAACCATGAAAAACAGCCCCAGACCATTATTCCCTCTCCACCAAACTTTACAGTTGGCACTATGCATTGGGGCAGGCATTCTCCTGGCATCCGCCAAACCCCGATTTGTACGTCAGACTGCCAGATGGTAAAGTGTGATTCTTCATTCCAGAGAACGCGTTTCCACTGCCCCAGAGTCCAATTGTGGCAAGCTTTACACCACTCCAGCTGATGCTTGGCATTGCGCATGGCAATCTTAGGCTTGTGTGCGGCTGCTCGGCCAAGGAAGCCCATTTTATGAAGCTACCGCCCAACAGTTCTTGTGCTTATGTTGCTTCCAGAGGAAGTTTGGAATTCGGTGGTGTTGCAACCGAGGACAGACGATTTATATGCGCTACGCACTTCAGATCTCGGCGGCCCTGTTCTGTGAGCTTTTGTGGCCTACCACTTCGCGGTTGAGCCGTTGTTGCTCCTAGATGTTTCCACCTCACAATAATAGCACTTCCAGTTGACCAGGGCAGCTCTAGCAGGGCAGACATTTGGCGACCTGACTTGTTGGAAAGGCGGCATCCTATGACGGTGCCACATTGAAAGTCACTGAGCTAGCTCTTCATTAAGGCCATTTTACTGCCAATGTTTGTCTATGGAGATTGCATGGCAGTGTGCTCGATTTTGTACACCTGTCAGCAATGGGTGTGGCTGAAATAGCTTTGAAGGGGTGAAGGGGTGTTTGAAGGGGTGTCCACATACTTCTGTATAAATAGTGTATTTCTTTTCAAATTTATTATTATTATTATTTTTAAATATGCATGCTAACAAAGTACTACTGAATTCCCATAGCAGACGCTAGCTAAATGGTAGCAAGTGCAAGCGAACATTAAACAAATTGCAATGACTAAAGACACCCCAGCTCATGAAGTTGTATAACTATCTCAAATGGTTTGCTGCACTCACAAAACAAATATCAGACAGCAGGGAACTTAATCCAGGAGTGGATTGGCTGTCTCTTGCTGTAACCAAGAAGCTTTATCTTTTAAGCTCGTGATTTATCTTGCAAGTTAGCAAACCAAATGCATTGCTGGAGACCTTTTTTTTGTTGGCACATCTTAGATAGTGAAACTTACATATTGAACAAAAATATAAACAGAACTTGCAGCATTTTCAACCATTTTGCATTTTCAACAATAAAAAAATTATCTATGGATTATGAATCTATGGATCTATGGATTTCACATGACTGAGCAGGGGCGCCGCCTTGGGTGGGCGCCTAAAAAAAAAAAACTCTGGGAGGGCTTTTTTTACAGATAGAAATACTCCTCAGTTTCATCAGCTGTCCTGGTGGCTTGTCTCAGACAATCCCGCAGGTGACGAAGCCGGATGTGGAGGTCCTGGGCTGGTGTGGTTACACATGGTCTGCGGGTGTGAGGCCAGATGGACGTACTGCCAAATTCTCTAAACCAACGTTGGAGGAGGCTTATGGTAGAGAAATGAACATTACACTCTCTGGAAACAGCTCTGGTAGACATTCCTGCAGTCAGCATGCTAATTGCATGCATTCTCAAAACTTGAGACATCTGTGGCATTATGCTGTGTGACAAACTGCACATTTTACTGGCCTTTTATTGTCCCCAGCATAAGGTGCACCTGTGTAATGTTTAATCAGCTTCTTGATATACCACACCTGTCAGGATGTATTATCTTGTCAAATGAGAAATGCTCACTAACAGGGATGTATACAAATTTGTGCACAGAATTTGAGAGAAATTGGCTTTTTGTGCATTTGGAACGTTTCTGGGATCTTTTATTTCAGCTCATGAAACAGGGGACCAACACTTTACATGTTGCAATTATGTTTTTGTTTGGTATAGTTATAAGATATTTAGCTGGCGAACGTTAGTAGTGAATTTCAAGTGTAACTTGATCCGCTCTCTAGCGCTGCGCAACAGTGGGTCATCACGTCATGAAAGCTTCCGTTTGCACCGTGTGCTCTTTCTCTCCTACTATGTGACTGGCTCAATCAGCTGCTTTGGGGAACAGTTAAAAAAAAATGACACAACAGCTGAAATGAGGAACATGATCTGCTTTGTCTTTTCACCTAGGGCACAAGTTGACTGCAGGGATTCATTTGAAAATATTCAATATATTCACATTCATGAAAAAATAAGCTAAACATTGTTTGAGCTATTGAAAATCCTACTGTGGGTATTTAAAAATACCCTGGTATACGGTATATACATTATACCGCCCAAGTCTAATGCGTACCCTACTATACCATGAGACTTCTGTCTTCATCACTGGAAAAGATTAACGGTTGCATTTGGTAGTTAAAAAACCTTTTAACCTTAAATTATCCCCCCAAAAACGTGTAAACTGCATAATTTTTTAAAAACGCTAATTTACATAATTTGAGGTACGTGTGTTGTGCCCGCCAACTGTTGAGACACAGCATACTCTTAAATACAGGGTGGGTGTAATTTCAATATAGTTCATAGAATGGACCTATCCGTTCAGAGCACTGCGATTTAGCTGGTACGCCATTGACATGTTAAATTGAATTGACATTTTTACTTCCAACTACTACCACAATGATGGCCGCCGGTCCACCCACTGTCAAAGGTCAATGGGAATGTATATTATATTATCTATATTTCTATGATTTCAAATCAGATGAATATGGAGATTATGAATATGGAGATGTGTCAATGTTTGATTTAGTTTGATTTTATGCAGTATGTTTTGATCTATATATAGCCTGCCCAGGGACTGTGGACGACAGCTTACTAGCCAATTCCGAAACTATACTGTGTGAGATGTTGATTATCGTACTTCTGTGGTAATGTGTCTGATTTTAATATCCTCCGTGAGCAGTTTGGATAACAAATTCCCCCTCCCTGTAGATTCCACATGACCCGTGTGTTTCAGTGTGTAGTGGAGGTGTTGTGTGTTTGTGTCTGTGAGTTTATTTTTCTGCGTTTGGTTCTCTGCGTGTGTGTTTCTATATATATGTGTGTGTGTGTGTGTGTGTGTTTATTTCTCTGTTAGTGTGTGTCCCTCAAGGTGTTATGTTAGTGTAGTTGTTAATGAACTCCTCTGGGTTCATCAGACAATGTTTCTGTTGCAGAATAACTTCCTGTCAGGCCGCGTGGGCCTCCCTCACACTTCCTGTTCTCTTCCTGTTTCTGAAGCTGCTGAGCAACTCTCTGTTGTCAGCGCATGCAACAGTGCGCACACAGTCAGAGCATTATTTGAATGTTCACAGGTTTTGAAAGACCGTCTGTTGAGAGTCAGTTGGATCATTTGCATCCTATTGATATCAGATGTCATCCCAGTCAATCAGGTTACCTAAAAAGAGAGGGCTTTTTCAAAGCCATTTAATTTCTTAAAAGATACAGTTTACAGACCATCTCACATTCAGATCTGACTTTTACATTGATTCACACAGACTCAGTTGTCATTAGGTTATGTGGAATGTAGCCTTTCAGATCACGATATATGTAGCCCAGGCCTAGATATTTGAGCAATAAGGTCCGAGCTGGTGTGGTATATTTAAGCAATAAGGCACCTCGGGTTTTGTGGTATATGGTCAATATATCACGCCTAAGGGCTGTTCTTACGCACAACGCATCGCGGAGTGTCTGGATACAGGCCTTAGCCGTGGTATTTATTTTTTACCTTTATTTAACTAGGCAAGTCAGTTAAGAACAAATTCTTATTTACAATGACGGCCTAGGAACAGTGGGTTAACTGCCTGTTCAGGGGCAGAACGACAGATTTGTACCTTGTCAGCCCGGTATATTGGCCATATACTGGGTACCAACGTAATTAGAGCAGTAAAAATAAATGTTTTGTCATACCCGTGGTATACGTTCTGATATACCACTGTTGTCAGCCAGTCAGCATTCAGTGCTCAAACCACCCAGTTTATAATGGCCAATATACCACGCCTAACGGCTGTTCTTATGCATGACGCAAAGCAGACTGCCTGGATACAGCCTTTAGCAGTGGTATATTGGTCATATAGCACAAACCCCTGAGGTGTCTTGCCTTATTGCAATTATAAACCGGTTACCAACATACAGTATATCACAAAAGTGAGTACACCCCTCACATTTTTGTAAATATTTGAGTATATCTTTTCATGTGACAACACTGAAGAAATTACACTTTGTTCCAATGTAAAGCAGTGACTGTACAGCTTGTATAACAGTGTAAATTTGCTGTCCCCTCAAAATAACTCAACACACCGCCATTAATGTCTAAACCGCTGGCAACAAAAGTGAGTACACCCCTAAGTGAAAATGTCCAAATTGGGCCCAATTAGCCATTTTCCCTCCCCGGTGTCATGTGACTCGTTAGTGTTACAAGGTCTCAGGTGTGACTGGGGAGCAGGTGTGTTAAATTTGGTGTCATCCCTCTCACACTCCCTCATACTGACTGGTCACTGGAAGTTCAACATGGCACCTCATGGCAAAGAACTCTCTGAGGATCTGAAAAAAAGAATTGTTGCTCTACATAAAGATGGCCTGGGCTATAAGAAGATTGCCAAGACCCTGAAACTGAGCTGCAGCATGGTGGCCAAGACCATACAGCTGTTTAACTGGACAGGTTCCACTCAGAACAGGCCTCACCATGGTTGACCAAAGAAGTTGAGTGCACGTGCTCAGCGTCATATCCATATCTATTGGGAAATAGACGTATGAGTGCTGCCAGCATTGCTGCAGAGGTTGAAGGGGTGGGGGGGTCAGCCTGTCAGTGCTCAGACCATACGTCGTACACTGCATCAAATTGGTCTGCATGGCTGTCGTCCCAGAAGGAAGCCACTTCTAAAGATGATGCTCAAGAAAGCCCGCAAACAGTTTGCTGAAGACAAGCAGACTAAGGACATTGATTACTGGAACCATGTCCTGTGGTCTGATGAGACCAAGATAAACTTATTTGGTTCAGATGGTGTCAAGCGTGTGTGGCGGCAACCAGGTGAGGAGTACAAAGACAAGTGTGTCTTGTCTACAGTCAAGCATGGTGGTGGGAGTGTCATGGTCTGGGGCTGCATGAGTGCTGCCGGCACTGGGGAGCTACAGTTCATTGAGGGAACCATGAATGCCAACATGTACTGTGACATACTGAAGCAGAGCTTGATCACCTCCTTTCGGAGACTCAGCTTCAGGGCAGTATCCCAACATGATAACGACCCCAAACACACCTCCAAGACGACCACTGCCTTGCTAAAGAAGCTGAGGGTAAAGGTGATGGACTGGCCAAGCATGTCTCCAGACCGAAACCCTATTGAGCATCTGTGGGGCATCCTCAAACGGAAGGTGGAGGAGTGCAAGGTCTCTAACATCCACCAGCTCCGTGATGTTGTCATGGAGGAGTGGAAGAGGACTCCAGTGGCAACCTGTGAAGCTCTGGGGAACTCCATGCTCAAGAGGGTTAAGGCAGTGCTGGAAAATGATGGTGGCCACACAAAATATTGACACTTTGGGCCCAATTTTGACATTTTCACTGATTAACATATTTTTATTCAAAACATTATTTTGATACATTTATTCATACTATTTCATCCTTCAGCAAGATACAGTCCTGACACAAATCTAGGATTGCTACCCAACTCAGCTGGTCATTCGTTCTATCGGTTCAGTTGCCAGAGACACAACCCAGTCGTTCAGTCTTTGTTCTGTATCTATGGACGCGACCCAGTAGTTTGTTCTAAAATGTTCCATTGCCATACTGGTAGGCAACGTTCGTATCCTTGCTTGCTAGCTAGCCAACTACGGCTAATTTACAGTTACGTCAAATAGTGCAGTCAGAATAACAGTAGCTGCATTTGCATTTGTGGCAACCTGTGAAGCTCTGGTGAACTCCATGCCCAAGAGGGATAAGGTAGTGCTGGAAAATGATGGTGGCCACACAAAATATTGACACTTTGGGCCCAATTTGGACATTTTCACTTAGGGGTGTACTCACTTTTGTAGCCAGCGGTTTAGACATTAATGGCTGTGTGTTGAGTTATTTTGAGGGGACAGCAAATTTACACTGTTATACAAGCTGTACACTCACTGCTTTACATTGTAGCAAAGTGTCATTTCTCCAGTGTTGTCACATGAAAAGATATACTCAAATATTTACAAAAATGTGAGGGGTGTACTCACTTTTGTGATATACTGTACATATAACAGTAAACAAGTAGTTTTGCGTCATACCCATGGTAAATTGTGTGAAACATTTGTGTTTTGTTTTCACCTTTCATTTATGCACTTTCTTGCACTATGCATTTTGGGGCACCATGATGTTTTAATAAATATCTTTATTTTGCATTCAAGCCTCAGTTTTGAACAGCGTGCGGGTCTCCATCTCTTCATATATTGTCTAAGATACTCACTACTGAAATGCTGTTTCAGCCAATCGGCATCGAAGACCCAAACTACCTGGTTTATATATATATATATATACCCCTTGACTTTTTCCAGAGTTTATGTTACAGCCTGATTCTAAAATTGATGAGAAAAACATGTATTTATTAACATGTTTAAAAAAATACATTTAACATCTACACACAATACCCCATAATGACAAAGTGACAACAGGTTTTTTGAAATGTTTGTAAATGTATTATTAAAAAAAATAATAAAAAAATGTATTTACATAATTATTCAGAAACTTTGCTATGAGACTCAAAATTGAGCTCAGGCGCATCCTGTTTCCATTGATCATCCTTGAGATGTTTCTACAACTTGATTGGAGTCCACCTGTGGTAAATTCATTTGATTGGACATGATTTGGAAAGGGAAACACCTGTCTATATAAGATCCCACCGTTGACAGTGCATGTCAGAGCAAAAACCAAGCCATGAGGTTGGAGGAATTGTCCATAGAGCTCCCAGACACAATTGTGTCTAGGCACCGATCTGAGGAAGATTACCAAGAAATGTCTGCAGCATGGAAGGTCCCCAAGAACACAGTGGCCTCCATAATTCTTAAATAGAAGAAGTTTGGAACCACCAAGACTCTTCCTAGAGCTGGCCGTATGGCCAAACTGAGCAATCGGGGGAGAAGGGCCTTGGTCAGGGAGGTGATCAAGAACCTGATGGTCACTCTGACAGAGCTCCAGAGTTCCTCTGTGGAGATGGGAGAACCTTCCAGAAGGACAACCATCTATGCAGTACTCCACCAATCAGGCCTTTATGGTAGAGTGGCCAGACGGAATCCACTCCTCAGTAAAAGGCACATGACAGCCCACTTGGAGTTTGCCAAAAGGCACCTAAAGGACTCAGAACACGAGAAACAAGATTCTTTGGTTTATTGAAACCAAGAGTGAACTGCTGAATGCCAAGCGTCATGTCTGGAGGAAAACTGGCACCATCCCTACGGTGAAGCATGGTGGTAGCAGCATCATGCTGTGGGGATGTTTTTCAGTGGCAGGGACTGGGAGACTTGTCAGGATCGAGGGGAAAGGTAAACGGAGCAAAGTACAGCGAGATCCTTGATGACAATCTGCTCCAGAGCGAGGGTTCACCTTCCAACAGGACAATGACCCTAAGCACACAGCCAAGACAATGCAGGAGTGGCTTTGAGACAAGTCTCTGAATGTCCTTGAGTGGCCCAGCCAGAGCCCGGACTTGAACCCGATCGAACATCTATGGAGAGACCTGAAACTAGCTGGTTGGCACTCCCCATTGAACCTGACAGAGCTTGAGAGGATATGCAGAGAATAATGGGAGAAACCCCCCAAATACAGGTGTGCCAAGCTTGAAGCGCCATTCCCAAGAAGACTTGAGGCTGTAATCGCTGCCAAAAGTGCTTCAACAAAATACTGAGTAAAGTGTCCGAATAGTTATGTAAATGTGATATTTCAGTTGGTTAATTTTTTTTGTGTGTCAAATTGAAAAAAAAAAACTGTTTTTGCTTTGTCATTACGGGGTATTGTGTGTTGATGAGAGAGAAACTATTCAATCCATTTTTAGAACAAGGCCGTAACGTAACTAAATGTTGAGAAAGTCAACGGGTCTGAATAGTTTCCAAATGCCCTGTAGACTCACTTATCAGAATGTAAGAGAATCACTTATATTGTCGAGAGGATGTATGCATTTGAATGACCTGTTGATGAGTGTGAGGTTACACCCAGCTGTGTAGCATGGTGGTGGTGGTGGTGGTGGGGCAGTTCTTTAGGACAGAAGACCGTTATCTGTGGATTGGCTAGCTCAGCACAAAGAACTGCAGCTAGTTAATGACATCAGAGCCATTCACTGTCTGCTGTGGTCCCTCTGGCCTGAAAAGAAGGAGAGAGGGGGTGATAAAGGGAAGGAAATAGAATAGGTGAGCGGGGGGAGTGAAAATGTGGGGAGGTGCTCTGTTCAACTCTCTCAAAGAGTGCAGTGTATAAAGTCAGAACATCTGCTGTCTCAGCCACTGCCTGTCACCAAGGGAGTACCCCAAGGCTTGATCCTGACCCCACACTCTTCTCAATTTACATCAACAACATAGCTCAGGCAGTAGGAAGCTCTCTCATCCATTTATATGGAGATGATAGTCTTATACTCAGCTGGCCCCTCCCTGGATTTTGTGTTAAACGCTCTACAACAAAGCTTTCTTAGTTTCCAAAAAGCTTTCTCTGCCCTTAACCTTGTTCTGAACACCTCCAAAATAAAGGTAATGTGGTTTGGTAAGAAGAATGCCCCTCTTCCCACCAGTGTGATTACTAGCTTGAGATAGTCACCTCATACATGTACTTGGGAGTATGGCTAGATGGTGCACTGTCCTTCCATCAGCACATATCAAAGCTGCAGGCAAAGGTTAAATCTAGACATGGTTTCCTCTATCGTAATTGCTTCTCTTTCACCCCAGCTGCCAAACTAACCCTGATTCAGATGACCATCCAACCCATGCTAAATTACGGAGATGTAATTTATAGATCGGTAGGTAAGGTTGCTCTCGAGCGGCTAGATGTTCTTTATCAATCGGCCATCAGATTTGCCACCAATGCTCCTTATAGGACACATCACCGCACTCTATGCTCCTCTGTAAACTGGTCATCTCAGTATACACGCTGCAAGTTGATGCTTATTTATAAAACCCTCTCAGGCCTCACTCCCCCCTATTTGAGATACCAACTGCAGCTCTCATCCTCCACATACAACACCCGTTCTGCCTGTCGCATTCTGTTAAAGGTCCCCAAAGCACACACGTCCCTGGGTCGCTCCTCTATTCAGTTTGCTGCAGCTAGCGACTGGAACGAGCTGTAAAAAACACTCAAACTGGACAGTTTTATCTCCATCTCTTTATTCAAAGACTTAATCATGGACACTCTTACTGACAGTTGTGGCTGCTTCGTGTTTACCTTCTTGCCCTTTGTGCTGTTGTCTGTGCCCAATAATGTTTGTACCAGGCTTTGTGCTGCTGCCATGTTGTGTTGCTACTATGCTGTGTTGTCATGTGTTGCCGCCATGCTATGTTGTCTCTCTTTATGTAGTGTTGTGGTGTCTCTCTTGTCGTGATATGTGTTTTGTCCTATATTTTTTAAAATATATATTTTACATTTTTAATCCCAGCCCCCATTCTCGCTGGAGGCCTTTTTGCCTTTCGGTAGGCCGTCATTGTAAATAAGCATTTGTTCTTAACTGACTTGCCTAGTTTAAGAGGAAATAAAAATAAAGAGGAGAGTGAGCACTGTGTGTTTAAAGAATAGACAGAGCGGGGCAGGGAGGTTAGAGGGAGAGAGAGTCAATTGTGGATGTCCTCTTTTGTGTAACTGTTGCTGCTCTCTTGGTTGCGAGTCCCTGTTAGGAAGAAAGGATTGGTTGTCACAGATTTTTTTTTTGAAATGGGAAATATAGAAGAGTGATAGAAAGAAGGAAGTGTCCTCCACAAAGGGGACAGTGTAGAAAGTAAACATCAGTCCTCAGTTTTTTTTTTTTTTTTGGTGTGCTTTGCGTGTCGCATTCTGTATCCAACGTGTGCTAACGTTGTACGTGTGTCGGCCAATTGAATGAGCGTCAATGTGTTGCGTGTATAATTTTGAGGCTCGCAGCTGCACCCAATCGCTGGTTCTTCCAAACAGAGAACCTACTTAGAGAAAGATTAAAGACAGTTGCCTCTTGAGGGTCTAGGCCTCAGGTGTAGAGTCTAATCTAGAACCACAGAAGTATCAGGAGACTTAAATGGGTTCATGATTTTCCAGAGATGGGTTCATGATTTTCTCCTCTGTTCTATTTTACTGTGTCTGACTGTCACTCTGTTATATGCTATAAAAGTGACAAGCCATTTACCAAGAAGTAGCCTTGTAGTTTTTGAACTTTGTAGGCTTTTTGAATGTTTTTCAATGGACAAAAACATAACGGTTTTCAAGCCAAATACTTCAGGTTGGGCACTTGCAGAAGTAAATTAATCCACAAACGCAAATATATTTTTTTATACATCAAAAATTCCAGTGTGTCAGAAGTTTACATACACTAAGTTGACTGTGCCTTTAAACAGCTTGGAAAATTCCAGAAAATTATGTCATGGCTTTAGAAGCTTCTATTAGGCTAATTGACATCATTTGAGTCAATTGGAGGTGTACCTGTGGATGTATTTCAAGGCCTGCCTTCAAACTTAGAGCCTCTTGCTTGACATCATGGGAAAATCAAAAGAAATCAGCCAAGACCTCAGAAAAAAATTTGTAGACCTCCACAAGTCTGGTTCATCCTTGGCAGCAATTTCCAAATGTCTGAAGGTACCACGTTCATCTGTACAAACAATAGTACGCAAGTATAAACACCATGGGACCAGGTAGCCGCCATAACGCTTAGGAATGAGACGCTTTCTGTCTCTTAGAGATGAATGTACTTTGGTGCGAAAAGTGCAAATCAATCCCAGAACAACAGCAAAGGACCCTGTGAAGATGCTGGAGGAAACAGGTACAAAAGTATCTATAGCCACAGTAAAAGGAGTCATATATAGACATAACCTGAAAGGCCACTAAGCAAGGAAGAAGCCACTGCTCCAAAACCGCCATAAAATAGCCAGACTACGGTTTGCAACTGCACATGGGGACAAAGATCGTACTTTTTGGAGAAATTTACTCTGATTTGATTAAACAAAAATGGAATTGTTTGGCCACAATGACCATCGTTATGTTTGGAGGAGAAAGGGGGAAGCTTGCAAGCCGAAGAACACCACCCCAACCGTAAAGCACAGGTGTGGCAGCATCATGTTGTGGAGGAGCTTTGCTGCAGGAGGGACTGGTGCACTTAACAAAATAGATGGCATCATGAGGTAGGAAAATTATGTGGATTTATTGAAGCAACATCTCAAGACATCAGTCAGGAAGTTAAAGCTTGGTCACAAATGGGTCTTCCAAATGGACAATCACCCAAAGCATACTTCCAAAGTTTTGTCAAAATGGCTTAAGGACAACAAAGTCAAGGTATTGGAGTGGCCATCACAAAGCCCTGACCTCAATCCTATAGAAAATGTGTGGGCAAAACTGAAAAAGCGTGATCGAGCAATGAGGCCTACAAACCTGACTCAATTTACACCAGCTCTGTTAGGAGGAATGGGCCAAAATTCACCCAACTAATTGTGGGAAGCTTGTGGAAGGCTACCCAAAACGTTTGACCCAAGTTAAACAATTTTAAGGCAATGCTACCATATACTAATTGAGTGTATGTAAACTTCTGACCCACTGGGAATGTGATGAAAGAAATTAAACTGAAATAAATCATTCTCTCTACTATTTTTTTGGACATTTCACATTCTTAAAATAAAGTGGTGATCCTAACTGACCTAAGACAGGGCATTTTTACCAGGATTAAATATCAGGAATTGTGAAAAACTGAGTTTAAATGTATTTGGCTAAGGTGTATGTAAACTTCCGACTTCACCTGTGTGTGTGTGTGTGTGTGTATATGTATGTGTATATATATATATATATATATATATATATATATATATATATATATATATATACACACACACAGTTGAAGACGGAAGTTTATCGTGTATATATACACTGAAGTTTATCAGTGTGTATGTATGTATGTATGTATGTATGTATGTATGTATATATGTGTATATGTATGTATGTATGTATATATGTATATATGTGTATATGTGTATATATATGTATATATGTATATATATATATATATATATATATGTATATATGTATATATATATATATATATGTATATATGTATATATATATATATATATATATATATATATATGTATATATATATATATATATATATGTATATGTGTAACTCCAAGTCAATCACACTTCTGTGAAATCAAACTGTCCACTTAGGAAGCAACACTGATTGACAATACATTTTACGTGCTGTTGTGCAAATGGAATCGACAACAGGTGGAAATTATAGGCAATTAGCAAGACACCCCCAATAAAGGAGTGGTTCTGCAGGTGGTGACCACAGACCACTTCTCAGTTCCTATGCTTCCTGGCTGATGTTTTGGTCACTTTTGAATGCTGGCGGTGCTTTCACTCTAGTGGTAGCATGAGACGGAGTCTACAACCCACACAACTGGCTCAGGTAGTGTAGCCTATCTAGGATGGCACATCAATGCGAGCTGTGGCAAGAAGGTTTGCTGTGTCTGTCAGCGTAGTGTCCAGAGCATAGAGGCGCTACCAGGAGACAGGCCAGTACATCAGGAGACGTGGAGGAGGCCGTAGGAGGGCAACAACCCAGTAGCAGGACTGCTACCTCCGCCTTTGTGCAAGGAGGAGCAGGAGGAGCACTGCCAGAGCCCTGCAAAATGACCTCCAGCAGGCCACAAATGTGCATGTGTCTGCTCAAACGGTCAGAAACAGACTCCATCAGGGTGGTATGAGGGCCCGACGTCCACAGGTGGGGGTTGGGCTTACAGACCAACACTGTGCAGGACGTTTGGCATTTGCCAGAGAACACCAAGATTGGCAAATTGGCCACTGGCGCCCTGTGCTCTTCACAGATGAAAGCAGGTTCACACTGAGCACATGTGACAGAGTCTGGAGACGCCGTGGAGAACGTTCTGCTGCCTGCAACATCCTCCAGCATGACCGATTTGGCGGTAGGTCAGTCATGGTGTGGGGTGGCATTTCCATGTGCTCGCCAGAGGTAGCCTGACTGCCATTAAGTATCGAGATGAGATCCTCAGACCCCTTGTGAGACCATATGCTGGTGCGGTTGGCCCTGGGTTCCTCCTAATGCAAGACAATGCTAGACCTCATGTGGCTGGAGTGTGTCAGCAGTTCCTGCAAGAAGAAAGCATTGATGCTATGGACTGGCCCGCCCGTTCCCCAGACCTGAATCCAATTGAGCACATCTGGGACATCATGTCTCGCTCCATCCACGAACGCCACGTTGCACCACAGACTTTCCAGGAGTTGGCGGATGCTTTAGTCCAGGTCTGGGAGGAGATCCCTCAGGAGACCATCCGCCACCTCATCAGGCCAGGTGTTGTAGGGAGGTCATACAGGCACGTGGAGGCCACACACACTACTGAGCCTCATTTTGACTTGTTTTAAGGACATTACGTCAAAGTTGGATCAGCCTGTAGTGTGGTTTTCCACTTTAATTTTGAGTGTGACTCCAGATCCAGACCTCCATGGGTTGATAAATTTGATTTCCATTGATCATTTTTGTGTGATTTTGTTGTCAGCACATTCAACTATGTAAAGAAAAAAGTATTTAATAAGAATATTTCATTCATTCAGATCTAGGATGTGTTATTTTAGTGTTCCCTTTATTTTTTTGAGCAGTGTAAAAGGTGGTGATATAATCATCAAGCCCATTCAAAAGATTAAGGGACATGACCCGGAAGTAAACATAAGGGGAGGTTACTTTCCCAGGGTATAGGGCTGCTAGGACAGGACAGGATGGAATGGCCTACCCTCCTTTATTTAAATTAATTCTCTCTCTTTCTCCTATCTCCCTCTCTCACTTTGTGTGTGTGTGTATATACATAGAAATTTAACTTGTAAGCAAGTCAAACGAAACAAAGTGCAGCTAGTTTGCTGTCTTTCCAGCTTCAGTTTGAAGTGATTGTGTTAGCTATGTTGTTGGCTAGCTCCTCTGAACAACAGTGTCCTGACGAGAGAGCACATTTTCTATGCCAGGCAAAATCGCACCTCATTGGCTCATTTGTTATGGATGTATCCAAATAAATGTCACTAGAAAACAGCTGAAACAAATGCAAATGCAGCTACTGTTATTCTGACTGCACTATTTGACGTAACTGTAAATTAGCCGTAGTTGGCTAGCTAGCAAGCAAGGATACGAACGTTGCCTACCAGTATGGCAATGGAACATTTTAGAACAAACTACTGGGTCGCGTCCATAGATACAGAACAAAAAGACTGAACGACTGGGTTGTGTCTCTGGCAACTGAACCGAATGACCAGCTGAGTTGGGTAGCAATCCTAGATTTGTGTCGGGACTGTATCTTGCTGAAGGATCAAATAGTATGAATAAATGTATCAAAATAATGTTTTTAATGAAAATATGTTAATCATGATTTGAATATATTGTAGAACAGATCTACTGCTTCTTAGACTTGCTTTCAATGAGAATGACAGCTCTATAAATCACATTTCTAAATGAATTTGATTTGGTCACCCCAAAAGTTACATATTGCAGCTTTAACAAGTAATATTTGTTTTTCTAAAAAAGATAGGGGTAAAAATGTAAGAGGGCAATCCATAAGCGCAGACAAAGGATATCCTCTGCATGGAGGAATGGTCTACGATCAACCTCATGAAACAGTTTAGGAAAAGGTTCAGTGCCATTATCCTCACATGGTGAGGTATTGAAAGGTATTGAAAACAGGGGTGGCAATCATTTGTATCCTTATCTTTTTTTAGAAGAAAGAAAAAGGTGGTGATATAATTGTCAAGCCCATTTAAAAGATTAAGGGACATGACCAGGAAGTACACGTAAGGGGTTACTTTCACAGGGTGTGGGGCTGCTAGGACAGGACAGGATTGAATGGCCTACCCTCCTTTTATTTAAATGCAGTCTCTCTCTTTCTCCTATCTCCCCCTCTCACTTTCTGTCTCTCTCTCTCTCTGTCTCTCTGTCTCTCTCTTACTCTCAAAGAGACACACACACCTCTCCTTCATGCTCGAGCGGGTGACTCTGGCACTGCGCCGGACTGACCAGGACTTTTTTGGCCCAGCAGGACCTGGCCTCACACGCGCACACACACACACACACCCTTGTTCTCTGGCCTATCTTCACACACACATGCACGCACGCACACACACACACCACATGCAATAACTGTATGTATGCCTGCATTTTTTTCCACTCCACTGAACTCCTCCCCCAACTCAACCCTGACCCAGACAGGCAGACCCCGAGTTCCCCTTCCATCCCTTCCTCCTCCCCCATTCTCTCCACTGCTCCCTCCCCTCTAATCTTCTACTGGTTTCTTATGTAGAGCTGTAGTCTGACAGCAGTGTGACAGTAGGCTGAATGAGCTGGCTCTCTGGCTGTAACAAACACTTTAACAAAATGTGTGCGGGGCAAGGTTGTGCTCAATTCAGAATTTAATTGAGAATGCCTCATTAATTCCATTTCAATTCTTGAATTTGAATTGAAGTAGTCAACAGGGCACAGAGTTGCAATTTGAATGAAATGAAATATAATTGGATCCAATGAAATTCAAATGCCTCTTCAAATATATATTGAGTGTAGCCTATACAAATCTCCATCTTGTACATAAAGCATCAGACATGATGTTATATACTGTAAATGCAAATAAAATATTGATGAAACAATTAGATTTTCAGGACAAACTCTTAAAATGAATGATCAAGGAAAATAAAAACTATATGTGAATATGCTAAGTTATGGGGAAGAATGCATTTTCCAGAATGCATCAGTTTAACCCTTGAGTTGACCCTAAAGCCTTCAAAAAGAAGCTGAACAAATGGTTGGTGGAAATATAATCAGCTATTCTGATTATTTTAACCAACTGAGGTTAAAAGAGT
The DNA here is from genome assembly GCF_057628025.1 of Oncorhynchus mykiss. NCBI lineage: Eukaryota > Metazoa > Chordata > Actinopteri > Salmoniformes > Salmonidae > Oncorhynchus > Oncorhynchus mykiss. Next base: position 32,985,047 of record NC_143028.1, on the reverse strand, counting down.
ATATGAACATTGTTTCCAGAGAAAAGTGAAATATTATTTGGTATCTGGAAGTGTGACTTGTCAGATTCAATTCAAACTAACTAACTCTATGACTGAGTGGAATTTATTTGAATTGCACTGAATTCAATTATTGTTCCTGTCATTTCAAAAATGCAGAATTGAGCACAACCATGGTGTTAGGATGAGGCCAGCTGGTCCATAAGCACCTCCAGCGCTAAGTAGCTTACTTGTTTGCTAGAGCATGTGGATTTGTGTGTGTGTGTGTGTGCATTTTCTTTGTTATTGTGTGTTTGAGTATTTGCTAGTTTTTTAGTTATTGTGTATCTGTGTGGTTTTGAGTGTGCTGCGTTTTTTTCCAGATTGTTGTGTATTAAGCTGACAGAGATATTGTGTGTGATAGAGAGGGATAGAGATATTTGTGTATATTATAGCAAAGCTTGAAAAATACTGATTTCAGCAGAAAATCCTGTCTGTGCCATTGTAGTACACACGGGATTAAAACCCAGCATCTGATCCGAAATAGTACTGCAATACTGGTGCTTGTAGCCAATACCTACATGTAGGTTTTGAATTGCTTGTTTGCTTTGGATATGGCTCATATGTCCCTTTTCCATGCTGATGTGGCGCCGGAGGGGATGGATTCCTTTTTACGGGCTCCTAACCAACTGTGTTATTTTTTTGCATTGTTTGAAACTTATTTTGTACATAATGTTGCTGCTACCGTCTCTTATGACCAAAAAGATATTCTGGATATCAGAACAGCGATTACTCAACTCGACTTGGACAAATATTTTTTTCTTTAATGAGAAGAAAAGACAGAAATACAGGGGGCAGAGATCGAGGTGCCTTGTGAGAATTCGTCGGCAAGGGGATAACTCGCCTCTACCATCTGTTCTTTTGGCCAACGTGCAATCACTGGATAATAAACTGGACGATCTCCGTTCGAGACTATCCTCCCAACGGGACATTACAAACTAATATCTTATGTTTCACCGAGTCGTGGCGACACGGATAATATATACAGTTGACTGGGTTTTCCGTGCATCGGCAGGACAGAACAGCTACGTCTGGTAAGCATTTCGCTACACTCGCATTAACATCTGCTAACCATGTGTATGTGACAAATAAAATTAGATTTTAAGGTGGGGGGGGGGGGTCTATTTGTCAATAACAACTGGTGCATGATGTCTAATATTAAGGAAGTCTCGAGGCATTACTCGCCTGTGGTAGAGTACCTCATTATAAGCTGTAGACCACACTATCTACCAAGAGAGTTCTCATCTCTATTTTTAGTAGCCGTCTATCACCACCACAAACAGAACGCACTCAACAAGCTGTATAAGACCATAAGAAAACAAGAAAATGCTCATCCAGAAGCGGTTACTCCACACACAGAGATGCATACAAAGCTCTCCCTCACTCTCCATTTGGCAAATCTGACCATAATTCTATCCTCGTGCTTACAAGAAAAAACTAAAGCAGGAAGTACCAGTGACTCGCTTAATACGGAAGTTTTCAGATGATATGGATGGTACGCTAGAGGACTATTTTTCTAGCACAAACTAGAAATATATTCCGGGATTCATCCAATGGCATTGAGGAGTATACCACCTCAGTCACCGGCTTCATTAATAAGTGCATTGACGACGTCATCCCCACAGTGACTCTACCTACATATCCCAACCAGAAGCCATGTATTACAGGCAACATCTGCACCAAGCTAAAGGCTAGAGTTGCCGCCTTCTAGGAGCGGGACATTAATCCGGATGCTTATATGAAATCTTGCTATGCACTCAGACGAACCATCAAATAAAGGACTAAGATTGAATCCTACTACACCAGCTCGGATGCTCGTCACATGTGGGACGTCTTTCAAACTCTTATGGACTACAAAAGGAAACCCAGCCGCGAGCTGCCCAGCCTACCAGACGAGCTAAATGCTTTTTATGCTCGCTTCGAGGCAAGTGACACTGAAGCATGAATGAGAGTACCAGCTGTTCTGGACGACTGTGTGATCACGCTCTCCATAGCCGATGTGAGCAAGACCTTTTAAACAGGTCAACATTCACAAGTCTGCGGGGCCAGACGGATTACCAGGACATGTACTCCGAGTATGCGCTGACCAACTGGAAAGTGTCTTCACTGACATTTTCAACCTCTCCCTGACCGAGTCTGTAATACCTACATGTTTTCAAGCAGACCACCATAGTCTCTGTGCCTAAGAAAGCCAAGGTAACTTGCCTAAATGACTACCGCCCCGTAGCACTCATGTCGGTAGCCATGAAGTGCTTTGAAAAGCTCCACAGATGACACAATTTCAATCAAACTCCACACTGCCCTTTCCCACCTGGACAAAAGGAACACCTATGTGAGAATGACGGCCCGCCCCCAGGTGGTAAAGGTAGGCAACAACACATCTGCCACACTGATCCTCAACACTGGGGCCCCTCAAGGGTGCGTGCTTAGTCCCCTCCTGTACTCCCTGTTCACCCACGACTGTGTGGCGAAGCATGACTCCCAACACCATCATTACGTTTTTTGACGACAACAGCTATAGACCTGATCACTGACAACGATGAGACAGCCTATAGGGGAGAGGTCAGAGACCTGTCAGTGTGGTGCCAGGACCACAACCTCTCCTTCAACGTGAGCAAGAAAAGGAGCTGATTGTGGACTATGGGAAAAGGAGGGTCGAACAGGCCCCCATTCACGTCGACGTGGCTGTAGTGAGAGTTTCAAGTTTTGGTTTCCACATCACCAACAAACTATCATGGTCCAAATAAACCAAGACAGTCGACAACACCTTTTATCCCTCAGTAGACTGGAAAGATTTGACATGGGTCCCCAGATCCTCAAAAAGTTCTACAGCTGCACCATCGAGAGCATCCTGACCGGTTGCATCACCGCCTGGTATGGCAACTGCTCAGCATCTAAGGCGCTACAGAGGGTAGTGCGTACGGCCCAGTACATCACTGGGGCCAAGGTTTCTGCCATCCAGAACCTATATATCAGGTGGTGTCAGAAAAAAGCCCTAAAAATTGTCAGAGACTCCAGCCACCGTATTCATAGACTGTTCTCTCTGCTACCGCACGACAAGCGGTACCGGAGCGCCAAGTCTAGGCCCAAAAGGCTCCTTAACAGCTTCTACCCCCAAACCATAAGACTGCTGAACAATTAATCAAATGGCCACTCAGACTATTACCTCAATTAACCTGTACCCCCGCAGATTGACTCGGTACCGGTACCCCCTGTATATAGCCTCGTTATTTTATTGTTACTTTTTATTTAATTTTTTTATTCAGTTTATTTAGTAAATATTTTCTTAACTCCATTTCTTGAACTGAATTGTTGGTTAAGGGCTTGTAAGTAAGCATTTCACTGCAAGGTGCAATACCTGTTGTATTCGGCACATGTGACATCACATTTGCTATGACAGACTGTGACGTTTGTATTACACACAGTTGTGTGTATGTCTGTTCGGATGAGTGTGACAGTGAGTATTTTAAGCTGAGGGGCTGAATTTGGAGGTGTGTGTGTGCTGTTCGATGCAGCTTTAGGCACTGACCGGGAGGGAGGCTACGCTAAATCTCCAGACAAGCAGATATACAGGAAGGCTAGCACTTACTCTACCCCCTGGAGAGGGGGTAGAGTAAGTGGAGTTCAAACAAGCGGAGTTTCAAGCTACGAAGGGTCACTGCAGGCTAGACAGCTGCACAAACACTACTGCGTGTGTGACTATCGCACAGATGGGCTTTCAGGCAGATAAGTGTGATTGCGTTTGTTAGAGATGAGAGATATTCTCTTGCTCAGCCAACCAGCCCTCCAGCCATGCCGGTGTGTGTGTGTGTGTGTGTCTATGTATTTGAGCGTTTGTGTCGGTGTGTATCTCTCTTTGTGTGTGTGTGTCTGTTATGGAAGCCAGTCAATGAGGGCAATGGATAGTTTTAATGAAGCCAATCATAGTTATACTGTGCATTCGGAAAGTATTCCACATTTTTGTTACATTACAGCCTTATTCTAAAATTGATTAAATTGTTTTTTCCCCCTCATCATTCTACACTCTATACCCCATAATGACTAAGCAAAACCAGGTTTTTAGACATTTTTGCAAATGTATTACAAATAAAAAATGGAATCACATTTGCATAAGAATTCAGCACTTTTGCTATGAGACTCAGAATTGAGCATCCTGCTTCCATTGATCATCCTTGATGTTACTACAACTTATAGTCTACGTGTGGTAAATTGATTTGATTGGACATGATTTAGAACGGCACACACTTGTCTATGTAAGGTCCCACAGTAGATTGTGCATGTCAGAGCAAAAACCAAGCCACGCGGTTGAAGCAATTGTCCTTAGAGCTCCGAAACATGATTGTGTTCGAGGCACAGATCTGGGGAAGGGTACCAAAACATTTCTGCAGCATTGAAGGTCCCTAAGAACACAGTGGGATCCCATCATTTTTAAATTGAAGAAGTTTGCAACCACCAAGACTCTTCCGAGAGCTCGCCACCCGGCCAAACTGAGCAATCGGTGAGACTTGATCAGGGAGGTGACCAAGAACCCGATGGTCACTCTGACAGAGCTCCAGTTCCTCTGTGGAGATAGGAGAACCTTCCAGAAGGACAACCATCTCTGCAGCACTTGTAGCGTCCAGACATAAGCCACTCCTCAGTAAAAGGCACATGACAGACCGCTTTAAAATTTGCCAAAAGGCACATAAAGGACTCAGACCATGTCAAACAAGATTCTCTGGTCTGATGAAACCAAGATTCAAATCTTTGGCCTGAATGCCAAGCATCACGTCTGGAGGAAACCTGGCACCATCCCTACGGTGAAGCATGGTGGTGGCAGCATCATGCTGTTGGGATGCTTTTCAGAGGCAGTGACTGGGTGACTAGTCAGGATTGAGGGAAAGATGAACGGAGCAAAGTACAGATCCTTGATGAAAACCTGCTCCAGAGCGCTCAGAACCTCAGACTGGGGCGAAGGTTCACCTTCCAACAGGACAACGACCCGACGCACACAGCCAAGACAATGCAGGATTGGCTTCGGAACAAGTCTCTGAATGTTCTTTAGTGGCCTAGTCAGAGCCCGGACTTGTACCCGATCGAACTGCTCTGGAGACCTGAAAATAACTTTGCAGCAATGCTCCCCATCCAACCTGACAGAGCTAGAGAGGATCTGCATAGAAGAATGGAAGAAACTCCCCAAATACAGGTGTGCCAAGCTTGTACCGTCATTCCCAAGAAGACTCGAGGCTGTAATCGCTGCCAATGGTGTTTAAACAAAGTACTGAATAAAGGGTCTGAATACTTATGTAAAAGTTATATTTAATTTGCTAAAATAAATAAAAAAATATGTTTTTGCTTTGTCATTATGGGGTATTGTGTGTAGATTGATGGGAAAAAAAACAATTTAATCCATTTTAGAACAAGGCTGTAATGTAACAAAATGTGGAAAAAGTCAAGGAGTCTGAATAGTTTCCGAATGTAATGTGCCTAACTGTTCACATTCACTGATCATTATAGGGCATACAGTTTATAGGGCAATGTATGATCTCTGTGTGTGTTCCATCTATCTTAGCGATATGCCTTCTGTTACACACACACACACAGATATCTCATTTAGATGTGTGTGTGCGCATTTAGTAACTCTTCAATTAATCGCAGAGTCTTAAATAGCCGCCTGTCCTTTTTTAATAGCCGGACAAAGGCACACATTTCAGCAAGTTAACGGCTGTTTAAAATAAACGCTGGTTATAAATGAATTGTTTACGAGGTAACCATGAACTGTTTAGGGGGTTCAAGTTTGATTTGTTACATTAAATAATTCCGTAATGACTCAAATGTTTTTTGCAATCATCCGTTTTTATCGCCAGTAAGAAACTGCTAGCCATTGACTGCTAACAGCTGAGAACTGCTAGATAACTGGCAAGCACAAAAACAGTCAACTTCGGATGGAATTAAACGATTAACTATGCAAATGATGTGTGCATTAAGGATACAAATGCCTGTTGTGTTCGGTGATTTAAGCAAATATAAACCCGGGCTATCATTGGAAGTTTTACGGTAAGTATTCACACCCCTGAGTCAATCAACATTTGGCTGCGCTTACAACTGTGAGTCTTTCTGGGTAAGACTCTTAAGAGCTTTGCGCACCTGAATTGTATTGCACTACACAGGGAGTATGGTGTCTTTTGAGACCCAGCCATAGACTCAGACTTGGTCTTCCTGTCTGTCTACTGTGTAGAAGGATTGCTCATTTAACGTCCCTCCCTCCACTGCCCTTCCTCCCCCTCTCCCTTCCCCACTTCCCCCTATAGGAGTAATAGACTGAGGCTAGGGGGGTGGGCGGAGGAGTGTGACTGTGTGTGTGTGTGTGTGTAAGGGTTGACCCAGAATCCTGGCTGAATCTGCTGATGTTGCTTTGTGGCTCTACAGACCAGTAGATCAGTTGGGCTACTCCTTCCGCTCCTCAGGGGGCTTGAGTGTGTCTTTCTTTCTTTCAAACCGGGGTTGAATTTATCACCAGGGAAACCAGGGCCCAAAATCATAGTCAGTCTCACCGTAGGAGTGCTGATCTAGGATCAGGTCCCTCATGTCTGTGTAGTCTTAATCATTATGACGACAAACAACAACAAAAAATATCCTAAATTAGCACTCCTACGTGAGATGCTTCTTGAATATGGGCCCAGCTACACCATCAAGTCATTGACACCTAATGGATCAAAATCAGTGCTGGAGACTAAAGAGAGAACCAGCTGTCGAGAATAGAATAGAACCAGCAGTTCTAGAATCCACTACAGTAAAACTATGGCTTGTTGCCATCAGCTTTTGGAACCCACATAGAGCTCTCTTAATGATGTGAATAAAATCCTCTTCCCTGGATGCTGGGATGCTACTTGGCTTAATAGGGTTAAGAGTGAAGAGGGCTACAGCTGTATACACAGCTTCACTGGTTTCTGTATGATAGTGATGACCTGGACATCTGTCTACCTAATCAGTGCTGTTAGACAGACAGTCGAGCTGGCTAATTTACAGATCAGTGGTTTGAGCATTTACTTAGAGGGGGGGGGGGGGGGGGGGGGGGGAGCATAGATAATGCAAATGGGAGAGACCGAGGGAGTAAATTGATGACGACCTCCTTTTGTGATTCCATCTCTTCTTCTTTCAGTCCCCTAGTGAGAGCGATTATAACCAGACACACACCTTTCCCTCCCATCCGCACATGTTTTCTGTTCAGTCTACTCTGTATGTGTGAACTCTACCCAGCCCGCATTCCAACCTGCTCTCGCCCACCCATCCCGGTCTGTCTGTCACCATAGACCTGTGAGAGAGACCTCCACTATCCCAGAGGGTTTAGCCTGATTCTGAACTCTGGGATTCTCTCTTGTTTTTGGCACGATTCTCTTTGATTTTCTTGTCTTATTGTCTGTCCTTTAGAGTGACAAACCCTCACTGCCCCCATCTCTTTCCATGCCTGTCTATTCATGCATTCCTAAGGGAGGTCACATGATCTCTTCTATGTGATTCCAGTGTAGGTGGATGCAGGCTAATCGCTGTATTGTATGTAGAGTGACAGTGGCGGCCTAACGGCGACAGTGAAATGCGTGAGCAGTGCTAATCGCTAAGATGTAGTGTGGCTGTGGTCTCTGAGAGACTAGTTAGCTAGCGGTTGTGTGAAGGGTCTGAAAATTGATCGGGAGATTATGGGGTGTCTGGAGTGTGTGTGTGTGAAGCATTCCTTGTGTCATACATGAAGCGTGTAGAAAGTACATAGCTTTTACTGCAGTCCATAGAGCCAGATTAGTTTGGTGGGTACGTGTGTGCGGTACCAGTCAAAGGCTCCAGGGTTCTCTCTTTAATTGTACTATTTTCTACATTGTAGAATAATAGTGAGGACATCAAAACTATGAAATAACATATGGAATCATGTAGTAACCAGAAAAGTGTTCAGCAAATCAAAATATATTTTATATTTGAGATTGTTCAATCCTTTGCCTTGATGACAGCTTTGCACACTCTTGGCATTCTCTCAACCAGCTTTAAGCGGTAGTTACCTGGAATGCATTTCAATTAGGTGTGCCTTATTAAAAGTGAAATTGTGGAATTTCTTTCCTTCTTAATGCGTTTGGGCCAATCAGTTGTGTTGTGACAATGTAGGGGTGGTGTACAGAAGATAGCCCTATTTGGTAAAAGACCAAGTCCATGTTATGGCAAGAACAGCGCAAATAAGCATTACTTTAAGACACGAAGGTCAGTCAATGCGGAAAATGTGCAGTCTCAAAAACCATCAAGTGCATTGATGAAACTGGCTCTCATGAGGAGCGCCACAGGAATGAGAGTTACCTCTGCTGTAGAGGTACTAAATGACACCAATAAGAATAGGATACTTTATTCTGCCAAGAAACACAAGCAATGGACATTAGACCAGTGGAAATCTGTCCTTTGGTCTGGTGAGTCCAAATTTGATATTTTTGATTCCAGACGCTGTGTCTGTGTGAGACGCAGAGGAGGTGAACGGATGATCTCTGCAGGTGTGGTTCCCCCCGTAAAGCATAGAGGAGGAGGTGTGATGGTGTGGGGGTGCTTTGCTGGTGACAGTTGGATTTATTTAGAATTCAAGGCACACTTAACCAGCATGGCTACCACAGCATTCTGCAGAGATACGCCATCCCATCTGGTTTGCGCTTAGTGGGGGTATCATTTGTTTTTCAACAAGACAATGACCCACAGGACCGTGTGTGTGGGTGTGTTTTTTTATATATTTTTTTATTTGACCTTTTATTTAACTTGGCAAGTCAGTTAAGAACAAATTCTTATTTTCAATGACGGCCTAGGAACAGTGGGTTAACTGCCTGTTCAGGGGTAGAACGACAGATTTGTACCTTGTCAGCTCGGGGATATGAACTTGCAACCTTTCGGTTACTAGTCCAACGCTCTAACCACTAGGCTACCCTGCCGCCCGCGTGCGCGCGCGTGTGTGTGTGTGTGTGCGCGCGCGTGTGTGCGTGTGTGTGCGCGTGTGTGTGCGTGCGTGTGTGTGTTCATAAATCAGTCTTTTGATAGATAAATGGCAGTGTAATCTACCAGAGTGACTGACTGGTGTGTGTGTGTGTAGTGTATCGGGTTCATAAGTCAGTCTTTTGTAGATTGCAGTGCCATGTATCTATCAGAGTGACTGGTGTGTGTGTGTGTGTGTGTGTGTGTGTGTGAATAAACTTCCATTTAATCAAAGCCATGGGTGGAGTACAGTAGAAAAACACAGACTGTATGGCTATAAAGCAGTTCTGATATTGACAGAAAGTCCTAGACAACCTAACCCCTAAGAAGGGGACGCCATAGCGAAATGCTCTGATAGAAGTGCAAACCTATCCAGCCCAGCACAGCCTTGCACAGCCACAGCCCAGTGTCATCACACTGCATATTCTCTATCTATACCAAGAATGGGCTGGGGCTACTGACCCAATAATGGCGTTGGCAGGTCTGTGGTGCAGTGGGCAGACGGGGCAGCAGTGTGCCATGGTGGCAGACGAGACAGCAGGTCACCTCTCCAGGGTGCTCCCCCGTACCAGATGGTCATCCTAAATGTCCCCTCTGTGTCTTACTCTCTCCTCCCCTCTTCTTTTCTACTACCCTCTTTTTAAAAATGTCACCCTTGACTTGCCTAGTGTAAGGTTAAATAAAAAATGTAATGAATAAATAAACCCCCAATTGGGCCATTTTACCTCATTCTGCCCCCCCCCCCCTCCCAACTGTCCCATTGCCCTTGACCTACTGCCCCATTTTCTATCTATCGCATGTACCCCCGTGTTGTATCTCCCCCTGCTCCACTACTATGCCCCTATTTCCTCACATGACTCTTGCACCTGTCCCTATGTGTGCCCCTGTGTCCCCAACACATTCTGTGCCCATACCTCCTCCCCTTGTAACTCCCAATTGCATCCCTGTCCCCCACATGCACCTGTCCCTCTCTGACCCTTGTTACCTACACTTGCGTCCCTCTCCACACCTACCTTCGTCACCTTCTCCGCCTCCCAGCTGTGGTCCCTCTTACATGCTCTAATAGAACCACTATAAACATTCTATCAATTCCACTTCTATGAATAAGGGTCTGTCCTGTCCATGGCTAGCTGGGCTGCCAGTCTGTCTGTTGCAGTTCTAACCGGTCTCTCTAGCCAGCCTCTCTGGAGCTATGTTGAATACAGGTAGCCAGCTTTCTCCACAGGATATATGGGGGCTCCCTATGACCGTCTGTCTCTCTCTGTCCGTCCATCTGTTTACCATAGACAGTTTGAGTAATACGATGGATCATTTGAGGCTGAGGGTATGTCGATTAGAAGGCAGGGCGAACAAGAACTTTTCTACACCTTAGGGTAAGAGCAAAGCTTTTTTTGTTGTTGTTGCCAAACCTGAAACCGTCCTTCCTTCCTGTTCATGTGTGGTATGAATGTTACAATGACCTCTATAGTCAACCAGTCAGTGTTCTGTCCTGCTTCTATTGTGATCTATCTACTGAAGGCTTCTTCGGTTTCATCCCTTCGCACTGTTACTGATATGCCCTCAGCTCCCACCATGAGAATACACGAACCACCAACCGGGACAAGTCAACTCTCGGGCCTTTTCATCCAAACATCTGATGGAGGCTTAATGAATTCAGTTATTATTCTCTTTCTTAGAGAGAGACTTTTCAAAGGTGCATCACCACAGAGTTTCTAAGTAGACTATCAAGTACTCCATCATATCAGGTGAAGCTAGCGTGACAAAGCAGTTTTGACAGACAGAGGATCCCATGTTCACTTTTCTTATCAAGTCTTCTCTTTGTGTTCTGTGATAGCATGCTTTTAACACAGGCATTATTGCTGGGATACGAGGTCTATTTTTTAAGAGTTTAAAAAGTTCAAAGTGTTTGTTAGGAGTTAAGCCTGTGTTAACATATGCTTCAAATGATTAAAAGACATACAAGCGATTTGCGATTGTGTTGAATTGTGTTTGGGGAAATAAAGATTTATAAAAGTAGTGGTAATATTTTAATTCGGTACAGACGTTTGTAGGCGGCTTATCTTGTGCCAGAAGATAAGCTATGTTCTCGAAACTGTAATGTTTACATGAATTCTGATTTATTTCCAGGGATACACAACATCCTGAAATATATGTAGATTACTTTGTTAGAAAAAATACGATATTTGCCTTGACGGAGTGATGCTGAATGTCATTTTGTTTTATTTAAATGGCGTACGCCACTACTGCAGTTCTCTGTGCAGTTTGATAATAAAGATACAATCTAAAGGGCTAGTTGGGGAAATCACAATAACAACAAAAACTCTGAAAATACTTTCCTTTGGTTGGTTGTCGAATTCAAAATCTTAAAAAAATAATAATACAACGATTGTGTAAATCACTTCGGATGAAAATAAATAGATTTTGTGTTTGTTTTGACTCTATTCCCATCCATTCAAAGCTCATTATACTGAAATGCCTGGGGATTTTAAGTGCTGGAGTGGTGTCTCTCTGTGTGTGTGTGTGTGTGTGTGTGTTCTGTTTGTGTGTGTGTTCTGTTTGTGTCAGCACAGGCTAATCCTAATGTGATTCCATCCCAATGATGATGACTAAACTAGTAGGGCTGGGTATTGCCAGGGAACTCACGATATGATATTATCATGATACTTCGGTGGCGACACGACATGTATTGCGATTCTCACAATTCTACGTGTATTGCAATTTGATACTGTGATTTTATTGCGATTCGATGTTCCAAACATATTGCTCAGCATATTTCTGCTGCAGAGGGACAAGAGAGAGAGCCATGAGAACGAGTTTTGATCAGTCGTGGAAATAAATTTCTGAAAACAAATGTACTTTTTTACTTTTTTAAAAGATGGAAAACAAGTTAAGTCCTGATATCCTGAATATCCTGATATGTAACTATGTATTTTTACCCCCATCACAACTAAACTGAGTTACTGACTCAGATTAGAAAGGGTGGAAGAGCGAGAGAGGGAGCAAGACAGAGCGACACAGAGCTATAGAGCAGATGGATTGAGAGGGTCAGGTGGGTTGCTATGCAATGTCACAGGTTAGGTAATCAAGCCTCATCTCCTCAGTAGCACCAATGTACTGATGGCTTCCTGATCCTACCTGACTCTTTAATGATGTATTGATGCCATCAGACTGTCTGAATTAAGATTAGGGCTGGGAATTGCCAGGGGGCCTCACAATACGATACTACCACGATACTTAGGTGCCGATACGTTATGTCTTACGTCTCTCACAATTTTCTATATGTACAGTTGAAGTCGGAAGTTTACATACACCTTAGCCAACTACATTTAAACTCAATTTTTCGCAATTCCTGACATTTAATCCAAGTAAAAATTGTCTGTTTTAGGTCAGTTAGATCACCACTTTTATTTTAAGAATGTGAAATGTCAGAATAATAGTTGAGAGAATGATTTATTTAAGCTTTTATTTCTTTGATCACATTCCCAGTGGGTCAGAAGTTTACATACACTCAATTAGTATTTGGTAGCATTGCCTTTTAACTTGGGTCAAATGTTTCAGGTAGCCTTCAACAAGCTTCCCACAATAAGTTGGGTTAATTTTGGCCCATTCCTCCTGACAGAGCTGGTGTAACTGAGTCAGGTTTGTAGGCCTCCTTACTCGCACATGCTTTTTACACACACAAATGTTCTATATGATTGAGGTCAGGGCTCTGTGAAGGCCACTCCAATACCTTGACTTTGTTGTCCTTAAGCAATTTTGCCACAACTTTGGAATTATGCTTGGGGTCATTGTCCATTTGGAAGACCCATTTACGACCAAGCTTTAACTTCCTGACTGATGTCTTGAGATGTTGTTTCAATATATCCACATAATTTTCCTCCCTCATGGTGCCATCTATTTTGTGAAGTGCACCAGTCCCTCCTGCAGCAAAGCACCCCCACAACATGATGCTACCACCCTCGTGCTTCACGGTTGGGATGGTGTTCTTCGGCTTGCAAGCCTCCCCCTTTTTCCTCCAAACATAACATCATTGTGGCCAAATAGTTATATTTTTGTTACGTCAGACCAGAGGACATTTCTCCATAAAGTACAATTTTTGTCCCCATGTGCAGTTGCAAACCGTAGTCTGGCCCTTTTATGACGGTTTTGGAGTAATGGCAAAGGCCGCTCCTTGCTGAGTGGCCTTTCAGGTTATGTCGATATAGGACTCGTTTTACGGTGGATATAGATACTTTTGTACCTGTTTCCTCCAGCATCTTCACAAGGTCCTTTGCTGTTGTTCTGGGATTGATTTTCGCACCAAAGTACCTTCATCTCTAGGAGACAGAACGCGTCTCCTTCCTGAGCGGTATGATGCCTGCGTGGTCCGACGGTGTTTATAACTGCGTACTATTGTTTGTTCAGATTAACGTGGTACCTTTAGTCTTTTAGAAATTGCTCCCAAGGAAGAACCAGACTTGTGGAGGCTGATTTATTTAGATTTTCCCATGATGTCAAGCAAAGAGGCACTGAGTTTGAAGGTAGGCCTTGAAATACATCCACAGGTACACCTCCAATTGACTCAAATTATGTCAATTAGCCTAACAGAAGCTTCTAAAGACATGACATCATTTTCTGGAATATTCCAAGCTATTTAAAGGCACAGTCAACTTAGTGTATGTAAACATCTGACCCAATGGAATTGTGATACAGTGAATTATAAGTGAAATAATCTGTCTGTAAACAGTTGTTGGAAAAATGACTTGTGTCATGCACAAAGTAGATGTCCTAACCGACTTGCCAAAACTAGTATGTCAACAAGAAATGTGTGGAGTGGTTGCAAAACGAGTTTTAATGACTCCAACATAAGTGTCTGTAAACCTCCGACTTGAACTGTAAATAATATTGTGATATGTAACTGTATACATTTTTCCCCTCTGTCACTAGTTAAGATGGAGCCAGAACTCACTACTGGCTCAGTGAGACTGACGCTTACTGTCCCAAACGGGCACCATGCCAAAACAGGATGACAGGCACCACAACTCTCCATCTACTGAGTAGTTATTAATGAGAGAAAGATGACACTGGGGGGATATTAACTATCCTGTAACATGACTCTTAACTCCCTCCCTCTGTGCCTCTGCCAGCACGTGTGAGTGCGCGTGTGCGTGTGTGTTAGTGTAAAGGAGAGCTTACAGTTGTGACTTCCTCTAAAGAGAGAGGCTGTTGTCCACAGATAAAGTATACAAATTCTCTTCATCTGCATGCAAAGAAACTGCATGCCTGCCTCTCTCTCTCTCTCTCTCTCACCCCCATACGCCTGCACACAGACAAAACATTTCATCGGTGACGTCACTCGCTCTGAGACCTTGGAAGTAGTTTCCCTTGCTCTGCAAGAGCTGCGGCTTTTGTGGAGCGATAGGTAATGATGCTTTGTGGGTGACTTGTCGACGTGTTCAGAAGGGCCCTGGTTTGAGCCCTGGTTGGGGCAAGGGACACAGAGAGGGACACAGAGACAGACCGAGACCGTGAAGGAGTGAGGGATAGTTGGAGAGGATGGCAAGCGAGCAAGTAAAGGCTTTAGCATGCTTCAGTTTGGCTGGTGCCTAGACGAATTTGGCTAACCGAACCGAATGAGTATGCTGGTGTACTCCCTTAAATACCTTCATTTTGAGATGCCTTAGCCAGTATACACTTCCTCAAAATAGTCAGAAATAATTTAAAATAACAAAAAAAATCTGTCATTAATTTTGATATTTTTGCAGAGGAGATCTTAGTCGCGCAATGTTACATCGAACTAAGATGTTTGGTGTAGTATTTCTCAATGAAAACATGTGCGTGAAAACAAGTCGTCTCTCGTTGAATGACAACAAAGACATTTTTGAAGAATCCTTACTGTTGACCAATCACAGACGAAGGGGCGTAAAACTTCGGCATTGCCTCAATAATTGTTTTGTGTGTGCCCGGACAGCACAAACTTTTCCAAACTGTTTTTGGCCTGGGAAGCATGCGAACGCCTTGAGAGTGGATGAGGCTTATCTCTCTCGCTCTTCTTTCCTCCCTCTGGCTCTCCCTCTCTCTTTTTGTGGCCCTAATGAAAGCCAATGTGGGCCACACCGACACCGTGCCAGGCTAGAGGTGGGGAATTGTCTGTTCCTTGCCGTTCACCTCTCCTCACCTCCATTGAAGTAATTTCCATTGGACAAGTGTACAAGAGAAAACCGATATGTGTGTTTGTCTGTCATGGTGTCATGATGCAGTAAGAGAAGGGGCCGTATAATATACTGAAGGTACACTATGCTAGTTGACTTCCTGATTGTTCACCGTTAACAGGTAGACAATATAAGCTAGTGCATTGGCTGGTGATAAGCCACCGAGGCTGACTGCATTGTACCAGTGGACACAGACCGATATTGAGTGACAGAGATCGTCCAGTCGGCTTCTGTTATCACACATATTCTAAGGGGAAATGGGCCTATTTCCTCTCCTCTTCCCTTCCACCCCTCCTCTTTTTCTCCACCCCTCTTCTGACCTACTGATCTGTCTTTACTGGCCCCGGGGGGGAGAGAGTGAGAGTGGAGGAGGAGGAGAGAGGTTAAGGAGGGAGAGAGAGGAGAAGAGAGGGAGGGAGTAGAGAGAGACAGGGAGTAGTGGGGAAGAGGAGGTGAAGGGAGAAAAGAGCACTGTTGTTTTCCTGCCACAGTCTGTGATGGACTGACTGTAAAAGAAAACAAGGACTCGTCGGAGAAGATGGAAAGGGAGAGGAACAATAGTTTTCTATAGGGTGTTCACAGGTGAAGGGTATAGGATTAAGACAGGCATGTCTTCCCTCTCTCTCCATCTCTCTCTCTTTCTTCATTCTACTCTTTCCGCTGGTTCACAGAAGTGGGCGTATTTGAGTCTTAAATCAGACTTTATGGAGCAGTTTTACAGTATGGAAATAAGGTTTTCAATGAGGACTGATTCTAGCTTCTGTCTTTACTTATTGAGAGTGAATGAGCTTACTTTAATGATGGCTCGGGTTAACGTGAGCATTCACACACACACGCGCACACACACACACACGCACACGCACACACACACACGTGTTGGCCAAGATGGCACACACTCACACACTCCTGTTGGCAAACAGACTCCCCACACACTGCTGTTGGCACAATGCTGACTTTACTACAACTCTGGGCTCGATTGAGATGGACTTGGCATCCTTGATCTAAACGCTGAATGCTGCCTTGTGATTGGCTAGCTGTCTGGGTTTGCGTGTCAGACCAGAGTCATGATAGGCTGTGCTATGGCTGGGACATTTGCATATTTGGCCAGGGCTGTCCAGTCGTAGGGCCTCACAAGTGGGTTCTGTTGCTAGGGAAACAGAACCTTCCTGACCCTTTGACTGTTGACTCGAAACAGTTTGGAGTTCTGACAACGGAAGAGAGAACCGAGGAAACCAGTGGCCCTTGTTTGACTCGCTCTCTCTCTCTTCCCCCCCCCCCCCCCCCTTTCTTTCAGTCAGTAGTTTGTCCTCTGAAGTCTTCACTGGTTGTGTCTTGTGCACTCTGGCTTGATCCAGTGGTCGACACTGTGTCGTTGTGTTAGGCTTGGCCCCGTTCCATCGTTGCCGACAGACAGTCTCTATACCAATGTAGTTAGGATTCATTGGCTGTTTTTAAAGAGGACACACAGGACATTGCGCTCACACACACACACACACTCTCTCTCTCTCTCTCTCTCTCTCTCTCTCTCTCTCTCTCTCATGGTAAATACCCTGATTTAATAAATGTTGTTGTTTGTGAATATAACAACGGCATGTCACGGTGTGTGTGTGTGTGCTTGTTGACCTTGTCCTGCCCAGTCCTGTAGAGGATGTGGTTGACCCTCATATGTCTCTCTGATCAGGACAACTAGAGGTGATTATATGTGACCACCATTTTAACTTATCAGTGACGTTACCTCCTGACATTACTACACAATGACGAGGGACCCACATGGCTCACAGTTGCCTTTTACACAGTGGAAACAGAAGTGCTACTGGCAGAACCTTTTTATTTATTATTCTCTTATTCTTATCCGTATTCTTTTGGAAACTGCATTGTTGGTTAGGTGCTCGTAAGTAAGCATTTCACTGGAAGGTACACCTGTTGTAATCCACAATTAGATTTGATTTCAACCACAATGGCAAATGGAAGACACACATGGTTCACAGTTGCCCTCATATTCCCTTCTGCGCGGTGGAGCAGTGGAGTAACTGACTAAACGTTCTGACGCAGTTGCACTCAGAGTCCTTATGCATAGGCCCAAACTGTTTTATATGGGTTTAGATTTAGTGTTTCAGTCTCATCTCAGCCCTAAACCCATTACTTGATGATGATTAATCTTCTCGATTGGGGGATTAGAGAGGATTTTAGATAACGCTGCGTGTGTGTGTGCGCGTTTTGATAATTATACTGATAGAAAAATCCCCCCACAGCTAGTTTGTAATGAGTTCCAAACTCCCTCGACGTGTGTCTGCTGGGATTTTAGTTTAACAAATCACTGGGTAATGAATGCAGACTGGTGGGTGTTTGGGGTAGAAGTTGCCTTTAGGCAACACCTGCCAAATCCCAACCATAATTATTAAGGGAGGGAAATCAAAACTGACCTTGGATCAGTTTCTAAGTGTGTCCTCGTCCTACTGTGGTGTTGGGGAGAGCTGAGGCTCTGTGGTTGTTTAAACATTCTTCTATATAAATCAAATCTTGTCACATGCTCCAAATACAACTGGTGTAAACTTTACTGTGAAATGCTTATGAGACCTCCCCAACAATGCAGAGTTGAAAAATAAAATAGTAACACAAGAAGAATAACAAAATGCATGAGAATGGAGCTATATGCAGGGAGTACCAATACCAGGTCAATGTGAAGAGGTATTTGAGGTAAATATGTACTTCAAGACAGGGTAAAGTGACTAGGCATCAGGATATATAATAATAATAAGGTATTTGAGGTAGATATGTACATGAAGACAGGGTAAAGTGACTAGGCATCAGGATAGATAATAAGGTATTTGAGGTAGATATGTACATGAAGGCAGGGTAAAGTGACTAGGCATCAGGATATATAATAATAATAAAGCTATTTGAGATATATACAGTGGGGAGAACAAGTATTTGACACACTGCCGATTTTGCAGGTTTTCCTACTTACAAAGCATGTAGAGGTCTGTCATTTTTAGCATAGGTACACTTCAACTGTGAGAGACGGAATCTATAACAAAAATCCAGAAAATCACATTGTATAATTTTTAAGTCATTAATTTGCATTTTATTGCATGACATAAGTATTTGAGACATCAGAAAAGCAGATCTTAATATTTGCTACAGAAACCTTTGTTTGCAATTACAGAGATCATACGTTTCCTGTAGTTCTAGACCAGGTTTGCACACACTGCAGAAGGGATTTTGTCCCACTCCTCCATACAGACCTTCTCCAGATCCTTCAGGTTTCGGGGCTGTCGCTGGGCAATACGGACTTTCAGCTCCCTCCAAAGATTTTCTATTGGGTTCAGGTCTGGAGACTGGCTAGGCCACTCCAGGACCTTGAGATGCTTCTTACTGAGTCACTCCTTAGTTGCCCTGGCTGTGTGTTTCAGGTCGTTGTCATCTTCAATGCTCTTACTGAGGGAAGGAGGTTGTTGGCCAAGATCTCGTGATACATGGCCCCATCCATCCTCCCCTCAATACGGTGCAGTCGTCCTGTCCCCTTTGCAGAAAAGCATCCCCAAAAAATGATGTTTCCACCTCCATGCTTCACAGTTGGAATTGTACTCATCCTTCTTCCTCCAAACACGGCAAGTGGAGTTTAGACCAAAAAGCTCTATTTTTGTCTCATCAGACCACATGATCTTCTCCCATTCCTCCTCTGGATCATCCAGATGGTCATTGGCAAACTTCAGACAGGCCTGGACTTTCTTCAGGTCATTGACCAGGTCCTGCCGTGTAGTTCTGGGCTGATCCCTCACCTTCCTCATGATCATTGATGCCCCATGAGGTGAGATCTTGCATGGAGCCCCAGACCGAGGGTGAGTGACCGTCATCTTGAACTTCTTCCATTTTCTAATAATTGCGCCAACAGTTGTTGCCTTCTCACCAAGCTGCTTGCCTATTGTCCTGTAGCCCATCCCAGCCTTGTGCAGGTGTACAATTTTATCCCTGATGTCCTTACACAGCTCTCTGGTCTTGGCAATTGTGGAGAGGTTGGTGTCTGTTTGATTGAGTGTGTGGACTGGTGTCTTTTATACAGATAACGAGTTCAAACAGGTGCAGTTAATACAGGTGAGTGGAGAACAGGAGGGCTTCTTAAAGAAAAACTAACAGGTCTGTGAGAGCCGGAATTCTTACTGGTTGGTAGGTGATGAAATACTTATGTCATGCAATAAAATACTAATTAATTACTTAAAAATCATACAATATGATTTTCTGGATTTTTGTTTTTGATTCCGTCTCTCACAGTTGAAGTGTACCTATGATACAAATTACAGACCTCTACATGCTTTGTAAGTAGGAAACATTGCCGATTTTGCAGGTTATCAAATACTTGTTCTCCCCACTGTAGGTCTTGTTTTATTGTGAATATAGATATTTTTGTACCCGTTTCCTCCAGCATCTTCACAAGGTCCTTTGCTGTTGTTGTGGGATTGATTTGCACTTTTCGCACCAAAGTACGCTCATCTCTAGGGGGCAGAATGCATCTCCTTCCTGAGCGGTATGATGGCTGCGTGGTCCCATGGTGTTTATACTTGCATACTATTGTTTGTACAGATGAACGTGGTACCTTCAGGCGTTTAGAAATTGCTCCCAAGGATGAGCCAGACTTGTGGTCTACAATTTGTTTTCTGACGTCTTGGCTGATTTCTTCTGATTTTCCCTTGATGTCAAGCAAAGAGGCACTGAGTTTGAAGGTAGGTCTTGAAATACATCCACAGGTACACTTCAAATGATGTCAATTAGCCTAACAGAAGCTTCTAAAGCTGTGGCATAATTTTCTGGAATTTTCCAATCTGTTTAAAGGCACAGTCAACTTAGTGTGTGTAAACTTCTGACCCACTGGAATTGTGATACAGTGAATTATAAGTGACATAATCTGTCTGTAAACAATTGTTGGAAAAGTGCTTGTGTCATGCACAAAGTAGATGTCCTAACCGACTTGCCAAAACAATAGTTTGTTAGCAAGAAATTTGTGGAGTGGTTGAAAAATGAGTTTTAATGACACTAACCTAAGTGTATGTAAACTTCCGACTTCAACTGTCTGGTGAGAGTGTGTATATGGTTTGTGTATATATATATAGTCTAGTGAGTGTGCGTAGGGTCAGTGCAAGATAGTCAATGCAGGTAGTTTGGGTACAATTAATTTACTATTTAGCAGTCTCTATAAATAGGTTGGCGCATTTGCAAGGGCGGTGCATTTCAAATCAAATAACAGTTATTGGTCACATACACATGGTTAGCAGATGTTATTGCGAGTGAAGTGAAATGCTTGTGCTTCTAGTTCCAACAGTGCAGTAGGATCTAACAAATAATCTAACAATTCCCCACATACCTAATACACACAAATTTAAAGGGATGGTACAAGAATATGTACATATGGATGAGCAATGGCCAAGCGGCATAGGCAAGATACATTACTCATCTCATATGTATACATTGTAAGATATGTAAACATTTATTAAAATGGCATTGTTTAATGTGACTAGTGAGTCTCTATGTAGGCAGCAGCCTCTCTGAGTTAGTGATTGCTGTTTAGCAGTCTGATGGCCTTGAGATAGAAGCTGTTTTTCAGTCTCTCGGGCTCAGCTTTGATGCACCTGTACTGACCTCGCCTTCTGGATGGTAGCGGGGTGAACAGGTAGTGGCTCGGGTGGTTGTTGTCCTTGATTATATTTTTGACCTTCCTGTGACATCGGGTGCTGTAGGTGTCATGGAGGGCAGGTAGTTGTGCAGACCCCACCACCCTTGCGGTTGAGGGCGTTGCATTTGCCGTACCAGGTGGTGATACAGCCCGATCGGAAGCTCTCAACTGTGAATCTGTAAAAGTGTGTCAGGGTTTTAGGTGCCAAGCCAGATTTCTTCAGCCTCCTGAGATTGAAGAGGTGCTGTTGCGCCGCCTTCACCACACTGTCTGTGTGGGTGGACCATTTCAGTTTGTCTGTGATGTGTACGCAGAGGAACTTAAAACTTTCCACCTTCTCCCTCTGCTGTTTCCTGAAGTCTACGACTATCTCCTTTGTTTTGTTGACATTGAGTGAGAGGTTGTTTTCCTGACACCACACAGTGCCCTCACCACCTCCCTGTCGTTGTTGGTAATCAAGCCCACTACAGTTGTGTCGTTATCAAACTTGATGATTGCGTTGGAGGCGTGCATGGCCAAGCAGTCATGGGTGAACAGAGAGTACAGGAGGGGGCTGAGCACAAACCCTTGTGGTGGCCCCAGTGTTGAGGATCAGCGAAGTGGAGATGTTGTTTCCTACCTTCACCACCTGGGGGGCGGCCCGTCAAAGTCCAGGACCCAATTGCACAGGGTGGGGTTGAGACCCAGGGCCTCCAGCTTGATGAGCTTCGAGGGTACTATGGTGTTGAATGCTGAGCTGTAGTCAATGAACAGCATTCTTTTATAGGTATTCCTCTTGTCCAGAAGGGATAGGGCAGTGTGATGGCGATTGCATCATCTGTGGACCTATTTGGGCAGTATGCAAACTGAAGTGGGTCTATGGTGGCAGGTAAAGTGGAGGTGATATGATCCTTGACGAGTCTCTCAAAGCACTTCATGATGACAGATGTGAGTGCTACGAGGCGATAGTCATTATGTTCAGTTATCTTTGCCTTCTTGGGTACAGAAACAATGGTGACCATATTGAAGCATGTGGGGACAACAGACTGGCATAGGGAGAGATTGAATATGTCCTTAAACACACCAGCCGTCTGCTCTGCACATGCTCTGAGGACGCTGCTAGGGATGCCGTCTGGGCTGGCAGCCTTGCGAGGGTTAACACATTTAAATGTCTTACTCACGTCAGCCATGGAAAAGGAGAGGAGAGCCCGCAGTCCTTTTTAGCGGGCCGCATCGGTTGCACTGTAATGTCCTCAAAGCGGGCAAAGAAGGTGTTTAGTTTGTCTGGAAGCAATAGTCGGTGATGCAGTCAGTCGAGATGTTCTCGATGGTGCAGCTGTATAACTTTTTGAGGGCCCGTAGTGTGGTTTCTTTTATCAGTCCGTGTCCCATTCCTAAGCGGTAGCTCTAGCCTTTATCCCAGAGTGGATGTTGCCTGTAATCCATGGTTTTTGGTTTGGATACGTTCTTATAGTCACTGTGGGGACTACATATTCTATGCACTTATTGATGAAGCCCGTGACTATCGTGGTAAACTCCTTGATACTATCAGATGTATCCCGGAACATATCCCAGTCTGTGCTAGCAAAACAGTCTTGTAGCTTCGCGTCTGCTTCATCTGACCGCTTCTGTATTGAGGGCATCACTGGTACTCATCTGTTTTGAGCTTTTGTTTTGTTTGTAAACAGGAAGCAGGAGTCGTGGTCAGATTTGCAGAAGGGGGGCAGAGGGAGGGCATTGAATGTGTTTCTGTGAGTAGAATAAAAGTGGTGTAGAGTTTTTAGCTCCCTTAGTGGCACAGGAGACTTGTTGGTAGAAGTGAGGTAGGACGGTTTTATGTCTCCCCGCGTAAAAAGTCTCCACCCACCAGAAACACTGCCCTTGGGTGAGCGGTTTCTTGTTTGTTTATGGCCCCATACAGTTTGTTAAGTGCCAGAGTGGTGTTGGCTTGGGGATATAGACTCACTAGATGAAGCGATAGATGGATTAGTTAGTCTATATCAGGCATCCACATCATGACTCAGATAGGATAGACAGAGATTGAATTATCTTTCTCTGCCTCCTACCACCCCTCACAGTTAATCTTTATTTTTAAAATATTTTTTATCATAGGTTATTCTATTAGCTGCAGAGCATACCTTCGGGTGTGTGCTTGTTTGTCTGTGTCTTTAAGGGTGTGACATTTTCAGTAGTAATCAATGTTATGGATCAGGCCTTTCGACTGGAGCAGCAGGGTTGAGCTGACACTGTTACACGGGTCCAGCTGAGCCCTGTGTGTGTTTGTGTGTGTTGTATAAGGGGTGTCCGTTTTACTAGACCCCTGAGCATTCAGTCACGGTAAGATGTGCTTGAGTGTTGATTATTTATGGGTGTGGCATTTCCTGTCCGGGGATCAGAGTTTGTGTGTGATCGTGGGTTAGTTCTTCTTCCCTCGCGGGGACATTTCCCACGTCCCCATGAAGACAAAGGCTATTTTAAGTTTAGGGGTTAGGTTTAAGGTTAGGGTTACAATTAGGGTAAAGGGTTAGGATTCGGGTTAGGAGTTAGGGTTAGAATTACGGTAAGATGTTTAGGTTTAGTGTTAGAGGTTAAGGTTTAAGGAAAATATTGAATGGAAATTAATATTAGGTCCCCACGAGGATGGATGAACAAAACGTGTGTGTGTTTCACGCCCTGACCTTAGTTATCTTTGTTTTCTTTATTATTTTGGTTGGACAAGGGTTGTTGGTTTAGTTGTTGTATTGTCTATGGTTAGTTCTATGTCAGCACTCGTTATATATAGCTTCACGTTCGTTTTGTTGTTTAGTATAATTTGTTCAGTGTTCTCTTTCATTAAAGAAGAATGTATTCATATCACTCTGCACCTTGGTCTCCTCGTTATGACGAACGTGACAGTGTGTGTGTGTGTTCACTCAGGGTCCATTTTCATCTGATTTACAGCGGGTCAACCCTCACATGAATCCTACTCTGTATCTGTCTATAAGAGAAACAGAAGGAAGGCAGAAAAGGAGAGAGAACTAGACACCGTTGCCCTAGAGCTGTGTTTCCCAACCCTGGTCCTCGAGTTCCCCTCAACAGTACTCATATTTGTTGTTGCCCTGGACAAATACACCTCGTTCCGCTCACTGAGGGCTTGATGACTAGCTGACAAGGAGGAATGGGCACATTGAAATGGAACGGAGTCAAACGTGGTTTCCATGTGCTTGATACCGTTCCATTTATTCCCTTCCAGTCATTACACTGAGCCTGTCCTCCTATAGCTTCTCCCACCAGCCGCCACTGCTGCAAGCAACGGACATGCACAGATAGGGGGAATGCGCGTTGCCTACTTCTTCTTTGGGTTTAATGGCGAACTACACTCAAAAGGTGTAGTGTCGCCACCAACTGGACGGAGGTTAAACATTTACAAAAGAAAAATGCATTCCCTGCAGGGAAGGGAAAATTAACATGAATCCCCATACACTACAAAAAATGATTAACAAACATATGTACATTCCCACTCCTTCAGTTCTTCAAGCACTCAAATACCCTGCTCAGGCTCTGGGACCTGAAAGGGTGGGACCGCAGGAGACAGTACTCCATGAAGCTCTTCAGAAATGACATAATTTTTCTCCTTGGCCATTGTCTTGTACTAAATATGTGAAATCTCCTTTATAGTGGTCTTTCCCACACATCCCACATCTCAGCTTCTCCCATCTGCAGACACGTTATATGTCCAAACATAGTACATGCCGGTTTGCAAAAGCTCTAACAGGAGTGCAGCTGGAATATGTGTACTATCAAATCAAATTAAATTGTATTTGTCACATGCGCCGAATACAACTGTGAAATGCTTATTTACAAGCCCTTAAACTGCGTTGTTGGTTAAGGGCTTGTAAGTAAGCATTTCACTGTAAGGTCTACCTACACCTGTTGTATTCGGCGCACGTGACAAATACACTTTGATTTGGATTTGATAGTACACATATTCCAGCTGTACTCGAGTAGGGAGAGACTCCACATTAGAAAATAGTAACTTTTCTCCTTCCGGCCATTAACCCCACGATTCATCCTCCGTGCATCAACCACTCCTGGAATTTCCGTAAATAGAGCAGTGTCAACATCCTCCGAGACTCCCTTGGCAGGTGCCCTGCCCCGTAGCTCAAAGCATGATGCATATTATCCATCAACCAAAAAACAAGATATCAGAACTAGCCCATTTTTATCACGATCTTCACTGATTTGACTTTACCCAAAGCTTTCTCCTTTCATTTTCCCCACACTCATTTTGCACAATTTTTCCATTCTTCTGGACCAAAGTCCATTCATCCTTATGTCCACTTCCCATGAGGTTCAAACTCCATATCCACCATCTCGCAAAATGAATTAATTAACGTGAATTAACCATGCACCCCTCTGGAGTGTAACAATAGGTTTCTCTGGACAATGCTGAGCAACTTTTGTGGACAGTTGAGTCATGAGAAAAGGGCAACCAGTGGAACACAAATAACATTGTAAATACCACCAATATTTATCTGTTTATTTATCTTCCCACACTATTTATACAACAACTATTTGCTCAACACTTGAAATGTCTAACTTTTTAAAAAACCTTTTAGAGTGCAATATTTACTATTCATTTCTATTTTCTTTGGTTTACGTAAAATGTGTTCCTTCTCATGTTTCCTATGCCATAAATCCAGAGAGACAGATGCACTCATACAGGAGAGATGGAATGGAGAGACAGAGATGCAGTCATACAGGAGAGATGGAATGGAGGGAGACAGAGATGCAGTCATACAGGAGAGATGGAATAGAGAGAGAGAGAGAGATGCAGTCATACAGGGGAGATGGAATGGAGGGAGAGATGCAGTCATACAGGAGAGATGGAATAGAGAGAGAGAGAGATGCAGTCATACAGGAGAGATGGAATGGAGAGAGAGATGCAGTCATACAGGAGAGATGGAATAGAGAGAGAGAGAGATGCAGTCATACAGGAGAGATGGAATGAGAGAGAGAGAGGGAGAGAGATGCAGTCATACAGGAGAGATGGAATAGAGAGAGAGAGAGGGAGAGAGATGCAGTCATACAGGAGAGATGGAATGGAGGGAGACAGAGATGCAGTCATACAGGAGAGATGGAATAGAGAGAGAGAGAGAGTTGCAGTCATACAGGAGAGATGGAATGGAGAGAGAGATGCAGTCATACAGGAGAGATGGAATGGAGAGAGAGATGCAGTCATACAGTAGAGATGGAATGGAGAGAGACAGAGATGCAGTCATACAGGAGAGATGGAATGGAGAGAGTGAGATGCAGTCATACAGGGGAGATGGAATGGAGAGAGACAGAGATGCAGTCATACAGGAGAGATGGAATGGAGAGAGACAGAGATGCAGTCATACAGGAGAGATGGAATGGAGAGAGAGAGAGATGCAGTCATACAGGAGAGATGAAATGGAGTTTGAATTTTTATAAAACCTTTATTTTTTACTCAAATGTTAACATAAAATAATGACACACTGCCTTTTCAGAAATAAAACAACAAATGTAATTCCTAAACAAAAATAAATACATAACATATACATTCAACTTATTTCAGCAGCAAAAAATAATTTCCCCTCCTCTACAAAACAAAGCGCTCCTTCGTAGGCCCACTTCTCCTCAAATAATAGGAGATCTTTTACAGCTGAAAAGAACTCAAAATCTACTTTTATTCTTGCTTTCACTAAACCTTTAAAAACACATCTTACATCCTGCCCATATCCCGTTTCTATCTTATGTTTCCTACTCAGAAAAATTGACATCTTAGCTTGTCCCAAAACAAAATTTAACATTTGACATTTTCTTTTCTGTTGTTTACTATAATGAAACCCCAAAATAAAAACAGTGTTATTGAAAAACTCCCCTACAGCTTTAAACAAAGATTCCAGCATTTCGAATAGAGGTTTTATCCTCTCACACTCCATAAAACAGTGAAAAATGGTTTCTCTTATATTACAAAAAGGACATCCATCTCTAACATCTGAGTTAATAACAGATACAAAAGCATTAACTGCAATGATGCCATGTAAAACCCTCCATTGCATATCACCAGTACCCTTTTGTAACAGTGGTTTGTACAGTGCTCTCCATGCTGGCTTTACCTTGTCATCAATGCCCAATTTTACCCTCCATGGAGTATCTTTTCTATTTTTCAATTTATCTTTATTCAACACCTTGACACACCCTCTATACAATTCCTTCCCATTCACCTCATCCAAACCCACCTCCTCCAACCCTCTCAAATCCAGCAATAACGCCTTTCTTTCTGACTCTGGGATATTTGGTGTAATCCCTAGTTTTGGAAATGAGACGTCTTCATCTTGCACAATCTTCTTGTGGCTACTAAGCATACCCCATTCTTCCGCTGACAGAGCCTTCCTACAGCTCCCCAGCATTTGTCCGACAATCCTTTCCGACCTCATCCCCAAATGTTCTGCCACCCTTCTTCCATCCATTAAGGCGGGCCCAGCCATGGCCATTAACTGTTTTAAGGTGATGATTTTCCCCTTCACCAGAATCTTGGAGAAATGTGGAACAGCTGCAGTTGTACAGTCCAGTCTTGCCCCATACACCAGAGGTTCCTCCAACAGCCAATGCACTGACTCCGCTGAAGTTCTTCTGGACACCTTCATTACGCTCCACACTCTGAGAAGGCCTCTGTAAAACGGAGGTACTCCCTCCCTAGAAATCTGGCTACTATCAACCAGAAATAAAGCCTTCTTTAAACCTAATCCTCCAACCCGCTGTAATATAAGACCTGCCACCCCTCTCCACACCACATTTTCCGGTCCATAAAGCAACCTTTGAATAAACTGAAACCGGAAAGCAGCAGCCCTACTAGCAAGATGTACAAGACCTTGTCCCCCCTCCTCTTTTGACAAATACAAAACACTTTGTGGAACCCAGTGATATTTATCCCAAAAGAAATCCACAATAATTGCCTGTATCTTAGCCAGAAGGCCAGATGGTGGTTCTAAAACTGACAACCGATGCCACAGTGCAGATGCAATCACATTGTTAACTATAATAGTACGCCCCCTATATGACATACGAGATAGTAACCAACGCCATCTCCTCATCCTCCCTTCCACCATTTCAACCACCCCACTCCAATTTTTTTCCATAGTCCCCTCATCTCCTAGGTACACTCCAAGATACTTAAAACCTCCCTTACACCATTCTAGCCCCCCTGGCAAAGCCATGATCCCCCCAGACCATTCTCCAATCTGTAAAGCACAACTCTTTTCCCAATTTACCTTTGCAGAGGATATTCCCCTAAAACGATCAACCATTAGACTCAAACTATCCACCTCCGCTTGATTTTTCACTAGCACAACTACATCATCAGCATAGGCTGAAAGACGAATAGGAGGAATATCCTCTGAAAGGCACACCCCTGCAATACGACTTCTAATGCTATTTAGTAGTGGCTCTATAGCAATAGCATATAACATCCCTGACATAGAACATCCCTGCCTAATACCTCTACACACTTTAAAAGGAGCACTCAAACCACCGTTAACTTTCAATACACTTTCAATGTCACCATATATCACCTTTATCATGGCAATAAAACCAGAGCTGAACCCAAACGCTTCAAACGTGTGCCATAAATATTGATGTTCAACTCGGTCAAATGCCTTTTCCTGATCAATTGAAATTAGACCAGCATCCAACCCAATAGCCCTAGAGACGTCCAAAAAATCACGAATCAGAGAAATGTTATCCCCTATCTGCCTGCCAGGAACACAGTAGGACTGATCCGTATGTATGATTTGCCCCATCACCTCCCTCAGCCTGTTGGACAAAGCCTTTGACAATATTTTATAATCAGTACACAATAAAGCCACCGGCCTCCAGTTCTTCACCTCCCTCGGGTCACCCTTTTTAGGCAGTAGGGTGAGGACAGCCCTTCTGCAGCTTATTGGTAGTAACCCTCCGGTTAAACTATCATTAGCTACTTCTAACCAATCCTCTCCCAACATAGCCCAAAAAGACTTAAAAAAGTCAACGGGAAGCCCATCAATGCCTGGTGCCCTTCCATTTTCCATTCCTTTTAATGCAGTGTATAAATCCTGCAAAGACAATGGTTGCTCAAGCTCAACCTGAGCTTCTGCAGGCACCTTTGGGAGCCCATCAAAGAACTGCTGTGTCACTGTTTTGTCCTCTTTGTACTCACACTTGTAGAGCTCAGCATAGAACTCTACTGCCCTCTTTCTAATTTCACTAGGGCTAGTGAGCTCTTGTCCAACAGCTGATTTGAGACAATGAATAATTTTTCTTTGTCCATTCTTTTTCTCTAAACCAAAGAAAAATTTGGATGAGGCATCCATTTCAGATATGCCCTGAAATTTACTTCTCACCAATGCCCCCTGTGCTCTGATACCCAGCAGATCTGCCAATGCAGCTTTTCTCCTCTTGAGGGCCTGAGTATGGCCTCGATCTCCTGTGGTCTCAACCAACGTCATGAGTTCCACTATTTCAATCTCTAGGGCTTTCATTGATCTGGTGATATCCTTGGTGACATTCCTCGTGTATTGATTACAAAATTGTTGAATCTGGATTTTCCCTATATCCCACCATTGTTGAAGGGATACAAAACTGGCCTTTTGAGACCTCCACCTCTCCCAAAAAAAACTGAAACAATTCCTGAAGTGAGCATCACTCAATAAAGTTATATTAAAATGCCAGTATGCGCTTTTAGGTTTTACATCGTTAATGAACACCACCTCTGTTATTAAACAATGATCAGAAAATCCCACTGGAGTTATCACACTTGATTTACAGACCTGAGATTGATGCTCAAAAACATAAAACCTATCTAACCTGGCCATAGAGATGATGTTCTCTCTCACATGCGCCCAGGTGTACTGCCTTGTTCCTCCATGTTGACTCCTCCAAATATCACACAGTTCATTTGTTACAATAAGGCGTTTTAAAAACGTCCTTGAGGCTATATGAGGTTCTTGGTGATTTCTATCTAAATCACTAACTGTGCAGTTAAAATCCCCAGCAATAAACAAATAATCTTCTTTGTTACATTTCTCAATGGTATTTGATAATGTCTCTAAAAAACATACCCTCTCAACTGTCACCACTGGGGCATATACATTTATCAGACACATATTGATGTTTTCATACTTTGCTCTAACTTTTAATAACCTCCCCTCAACTACCTCTTCAACCTCATATGACAAAGGCAAAAACCCTTTTGAGAACAAGATAACCACACC
The DNA here is from genome assembly GCF_057628025.1 of Oncorhynchus mykiss. Taxonomy (NCBI): domain Eukaryota; kingdom Metazoa; phylum Chordata; class Actinopteri; order Salmoniformes; family Salmonidae; genus Oncorhynchus; species Oncorhynchus mykiss. The sequence goes on along the minus strand of NC_143028.1, from coordinate 32,954,949 downwards.
CCCACTTTTTGAGTTTTTATGACTACACACCACTGTCCCCCCCCACTCCTGTTGCCACATAACTTCATTTTCCAAATTACTATGCGTTTCTTGTAGAAAAATTATGTCACTTCCCTTTCCCCTCATTAACTCATACACCATGGCTCTTTTTTTAACATCTCTTGCCCCATTTACGTTTAAAGAAGAGATCTTAAAACTGCTCATGGATAAGAAAAAAATACAGAGGAAGATACAGCCACCACATCTCTTTACAGAGTTAAAACTGCAACTGAACTCTTTCATTTTCTTTAGAATTTGCATCACTTATTACTCTCGTGACCACTTTCTTGAGTCTAGCAATTTCAGGGCTTTTCAAACCTCCCCCTGTAATTTTTGACATCAGAAACTTTGCTGATTCAATAAACAATTCACGTTCAGGGAAAAAATCAGTTACATTGTAATCCTGCATATATTTCTTCCCTTTTGTCAACTTCAGAAATTGACGTATCTTCTCAATCCCATACCTCCCTTCCACCCCATCTATCTCACTATATTGTTGTGACGCGTCAGATGACTCACTCTCGCTATCCTCCCCAGAAGAAAACCCCATCTCTACAACCTGTTCATCTTCACCTGATTTATCCATCTCTACCTTTCTCTTAGAATTAGACCCTTCACCACCCCTTAAATTCTTCCTTTTACTCCTCGGTATTTTGAAAACATCCGCTTCCTTTTCCGTTATTTCAATCTCCTCTTGACCTCCAATTTCATTTTCCAGCACCACCTCAGCGACGGCAGTCGCAATCTCACCTAGTGTTTCCCCTCCCTCTTTGTTCTGATCTACCACAATTGCCCCCGTATCCACAATGCCTTCCTCTCCTACTTTTCCAACCACATCTGCCCACCTTCTCTCTTCCCCTACACCTGTAGTATTTTCATCCCTTCGCTGTGGTACGTTAGTTGCACCCGCACTAAAGCTACTACCAGGCTCAGCGCGTTCATTCTCGGGACAATTACGCACCAAATGCCCCTCTCTTCCACATCCAAAACATTTCATTGATTCAGTAGATGCATAGAAGACATAATCAAATCCATCAATCTTAAAACTAAACGCTAAATTCAGTTCATCTCCTTCCTTTTTTAAAATCATATGCACTTGTCTCCTATGAGACACGACATGTTTCAACAACGGAGATTTGCATCCAAAAAGAACCTTCTTTATTGTAGATACGATTTGACCATGACGAGATAACTCTCGCTCTAACACTTCATCTCTAACAAATGGTGGCACGTTAGAAAGCATAACTTTCTTCGCCGGATTCATAAGCGGAAATACCGGCGTCTGTGTCTCCCGCAACACAACACCCCTCTCAACTATCTTATTCACCTTTTCAATTGAATCTAAGAATATCACTACAGCGCTATTCATCCTTGAGGCTGATTTGATGCTATCATACCCAATGATAGCACCCACAGCCAAGCTACATTCTTCCACTGAACACCCAGCCGCAGCAGGAATTTTTACTCCATGCCTCCGACTAAGTTTTTCAAACTCTACATTTCCGCGAGTGGCCATTGCAACCAGCCCCACCCGCTGGTTGTGCCCTCGCGAAAAACCAACCTCAAAGATCCCACCACCCCTATACGTGCTTAGTGATAGTTAAACAATATACCCTTAAAACAACTAAACTAATCAATATATATATATGTACATACCAAAACCCAATAGAGTGAAAAGAAATTTCATTCGCGCTCACAAACACTCTGCTTGACGACTCACTCCCAGCATGCACTCCGACGAGAGAGAGAGAGAGAGAGAGAGAGAGAGAGAGATGCAGTCATACAGGGGAGATGGAATGGAGGGAGAGATGCAGTCATACAGGAGAGATGGAATGGAGAGAGACAGAGATGCAGTCATACAGGAGAGATGGAATGGAGAGAGAGATGCAGTCATACAGGAGAGATGGAATGGAGAGAGAGAGAGATGCAGTCATACAGGAGAGATGGAATAGAGAGAGAGAGAGGGAGAGAGATGCAGTCATACAGGAGAGATGGAATGGAGGGAGACAGAGATGCAGTCATACAGGAGAGATGGAATAGAGAGAGAGAGAGAGAGATGCAGTCATACAGGAGAGATGGAATGGAGAGAGAGATGCAGTCATACAGGAGAGATGGAATGGAGAGAGACAGAGATGCAGTCATACAGGAGAGATGGAATGGAGAGAGACAGAGATGCAGTCATACAGGAGAGATGGAATGGAGAGAGTGAGATGCAGTCATACAGGAGAGATGGAATGGAGAGAGACAGAGATGCAGTCATACAGGAGAGATGGAATGGAGAGAGACAGAGATGCAGTCATACAGGAGAGATGGAATGGAGAGAGTGAGAGATGCAGTCATACAGGAGAGATGGAATGGAGAGAGTGAGATGCAGTCATACAGGAGAGATGGAATGGAGAGAGAGGGATGCAGTCATACAGGAGAGATGGAATAGAGTTGCGTTTTTATAAAACCTTTATTTTTTACTCAAGTGTTAACATAAATAATGACACACTGCCTTTTCAGAAATGAAATAACAAATGTAATTCCTAAACAAAAATAAATACATAACATAAACATTCAACTTATTTCAGCAGCAAAAAATAATTTCCCCTCCTCTACAAAACAAAGCGCTCCTTCGTAAGCCCACTTCTCCTCAAATAATAGGAGATCTTTTACAGCTGAAAATAACTCAAAATCTACTTTTATTCTTGCTTTCACTAAACCTTTAAAAACACATCTTACATCCTGCCCATATCCCGTTTCTATCTTATGTTTCCTACTCAGAAAAATTGACATCTTAGCTTGTCCCAAAATAAAATTTAACATTTGACATTTTCTTTTCTGTTGTTTACTATATTGAAACCCCAAAATAAAAACAGTGTTATTGAAAAACTCCCCTACAGCTTTAAACAAAGATTCCAACATTTCCAATAGCGGTTTTATCCTCTCACACTCCATAAAACAGTGAAAAATGGTTTCTCTTATATTACAAAAAGGACATCCATCTCTAACATCTGAGTTAATAACAGATACAAAAGCATTAACTGCAATGATGCCATGTAAAACCCTCCATTGCATATCACCAGTACCCTTTTGTAACGGTGGCTTGTACAGTGCTCTCCATGCTGGCTTTACCTTGTCATCAATGCCCAATTTTACCCTCCATGGAGTATCTTTTCTATTTTTAAATTTATCTTTATTCAACACCTTGACACACCCCCTATACAATTCCTTCCCATTCACCTCATCCAAACCCACCTCCTCCAACCCTCTCAAATCCAGCAATAACGCCTTTCTTTCTGACTCTGGGATATTTGGTGTAATCCCTAGTTTTGGAAATGAGACGTCTTCATCTTGCACCTTCTTCTTGTGGCTACTAAGCATATCCCATTCTTCCGCTGACAGAGCCTTCCTACAGCTCCCCAGCATTTGTCCGACAATCCTTTCCGACCTCATCCCCAAATGTTCTGCCACCCTTCTTCCATCCATTAAGGCGGGCCCAGCCATGGCCATTAACTGTTTTAAGGTGATGATTTTCCCCTTCACCAGAATCTTGGAGAAATGTGGAACAGCTGCAGTTGTACAATCCAGTCTTGCCCCATACACCAGAGGTTCCTCCAACAGCCAATGCACTGACTCCGCTGAAGTTCTTCTGGACACACTCTGAGAAGGCCTCTATAAAACGGAGGTACTCCCTCCCTAGAAATCTGGCTACTATCAACCAGAAACAAAGCCTTCTTTAAACCTAATCCTCCAACCCGCTGTAATATAAGACCTGCCACCCCTCTCCACACCACATTTTCCGGTCCATAAAGCAGCCTTTGAATAAACTGAAACCGGAAAGCAGCAGCCCTACTAGCAAGATGTACAAGACCTTGTCCCCCCTCCTCTTTTGACAAATACAAAACACTTTGTGGAACCCAGTGATATTTATCCCAAAAGAAATCCACAATAATTGCCTGTATCTTAGCCAGAAGGCCAGATGGTGGTTCTAAAACTGACAACCGATGCCACAGTGCAGAGGCAATCACATTGTTAACTATAATAGTGCGCCCTCTATATGACATACGAGATAGTAACAAACGCCATCTCCTCATCCTCCCTTCCACCATTTCAACCACCCCACTCCAATTTTTTTCCATAGTCCCCTCATCTCCTAGATACACTCCAAGATACTTAAAACCTCCCTTACACCATTCTAGCCCCCTTGGCAAAGCCATGATCCCTCCAGACCATTCTCCAATCTGTAAAGCACAACTCTTTTCCCAATTTACCTTTGCAGAGGATATTCCCCTAAAATGATCAACCATTAGACTCAAGCTATCCACCTCCGCTTGATTTTTCACTAGCACAACTACATCATCAGCATAGGCTGAAAGACGAATAGGAGGAATATCCTCTGAAAGGCACACCCCTGCAATGCGACTTCTAATGCTATTTAGTAGTGGCTCTATAGCAATAGCATATAACATCCCAGACATAGAACATCCCTGCCTAATACCTCTACACACTTTAAAAGGAGCACTCAAACCACCGTTAACTTTCAATACACTTTCAATGTCACCATATATCACCTTTATCATGGCAATAAAACCAGAGCTGAACCCAAACGCCTCAAACGTGTGCCATAAATATTGATGTTCAACTCGGTCAAATTCCTTTTCCTGATCAATTGAAATTAGACCACCATCCAACCCAATAGCCCTAGGGACGTCCAAAAAATCACGAATCAGAGAAATGTTATCCCCTATCTGCCTGCCAGGAACACAGTAGGACTGATCCGTATGTATGATTTGCCCCATCACCTCCCTCAGCCTGTTGGACAAAGCCTTTGACAATATCTTATAATCAGTACACAATAAAGCCACCGGCCTCCAGTTCTTCACCTCCCTCGGGTCACCCTTTTTGGGCAGTAGGGTGAGGACAGCCCTTCTGCAGCTTATTGGTAGTAACCCTCCGGTTAAACTATCATTAGCTACTTCTAACCAATCCTCTCCCAACATAGCCCAAAAAGACTTAAAAAAGTCAACGGGAAGCCCATCAATGCCTGGTGCCCTTCCATTTTCCATGCCTTTTAATGCAGTGTATAAATCCTGCAAAGACAATGGTTGCTCAAGCTCAACCTGAGCTTCTGCAGGCACCTTTGGGAGCCCATCAAAGAACTGCTGTGTCACTGTTTTGTCCTCTTTGTACTCACACTTGTAGAGCTCAGCATAGAACTCTACTGCCCTCTTTCTAATTTCACTAGGGCTAGTGAGCTCTTGTCCAACAGCTGATTTGAGACAATGAATAATTTTTCTTTGTCCATTCTTTTTCTCTAAACCAAAGAAAAATTTGGATGAGGCATCCATTTCAGATATGCCCTGAAATTTACTTCTCACCAGTGCCCCCTGTGCTCTGATACCCAGCAGATCTGCCAATGCAGCTTTTCTCCTCTTGAGGGCCTGAGTATGGCCTCGATCTCCTGTGGTCTCAACCAACGTCATGAGTTCCACTATTTCAATCTCTAGGGCTTTCATTGATCTGGTGATATCCTTGGTGACATTCCTCGTGTATTGATTACAAAATTGTTGAATCTGGATTTTCCCTATATCCCACCATTGTTGAAGGGATACAAAACTGGCCTTTTGAGACCTCCACCTCTCCCAAAAAAAACTGAAACAGTTCCTGAAGTGAGCATCACTCAATAAAGTTATATTAAAATGCCAATATGCGCTTTTAGGTTTTACATCGTTAATGAACACCACCTCTGTTATTAAACAATGATCAGAAAATCCCACTGGAGTTATCACACTTGATTTACAGACCTGAGATTGATGCTCAAAAACATAAAACCTATCTAACCTGGCCATAGAGATGATGTTCTCTCTCACATGCGCCCAGGTGTACTGCCTTGTTCCTTCATGTTGACTCCGCCAAATATCACACAGTTCATTTGTTACAATAAGGCGTTTTAAAAACGTCCTTGAGGCTATATGAGGTTCTTGGTGATTTCTATCTAAATCGCTAACTGTGCAGTTAAAATCCCCAGCAATAAACAAATAATCTTCTTTGTTACATTTCTCAATGGTATTTGATAATGTCTCTAAAAAACATACCCTCTCAACTGTCACCACTGGGGCATATACATTTATCAGACACATATTGATATTTTCATACCTTGCTCTAACTTTTAATAACCTCCCCTCAACTACCTCTTCAACCTCGTATGACAAAGGCAAAAACCCTTTTGAGAACAAGATAACCACACCCCCACTTTTTGAGTTTTTATGACTACACACCACTGTCCCCCCCCCACTCCTGTTGCCACATAACTTAATTTTCCAAATTACTATGCGTTTCTTGCAGAAAAATTATGTCACTTCCCTTTCCCCTCATTAACTCATACACCATGGCTCTTTTTTTAACATCTCTTGCCCCATTTACGTTTAAAGAAGAGATCTTAAAACTGCTCATGGATAAGAAAAAAAAAACAGAGGAAGATACAGCCACCACATCTCTTTACAGAGTTAAAACTGCAACTGAACTCTTTCATTTTCTTTAGAATTTACATCACTTATTACTCTCGTGACCACTTTCTTGAGTCTAGCAATTTCAGGGCTTTTCAAACCTCCCCCTGTAATTTTTGACATCAGAAACTTTGCTGATTCAATAAACAATTCACGTTCAGGGAAAAAATCAGTTACATTGTAATCCTGCATATATTTCTTCCCTTTTGTCAACTTCAGAAATTGACGTATCTTCTCGATCCCATACCTCCCTTCCACCCCATCTATCTCACTATATTGTTGTGACGCGTCAGATGACTCACTCTCGCTATCCTCCCCAGAAGAAAACCCCATCTCTACAACCTGTTCATCTTCACCTGATTTATCCATCTCTACCTTTCTCTTAGAATTAGACCCTTCACCACCCCTTAAATTCTTCCTTTTACTCCTCGGTATTTTGAAAACATCCGCTTCCTTTTCCGTTATTTCAATCTCCTCTTGACCTTCAATTTCATTTTCCAGCACCACCTCAGCGACGGCAGTCGCAATCTCACCTACTGTTTCCCCTCCCTCTTTGTTCTGATCTACCACAATTGCTCCCGTATCCACAATGCCTTCCTCTCCTACTTTTCCAACCACATCTGCCCACCTTCTCTCTTCCCCTACACCTGTAGTATTTTCATCCCTTCGCTGTGGTACGTCAGTTGCACCCGCACTAAAGCTACTACCAGGCTCAGCGCGCTCATTCTCGGAACAATTACGCACCAAATGCCCCTCTCTTCCACATCCAAAACATTTCATTGATTCAGTAGATGCATAGAAGACATAATCAAATCCATCAATATTAAAACTAAACGCTAAATTCAGTTCATCTCCTTCCTTTTTTAAAATCATATGCACTTGTCTCCTATGAGACACGACATGTTTCAACAACGGAGATTTGCATCCAAAAAGAACCTTCTTTATTGTAGATACGATTTGACCATGGCGAGATAACTCTCGCTCTAACACTTCATCTCTAACAAATGGTGGCACGTTAGAAAGCATAACTTTCTTCGCAGGATTCATAAGCGGAAATACCGGCATCTGTGTCTCCCGCAACACAACACCCCTCTCAACTATCTTATTCACCTTTTCAATTGAATCTAAGAATATCACTACAGCGCTATTCATCCTTGAGGCTGATTTGATGCTATCATACCCAATGATAGCACCCACAGCCAAGCTACATTCTTCCACTGAACACCCAGCCGCAGCAGGAATTTTTACTCCATGCCTCCGACTAAGTTTTTCAAACTCTACATTTCCGCGAGTGGCCATTGCAACCAGCCCCACCCGCTGGTTGTGCCCTCGCGAAAAACCAACCTCAAAGATCCCACCACCCTTATACGTGCTTAGTGATAATTAAACAATATACCCTTAAAACAACTAAACTAATCAATATATATATATGTACATACCAAAACCCAATAGAGTGAAAAGAAATTCCATTCGCTCTCGCAAACACTCTGCTTGACGACTCACTCCCAGCATGCACTCCGATGAGAGAGAGAGAGAGAGAGGGAGAGAGAGAGAGAGAGATGCAGTCATACAGGAGAGATGGAATGGAGAGAGTCAGAGATGCAGTCATACAGGAGAGATGGAATGGAGAGAGACAGAGATGCAGTCATACAGGAGAGATGGAATGGAGAGAGAGATGCAGTCATACAGGAGAGATGGAATGGAGAGAGAGAGAGATGCAGTCATACAGGAGAGATGGAATAGAGAGAGAGAGAGAGAGAGATGCAGTCATACAGGAGAGATGGAATGGAGAGAGACAGAGATGCAGTCATACAGGAGAGATGGAATGGAGAGAGACAGAGATGCAGTCATACAGGAGATATGGAATGGAGAGAGAGATGCAGTCATACAGGAGAGATGGAATGGAGAGAGAGATGCAGTCATACAAGAGAGATGGAATGGAGAGAGACAGAGATGCAGTCATACAGGAGAGATGGAATGGAGGGAGACAGAGATGCAGTCATACAGGAGAGATGGAATGGAGAGACAGAGATGCAGTCATACAGGAGAGATGGAATAGAGAGAGAGAGAGATAGAGATGCAGTCATACAGGGGAGATGGAATGGAGAGAGTGAGATGCAGTCATACAGGAGAGATGGAATGGAGAAAGAGGGATGCAGTCATACAGGGGAGATGGAATGGAGGGAGAGATGCAGTCATACAGGAGAGATGGAATGGAGGGAGACAGAGATGCAGTCATACAGGGGAGATGGAATGGAGAGAGACAGAGATGCAGTCATACAGGAGAGATGGAATGGAGAGAGAGAGAGATGCAGTCATACAGGAGAGATGGAATAGAGAGAGAGAGAGATGCAGTCATACAGGAGAGATGGAATGGAGAGAGAGATGCAGTCATACAGGAGAGATGGAATGGAGAGAGAGAGAGATGCAGTCATACAGGAGAGATGGAATAGAGAGAGAGGGAGAGAGATGCAGTCATACAGGAGAGATGGAATGGAGGGAGACAGAGATGCAGTCATACAGGAGAGATGGAATGGAGAGAGACAGAGATGCAGTCATACAGGAGATATGGAATGGAGAGAGAGATGCAGTCATACAGGAGAGATGGAATGGAGAGAGAGATGCAGTCATACAAGAGAGATGGAATGGAGAGAGACAGAGATGCAGTCATACAGGAGAGATGGAATGGAGAGACAGAGATGCAGTCATACAGGAGAGATGGCATGGAGAGACAGAGATGCAGTCATACAGGAGAGATGGAATTGAGCGAGAGTGAGATGCAGTCATACAGGAGAGATGGAATTGAGAGAGAGTGAGATGCAGTCATACAGGAGAGATGGAATGGAGAGAGACAGATATGCAGTCATACAGGAGAGATGGAATGGAGAGAGAGAGAGATGCAGTCATACAGGAGAGATGGAATAGAGAGAGAGAGAGAGAGATGCAGTCATTCAGGAGAGATGGAATGGAGAGAGACAGAGATGCAGTCATACAGGAGAGATGGAATGGAGAGAGTGAGATATGCAGTCATACAGTAGATATGGAATGGAGAGAGAGAGAGAGAGATGCTGTCATACAGGAGATATGGAATGGAGAGAGAGAGAGAGAGATGCAGTCATACAGGTGAGATGGAATGGAGAGAGAAAGAGATGCAGTCATACAGGAGAGATGGAATAGAGAGAGAGAGAGATGCAGTCATACAGGAGAGATGGAATGGAGAGAGACAGAGATGCAGTCATACAGGAGAGATGGAATGGAGAGAGAGAGAGATGCAGTCATACAGGAGAGATGGAATAGAGAGAGAGAGAGAGAGAGATGCAGTCATTCAGGAGAGATGGAATGGAGAGAGACAGAGATGCAGTCATACAGGAGAGATGGAATGGACAGAGACAGAGATGCAGTCATACAGGAGAGATGGAATTGAGCGAGAGTGAGATGCAGTCATACAGGAGAGATGGAATTGAGAGAGAGAGTGAGATGCAGTCATACAGGAGAGATGGAATTGAGAGAGAGTGAGATGCAGTCATACAGGAGAGATGGAATGGAGAGACAGAGATGCAGTCATACAGGAGAGATGGAATTGAGAGATAGAGATGCAGTCATGCAGGAGAGATGGAATGGACAGAGAGTGAGATGTAGTCATAAAGGAGAGATGGAATGGAGAGAGAGAGAGATGCAGTCATACAGGAGAGATGGAATAGAGAGAGAGAGAGATGCAGTCATACAGGAGAGATGGAATGGAGAGAGACAGAGATGCAGTCATACAGGAGAGATGGAATGGAGAGAGAGAGAGAGATGCAGTCATACAGGAGAGATGGAATAGAGAGAGAGAGAGAGAGATGCAGTCATTCAGGAGAGATGGAATGGAGAGAGACAGAGATGCAGTCATACAGGAGAGATGGAATGGAGAGAGACAGAGATGCAGTCATACAGGAGAGATGGTATGGAGAGAGAGAGATGCAGTCATACAGGAGAGATGGAATAGAGAGAGAGAGAGAGAGAAGCAGTCATACAGGAGAGATGGAATGGAGAGAGAGATGCAGTCATACAGGAGATATGGAATGGAGAGAGAGAGATGCAGTCATACAGGAGAGATGAAATGGAGAGAGAGATGCAGTCATACATGAGAGATGGAATGGAGAGAGAGATACAGTCATACAGGAGATATGGAATGGAGAGAGAGAGATGCAGTCATACAGGAGAGATGAAATGGAGAGAGAGATGCAGTCATACATGAGAGATGGAATGGAGAGAGACAGAGATGCAGTCATACAGGAGATATGGAATGGAGAGAGAGAGATGCAGTCATACAGTAGAGATGAAATGGAGAGAGAGATGCAGTCATACATGAGAGATGGAATGGAGAGAGACAGAGATGCAGTCATACAGGAGAGATGGAATGGAGAGAGAGAGAGATGCAGTCATACAGGAGATATGGAATAGAGAGAGAGAGAGAGAGTTGCAGTCATACAGGAGAGATGGAATGGAGAGAGAGAGAGATGCAGTCATACAGGGGAGATGGAATGGAGAGAGAGAGAGATGCAGTCATACAGGAGAGATGGAATGGAGAGAGAGAGAGATGCAGTCATACAGGAGAGATGGAATGGAGAGAGTGAGATATGCAGTCATACAGTAGATATGGAATGGAGAGAGAGAGAGAGAGATGCTGTCATACAGGAGATATGGAATGGAGAGAGAGATGCAGTCATACAGGTGAGATGGAATGGAGAGAGAAAGAGATGCAGTCATACAGGAGAGATGGAATGGAGAGAGAGAGAGATGCAGTCATACAGGAGAGATGGAATGGAGAGAGAAAGAGATGCAGTCATACAGGAGAGATGGAATGGAGAGAGAAAGAGATGCAGTCATACAGGAGAGATGAAATGGAGAGAGAGAGATGCAGTCATACAGGAGAGATGGAATGGAGAGAGAGAGAGATGCAGTCATACAGGAGAGATGGAATGGAGAGAGAATAGGGGCGTGTCTGGTCTAGTGACTAAACTCTCCAGCGTCTTGTCTATTGTGTTCTCTGACCTACTGCTGCTTTGACTTTCAGAAGTTAATTAAAAATATTCTCATTTTACAACCAAATCCAAAACCATTGTGGTTGAGTGCTCAGTAAGTACCGCAGAATGTTATGAGTATTATCAGATGGGTGTCTCCAAGGGCAGATAAAAGCAGGAGGAGAGGGACAGAGATGGAAGGAGAGAGAGAACTGGAAAAATAACGTGAGCGAGAGAGAACGCAAGGAGAGGAGAATGAACGACCCTCAGTCCGTTCACGTCCACAGCTGTATCATCAACGCTCCTGGTTTTCTATTACGTTGTGATGACGGTAACACATCTACATCCATGCAGTACTTTGTGTAGTCGGCTTCAAACTCAACCAGATACTGTTTCAGAACGAGATACTCTAGACAGACACAGGATGGGTTCCAATGGCAGCATGGCCGTAAGAGCCGCGCTGTTCAGTCTCTGATTGTGCAGCTTCCTCTTTGTCTTCTCAAGAGTTCTTCCCAATAGGCCTGCTAATGTATGTAAATATATTGGCGGTAGTGTTTTTGAATGTGATGTGTATTTTAATGTTTGTTAATGCAACTAGAGTACCAGTCAAACATTTGGACACACCTACTCATTCCAGAGTTTTTCTTAATTTTTACTGTTGTCTGCATTGTTATTCGAACACATATGGAATCATGTAACAACCAAAAAAGGGTTGAACAAATCAAAATAGATTTTATGTTTGAGACTCTTCAAAGTAGCCACCCTTTGCCTTGATGACAGCTTTGCACACTCTTCACTATTATTCTAAATACCGAACGGTTCCGTATGATTCATTTAGACTGGTACTGTACTTTCTAATCCTCTCTCCCTAATGCAGGTCTGTAGGCCAGTCTTCTGAGCCCTCAGTCTCAACAAACTGCTGCAGTCAGCACTGGGGGAAGGTGTGTGTGTGTGTGTGTGTGTGTGTGTGTGTGTGTGTGTGGGGGCACGTGTGAATTGAAGTGTGTGCAGCTGCTCATATGGAGAGAACATGGGAGAGAGACACTGGTGTGGTCTCAAGTGGGGGGGCTTATCTCTATAGGGGGGAGTTTCTGTGTGTGTGTGGGGGGGGGGATTACCTCCCGAAGGGGGGGTTAGGAGGTTAGTGGGGGAGATACACTACTGATTTTGCTTGGCCATGGATTTGACCAGATTTAAAATGATTAGCTAATGATCTGCACTCCACATTATCTAGTTCAGTTCAAGTTCTTCATCTATTTGTTTTAGGCTCATCTTCAGTAATAGCTTGTTGGAATGCTCCCAAATGTGTTTTATATAACAAAGTACCCACATCTTACCATTTCATTGACCATACCTCTTCTGTATTTGAATAACGACATTATTTGAACCCCGAGTTGACAATGTGTCTCACCTGAATTGTTCAGGGATGCAAACTAGTCACCTTTCTGTGAAATTCGCTGTTTTGAACTCCAAAATATGTGACCTATGCGACTTGTGTAAATCCGATGAGACAAGTTTGGGTGGGGGCTTTGAATCACAAATGGCTGTAAGCGAACGAGTGATGTGGGTTTGGAGCAATACTGGATTCAATACTTTGGAGCAATACTTTGGAGCAATACTTTAGCTGGATGCCAATAGAGGTGAAAGGAACACCACACACTTTCCCCCTTTCTCACTTTTCAATAGTGGATTAAAAGGGGTATGCCAGGTGTTACTCTCATACTGAAAGAGATCAATTATGCTAACAAAGGTATCATGCTCTGCTGGCACATTGTAGAACAGATGTCCACAGGCAGAAAGTGTACTAATGTGCAGTGTAGCCCAAAGATATTGCTTTTATGTTTCCTATACCACTTGTGTGAGTGAGGGGGGATTATTACATGTTTTACTCTGAACGTTATTTTTGCACACATGTAGCCTTGTGCACTTGATCGACGTCTACTATAGTGGCCACTGTAGAGCAAAAACAGAATGCCTGTTTCTACTTTAACATGTTTTTCTACTTTAAGTGCAGTATTTAGTGTGTGGTCACAAGCGTTCTATTATAAAGGCTGTAATGGCTAACTGCAATATTAGTGTATTGTTTTTTTTCTCCCAAAACTTGAGTGTCATTTGCAGTAAAGTCTAGGCAAGAAATAACACTGGATTGCTTTCTTGACATTTTTTAGCTGTGAGTTAGGTTCACGTTACCCACTTTTTATTTTACACACACTGACTGATCATGCAGATCATATTCTTTGTTGTTGAATTAGTTAAAACCTGCATTTACCCCTAGCAGGGATTTTCTTTTGCATGTTTCAGTGTCATCTTTTTGAGCCCTCAGCAGTTTGAATCCCTGATTGTTTTGGAACAACATTTGAAACTTTTAACTGTAGATTGACCATGACTGTTTTAACCCCTCGTTGACCCCGTGTCTCTCTTCTCTCCTGCGTTTGAAGGATCCGTCCCCAGATGGCGAAGGAGAAGATTGAGGGCTGTCACGTGTGTACGCTGGTCACGCCCGGGGAGCCCCAGATGTTGCTGGGTAAAGACAAGGCCTTCACGTACGACTTTGTGTTCGACATCGACTCAGCCCAGCAGCAGATCTATGCTGCCTGCGTCCACAAACTCATCGAGGGCTGTTTCGACGGATACAACGCTACGGTGTTTGCCTATGGACAGGTACTGTGAGAGAGACACACACACAGACACACACTCTCACATGTGCATACACACAGGCCTCTTTACACTACTTTGATGACACATACTAGTCCCAGGAAATATATGTTTGTAGTGTAAAGAGATGGCTCTAGATTATTTTTTTCAGAGATGGTAACTTAATCCCTTAATTGGAGGAGGGGTGGTAGGGTTGGACGGAAAATAAAGGAAATATATTTTTTAAAGACGTGTGTGTGTGTACGTATATTTTATAAAAACACTACCGTTCAAAAGTTTGGGGTCACATAGAAATGTCCTTGTTTTTGAAAGAAAAGCACATTTTTTGTCATTAAAATAACATCAAGTTGATCAGAAATACAGTGTAGACATTGTTAATGTTGTAAATGACTACTGTAGCTGGAAATGGCAGATGTATTTTTTTATGGAATATCTACATAGGCCCATTGTCAGCAACCATCACTCCTGCGTTCCAATGGCACGTTGTGTTAGCTTATTCAAGTTTATAATTTTAAAAGGCTAATTGATCATTAGAAATCAATTGGAATTATGTTTGCACAGCTGAAAACTGTTGTTCTGATTAAAGAAGCAATAAAACTGGCCTTCATTAGACTAGTTGAGTATCTGGAGCATCAGCATTTGTGTGTTCAATTACAGCCTCAAAATGGCCAGAAACAAAGACCTTTCTTCTGAAACTCGTCAGTCTATTCTTGTTCAGAGAAATGAAGGCTATTCCATGCCAGGAGTGGGAGGCCCCGGTGCACAACTGAGCAAGAGGACAAGTACATTAGAGTGTCTAGATTGAGAAACAGACTCCTCACAAGTCCTCAACTGGCAGCTTTATTAAATAGTACCTGCAAAACACCAGTCTCAACGTCAACAGTGAAGAGGCGACTCCGGGATGCTGGGCTTCTTAGCAGAGTTCCTCTGTCCAGTGTCTGTGTTCTTTTGGACATCTTAATCTTTTCTTTTTATTGGCCAGTCTGAGATATGGCTTTTTCTTTGCAACTCTGCCTAGAAGACCAGCATCTCGCCTCTTCATTGTTGACGTCGAGACCGGTGTTTTGCAGGTAGCCTAGTGGTTAGATTATTGGGCCAGTAAACGAAAGGTTGGTGGATCAAATCCCCAAGCTGACAGGGTAAAAATCTGCCATTCTTCCCCTGAACAAGGCAGTTAACCCACTGTTCCTAGGTTGTAAATAAGAGTTTGTTCTTAACTGACTTGCCTAGTTAAATAAAACATTTTTTTTACAACATTATCAATGTCTACACTGTATTTCTGATCAATTTGATGTTATTTTAAAGGACAAAACAATTGACATTTCTGAGTGACTCCAAACTTTTGAACGCGTGTGCGTGTGCGTGTGCGTGTGTGTGTGTGTGTGTGTGTGTGTGTGTGTGTGTGTGTGTGTGTGTGTGTGTGTGTGTGTAAACTAGAGGTCGACCGATTTAATCGGAATGGCCGATTTAATTAGTTTTCATAACAATCGGAAATTGGTATTTTCGGGCGCCGATTTTAGATTTTTTTATACCTTTATTTAACTAGGCAAGTCAGTTAAGAACACATTCTTATTTTCAATGACGGCCTAGGAACGGTGGGTTAACTGCCTTGTTCAGGGGCAGAACGACAGATTTTCACATTGTCAGCTCGGGGGATCCAAACTTGCAACCTTACAGTTAACGAGTCCAACGCTCTAACCACCTGTCTCTCATTGCACTCCACGAGGAGCCTGCCTGTTACGCGAATGCAGCAGAAGCCAAGGTAAGTTGCTAGGTAGCATTAAACTTATCTTATAAAAAACAATCAATCAATCATAATCACTAGTTATAACTACGCATTGTTGATGATATTACTCGTTTATCTAGCGTGTCCTGGGTTGCATATAATCGATGCAACGCTGGGGGATGATTTAACAAAAGCGCATTTGCGAAAAAAGCACAATCGTTGGACGACTGTACCTAACCATAAACACCAATGCCTTTCTTAAAATCAACACACAGAAGTATATATTTTTAAAACTGCATATTTAGCTAAAAGTAATCCAGGTTAGCAGGCAATATTAACCAGGTGAAATTGTGTCATTTCTCTTGCGTTCATTGCACGCAGAGTCAGGGTATATGCAACAGTTTGGGCAGCCTGGCTCATTGCGAACTAATTTGCCAGAATTTCACGTAATTATGACATAACATTGAAGGTTGTGCAATGTAACAATAATATTTAGACTTAGGGATGCCACCCATTAGATAAAATACCGAACGGTTCCGTATTTCACTGAAAGAATAAACGTTTTGTTTTCGAAATGATAGTTTCCAGATTCGACCATGTTAATGGCCAAAGGCTCGTATTTCTGTGTGTTATTATGCTATTATTAAGTCTATGATTTGATAGAGCAGTCTGACTGAGCGATGGTAGGCAGCAGCGGGCTCGTAAGCGTTCATTCAAACAGCACTTTTGTGCGTATTGCCAGCAGCTCTTTGCAAGCACAGCGATGTTTATGACTTCAAGCCTATCAGCCTAATGGCTGGTGTAACCAATGTGAAATGGCAATCTAGTTAGCTGGGTGTGCGCTAATAGTGTTTCAAATGTCACTCGCTCTGAGACTTGGAGTAGTTATTCCCCTTGCTCTGCAAGGTGTGGCTTTTGTCGATGCTTTTGTCGATGTGTTCCTGGTTCGAGCCCAGGAAGGAGCAAGGAGAGGGATGGAAGCTACACAGTTACACTGGCAATACTATAGTGCCTGTAAGAGCATCCAATAGGCAAAGGTATATGAAATACAAATGGTATAGAGAGAAATAGTCCTATAAATACTATATTAACTACAACCTAAAACCTCTTACCTTGGAATATTGATGTCTCATGTTAAAAGGAACCACCAACTTTCATATGTTCTCATGTTCTGAGCAAGGAACAAAAGCTTTTTTACATGGCACATATTGCACTTTTACTTTCTTCTCACTTCTCTTCTCACTTAGTTTTTGCATTATTTAAACCAAATTGAACATGTTTCATTGTTTATTTGAGGCTAAATTGATTTTTATTGATGTAAAATAAGTGTTCATTCAGTATTGTTGTAATTGTCATTATTACAAATAAATACATAAAAAAATCGCCCAATTAATCGGTATCAGCTTTTTGGTCCTCCAATATTGGTATCGGTATCGGCGCTGAAAAATCATAATTTGTCGACCTCTAGTGTAAACTCAGCAAAAAAAAGAAACGTCCCTGTTCGTCAGTGTTCTGCCATGGCCAGCGAAGAGCCCGGATCTCAATCCCATCGAGCATGTCTGGGACCTGTAGGATCGGAGGGTGAGGGCTAGGGCCATTCCCCCCAGAAATGTCCCGGAACTAGCAGGTGCCTTGGTGGAAGAGTGGGGTAACATCTCACAGCAAGAACTGGCAAATCTGGTGGAGTCCATGAGGAGATACTAACTGTTACTTTTGATTTTGACCCCCCCCCCTCCCTTTGTTCAAGGACACATTATTAATTTCTGTTAGTCACATGCCTGTGGAACTTGTTCAGTTTATGTCTCAGTTGTTGAATCTGGTTATGTTCATACAAATATTTACACATGTTAAGTTTGCTGAAAATAAATGCAGTTGACAGTGAGAGGATTTTTTTTTTTGCAGAGTTTATGTATGTGTAACAGTATAACTTTAGACAGTCCCCTCGCCCATACCCGGGCGCGAACCAGGGACCCTCTGCACACATCAACAACCGTCACCCACGATGCATCGTTACCCATCGCTGCAGCAAAAGCCACGGCCCTTGCAGAGCAAGGGGAACCACCACTTCCAAGGTTTCAGAGCAAGTGACGTCACCGATTGAAACGCTATTTAGCGCGCACCACCGCTGACTAGCTAGCCGTTTCACATCCGTTACATATGCTTGTATGTATATAGAATGTACAGTTACATTGATGGAAGCTACAGTCTATCCGCAATATTAAAGGGAGTAGACAGCTTTTTTTCTCTGTTAGCCATATTGAAAATGAAAGGCTTTTAAAATATTTGTTTGTGAATTGTTGCATTGATCAAGTGTGCAACTTTATGTGCAATATGGTTTAGATGAGAAGCTCCTGTGTAGTTCGAATAGCTAGCCTTATTTTGTTTGTCTATATACTATGGTGTTTACTATATGCTAATATCTGTTCACCTACATGAAGCAGGAATATAGCTTTGGACCTACCACATCTAAGGCTAAAGTAAGGATAGTGTAAACAGAAAAGTTGCAAATCTGATGTTGAAGAAATAAAGATCTTACGACACATTTTTGACGAATATAAATACGCACACACACACTGCTGAGAGCGGCCATTTCAAAGAAAGGTCTATAACTGTGATATGTGGTTGTTTTTTCCACTACTATACTTAGACCCGGCTGCTCAACCCTGCACCTTAAAGGCGGCTGCACTATATACAAAGACATGGAATCACTGGCCACTTTAATAATGTTTGCATTTTATTCTACTGTATTTAGTCAATTTCACTCCGACATTGATTGTCCTAAAAATGTATGTACAGTTGAAGTTGGAAGTTTACATACACCTTAGGCAAATACATTTAAACTCAGAAGAATTCCCTGTCTTCAGTCAGTTAGGATCACTACTTTATTTTAAGAACGTGATATGTCAGAATAATCGTAGAGAGAATGATTTATTTCAGCTTTTATTTCTTTCATCACATTTCCAGTGGGTCAGAAGTTTACATACACTCAATTAGTATTTGGTAGCATTGCCTTTAAATTGTTTAACTTGGATCAAATGTTTCGGGTTTCGGGTAGCCTTCCACAAGCTTCCCATTCCTCCTGACAGAACTGGTGTAACTAAGTCAGGTTTGTAGGCCACCTTGTTCGCACACGCTTTTTCAGTTCTGCCCACACATTTTCTATAAGATTGAGGTCAGGGCTTTGTGATGGCCACTCTTATACCTTGTCTTTGTTGTCCTTAAGTATTTTGCCACAACTTTGGAAGTGTGCTTGGGGTCATTGTCCATTTGGAAGACCCATTTGGAAGACCCATTTGCGACCAAGCTTAAACTTCCTGACTAATGTCTTGAGATGTTGCTTCAATATATCCACATAATTTTCCTACCTCATGATGTCATTTATTTTGTGAAGTGCACCAGTCCCTCCTGTAGCAAAGCACCCCCACAACATGATGCTGCCACAACCGTGCTTCACGTTTGGGATGGTGTTCTTCGGCCTGCAAGCCTCCCCCTTTTACCTCCAAACATAACGATGTTCATTGTTGCCAAACAGTTCTATTTTTGCTTCATCAGACCAGAGGACATTCTCCCAAAAAGTACAATCTTTTCCCCCATGTGCAGTTGCAAACCGCAGTCTGGCTTTTTTATGGCTGTTTTGGAGCAGTGGATTCTTCCTTGCTGAGCGGCCTTTCAGGTTATGTCGATATAGGACTTGTTTTACTGTGGATATAGATACTTTTGTACCTCTTTCCTCCAGCATCTTCACAAGGTCCTTTGCTGTTGTTCTGGGATTGATTTGCACTTTTCGCACCAAAGTACATTTATCTCTAGGAGACAGAACTCAGTGTCTCTTTCCTGAGCGGCTGCGTGGTTCCATGGTGTTTATACTTGCGTACAATTGTTTGTACAGATGAATGTGGATGAGCGTGCTACCTAGGCGTTTGGAAATTGCTCCCAAGGATGAACAACGACCCTTTTCTGAGGTCTTGGCTGATTTCTTTTGATTTTCCCATGAAGTAAAGCAAAGAGGCACTGAGTTTGAAGGTAGACCTTGAAATACATCCACAGGTACACCTCCAATTGACTCAAATGATGTTAATTAGTCTATCAGAACTTCTAAAGCCATGACATAATTTTCTGGAATTTTCCAAGCTGTTTAAAGACACAGTCAACTTAGTGTATGTAATCTTCTGACCCACTGGAATTGTGATACAGTGAATTATAAGTGAAATAATCTGTCTGTAAACAGTTGTTGGAAAAATGACTTGTGTCATGCACAAAGTAGATGTCCTAACTGACTTGCCAAAACTATAGTTTGTTAACAAGAAATTTATGGAGTGGTTGAAAAGCGAGTTTTAATGACTCCAACCTAAGTGTATGTAAACTTCCCACTTCAACTGTATTACTTAATTCCATTCTTTTACTTTTAGATGTGTGTGTTGTTGTGAATTGTTAGATTCTACTGCACTGTTGGAGCTAGGAACACAAGCATTGATTTGATTTGAATGCACTGACTTGAAGTGACCAAATTGTGTGTGTGTGTTATAAATAATGTGTGTGTGTCTCTCTCTCTCTGTTTCAGACAGGCTCAGGGAAGACCCATACCATGGGGACAGGGTTTGACATGAACGTGCAGGAGAAGGACCAGGGTATCATCCCGCGGGCTGTTCGTCAGCTGTTCCTGGGCATCCAGGAGAGGAAGACACAGGCCCAGCAGCAGGGCACACACCCTCCAGAGTTTAAAGTCAGTGCACAGTTCCTAGAGGTAAGAACCCACACACATACAGTAGGCAGGCACCCTCAAACACACGCAGTAGCAGCAGTAGCCCCTAGAGTGGGATATTGTATCATGCACGCACACACAGACACAGACAGACGCGCGCGCACACACACACAGACACATGAACGCACACACAGACACAAACGCACAAACACGTACACACAACACAGACACACACACACAGATGTGCTCACACATACACACTCAAACATATACACACACAGACATGCACAGACACACACACAAATACCACCCAGTTATTTGGGCCACCCACCCAGTTCAGAGGAGATGAAAATCTCTTTAGTATAAAATATTGTCGTCCAGGGATGCGTTGTATGTTGTCATTTGTCATTCTTGCCTTTGATTGTGTGTGTGTGTGTGTGTGTGTGTGTGTGTGTGTGTGTGTGTGTGTGTGTGTGTGTGTGTGTGTGTGTGTGTGTGTGTGTGTGTGTGAGGGTAATATGAACTTTAACCAGATGTGAAGGGGATGCAGGGATCAGCCCTGGTGAAGCTACAGGACGTGACATTGTGATGACAGCTGAAACAGGATCCTGACGACTGATCTGATGTTGGTCATCAGCTGTGATGTTACCCAGAATGAGAATATGAACAGACAGACGTTTGGGAGACATGAGCTTATTTATATGTGTCATTGACATTAACTGGCTGTAGCAAGAGGTGCCTGGTACACACTCAGGTGTCTGGCTTGTAGTGAAGTAATATTTGATATACAGTATATGTATAATACCAGTCAAAGGTTTGGACACCTACTCATTCAAGGGTTTTTCTTTATTTTGACTTTTTTCCTACATTGTAGAATAATAGTGAAGACATCGAAACTATGAAATAACACATATGGAATCATGTAGGAACCAATAAAGTTAAACAAATCAAAATATATTTTATACTTGATGACAGCTTTGCACACTCTTGGCATTCTCTCAACCAGCTTCATGAGGTAGTCACCTGGAATGCTTTTCCAACATTCTTGAAGGAGTTCTCACATATGCTGAGCATTTGTTGGCTGCTTTTCCTTCACTCTGCGGTCCAACTCATCCCAAACCATCTCAATTGGGTTGAGGTCGGGTGATTGTGGAGGCCAGGTCATCTGATGCAGCACTCCATCACTCTCCTTCTTGGTCAAATAGCCCTTACACTGCTTGGAGGTGTGTTTTGGGTCATTGTCCTGTTGAAAAACAAATGATAGTCCCACTAAGCACAAACCAGATGGGATGACGTATCACTGCAGAATGCTGTGGTAGCCATCCTTGTTAAGTGTGCCTGTCGTTAGTTCAGGTGTAGGCTGTTTGTCCGGTCATTGGGTTATCAGTACTGATGATAAAAAGACGTTGGCCAGGGTTAATGTGTGTGTGTCTGTGTGTCTGTGTGTGTGTGTGTGTGTGTCCTGTGAAGTGGGAACTTCTGAGTTGATTCTTGACCTCTCACAACCTTTAACCTTATTGCTTCCTAAAGGTCAGAGGTTATGTAGTACACCATTTGATCCTTGCCCTTTCATCGCTCACTGTCTACTGTGTGTATTTAATGTATGTGTGTGTGTATTCCAGCTGTACAATGAGGAGATCCTAGATCTGTTTGACGGAGCCAGAGACCCAGACTGTAAGAGCAGGAAGTCTAATATCAAGATCCATGAGGATGGCAGCGGCTCCATCTACACCACCGGAGTCACCTCACGACTTGTCAACTCAGAGGAAGAGGTGTGTGTGTGTGTGTGTGTGTGTGTGTGTGTGTGTGTGCATGCGCTATGACTGGGCGATATGGACAACTTCACGATATGGGAGATTCACGATACACTGTATATCTTGATTTCAAAAAGAATATTCTCAAAATAATCTTTGTTGTACAGTTAAAGGTGAAATACACCTCATTTCTAACAGTCAGCAATTTCCTAATGAATTCAGGGCTTGTGAAATTATACCTAGGATAAATATAAGCCTTCCAGAACCATAAGACCCACTGATTTTATCAAAATTGTTTTACCTGATTTTGTTGTTGTTGCAGTAATCACTGATCTGGCTTTCAAGTCTGTCTATGAGAATGCCCTTTTTGTTACACATTTCACCAGAACCATGCATAATGCACATTCACTAATAATGAGAAAAATCTTGCAGCCGGCATTATATAAAATGAACACAGGTTTCAAACAATATCTCAAGCACAAGCCCACATACTAGTGAGTAGCCAGCTAATCTTTATATTTCAAGTTTTTCTATCTTGGATCTATTTGCTATTTGCTAACTTATTTCTCAGAATGAGAACGAGTTGTCAATTCCTTATATAATTGTGTTTTATGCTTATTGCACATTTAGAAAACACAGACTAGACAGCTAGTATAACAGTCTTTGGCTTAAATGCTGCTAGCGGTACATAGTGCTGCTAGCGGTACATAGTGCTGCTAGCGGTACATAGTGCCGCGTGAAACAAACTGAGCACACATTTGTCAGATTCAATGTTCATTGATACTCCTTTTTGTAGTATTGTCTTCTCTGCTCACAATATGAGGAGTTGAGACATAAAAAGGGTCTCATTAGAAAGGTTCACTTCTCTAGCACAGTAAAATAATAATGTGTTTCGGTTTCCATATGACCGATTCTGGACCAAACTTAAATTGCAAATAGCGAGAGAGGAAAAAAGTGATCTCTCATCTTTGTTATTGCGAGTGGCAGGGGGAGCGGCTTGGTGTATGTGTGTGTGTGTGTGTGTAAACGGGAAGGTACACAGTCACAGCAGAAGGAGCGAAGGAGATCAAAAAGATAACATGACAACAAGCGGACATACTCGTAATACTCATGCTCGTAAAAAAACAAAACATTTAATAAAAACTAGGGTATTGCGAAACAGGCATTTGGAAAACTGCGCTAAAACATACATTCAAATGTGATGTATTGCCCAGCCCTAGTGTGTACAGTACTAACAGTTTGTGTATTACAGCTGTTACAGTGTCTGAAGCTGGGAGCGTTGTCTCGTACCACGGCCAGTACCCAGATGAACGCATCTAGTTCCAGATCTCACGCCATCTTCACCATCAACCTCTGTCAGATGAGAGTCTGTCAACAAACTGAGGTAGGGTTGGAGGGAGGGAGAGAGGAGGGCGAGGGAGGGAGTTATGGATCAGAGAGGGTAGATACAGTGCTTATAGAAAATCTACACCCCCTTGAACCTTTTTCACATTTTGTTGTGTCAGTGCCTCAGTTTCATGCATTTAAATGCGTTTTGTTTTTCTACGTATCTACACACCATATGATTTATGCATTTTTTTGGGTGAAAATAATGCTGTATTAACAGTGATAGCAATGCGAAATGTCATTCTGAGAAAACATCACTAACGTTACACACAGTTGATACACGTCGATTGCCGTTTCTTCCCCATCACTGTCATCAGAAGACACTACAATGTCTTCAATGAAAATGTTTTTGCCTAAATCAGGGATTTCCTCATCGTCTGATTCATTTTTCAGAGTCCGAGAGAGCCAGCATGGCACAAACGTCCTCCAGAAAGTAGTCCATCACAACTTTTTCCCACTGAACTTTGTCGATAGCGCCTGATAAATTCAGCAGCATATTTGCAGTTCTCCATGGCTAACTTTATATCTTTCGAAAAAAAAATGCAGTAGAAAGGATTATGTATGTATAATGAGCAGCTCATTTAAAGACACAAGATGCTACACTGCAGACCAATCTGAAACTCATCTCTCTGCATGTCCAACACACTCATTATCACAGCCAATCATGGCTAGCAGGTTTTGGCTTAACCAACTATGCTCGTAATTTAACAACTTTATTCGTATTTACAGATGGCATAGAATTTTGTTATTAAGGCACATAAAAGTCCACATGTTCCAGAAGGCATTTCTGCCCAAAAAAGCATTATTTGTTAAACGTTCAAATGGCTCTCCTGTGAAGTCGTGACTTGCAACATACACCTAGTTTCCTGAAACGGGTCACATTTACCTTTTTATTCCTTAGCCACTCCACTGTAGCTTTGGCCGTGTGCATTGGGTTGTTGTCATGCTGAAAGGTGAAATGCTGTCCCAGTTACAGCTTTCTTGCAGAGCACAGCAGGTTTTCCTCTAGGACTTTTCTGTACATTGCTCCATTCATTTCCACTTCTATCCTGATAATTCCCTGGCGATGAGAAACATCCCCATTACATGATGCTGCTACCTCCATGCTTCACAGTAGGGATGAGTGTTCTTTGGGTGAGGTGTTGTGTTTGCTCCAAACATATCGCTTTACATTCAGGTCAAACAGTTACATTTCTGTTTCGTCAGAACACTACACTTTTTGCCACGAGGCTACAGAATCAAGTGTTTTTTTTTACATACTTCAAATGCGATTCCAAGTGGGCTTTCTTGAGTAATGGCTTCCTTCTTGCCACGCTACCATACATGCAACATTTGTGGAGTGCTTGAAATATTGTTATCACATGCACACTTTGACCAGTCTTCGCCTTAAAAGCCTGGAGCTCTTTGAAAGTTTCCATTTGACTCTTGGTAACCACTCTAATCAGTCTCCTGCTTGCTCGGTCATCCAGTTTGGAGGGACGGCCTGAGCTCCGCAGGGTATCGGTGGTGCCATACACTTTCCACTTCTTAGCAATTGTCTTGACCGTGCTCTAAGAGATATTCAAGGCCTTTGAAATCTTTTTATACCCATCCACTGATCTGTGCCTTTCCAGAACTTGGTTCCGGATTTCCTTTGAAAGCTCCTTTGTGCTCAAGGTTGAGTTTTTGCTTTGCAATTCACTACCCAGCAGAGGGAACCTACAGGAACTGCTGAATTTATCCCGAAATCATGTGAATCACTACAATTTAACACAGGTGGAGGCCAATTAACTTGGTGTGTGATTTTGAAGGTAATTGGTTACACTTGAGCTAATTTGGGATTACTATTACACGGGAGCTGGACACTTATCCAACCAAGATATTTCTGTTTTGATTTTCTAAAGAAAACCTGGACTCTTTTTTTCACTTGGAAGTTGTGGAGTAGGATGTGTAGATCAATGGGGAAAAACTATTTTAATGAATTTTAATTCCAGGCTATAAGGCAACAAAAGGGGAACATTTTGAAAGGTAGTGTAGACTTTCTAAAGGCACTGTTGATGTATTGACTTAGGGAGAGACTCAAAGAGAATAAATAAAGGTAGAAGAGGGGAAAAGAGGAGTGAAGAGGAGAAAGATGAACGTATCAGACCGAGTGACAAGTAAAGTAATGACAGTAATACAAATAATTAAAACGTTTGAATTAGTGTTTGTTGATAATTGTTCACTAATTGTGGTCTCTCTATCCGTCTCTCTCTCTCTCTCTCTCTCCAGGAGAATGGTGAGGTGAACGGAGGTGTAAATGGAGGTGTGATTGGGGAGGTGAACGGTGATGAAAATGGAGGTGTGATTGGGGAGGTGAACGGAGAGGTGAATGGTGTTGTCGGAGATGGAGGGTCAATTATCAAGCCTGAGTATGAGACTCTGATGGCCAAGTTTCACTTTGTGGACCTAGCTGGATCAGAGAGACTCAAACGCACCGGAGCAACGGGAGAACGGGCTCGGGAGGGCATATCCATCAACTGTGGACTGGTGAGGAGTGTGTTTGTGTGTGTGCGTGTGCTGCCACTTCCAAGGAGCAGGACACTAACCCGTACGTACGCTTATAAGAAATCCCACTAGGCCCTCCGACAAATCATCAAACAGGCAAAGCATTAATAAGATTGAATCCTACAATACTGCCTCTGACTCTCGTCTGATGTGGTAGGGCTTGCAAACTATCACGGATTACAAAGGGAAGCCAAGCCGTGAGCTGCTTAGTGACTAGAGCCTACCAGACAAGCTAAATGCCTATTCTATGCTCGCTTCAAGGCAAGCAAAACTGAACAATGCATGAGAGCACCAGCTGTTCCGGACGACTGTGTGATCACGCTCTCTGTAGCTGATGTGAGTTAGACCTTTAAACAGATTAAATCAAATCAAATCAAATCAAATGTATTTATATAGCCCTTCGTACATCAGCTGATATCTCAAAGTGCTGTACAGAAACCCAGCCTAAAACCCCAAACAGCAAGCAATGCAGGTGTAGAAGCACGGTGGCTAGGAAAAACTCCCTAGAAAGGGACATTCACAAGGCTGCATGGCCTGATGGACTACCAGGACGCACACTCAGAGCATGTGCTGACCAGCTGTAAAGTGTCTTCACTGACATTGTCAACCTATCCCTGACCCAGTCTATATTAGCTACACTTTTCAAGCAGACCACAATAGTTCCTGTGCCCAAGACTGCCAAAGTGACTTGTCTAAATGACTATCGCCCCATAGCACTCACATCTGTAGCCATGATTTAAGATGACGCCGACAGAGATGGTCGCCTTGCTTCGCGTTCTTTAATGTCACTTTAACAATGTTTACATATCTTACATTGCTCATATCTGATGTATATACTGTATTGAGACACAATCACAGGACACTTTAATAAACAGGCCGGCTCTTTTCCGGCCGACTTTTTTCTCTGTATACATCAATGATGTCGCTCTTGCTGCTGTTGATTCTCTGATCCACCTCTACGCAGGCGACACCATTCTGTATACATCTGGCCCTTCTTTGGACACTGTGCTAACAAACCTCCAAACGAGCTTCAATGCCATTCAACACTCCTTCCATTGCCTCCAACTGCTTTTAAATGCTAGTACATGCTCTTCAACCGATCGCTGCCCGCACCCCCCTGCCCGACTAGCATCACTACCCTGGATGGTTCTGATCTAGAATATGTGGACAACTACAAATACCTAGGTGCCTGGTTAGACTGTAAACACTCCTTCCAGACTCACATTAACAATCTCCAATCCAAAGTTAAATCTAGAATCGGCTTCCTATTTCGTAACAAAGACTCCTTCACTCATGCCGCCAACATACCCTCATAAAACTGACTATCCTACCGATCCTTGACTTTGGCGATGTCATTTACAAAATAGCCCCCAACACTACTCAGCAAACTGGATGTAGTCTATCACTGTGCCATCCGTTTTATAACCAAAGCCCCATATACTACCCACCACTGCGACCTGTATGCTCTCGTTGGCTGGCCCTCACTACATATCCTTCGCCAAACCCACTGGCTCCAGGTCATCCTTAAGTCTTTGCAAGGTAAAGCCCCGCCATTTAATCCAAGTAAAAATTCCATGTTTTAGGTCAATTAGGATTACCACTTTATTTTAAGAATGTGAAATATCAGAATAATAGTAGAGCGAATTATTAATTCATCTTTTATTTATTTAATCACATTCCCAGTTGCTCAGAAGTTTACATACATTCAATTAGTACATAGTAGCATTGCCTTTTAAATTGTTTAACTTGGGTCAAACATTTCGGGTAGCCTTCCACAAGCTTCCCACAATAGGTTGGGTGAATTTTGCCGCATTCCTTCTAACAGAGCTGGTGTAACTGAGTCAGCTTTGTAGGCCTCCTTGCTCGCACACACTTTTTTAGTTCTGCCCACAAATTTTCTATATGATTGAGGTCAGGGCTTTGTGATGGCCACTTCAATACATTGACTTAGTTGTCCTAAAGCCATTTTGCTACAACTTTGGAAGTATGCTTGGGGTCATTGTCCATTTGGAAGACCCGTTTGCGACCAAGCTTTAACTTCCTGACTGATGTCTTGAGATGTTGCTTCAATATATCCACATAATTGTCCTACCTCATGATGCCATCTATTTTGTGAAGTGCACCAGTCCCTCCTGCAAGCAAAGCACCCCCACAACATGATGCTGACACCCCCGTGCTTCACGGTTGGGATGGTGTTCTTCAGCTTGCAAGCCTCCCCCTTTTTCCTCCAAACATAACGATGGTCATTATGGCCAAATAGTTATATATATTTTTTTCATCAGACCAGAGGACATTTCTCCATAAAGTACGATCTTTGTCCCCATGTGCAGTTGCAAACCGTAGTCTGGCTTTTCTACGGCGGTTTTGGAGCAGTGGTTTCGTCCTTGCTGAGCGGCCTTTCAGGATTGGTCGATATAGGACTCATTTTACTGTGGATATAGATTATTTTGTACCTGTTTCCTCCAGCATCTTCACAAGGTCCTTTGCTGTTGGGATTGATTTGAACTTTTCGCACCAAAGTACGTTCATCTCTAGGAGACAGAACCTTCCTGAGCGGTATGACGGCTGCGTGGTCCCATGGTGTTTATACTTGCGTACTATTGTTTGTACAGATGAACGTGGTACCTTCAGGCTTTTGGAAATTGCTCCCAAGCATGAACCAGTCTTGTGGAGGCCTTCAATTATTTTTTGAGGTCTTCGCTGATTTCTTTTGGTTTCCTATGAAGTAAAGCAAAGAGGCACTGAGTTTGAAGGTAGACCTTGAAATACATCCACAGGTACACCTCCAATTGACTCAAATGATTTCAATTAGCCTTTCAGAAGCTTCTAAAGCCATGACATAATTTTCTGGAACTTTCCAATCTGTTTAAAGGCACAGTCAATTTAGTGTATGGAAACTTCTGTCCCACTGGAATTGTGATACAGTGAATTATAAGTGAAATAATCTGCCTGTAAACAATTTTTGGAAAATGACTTGTGTCATGCACAAAGTAGATGTCCTAACCGACTTGCCAAAAATATAGTTTGTTAACAAGATTTTTGTGGAGTGGTTGAAAAACGAGTTTTAATGACTCCAACCTAAGTGTATGTAAACGTCCGACTTCAACTGTATATCACACCAATATTAATGCTAAATTGTAATTATTTTCGCCTCTATGGCCTATTTATTGCCTACCTCCCTGCTCTTCTGCATTTGCTCACACTGTACATGGCTCTTTCTATATTTTATTTTGTGTTATTGACTGTATGTTTGTTTGTGTGTAACTCTGTTGTTGTTTTTGTCGCACTGCTATGCTTTATCTTGGCCAGGTCGCAGTTGTAAATGAGAACTTGTTCTCAACTGGCCTACCTGGTTAAATAAAGTGAAATAAAATCAATGGATCACTAGACATTTTGAACAATGCTACTTTAAATAATGCCACGTTAGTAATGTTTACATATCTTACATTACTCATATCACATGTATATACTGTATTTTATACCATCTACTGCACCTTGCCTATGCTGCTCGGCCATCGCTCATTCATATACTTATATGTACATATTCTCATTCACCCCTTTATATGTGTGTGTATTAGGTAGTTGTTGGGAAATTGTTAGATTACGTGTTAGATATTACAGCACTGTCGGAACTAGAAGCACAAGCCCTTCGCTACACTCACATTAACATCTGCTCACCATGTGTATGTGACCAATAAAATTTGATTTGATGAAATGCTTAGAAAAGCTGGTCATGGCTCACATCAACACCATCATCCCAGACACCCTGCACCCACTCCAATTCGTATACTGCCCCAACAGATCCACAGATGACGCAATCTCTATTGTACTCCACACTGCCCTTTCTCACTCAGACAATAGGAACACCTACGTCAGAATGCTGTTCCTTGACGACAGCTCAGCATTCAACACCATAGTGTCCTCCAAGCTCATCACTAAGCTCAGGACCCTGGGACACCTTCCCCTGCAATTGGATCCTGGACTTCTTGACGGGTGGTGTAGGTAGACAGGTGTTGGTGTAGGTCGACAGCAACACATCCGCCACGCTGAGCCTCAACACGGGGTCCCGTGCCGGGTTGCGTGCTTAGTCCCCTCCTGTACTCCCTGTTTACCCACGACAGCGTGGCCGCGCATGACTCCAACACCCATCATTAAGTTTGCCAACGACACTACAGTGGTAGGCTTGATCACTGACGATCAAGTTTCTTGGTGTCCACATCACTAAGGATCTATCGTGGTCAGTCCCAACACAGCTGTGAAAAGGGCATGAAAACGACTCTTCCCCCTCAGGACACTGAGAATTTGTCATGGGCTCTCAGATCCTCAAAACATTCTACAGCTACACCATTGAGAGCACCATTGTCAAAATCCTGAAGTATCCCTTTAATCCAGTCATTCTTTTGAAATTATTGATCCCCTGGGCCTGAATTGTGCTCTCTGGTGTATTTTGGACGTTGAGAGTGGGCTCCTGTGACTGGATATGTTTTTTAATAATATTTGTTTTGCCTCTGTCCCCATGTGGGCCCCTTCATTAATCTGTGTGTGTGTGTGTGTGTGTGTGATGATGTTGTGTTTGTGTTTTAATTGGTGCTGAGAAACGTGATGATGATGGTTATGAGTATGTGTTCTAGCTGGCTTTGGGGAATGTGATCAGTGCTCTGGGGGACCAGGCTAAGAAAGGAGGACATGTTCCCTACAGAGACTCTAAACTAACGCGCCTACTACAGGACTCACTGGGAGGAAACAGGTAACACACACACGCACCTACTCATTCATTGGTTTTTCTTTATTTTATACAATGTAAAATAATAATGAAGACATCAAAACTATGAAATAACACATACTACATCATGTAGTAACCAAAAAAGTGTTACATTTTAGATTCTTCAAAGTAGCCACCCTTTGCCTTGATGACAGCTTTGCACACTCTTGGCATTCTCTCAACCAGCTTCACCTGGAATGCTTTTCCGCCAGTCTTGAAGGAGTTCCCACATACGCTGAGCACTTGTTGGCTGATATTCCTTCACTCTGCAGTCCAACTCATCCCAAACCATCTCAGTTCGGTTGAGGTCAGATGTTTGTGGAGGCCAAGCCATCTGATGCAGCACTCCATCACTCTCCTTCTTGGTCAAATAGCCCTTACACATGCTTCACGGTGAGAGCTACACATGTGGAGATGATCCGTTCACCTACTCTGCGTCTCACAAAGGCACGGTGGCTGGAACCAAAAATCTCAAATTTGGATTCATCAGGGCAAAGGACAGATTTCCACCGGTCTAATGTCCATTGCTCGTGTTTCATAATCCCAAGCAAGTCTCTTCTTATTATTGGTGTCCTTTAGTAGTGGTTTCTTTGCAGCTATTCGACCACAAAGGCCTGATTCGTGCAGTCTCTTCTGAACAGTTGGTGTTGAGATATATCTGTTACTTCAACTCTGAACCATTAATGTGGGCTGCAATTTCTGAGGCTGGTAACTCTTATGAACTTATCCTCTGCAGCAGAGGTAATTTTGTGTATTTCTTTCCTGTGGAAAGTTTCATCACAGCACTTGATGGTTTTTGAGGCTGCACTTGAAGAAACTTTCAAAGTTCTTCTGTATATCACCCCTACCTTGTCACAACACAACTGATTGGCTCAAACGCATCAAGAAGGAAAGAAATTCCACAAGTTAACTTTTAACAAGGCACACCTGTTAAAACTTCTCAAGAATCGGTGTCCCGCTAGCGAGACAACTTCCAGTGAAACTGGAGGGCGTGCAATTCAAATAAATAATCATAAATATTATGGATTTTAAACATTTAGGTACATATAAATGTCTTATATCGGCTGAAATCTTAAATTCATGTTAATATAACTGCACTGTCCGATTTACAGTAGCTATTACAGCTAAAACATGCCATGCGATTGTTTGAGGACGGCACCCCACATCTAAATATTTTTCCACCGGCACAGGTTTTTTTCCACCAGCACATATAACAATTAAATATTAACTTACTTTTTGAAAATCTTCCTCTGATTTGTCATCCAAAGGGTCCCATCTATAACATGTAGTGTTGTTTTGTTAGATAAAATCCTTCTTTATATCCCAAAAAGTCTGTTTAGTTGGCACCATCGATTTGAGTAATCCACTCGTTCAACTTGCAGAAAAGGAATCCAAAAATCTACCCCTAAACTTTGTTTCAACAAGTCAAAATACTTTTCTATTTACTCCTCAGATACCCTAAAATGTAATCAAACTATATTATTTATTTCAGAAAGAAGTATGTTCGATAGGAAACCAATTTAAGCAGGTGCGAAATGTCTTCATGGTGTGTGCAAATACGAATTTCCAAGACTGTGTCCTTCTCCTAAAACTGTTATTTCTTATTAGTTTTTGAAGTTATTCGCCTGAAACTAAGAAGTTTTAATTGAAAGGCATTCCAGGTGACTACCTCATGAAGTTGGTTGAGAGAATGCCAAGAGTGTGCAAAGCTGTCATCAAGGCAAAGTTTGGCTACTTTGAAGAATCTCAAATATAAAATACATTTGGATTTGTTTCACTTTTTTTGGTTACTACATGATTCCATATGTGTTATTTCATAGTTTTGATGTCTTCACTATTATTCTGCAATGTAGAAAATAGTAAAAATAAAGAAAAACCCTTGACTGAGTAGATGTGGTGTCCAAACTTTTGACTGGTACTGTACATGCATGCGCTTACACACACACACACACACACACACACACACACACTAGCATGTCGTATTCCTTTCCTCTCTCCAGTCGTACTTTGATGATCGCGTGTGTGAGTCCGTCGGATCGGGACTTCATGGAGACCCTGAACACACTGAAGTACGCCAACAGAGCCAGGAACATCAAGAACAAGGTGGTGGTGAACCAAGACAAGACCAGCCAACAGATGTCTGTCCTGAGGGCTGAGATTGCCAGGCTACAAATGGAACTTATGGAGTATAAAGCGGTGAGGAGAGATGGAGGGATAGCAGGAGGGACAGAGGTTTGGGATTGGGGGAGGGAGGGAGGGATGGGGTAAGGGGGGGTAGAGAGAATGAGGGAGGGATGGAGTCAGGGAGCGATGGATAAAGGGAGAGAAGAAGGGAAATGGATAGAGATATAGGAGGGCGGAGAGGTTGGAGGATGGAGAAGTGGGAGGAGGGACCAATGGAGAGAGGAAGGGATGTCGGGACTTGGGAGAGACAAAAGGAAGTGAGGATGGAGGGATGGAAAGAAGGAATGGAAAAATATCCCTTCCCTCTTGTTAAGCAACTTTAACCTTTGGCCTAGAAGATTACAGGAAGCATAGGGATGGTTTAGAGCAATAATGTTATTAAGAGAGAGTTAATGGTGCATAACCAATGGATGACCGTGTTGAGTTGTAGGAAAGATTCGTTCGGAGTTGGAGAGTAATGGAGCATGTGATTGGCTGAAATAATGTTGTCTCATTTATGATTGGCTGAGGTGTTAACCAGTATGTAAAGAAATAAAATGGAAAATGGGAATTTTTACCAACAAGTGATATAAAAATCAATATTCTCTTTGTTGGTTGAATGAAATGTCATTGTTCTGTATGTTCATTGGAGGAGATAAAATATTCCTGTATGTGTATTGTCCCCCTCCCCAGGGTAAGCGTGTGGCAGGTGAGGACGGCTCGGAGGGCTTCAGTGATCTGTTCCAGGAGAACTCGATGTTACAGAGAGAGAACGACACGCTACGCATGCGAGTCAAAGCCATGCAGGAGACCATCGACCACCTCAACACACGGGTAACCACGCTCCTCGCCAACGAGGTCAGCACGCTGCTGGCCAAGTCGGGTAAGACCGAGAGAGACTCTCCAATGGGATTGGCTGATTGTTGAAGATTGTGGCTGTCTGAAAACATTGATAGCTATTAAATCCTTTTTCTCTCCTTCCTTGTTTAATCAATTCCTACACATCCCTCTCAAGGTGAATTGGAGGAGAGGACCCAAGGTCCATCCATCCCTTAGACCTTCTCCTCCAATGAGCTTTGAGAGGAATTGAGGAGACTAGGATTTGACCACTAAAAAGGCTTTCAGACACAGACCATATCATGTAGTTAATTAAGAAGTGTTAATCTCTTGTGTCTCAATGTGACCTCACGGTGACCTGACTGTGAACTCTGACCTTTTGACCTCTAGGTGAGGGCAATGAGGAGATTGGTGCTCTGATACAGAACTATATCAGAGAGATCGAGGAGCTCAGGTAAGAGTCTGTAATGAGCTTTAGACTGAGCGGGGGGGAAAGCAGTTCACGGAGTTGCAGCTCACTGTGTTTTGCCGTTACTGCACTGTTCATGGAGTTTGTATCTTTTTGTAGTTTGAGGAACTTTCAGATTATGTTCTGTATATACCGTAAGAGTTAAGTTTGACTGATGACATCTGTTTGTCTTCTTGTTCTCTCTACAACACCCCCCCCCCCAGATCAAAGCTCCTGGAGAGCGAGTCGATGAACGAGTGTCTTCGTCGCAGTGTAACCCGTCTCTCCTCCCGCTCCCCGTTCACCACCTCCTCCTCTCATAGCTCCACCCCAGGGCCACACCCCTTAGGCTCCTCCCCTTCCCTTTCCATGGAGGCGGAGATGACGGACGTGATTCGTCGAGCCAAGACGGACATCGAGAGGCTGAAGAAGAAGGAGAGGAGACAGAGGAGGATGAGGTAAGAGGAGAGGAAGAGGGGAGGAATGGGACAAGGATGGTAGTGGAGTAATGATCGCACAGTGACAAGCAGCTCTCACTGCCACTGGAGGGAGGGAGGGAGAGCGAGCGAGGGAGGGAGAGCGAGAGAGATGGACGGATAGAGGGAGATCAAGAAAGGGAGTGTGAGAGGTCTCTGCTAATAACTGAGCTCTCCGTGTTCACTTGGCAACAGTCCCAAAACACAATGGCAGATTTTTTTTTTTTTTGGAAGAGTCCCAAACTAAATCAGACAAATCAAATCAAAGGCACATGGTATGTAAACAATATTAGTAATAGATTAATATGGTAAATAAATAATAAACTGCTTATTGGGTCACAGCTGTTATGAGCTGTGCCTTCTCTCTCTACTTTGTGTGTGTGTGTGTGTGTGTCCTACTCTGATCCCGGGTCAATATGTTCTACTTGCAGCCCAGAGAAAGAGAAAGGGTTGAAGAAACGAGCGAAGCTTCATTCTCATGAGAACGGACATAATGGAGAAAACGGCCAGATGGACTCGGATGACAACTACACAGAGGACGTGATGTCACCTCTGCAGGAGGAGGAGAGCGGGTGTGACGAGGAAGAGGAGGAGGGGAGGGACGAAGAGGAGTTTGACAGTGATGAGAGTCTGGTGGACTCCGACTCGGACTCTGATGAGAAAGGTTAGTGGATGACAACAATGGCAGCGGCAGAAGTGTCTCCATTCCAATTCAACCTATTGCCGTTGTGTACTGTCGCTTTGACAGGATTGATGCGCATCAGCAATATGGTGAAAGGACAATTTTGTCCTCTGTTTGGCTGTATGGTACTTTCACCATATTGCTTAACCTGTCCAATCCTTTCAGATCTACAAGGAGTACCTAATTAGCATTAGGGCTAGGAGTTGATTTGAAATGTGCAACTGCCCCACTCTACTGTAACATGTCTGTCTTAGAGCCACAGTGTTCACCTCTTGACCCTTGACCTCTCTTTGCTCTCTGCCCTCTAACCCCCTGCAGCTAATTTCCAGGTGGATCTGGCAGACCTGACGAGTGAGATTGAGATCAAGCAGAAGTTGATAGATGAGCTGGAGAACAGTCAGAAGAGACTGCTGCAGCTCAAGCTACAGTATGAAGAGAAACTCATCCTGCTGCAGAACAAGATCAGAGACACACAGCTTGAGAGAGATAGAGTACTGCACAACCTCTGTGAGTAGAACTATGGGTAATGTAGGCACACAGGATCCCCTCAGTGAGTGGAGCGACGCATAGATGCTGAATAGACACGCTGCTCTCTGTCTCGATTGTACCTCTTTCAGACACACTTTATCTATCTTCCTTCCCTCTCTCCTCCTTCAGTGTCTATGGAGAACTACACGGAGGAGAAGGCTAGCAGGATTAAATCCGAGTATGAGAAGAGGCTGAAGGAGATGAACAGAGACCTGCTGAAACTGCAGGCAGCACAGAAGGAACACACGAGGCTACTGAAGAACCAGGGACGCTATGAACAGGAACTAAAGAAACTGCAGCAGGAGGTCAACGAGATGAAGAAAGCCAAGGTGAGGAGGAGGAGGAGGAGGAGAAGGAGGAGCAGGGAAGGATGTTAGCTCTGTAGGCTACATTAAGTGCATTTCTATTATATGCAATGTTGAGACCTTTGCCCGTCCCCTACCCAATAAGTGAGACAAAGGAGTCAAATCTAGGAAATGCTGACGTGAAGATCCGGGTCAACATTTGTTCCTTGCACCTCAATAACGCTCCGGGCACTGATGGTACTCTCCAGCTAAGTGCAGTGTGTCCTCCCGGTCTCCAGGTGGCACTGATGAAGCAGATGAAGGAGGAGCAGCTGAGGAGGAGGATGATGGAGGCCAAGAGGAACAGAGAGATCGCTCAGCTCAAGAAGGAGCAGCGACGACAGGAAGTATGTGTGTGTGTGTGTGTGTGTGTTTTTGTGCTGAAAGAAAGTACCTGCTTCACATGATCACCCCCCTAGTAGACTGCAGTTTCTAAAGCCATCACTCTTCTGGTTACCAGTTGATCTCCAACTTTCTTATCAACCGCCCTGGGAATGGAACCTGCAACTTTTCAGCTATTAGCCTGCTTCTCTAATCCATAGGCTGCCCTCGGATCTACATTTTTGTCTATTGTTAATGTATCGCTCTCTCTCTGTTTATCTGTTACCCATTTCCAGGTTACTGACTTTGAGACATGTATGGTTAATATACAGAGTCACCCATATATTGACTGACCTCTCCCCTATCAGTACCAGATTCGTTCGTTGGAGAGTCAGAAGCGTCAGCAGGAGCTGGTACTGAGGAGAAAGAGCCAGGAGGTGACAGCCTTACGACGTTTGGCTAAACCCATGTCTGGACGTATGGCTAGACGACTACAGCCCCTAGACTCCGGAGCAGAACTGTCTGCCAGCACCACCTCCTCTGAACCAGAGTCCAACCGGTAGGTAGTGCCGCTATACAGAGGTTGTATCCCAAATGGCACCCCATTCTCTATAGTGTTAACATACACTGTAAAAATGGCCTGTTATTTTTCAACTAACTTACCTGTAAGTTACTGTAAAAAAAAAAAACCTGTATGTTACTGTACCATATTTTACAGTATACTGTTAGTATTTTTATGGTATAATATTTTATGGTATACTAATACTGTTACCGTAATTGATTTACAGTACCAATAATGCTACTGTAGTCATTTTATGGTAACAAATACTCTTACTGTAAAGCCTTATTTGCATTTTTATTTTATTTTTCAATTCCTCAGCAATCCACAGGGAATTAACAGTAATTTTCTTAATATGTGCATGCTTATTAGTAACTGGAATAAGCAATGGTCTAAGACACTGCATCTCAGTGCAAGAGGCTTCACTGCAGTATCTGGTTGCATCACATCTGGCTGTGATTGGCGGCACACAATTGGCCCAGCGTCGTCTGGGTTTGGACCGGGGTAGACCATCATTGTAAATATGAATTTGTTCTTAACTGACTTGCCTAGTTAAATAAAGGTTAATTAAAATGTAATTTAAAAAAAATCATAAATGTGTCAAGTGCAGCTTCTGTTTGATCCTCATTACACACCACCGACCAACAAATATTCTTTACATCAACAACATAGGAATCACTACAACTTATTGTATGACCTCTTGTACACTATATTAGGCCCAGCCTTTGGAACGTTGTTTTTCCTAGATATGGCTACAATATTGTGATCACTACATCCGATGGATCTGAATACTGCTTTCAAGCTAATTTCTGCAGCATTAGTAAAGATGTGATCAATACATGTTGATTTCATTCCTGTGCTGTCTGTAACTACCTTGGTAGGTTGACTATTAACCTGAACCAGGTAGCAGGCTCTGGTTACAGTTTGAAGCTTTTTCTTGAGTGGGCAGCTTGATGAAAGCCAGTCAATATTTAAATCACCCAGAAAATAAAGTCTCTGTTGGTGTCACATACATTATTAAGCATTTCACACATGTTATCCAGATACTGTCTGTTAACACTTGGTGGTCTATAGCAGCTTCCCACCAGAATGAGCTTTAGGTGAGGCAGATCAATCTGTAGCCATATTACTTCAACAGTATTTAACATGAGATCCTCTTTCATTCTTTACAGGAATGTGGTTCTGAATATGAACAGCAACACTATTGGCATTTCTGTATTTTCTATAAATGTTATAACCTTGTATTTTTACCACTGTATCATCAAAGATATTATCCAAGTGAGTTTCAGAGATTGTCAGAATATTTTATTTATTTAACAAGGCAAGTCAGTTAAGAACAAATTCTTATTTTCAATGACGGCCTAGGAACAGTGGGTTGGGGCAGAACGACAGATTTGTACCTTGTCAGCTCGGGGGTTTGAACTTGCAACCTTCCGGTTAATAGTCCAACCACTAGGCTACCCTGCCGCCCCTTATGAATGTCATCTGTTACTAGCAAATTATTGATTTCATGAACCTACATATGTTTACATGGGCTATTTTGAGCACTTTTCTTTTATTTATCCGTTATTTTACCAGGTAAGTTGACTGAGAACATGTTCTCATTTGCAGCAACAACCTGGGGAATAGTTACAGGGGAGAGGAGCGGGATGAATGAGACAATTGTAAACTGGGGAATATTAGGTGACCGTGATGGTTTGAGGGCCAGATTGGGAATTTAGCCAGGACACCGGGGTTAACACCCCTACTCTTACGATAAGTGCCGTGGGATATTTAATGACCTCAGAGAGTCAGGACACCCTTTTAACATCCCATCTGAAAGACGGCACCCTACACAGGGCAGTGTCCCCAATCACTGCCCTGGGGTATTGGGATATTTTTTTAGACCAGAGGAAAGAGTGCCTCCTACTGGCCCTCCAACACCACTTCCAGCAGCATCTGGTCTCCCATCCAGGAACTGACCAGGACCAACCCTGCTTAGCTTCAGAAGCAAGCCAGCAGTGGTATGCTGGGTGGTATGCTACTGGGGTGCTTCCTTGTTTTCATTTTCATTCTTTACTGGGAAGCTTAGTAGAAGTAGATATGCTCATGTTATTTATGTTAGTGCAGGGTGAGCTGCAGACAGTGGACATCCTCCTAGGCCACACCGCCTCAGTGCCAATAGTAGAGATCTGGTTCGTAGGCATATGATTACTGCATACAATAGCTGTAGGATCAGCAGAGGCATTCAAAGCAGTTAGATGGACATAAATGAAGTTACTTACATTGTGTCTACCAATGCCCCTGGTGTAATGTACATTTGCTGAAGCATTATGACAATTCTGCGTCACAATAGTAGGGATTAGCTGAGCTGGGCTTGGGTCATTGATAAGTCATTGTCACAACGCAGCCGAATATTGGATCAGGAACCCAAAGTATTTGTGTTGGATCCTGTCCTCCTTGTAAAAAGTGTTTTGTTTCCAAAAGGTATCGAAATTGTCAACAGCCATTGAGCTGCAATAATCACGTAGCCAGTTGTGAAGAGAAAGAATCCTGCTAAAGGGTTCAATGCCACGATTCAGAGAGGGCACAGGGTCAGATATGATGGGTCTTCTATTAGTGTCTAGCAGAGAGTCAATCAGCTCTTTAAAATCCAGTTTAAACTGTTCAGAGCTGCCCTTCATCATGTCATTAAAACCCACATGGACTATGATGGAAATCAATTCTATGTCCCGACGTAGTACATTCGGGAGCAGCTTATTAACGTCATTTACTCAAGCTCCGAGATAGGACCTTGTTTTTGCAGCAGGGACGGTTTACATTTCTTTCCACCCATGACTGTATTTGTTAGTGACAGAGACATGGTTGTTGGCTTCCTTCATTTTTCAGTTCTGTGGCCTTCACTAAGTGAAAATGATTTATTTGTATGACTTGCCTTTCTGACTGTACATTTATAATATAAATGAAGTGCTACAAACAAATGAATGCAGATAAAATAACCAAACAGGCAGCAATTAACTAAGATATTACATTTATTATAATAATTAGCAAAAAAAAAAAAGTATCTTGCTTCGGAGTATGTGCTTTGTTTTGGTTGCTCGTTTGCTTTAAGTGTCGCGTTCTGCTTTGAATATTGGCAAATACAGTAAGTGAACTGCTACTGGGTTTTATGTAGCATTTTCTTTTTACGGTAATGTCCAAAATACATCAAATATTTCCCGTCCATTGAATTTCTTCCCACAATGTAATTTACGGTAATCTACTGTATTCAGTTCATACAGTATGAATGAAGTCTGTTGACTATACAGCAATTTACCATGACAATTACAAGATTGTTTTTAACAGTGTAGGAAATAGGTTCCAGTGTGTTTTTGTTAAACAGTTGATATAAACACAACTTTCTTCCGCTTCATAGTTTTGTGTTGGTTGTTTTATATTGTGTTTCAGTTGAATTATAACTTGGTTTTATAATGTACAATTACAAAATAAAGTAAAAAATAACTCCTCTCTCTCTCTCTCTCTCTCTCTCTCTCTCTCTCTCTCTCTCTCTCTCTCTCTCTCTCCTCTCTCCTCTCTCCTCTCTCCTCTCTCCTCTCTCTCTCTCTCTCTCTCTCTCTCTCAGGACCTCAACCAAAGTGTCTAACATAGTGAGACAGTGGAACACCAAGATGAATGGCTACCTGGGAGAGAGCGAGGGGATTACTACCAACGGGACACAGGTTGTTGGGTAAGTCATGGCAGGGAGTGTGTGTGCCGTAGATTGTCAGGTCAGATGCAGAGCAGGGACTGGTGTGTGTGTGTATCTGGTGTGTGTACATGTTTTTGATGCATCGCCAGGTGAGAGAAAGGATGTGTGTGAGAGTGTCAATGTGAGACGTGTGTGTGTGTGTGTGTGTGTGTGTGCCTGCGAGCCTGCAAGGTCAGATTGAGATTAGGTATGACTCTGTTGACATTTACTTAGCCAAGGCTTTCATCAGCTTCAATAAAGTTTTATTCAATTTTACAAAGCCATTTATCGAATTCCCTTCAAAATGAATTGACAGGAGTGACTTACTTAGTCTGATCATCTCTCTCCTTCCTCCTCTTCCTCCCTCTCCTTCCCTCGCTCCTCTACCTTCTCCCTCTCTTTCCCGCCCCCTCTCCTTTTTCCTTCCTCACTCCCTGCTCCCCTCCTCTCTCTTCCCCTACTCCAGCAGCAGCACTAAGGATTGATATAGCTGTGAAATGATTGACAGTTGACCTGTATTGTAACGTCCAAAACTGTATCTTTCTCTGTCTGTGCAGCAGTAGGACGCGTGTCCAGCAGCGCAAGGGTGTTCTCGTGGGCAGCAGTAGTTTCTCCAAGGCGGCCCGTCAGAAGTGGCAGACTCTAGAGAGGAGGATCCTGGACATCGTCATGCAGAGGATGACCATCACCAACGTCGAGGCCGACATGGACCGACTCATCAAGGTACTGTGATGTCACTTCCTTTGCACTCTAGGGAGACTTCCTCTTAACTTTTAGTGCATTGCGATGCACTTGCGAACTCATTATTGCTGACTTCCTTCACAACATGCATCATTCCTCCCCGTCTGTTAATGATCTGGCTAACATGTTTTTTTCTTTCTCTCTCTTGTGTGTGAGACAGAAGCGAGAGGAGCTGTCTGTGCAGCAGGAGGCACTGTTGCGTAAAAGGCAGGTGCTTATGGCCGAGGGGGAGGGGCCTGACGGGGAGGACCGCCTAGTCCAGGAAATGAACGAGGACATTGAGGTTCTGAATGCAAACATAGACTACATCAACGACAGCCTATCAGACTGCCAGGCAACCATCGTTCAGATAGAGGAGACCAAGGTGAGAACACACGCACACACATTAGTGTAAAATGTCCTAGTTCTGGTGTACGGAGCTCTGTGCGGCCTACTGAAGCCTGGGTGTTTCCTGCAGGATGAGCTGGACTCGGTGGACACCTCAGTGGTCATCAGCTCCTGCTCTCTGGCTGAGGCCCGACACCTCCTGGACCACTTCCTCAAGGCCTCCATTGACAAGGTAACTAACATGGGCCACGACCCAGGACCATCTGGTGGCTACAGTAGTTCATAGTTTAGAGTCTAGATATACCATAACACACACTCCAAAGTAATGTCTACTGAACGTTCTCAACTTGGAAATAGTCTCTATCAGCTCCTCATCAGTTTACAATTATTTTGGCAAATGTTGTGCAAGTGGACACCTGTTTCAGGGAGGGTTGGCCAGTAGTTTATCTCTCGTGGAAAGATTCTGCATGTAAGCTGAGAGAATCAGTCAGGACTGAATGAGCAGCATTAGTTCCGGTGTTTGGTTTTTCAGTCACTGGTTATTTGGACAAATAATCACCATTTCGCAGGTGTTAGCATCTTTTGATTTTGAAGGGGAGGGGACATTCTTGCAAAACTTGGTAACTTGCAAAAAAGAGATGGGTGGAGCTCCTCATTCTGGTTCCGCTCCTCGTTCTAGTATTTCCTGATTTCTTCTCTTAACATGTATGGACCCAGAACTAAAGTCTCGCGTGATTGGTCAGCTGCTCGATTAAGTTCTGGGTTAAACAAGGTTAGCCAGAAGTAGTTAATAGCTGTATAGATGATATATAGTTGATATATGCCCCCCTCTGCTGGTCTTTCCAGGAACTGCAGGAAGCTCAGATCACTTGTAGTAATGGTGTTAGTAACTATTGTGTGTGTGCGTGTGTGTGTGCGCATGTGTGTAGGGTTTACAGGTGGCTCAAAAGGAGTCTCAGATCCGTCTGTTGGAGGGCCAGCTGAGACAGACAGATATGATTGGCTCTGCCCATAACCACATCATCCTGGACGCGCTGAGAGAAAAGGCTGAGTGTATCCCCGAGCTACAGGCACTCATACACAACGTACAGCAGGGTGAGGACGCGCACCTAGCATGCACACTCACTCACTCACTCACTCACTCACTCACTCACTCACTCACTCACTCACTCACTCACCCACTGTTTCTTCATGTTTCTATCTGTGTTCACAGAGAATGGTTATGTCAGCACCGACGAGGAGCCTTCAGAGTTTAGCCAGGCCTCTGACGGCAGGTAAGACTACGTGATCCGCTTCTGGGGCCTCATTTATAGCAGTTGCGTAAATGTAACACTAAATGTCTACGTGCGCCATTTCTGAAAAGACTGTGCACGCACAAAAATCTGGAGATTTATTAATTTGGCGCACACCATACATGGGCATATTTCCTGTTCTAAATCAGACCTGACGTTAGTGCACGTGTGAACAAGCAATCATAACTCCGCCTGAAAACACC
Source organism: Oncorhynchus mykiss (assembly GCF_057628025.1). Classification (NCBI taxonomy): domain Eukaryota; kingdom Metazoa; phylum Chordata; class Actinopteri; order Salmoniformes; family Salmonidae; genus Oncorhynchus; species Oncorhynchus mykiss. The sequence goes on along the minus strand of NC_143028.1, from coordinate 32,911,278 downwards.
CATAAATCACCTTTTTATGGTGACAATAACACCCTTATTTGCTCTACACTTTGGAAGTATTGGAATTAGGCCGAGACAGTATCTAAAGCAAATGGCAACGGTGAACTTGATCAAATGTCTTCTGTTGCAGTTACATTTGCTTCATCTGACCCTTTCAAATTGTTGGTGACCTGTAAACCGGTCGTTTGAATGCAGTAATGTTTGCATTCACTTTGGTTGAGGTGGTCCTGAGAGAGAGAGAGAGTTAAAGGGAGAGAGAGTCAGAGAAAGATATTTTTTAAACTTTTCTTCAACAAGTAATTGTACATTATAAGACCAAGTTATAATTCAACTGAAACACAATATAAAACAACCAACACAAAACTATGAAACAGAAGAAAGTTTTTAAAAAGTTGTGTTTATATCAACTGTTTAACAAAAACACACTGGAACCTATCTCCTACACTGTTAAAAACAATATTGTAATTGTCATGGTAAATTGCTGTATAATCAACAGACTTCATTCATACTGTATGAACTGAATACAGTAGATTACCGTAATCTTACATTGTGGGAAGAAATTCAATGGACGGGAAAATGTTGATGTATTTTGGACATTACCGTAAAAAAAAAATGCTACATATGCGACGCAGTCCTTCCAACGACTAGAAACCGGGCGTACGCGCAGTCTACAGTTTGTGGGAGGATAAGCACGTTCTCAAGTCAAGTTCAGTTCTTTAGAAATGGCCAACTGTTGCGTGACAACTGGCGCGCACCCATGTTCTGGAGCATATGTGGTTCATTCGCAACGTTTTATAAAGGAGGCCCCCTTGAACCCCCACACCACATACTCATCGTCACTCATTTTCCGTGTGCGGTTACATTTCTTGTTCTCTCTCTCTCTCTCTCTCTCTCTCTCTCTCTCTCTCTCTCTCTCTCTCTCTCTCTCTCTTCAGTGTGTCTCGGATGAAGTCCTCAGCTAGTCAGGATGACTGCAAGCTGAAGGTTCAGGTAGGTGAACGTGTGTTTCAGGTGTAGGCTGCATGGCGTCTGTCTCCTCTGGTCAGCCGTTATTTGTTGTTGTTGTTTATTTCACGCTGACTCGTATGACATGTTTGTGGATACAGTTACAGCACTGGAGGAGATTCCGTCGACTGAACAAAGTCGAGGTTGTTGTCAGTGAAATCATATCTGTAGTTGTACTCAGCTGCCAGGAGATGGCAGCCTCTGCACATGAGTCGTTATGGCTATGATAGTTGCCTTCACAGAACCCCAAGATAACTAAACTACTCTATCCCAAGCAGTGGAGGCTGCAGAGGGGAGGATGGCTCATAATAATGGCTGGAACGGAGCGAATGGAATGGTATCAAACATGGAAACCGTGTGTTTGATACCGTTCCACTTATTCCACTCCAGCCATTACCACCAGCCCGTCCTCCCGAATGAAGGTTCCACCAACCACTTGTGATCCCAAGGTATAGTTTGTTCTATTGAATGAGTAATTGGACATTTTTCTTCCTACTCTTTCCGCCTCTCCCCAGACTGAGCCCCGTCTGTCAGCCCAGATGAAAGCGGTATCGGCAGAGTACCTGGGTCCCATGTTAGACCCGTCCACTAAGAACATCACCAAGTCCCTGGCCTCCCTAACAGACATCCAGGAGAACGGCGGCTCAGGTGGCCTGAGCCTCACTCTCCCCATCTTTAGAGACAGGGTGTCCAGGACCATCAGCCTGCCTGTCCGGGGACACACCTTGTGAGTCTTATGCTATGGTGCACTGTTCCTTATGAGGAGTTCCAATATGGCAGATGGTGGCTTCAGAACAGCGCCACTTGTCAACCATCTAGGGAATCTGTTTCTATTGTCGCAATACTTGCCAATGCTAGCTTGCTATGGCTATACATGGCAGTGTCACATGCTAATTCTAACAATCTGCTACTGTATGCTAATGCTTATTTTTGCTCTATCTCGTGCTCTCTCTCGCTCTGTGTGTGTTTATCAGTCCTCGGCAGTCTCGGGGGGGTGACACCTCCCCTCTAACAAGGAGGAAGTCTTATGACCGAGGCCAGTCTTACAGGTAGCTAACTCTCCCCCTCAACTAATCAGTAACCAATACATTGTTTAGTTGAATCGCTCTCCACAGATCCCTTTACCAGTGTTCCTGCATTATTGTATTCCTTTTTAATTATGTGGCCCATGTGAAATGCACATTAAATAGATCTGACATGATCAATCAATATATCTGTTGAATATGAGACACAAAGTCAAAAACTGGAAAACAAGCTGTTCTCATCATCTCCCACATCTCTCCACCCCCCCCCCCCCCCCCCCCCCTCCCCTCTCCCCCGCACCCTTCCCACCTATCGCTCTCTCACAGAAATGCTGATGGGCATACTCCCCCATCCTCCCCCCCTCTCAGAACCAGAAACGACCGCAATGTATTTTCAAGGCTCACCAGCAACCAGAGCCAAGGCTCAGCACTGGACAAGTAAGTACACACACACACAAACGCGCACACGCACACTGTCAGTTCGAGACGCCTCAACATAGGGAATAGGGTGCCATTTGGAACGCACCCTATGTCTTTTGATTTCATAACAGTCTTCAGGCAGTCTCGAGTCAGCTGTGGAAGTCGACTTACATCCTTGAATGCATTGACTGTAAGTTGTTTTGTATACACTGAGTGTCTGCTACATGACTCAAATATATGATGTTGAGAGTGCTGTTATGAAAATAATTCAAATATATGCTCTATTTGTTCAATCTAAGTGTTAGACTTTTTCCTCCTAGATCAAAATAAGCCCCAAGAGCAAATTCCATTTTCTTCTACACTGTAACAGAAAACTAAATTATACTGTAATTTGGGATATTATTAACAGTAAAATACTTAAAATGTACAGGGGACAGATTAGAGTGGCAGCAAGTCTTAAATGGTTGAGCATTTCACCATGTCCATGAAGGTCTGTGGTCACTGTCAGTTTGGAAGCCTTTGCCTAGAAGTGCCAGCCAACCTGCTTGCACCAGTCCCTTGTAATTACAGTAAAATATTGTGAAATCCAAAACCCCTCCCCTTAATAAATGTCATTCATCCATTCATTTATTAATTCATTCTGATTATGGTAGCATTTGCTTTTACTGTATAATACGTGAAATGTTATGGGTATTGTACACCGTACTCGCTTTGATACCATATTTACATTGTAGTACATAGTGCTGTAATATGAAATGGAAAATGTTCACTTGCCAATGAGCTGCCTGTAAATGACTGTCAAATTCCCGGCAACCCCTTTACAGTGTAGTGTTCCGTTCTTTTTCCAATCAATTCTAATTCTCAGCCCTGGAAATGGCATCCGTTAATTCTCAGCCTCTGAATTGTTTGTGTAATTTCACATCTTTATTAATCCTGCTATAGGTTGTTGAGTTTATTGATCCGGTGTAGTAAGTGGCGGGTAACAAGAGTGCGTGCACATTTGTGCGTGTGTGTACTAGGGAGGTTGGTCTACGGCTGGCTGATAACGCCTGTGGATTCTCTCGATCTTCACCCAGGAGTAGTCCATTGAGCGCAGAGGAACTTGTTTAGATTCCTCTCTGGGATGTTGTCAGCAGGCAGTCATTTTGTTCTGATTTGAGTTGAGTGCTGGTGGATAGGATACAGTTTTAGGCGTGTAGCTGCACCATCAGGGGCATGTTTCACAAATGTGTTACGTTACATGGTTTATTGTTATTGTTGGTTTGATGTTTGCCGAGACTGGGAGGTTGATCTAATTTGGCCCAGAGTGTTTGACAGTAGAGGATGAGGTGTAGGCTGGAAAGTTGGGTTTATCATGAGTTTTAGTTAAAGGGCATTTTTTTTCAATTGGAGTATGATGTTTAGCATGGTTTTCACATCAACGTGTTTTTGGAACAGTTTTACATCCATCTGGGATGTTTTGACAAGAATCGATCCAAGTTATTACGTTTCTTTTCACACTGAGTGGGTTCACTTTGCTTTGGGTTTTCTTATGTTTATTCATTTATCCAAGTCTTCCTCTTCACATAAGGTTGAAGTCGGGAAGTTTACATACACCTTAGCCAAATACATTTCAACTCAGTTTTTCACAATTCCTAACATTTAATTCCAAGTAAAAATTGCCTGTCTTAGGTCAGTTAGGATCACCACTTTATTTTAAGAATGTGAAATGTCAGAATAATTGTAGAAATAATTATTTATTTAAGCTTTTATTTCTTTCATCACATTCCCAGTGGGTCAGAAGTTTACATACACTCAATTAGTATTTGGTAGCATTGCCTTTAAATAGTTTAACTTGGGTCAAACGTTTCAGGTAGCCTTCCACAAGCTTCCCACAATAAGTTGGGTTAATTTTGGCCCATTCTTCCTGACAGAGCTGGTGTAACTGAGTCAGGTTTGAAGGCCTCCTTGCTCGCACACGCTTTTTCAGTTCTGCCCACAAATGCTCTATAGGATTGAGGTCAGGGCTTTGTGATGGCCACTCTTATACCTTGTCTTTGTTGTCCTTAAGCATTTTGCCACAACTTTGGAAGTGTGCTTGGGATCATTGTCCATTTGGAAGACCCATTTGCAGGTAGGCCTTGAAATACATCCACAGGTACACCTCCAATTTACTCAAATTATGTCAATTATCCTATCAGAAGCTTCTAAAGCCATGACATCATTTTCTGGAATCTTCCAAGATGTTTAAAGGCACAGTCAACTTAGTGTGTGTAAACTTCTGACCCACTTGAATTGTGATATAGTGAATTATAAGTTAAATAATCTCTGTAAACAATTGTTGGAATAATGACTTGTGTCATGCACAAAGTAGATGTCCTAACCGACTTGCCAAAACTATAGTTTGTTAAGAAGAAATTTGTGGAGTGGTTAAAAAACGAGTTTTAATGACTACAGCCTAAGTGAATGTAAACTTCCCGACTTCAACTGTATCTTATTGCACTACTGATATCTTCCTCATTAGGAATATTCCTCAATATTCCTGATCTGCTCCTGTCCTCACAAAACAATGACATCTGTATGATAACAGGTTCTGAATCTGAATAGGTGTAGTCTGATTTCAAACCCATGACACACAAACCTTCTTAAAATCGTTTCTCAGAGATGGAAGGATGCCGACGTTGCTGACAGCCTGATTTTCATATGGAGTACAGTTGCACATTTGCACTTACAAAAGCCATGCATCAATATGCTGGCCACTAATAACCATACCCCAATAAACCTTTTACAGTATTACAAATCAAATACTATGGCTGAATTTATGAAGGTTTTGTTATGTTGCCTTCCAACAGCTTTGCTCCCTACAGACATTCTTTAATGCCCAACTGGCATTACAAAGCCTGCTCTCTCATAGTAACAATCCAGCGAAATGAGCAATAAAATATTTATAATGTGCGTCCAAATGGCACCCTATTCCCTTTATAGTGCACTACTTTTGACCAGGGCCCTTTTTTCATTTTTTAATTTAACCTTTATTTAACTAGGCAAGTCAGTTAAGAACAAATTATTATTTACAATGACGGCCTACAAATGGAATAGGGTGCCATTTGGGACAGGATGATAGTGTAAAACTGCCTTTTATTGCAGCGCTTGCAGTGTTTTCCCTAGTTTACAACTCCGGGAATAGGCGGTACGCCAGAGCAGATCTTTCCCACAGAGACAGCCAAGAGTGGTGGGTTCTCCTGTGACGTCCAGTCTGAAAGACAACCCTGTCCTCCAATCAACTGCCTTCTCCCTGCTGATAACGCAATCCCCTCTCTCTGGCCTGCCCCTTCCTCCTCCTTTACTTCCTGGTTATCCCAGTAACCCCTCCCACTCTTATTGCACTTCAGTTTTATCCCTTCCTTCTTTAATCCAGACCCAAACTGCTAAACCCTCCTATTGTAGCAACTTTTTTTTATCTCCCCCACCCTAATCCTAACCCCGTGTGAGTGCCATGCCATCTCTACTACTTTGTCTTGTCACATTCTAAAACAGGCTGTCACTCAGGCTAGCCATAGTCTAGGTGGCAAATCGCTGTATACCCTTACCCACCCCTATCCCCAAGCCTAACCCTAACCTGCATCTTAACCTTACCTGTATAACCCTTCCTCCTCTAGCCATAGAGCTAAACACCTCTCCTCTCCTCTCCTCTCCTCTCCTCTCCTCTCCTCTCCTCTCCTCTCCTCTCCTCTCCTCTCCTCTCCTCTCCCTGCTCCTAACTCTGTTGACGTTGCTCCTAACCTCCTTTCCTTTCCTGTCCTGCTCCTAACCGTGCTCCTGTTCTGTCTTCAGGTCGGATGACAGCGACTCCTCTCTCTCGGAGGTGCTCAGGTAGAGATATCTGTCTGTCTCTGTCATTCTGTCTCTTCTCTTGCCTGTTTGGCCAGTCACTCAGTTGGCCACTCCTCCTTTTCTGGGGTGGGCAGAGTCGATGTGGAGCATGCTTTAACCTCATCGGTCCCCTCTCACCTTCCTCCAATCCCCTTCCACCTATGTGGTGTTCTATTTCTGTGGTGCCCCTCCCCACTACTCATGGGATCTGAATGAACCTTTTTCGTCTGGAGAGCTTGGGTTAAGTAATAACCCTTTTGGGTGAGGCCAGTTACATTCATTCAAGCTAAGGCTACAGAGGATAATGATTCTGAGAGGATAGCATCTATGAAGCATTGACAGCAGATAAATAGACCTTGTTAACATCTTAAAAAATGATGTGTTAAAAACAGCTGAAAAGAACCTTACGAAGGACAAATCAAACAAAATGTGACAAAATAACGTTGTAATATACGTACGAACTGTTTTAGATGGGAAGCATGCGGACGCCTTAAACCTAATCTTAAATCATAACCAATGTTAACTTTGCAGCTGGCCCATCTAGAGGATATCGCTCAGTTCTGCCTCCAGGGCAAGATTCATGAGAATAAAGGTTCACCTGCCTTTTGCAACGGTTATCCTTAGGTTATTTTCGGGAGCCATGGCTTTTTAGGGGTGTGGCTTTCAGAGATCTTATTGTCCACCCGTGAGAGTAAATGCCATTCCTGTTCATCATGTTACATTCACATACTGTAAATAAAAACGTTTCTTTACATTTTTGTTGTTGTTGCATTTTACACCTTCTTGTAGAATATTAACATTATTTATTACATATTATAAGAAGGTGGTATCTATCCCAAAATATGTTTTGTGTGTTTTATGGAACTCATACTTCTGTGGGCCTCATTGAAGCTACGTAAATGTCAATGTTCAACCTAAAAATGTGATAACTATACAACAGAACAGATAAACAGGAATGACATTTACTCTCATGGATGGCTAAAAACAACGATCTGCTCTGACTGCTGTGTAGTGCCACTGTTTAAACTCTCTTTCCCCAGACTGTAAAATCGGAATTGCATTTCCGCGCCGACATAATCAATCACTGTTTTTAATAACCCTTTCAGAAAGTTCAGAATGACATACGGACACTTGGAAATGCCCTAAAACAGTGGGCTGCGCCCACAATGAATAATTCAACCCTTGTGGGGGTGCTCTAGTTGATATGTTCAGTGGTTATTGCAGTGCCCTTGATTTGTTATGGGACCACACAACTTGCCCTGAGCCTCACAGCTATTTCAACCTGTAATAACCTGCCCATTGCAAACCAGGATGAAAATCCGGCAACTTTAGAATGACGACAAATTTTTGCCGACTTTTCTATTGTCGGCAACAAAGCCTGTACTTTTAATCATAATAGCGGTAATGTGTTTTAAAAGTCCCGCCAATCCCCTCAGTAATAAAGATCACCTTTCGTTCCGGCTTTGGCAAGCATTAAATCATACACATTGTACACGTTACATTACACACAAAAACGACGTCAGCAGCCTGGAGTTTGACTGTAGCCAACGTCTTATTCGTCATAACATGGTCATTGTTTACAAGGAATGGCGAGCTAAAAAAATAGCTTATGGTTGTGAATGTGAGGGGAAAAAACAAGACAGTCCATTCTGTCCACCTTTTTGACGCATAAAGATCCTATTCAATTACAAGAGGGGCTATCTCCGTTCAACGTTCCAGAATGGGGTGAAAGTGGCAGGCGTAATTGGTCTGGGAGAAATCCGAACCAGTCTAATTGGAATGAAAGTCAGTAGAGGCATAATCCTGATTTTAATTATGCAAGAAAATAAAAGTAGTGCATGTGATGTATCAGAAATTGTGTAATAGAATTATTGTCAACCTAAAATATTGTCATATAATTATTATACAGTTTTATACACATGTTCTGTATAAATAGTATCTTTAAATATATGTGAACAGAACACAACAACAGGATCAAAATTGCCGGCTGCGCACAACATGTGTATAATACCCTTTACAGACAGACTACGGTATATGCTGCCTATAACAAAAAAATCTGTGGTAAAGAAGAATGTGGTAAAGATGGGACTGTTTGAATTGGGTTCTTATACACATTGCCCAATTTTTAATTTTTACTTTATTTTAAAGGCGACAATTCGTAAAGTCTGTCTGTAAAGGGTGAAAGTCTCCAATAATACAAGTAGATGACGGGAGAGAGGAAAGAAGGAAAAGAGGTATGTGGATATTTCGAACCTGAAAACCCTCTAGGCTATTCTTACCCGGTTGTCGCCGTCAACTCTCTCGGTGTCTCTCTCTCTCTCTCTCTCTCTCTCTCTCTCTCTCTCTGATAATCTAACAGACGTAGAGATTGTAGAGATAAAGAAATAGACGTAATAGATCAATCTCACTTATCACAGCTCTAATCATCGTACTGACAGTCTTATTACACCTCTCTGGTTTTCATCACATTTATACATAGATAATGGCATTATCATAGACGGATCTCCATCTTATCTCATTATATGGGAAGCCAGTTTTGGAACGTTCAGAACCACACAGGCAATACCTTCCATTACATTCTATTATTTCAGGATAGCAGAAATGGAATAACTAATGTAAGGACCCTGTTTGGAAAGGCTTTTGAGGCTTTTGAGGTCAGATCCTCTGTTCTCTCCTTGGAATGAGCGATCAGAAAAAGACACTGGTTGATTGATTGGGCAGAGTGTCCACACAACTATCTAACCAAAGGGAATAGTGAATAGAAGCACTCTTTCAGAGCCTATTGGCTCACTTGTGAAAGTTCCCCTGCTCTCCCTGGACATAAGGTTCATTCAGAAGACAGCCCTCTTATCCATAAACCCAGTGTCCAGTTCCAAACCAACAGATTTTGATTTGGAATTGGGTTGATATACTAGCCCTGTCACACCTAACCTCCATCCTACCTTTACCCCCTCCCTCCTCTGTGACAAGACAAAGGCCTGGTTCCAATCAACCACTCACAGTCCATTTGGAATGGATCTAGGCCACAGACAGAGAAGGAGAGGGGGTCTGATGTGACAGCCCCCCCCCTCCCCCATTCTCTCACTCACTCACCTGTCCCAGAAGCCTCTGCCTCTGCCTTCGCCTGAACACTGAACTGGGATTGGCTCAAAAGGGGCAAGGGCAAGGACCACGAGCTAGCTCACTCTTGATTGGTGGAGATGCTGCATGTACTGTAGATGCCACAAGTTGATGTTTTTGTTTTTTGAGTTGGCTGTTGCCGGGCTGTCGTTGAGTTCTGCTTCTTCTTTGGCGCCGTGAACCGCCGCCATTCTCTATCATCATTTGAATGAGCTGCACTGTGTTTCTGTAGAATTTGTCATTTTTGGGGGTTGTTTTGTGTTTCAATACATTTGCGTTTTCGAGACTATAGCTGACATGCATGCAGCTTCTCTTTCTCGCATCACTGTGATTGGCCTAGGCTGGTCTAGCAGCCGTGACATGCTGTTCAACTGCTTTACCCGCACAAATCACGCCACTACTATACATAGGGAGAGAGGGGAAATATATCCCTATGGGACAAAGGGAAGTGTGTGTGTGTGTGTGTGTGGGGGGGGGGTCCAGGGAGACAGATCTGTCCCAGTTTTGCCTTTAATCACTGGTCCCTTTATCCCCACTCACTCCTGTCGCTCTCTCTCTCTAGTCCCTCCCCCCTCTCTCTTTCCATCCATCCCTGTGTCTCACTTGGCCGGCTCTCCCCGAGTGCTCTGGCAGTGAGAAATTAGAGGGAGAGAAAGGAATAAAGGAGAGAGAGAGAGAGAGAGAGGGAGATGTGGAGGGATAGAGAGAAAGGGGGAGAGAGAGACAGAGGTAGAGAGAGGGATGATGAAGGAAAGAAAAAGAGGGATAGGGGTAGAGGGAGAGGATGGCAAGAAAGGACCAGGCTAAAGAGAGAGGGATGGAGAGACAAAGGGAAAAGGGAGGAAGAGGCTCCTTATCTCTGAGAGTTTTTTTTTTCTTCACTGCCAGCCAGGAGATGGATGGTTTTAGACCAGGCTCTCTAATTGAGCTTCCACAAAAGAGAGGGATAGAGAGGAACGGGTGGGTACAGAGAGGGAGAGAATGGGAGGGAGTGGTTATACCTGTTTATCTCCAGCAGGGGGCATGATAGAGCTGTGCTCCTTTTGACCTGGCTGTAGTTTCTAAGTGTGTGTGTTGCACATTTGTGTGTGTTCTGTGTGTTCATTCATTGAGGTGTGGAGCCGATCTTTTCATATTTGATGAAGTGTGTATGAGCTGTTTTGTATCTGTGCGGGGTTAGTGGTCTGTGTGTTAGTGTTTGTGTGTGTGTGTGACGGTGTGTGTGTGCGTCTCCCTCAGGGGTGTGATCACTCCCACGGGGGGAGTGAAGGGGGGACGGACGGCGCCCCTCCAGTGTTCAGCCATAGCAGAGGGACACTCTAAACCTGTCCTCTGTGTGGACGCTACAGATGAACTGCTCTTCACTGGATCCAAAGGTACAACAACAATGTCCTAACTCGGACCATGGGATGCCTTTTGTCTTTGGAAACAAACATAAATTGGTGAAAGCGATCATGTTTAACCTTATGGACTATCAGTCCTTGCATCCATAGCTCCAGTCCCATCCCTTTATAGAAAAAGCAAGTGGTGCTGCCAGTTTTTAGATGTTTTTGACCCGTCTCTTCTCTCTCTCTCTCGTTTCTCGTCAGACCGGACGTGTAAGATGTGGAACCTGGTGACGGGACAGGAAATCGTCACGCTGAAAGGGCACCCCAATAACGTGGTCTCAGTCAAATACTGTTCCTCCTCCTGCCTCGTCTTCTCTGTCTCCACCTCCTACATCAAGGTCTGGGACATACGAGACTCTGCCAAGTGTGTCCGCACCCTCACGTGAGTAGCTCGCTGTGTGTCTTTCCACCAATCACAGCTCACCTTAACCACCCTCACTGATCAGTCAGTGCTACTCTGTAACAGTCCAGACATGTTTACGGCCAAGCTGAACGAACCAATGTTTACCATAGATCAAGATCTCTCTCTCTTTCTCTCCCGCTATCCCTCTCTCTCTCTTTCTCTCACTCTACCCCCCAACCCCCACATCGCTCTCGCTCTCTCTCTCTCGCGCGCTCTCGTTCTCTCTCGGTCTCTCTCTCTCTCTCTCTCTGTCTCTGTCTCTGTCTCTGTGTGTGTCCCCTCTCCAGGTCTTCAGGCCAGGTGGTATCGGGGGATGCGTGTGTGGGCACCACCACCCGTACCATCACGGTGGCACAGGGTGAATACCAGATCAACCAGATAGCTCTCAACCCCTCTGGCTCTGTTCTCTATGCTGCTGCTGGTAACACTGTACGCACCTGGGACCTCAACAGGTAACAGAAGGACACTGGTTTTTAGCATTGTAACCACTGCTATGCAGCAATATATTTTTACTTTTGGCGTTGATTTAGCTTTGTATGTACGTACATTAGCTGAGCCTATAAAAGTTTTCTAGCAATACAAAAACTCTCTCTCTCTCTCTCGCTGTCTTTTTCTCTCTCTCCCTCCCTTCTTTCTCTCTCCCTCTGCCCTTCCTTTCTCTAGGATGATGGCATTAGGGAAGCTGACAGGTCATATAGGCTCAGTGATGTGTCTCACTGTAGGTCAGTCTCTACTGGGCAAAGACCAGGTCATCACTGGCTCCAAGGACCACTATGTCAAGGTACTGGACACACTGCTATGTGCAGTGGCACACACACACACACACAAGCATTTCCATTGTACCCCGTTACGCAGGCTATATCCTGATTATCTACCCTTCTCCTGAGGTGTGAACTGGCATACTTCCTGTTGTGGATTCCTGTTGGAGTTAGCAACCATGTTTGTCTGCTGTTTGGTCATGTTTTCTGTCTACTGTCCTGTTTTTTTTTGTGCCAGGTGTTTGACGTGGCAGAGGGCATGCTGGGTAATTTAGGCCCCGCCCACAACTTTGAGCCTCCGCACTATGACGGCATCGAGTGTCTGGCCATCCAGGGAGACGTTCTGTTCAGCGCATCACGAGACAACGGCATCAAGAAGTGGGACCTGGAGAACCAAGAACTCACACAGGTACGCTCTTAGGGGGGAAAAAAAGGGTCCTCCCGCCCTCACCATAGGAGAACCATTTGAAGGAACCTTTTTGGTTCCATGTAGAACCCTTTCCACAGAATAGCCTTTTTTCTATGAGTGTAGAGGGAGGGAGGGAGGGAGGGGGACTGTGCGTGTGTCATGGCACTGTGTGTCAGCGGTAATTGAATGTCATTGATAGCAATACTGACGGTATTGGGGAAAAAGGAACGTACTGCTACAGTGCATGCGTGTTGATGAATGCTTATCTGTCTACAATGTGGTCAGCCTATAGCGGCAGGAGTGAATCCTGTGAGGTAAAAAGCTGCCTTTTTAAAAATATAGGCCATGTCTTTACCGGCTCAGCTCAAAGGTCTACAACCCAATCGATATCCTACTAGGGGCCAGAGGCCATAGTAGTGCACTATATAAGGATTATGAGGCAGCCAAAGTGTTAGCTCTGAGGGACAAGTTAGTACTGTGTCATCCCAATGTTTTTTTATTTGCCATGAGAGAATAGTCAACATTGTAGAGCAGGGTGGACAAGTATATCGATAGCTACTGAGTAGGGCTAGGGAATACTTACTTTGATCCTTTGTTTATTGAAATAACTTCAGTGTATTTCAGTATTTTCAAATCATGTTTCCCGAATCAACTACTTCTATTGGAAAAACATTATTTCAATGACCCAACAGACCTGGGTTCAAATGCATTGGATTATTTCAATATTTGTATTGGAATATACACTTGCCTGTGTATTTGAGTATTTTTAAATACATGGCAATACTTTCTGAGTGTAATTCCAAATGCATTCCCATATTCAACTACTTGTGTTAATCAAAATACTTACTTCCAACATTGTCTTTGAAAGTAATTGAAGTACCCTAAATAGTATTTAAACCCAGGTCTGGTATGTGCCCGTGTGGGCGTGCGTGCATTCATGTAAGTATCCGGTAATGCTTTTTAAATCCTCTTGAATAGTGGGTAATCTTAGTCAAACACCCACAGTAAGCCTCCGTGGAAAGGATATCTGTGCCTAGTTTAGCCATAGAGGATCATGTGCACTGAAGACACTACTTCTGTGACTGTGTGCAGGTGAAATTGTATATTTAAACTAAACTGAACCCCCCTCCACAGCAAATCCCCAACGCCCATAAGGACTGGGTGTGTGCTCTGGCATACGTTCCTGGGCGACCCATGTTGCTGAGTGCCTGTCGGGGAGGCATGCTGAAGGTGTGGAACGTTGATAACTTCACCCCCATAGGAGAGGTCAAGGGTCATGAGAGCCCCATCAATGCCATCTGCACCAACTCCCGGCACATCTTCACCGCTTCCAGGTAAAACACGACTAACACATGATTAGAACCATATTCTAACTTATTATAACTTTTCTCCGAGATGTATTTTTCACTTCATATCCAGGTATGACGTTACACCACTGGAAGGCTAAAGTAAACATGGGGGGCTTTCAGTGGATGTAACTGCACTATCAGGGGCATATTTCACAAATATATTTAATTACATGGGTTATTGTTAGATGACTGTTAATATACTTGTTGTTTGGCATCACTCTGCTAGAGAGTTTGTCACATTAATGATAGAACTTATTGCAGCAAATCTATTAGAAAAAGTTACTCTGGAACAGTACATTCTTTCTGAGAAGATGCTATGTATGACTAACAAGAAAATGTTGTGGACTGCAACACAAAACATTGACTGGTGCATGAGGCATTCATTTTCCTTGTCAAGGATAAATATTTCGGATATCACTCAGCTGTACACAACTAGTCACTTGCTTGGTAGAGCTCAGCTTGATGCACGCGACCAGGCGTATCATTGGCATGTGCAGGATGTCTTTCTTCTTCCCGGCATGGCATGGAAAACTTTAGCAGACTGACAGGACCATATGGTACGGCGGTGAAGTGCACGTACTACATCACTAGGATTGTAGATTGAGAGGGGTTGGCATGGATCTGCTTCGCACGGCCAATAATCTCTGTCCTCCCTATACCTACCTCTTTTCACCAACGCCTTTCACTTTTCATGCTTTAATGCACTTCCTGATCCATCTGAATACACCTTCACTAAACTAGTACCTTGTCTTCATCTTGTACTTAACCCACTTTAACCTCTCCTTTTCCCCTCTCTTCCTTCTCCTACCTCTCTCTCTCTCTCTTTCGCCTTCTGTACAATGTCCGCTTCTCCTCTCCTCTCCTCCTCATCCTGCCCTGCCACAGTGACTGCAGGGTGAAGTTATGGAGTTATGTCCCAGGTCTGACCCCCTGTCTACCTCGACGGGTTCTGGCTATCAAGGGTCGTGCCACAAGCCTCCCATGAGCCTTCACTCCGACTCACAACCCCGCTTCCGCTCTCCTCTGGTACTTTCACTCATTCGTGTTGCTTTCTCTTTCTGATTCTCTTCATCTCTCCGTCCCCTGTCTTCTTCTCTCCGTCCCCTGTCATCTCTCTAGAGCCCTCTTTCTCTTGCTCTTTTTTAAATTTTCTCCCTCTCTCTTCCTCTCCCTCTCTTTATCTCGCTAATGCCGTTGCCCCATTGGCAGTCGGTGCCATGTAAGATGAGGGAGGATTTTTTTTTTTTCATGAGCATGGCCTTATTTCTATTACAGTATATTGGATGACTATCATTCATATTCCATTCACCCAGTTCAATTTAACAGCGATAGGTTTAGGCTACTACATGATACTTGTATTTTCCCTGTATCCATCATGAGGTTGCTACAACCGAGCTTATGAATGAAAGTTTACAACGTAGAGAATTTTGAGTAATCAAGGTGACAGACAGTGACACATTCAATACCGCCTGGCACACTCTTGCCTGCATCTAGCTGATCTAGGGAGTAATCATTAGTGCAACAGTTGCAAATGTGAATTTCTGTTGGACATATTTAGGTGTTTTTTATCCCCGTGTCATTCCGGTTGCTTCCGTTGAAGAAACCACATGAAAACAGCGTGATCACTTTGCTCAATGTATATATAATTCCTTCTCGCATCTATCTATGCGCTCTCCTCCTCTCACCTATTTCCTTCACTTGTGGACTTCAGTGCACAACAAATCAGCTGTCTCTGACCAGGCGAAAAAAGCTCTCCAAGCCAAACCTTCATATCATGATCGCTAACCGCTACACACAGCCTACATCGTTGTCACGTCATAGTCAACATACAGTGCCTTGCGAAAGTACTCGGCCCCCTTGAACTTTGCGACCTTTTGCCACATTTCAGGCTTCAAACATAAAGATATAAAACTGTATTTTTTTGTGAAGAATCAACAACAAGTGGGACACAATCATGAAGTGGAACAACATTTATTGGATATTTCAAACATTTTTAACAAATCAAAAACTGAAAAATTGGGCGTGCAAAATTATTCAGCCCCCTTAAGTTAATACTTTGTAGCGCCACCTTTTGCTGCGATTACAACTGTAAGTCGCTTGGGGTATGTCTCTATCAGTTTTGCACATCGTGAGACCAAAATTTTTTCCCACTCCTCCTTGCAAAACAGCTTGAGCTCAGTGAGGTTGGATGGAGAGCATTTGTGAACAGCAGTTTTCAGTTCTTTCCACAGATTCTCGATTGGATTCAGGTCTGGACTTTGACTTGGCCATTCTAACACCTGGGTATGTTTATTTTTGAACCATTCCATTGTAGATTTTGCTTTATGTTTTGGATCATTGTCTTGTTGGAAGACAAATCTCCGTCCCAGTCTCAGGTCTTTTGCAGACTCCATCAGGTTTTCTTCCAGAATGGTCCTGTATTTGGCTCCATCCATCTTCCCATCAATTTTAACCATCTTCCCTGTCCCTGCTGAAGAAAAGCAGGCCCAAACCATGATGCTGCCACCACCATGTTTGACAGTGGGGATGGTGTGTTCAGCTGTGTTGCTTTTACGCCAAACATAACGTTTTGCATTGTTGCCAAAAAGTTCAATTTTGGTTTAATCTGGCCAGAGCACCTTCTTCCACATGTTTGGTGTGTCTCCCAGGTGGCTTGTGGCAAACGTTAAACGACACTTTTTATGGATATCTTTAAGAAATGGCTTTCTTCTTGCCACTCTTCCATAAAGGCCAGATTTGTGCAATATACGACAGACTGATTGTTGTCCTATGGACAGAGTCTCCCACCTCAGCTGTAGATCTCTGCAGTTCATCCAGAGTGATCATGGGCCTCTTGGCTGCATCTCTGATCAGTCTTCTCCTTGTATGAGCTGAAAGTTTAGAGGGACGGCCAGGTCTTGGTAGATTTGCAGTGGTCTGATACTCCTTCCATTTCAATATTATCGCTTGCACAGTGCACCTTGGGATGTTTAAAGCTTGGGAAATATTTTTGTATCCAAATCCGGCTTTAAACTTCTTCACAACAGTATCTCGGACCTGCCTGGTGTGTTCCTTGTTCTTCATGATGCTCTCTGCGCTTTTAACGGACCTCTGAGACTATCACAGTGCAGGTGCATTTATACGGAGACTTGATTACACACAGGTGGATTGTATTTATCATCATTAGTCATTTAGGTCAACATTGGATCATTCAGAGATCCTCACTGAACTTCTGGAGAGAGTTTGCTGCCCTGAAAGTAAAGGGGCTGAATAATTTTGCATGCCCAATTTTTCAGTTTTTGATTTGTTAAAAAAGTTTTAAATATCCAATAAATGTCGTTCCACTTCATGATTGTGTCCCACTTGTTGTTGATTCTTCACAAAAAAATGTTTGAAGCCTGAAATGTGGCAAAAGGTCGCAAAGTTCAAGGGGGCCGAATACTTTCGCAAGGCACTGTAGCTGCTAGAACTAACACGTTAGTAAACCCGCTATCTACAATCATGCAGTACAGTGTACAGTCAGAAAGCAGTTTAGCAGTTACACAATAAGAGTAATCAACACAATACCATACATAGTTCATAAGGGCTTATTTTGTGGTCCTAGTTTTAACCTAATACAGGGGCCTGAGACTCGTATATGTCACATTGAACCAAAACCACGCCCATCATTATCATATTTACCAGCATGCTCTATTGCAGGTACATTTCAAAAAATGTTTGTTAGAATATTTATGTGTATATGTAGAGTGCATTCGGAAAGGATTCAGATCCCTTGACTTTTTCCACATTTTGTTATGTTACAGCCTCATTCTAAAATTGATTAAATAGCTTTTTTCCCTCATCAATCTACTCACAATAACCCAGAATGACAAAGCAAAGACCGATGTATTAAAAATACAATACAGAAATACCTTATTTTCATAAGTATTCAGACCTTTTGCTATACGACTCGAAATTCAGCTCCGATGCATCTTGTTTCCATTGATCATCCTTGAGATGTATCTATAACTTGATTGGAGTCCACCGGTGGTAAATTCAATTGATTGGAAATGATAGCGTCCCCCAGTTGACAGTGCATGTCAGAACAAAAACCAAGCCATGAGGTAGAAGGAATTGTCCGTAGAGCTCCGAAACAGGATTGTGTCGAGGCACAGATCTGGGGAAGGGTACCAAAACATTTCTGCAGCATTGAAGGTTCCCAAGAACACAGTGGCCTCCATCAATCTTAAATGGAAGAGGTTTGGAACCACTAAGACTCCCCCTGGAGCTGGCTGGCCGCCTGGCCAAACTGAGCAATCGGGGGAGAAGGGCTATGGTCAGGGATGTGACCAAGAACCCGATGGTCAATCTGACAGAGCTCTAGAGTGTTTCTGTGGAGATGGGAGAACCTTCCAGAAGGACAACTATTTCTGCAGCACTCCACCAATCAGGCATTTATGGTAGAGTGGCCAGACCGAACCTGCTCCACAGCACTCAGCACCTCATACTAGGGCGAAGGTTCACCTTCCAACAGGACAACGAACCTAAGCACACAGCCAAGAAAACGGAGTGGCGGCTTTGGGACAACTCTCTGAATGTCCTTGAACATCTCTGGAGAGACCTGAAAATAGCTGTGCAGCGACGCTCCCCATTCAATCTGACAGGATATGAGAGGTTATGCAGAGAAGAATGGGAGAAACTCCCCAAATACAGGTGTGCCAAGCTTGGTAGCATCATACCCAAGAAGACTCAAGGATGTAATCGCTGCCAAAGGTGCTTCAACAAACTTCTGCGTAAAGGGTCTGAAGACTTATGTATATGTGATATTTCAGTTTTTATATATTTTGCTTGGCATTATGGGGTATTGTGTGTAGATTGATGAGAAAATACAATTGTATCCAATTGCACCCTTACTGAAATGTTTGTTCCAGTTTAAACGCCTTAGGTAGTCTCTTTACAATGTTCCAACCCCAGGCAGGTTGCAGGTGAATAAATATCCTAACTGTTGTACATCCTAACTCTGGCTGACTTCCAATAGGAATTACACATCACTTTGCAAGCCAGTATAATGTGACTTGCACACCTGATGTGGCCTGTAAAACCATGCGTTTCAGGCCATTATATTGCACTTTCAGAAAAATAGGTTTTGATTTGTCCTAAAGGGGTACAAGCACTTGTCATTATAATGGTCCCTTGTAAGGTCATCCTTTGTAACTTTTTATTTATAAGTGCATAATTGTAGCCCAGTTCATACCTCAGGCCATGTCAGGCCTGCTAGTAGGGTTGCAAAATTCACAGATTTTCCAAAAATCCTGGTTCCGTTTCTAGGAAACTTTCAACCAGGATTTCTGGAGAACCTGGGAATTTTTCGGAAAGTTACCAACATTTTGCAACCTTACCTGCAAAGTCACATTATGAGGAAACTACCTAAGGCAGGGGTCGGCAACGACATTATGTGATCGTATCTCAATGTCATCAAGGTATGAACTTATTATTATTTTCAAATATCCAACAGTTGGTCCTCTGTAGCTCAGTTGGTAGTGGATGGTCCTGATAGTGGGATAGATTCTCAGGACCACCCAATTCGTAAAATGTATGCATGCACAACTAAATTGCTTTGGATAAAAGCATATGCTATATGGCATATTTTAAATATAATCTATTTTTGGGCTTAGTGGTGGTCATTTTTCTGTGTTAATAATTACTCAAATGAATTTCCGGCCCCTAGACCATCCACTCTGGCAAAAATCTTCCCACGGCCAAATCTAGTTCCTTACCCTCTGACCGGCATTTAAACTGGAACAAACATTTCAGTAACAGGTGCAAAAAAATGTACCAACTGATTTGTGTAGCAGTATAGTAATCGCTCAATGTACATGGACAAACATAGAAATTGAAACAAACAATTCAAAAAATCTGCCTGCAGTAGAGCATGCTGGGAAATTTGATATTGATGGGTGTGGTTTTGGGTCAAAGTGATGTATATGAGTTTCAGGCCCCTGTATTGGGGTAAAACTAGGCCCTCAAAATAAGGCCTGATGAACTACGTATGGTATTGTGTTAAATATATATATATATATATATATATATATATTTTATGATCACATATCCGCTTAGGATCTCACTTGGTGCAGTCCATTGGGCTGAAAATTAACAAATGCAACAACCATGTCTCTGTCAATAGCAAACACAGTCATGTGTGGTACTGGTAAATACCCTGGGAAAAGGCTTATAGCCCTACACCAGGACTTAACATTTCCTGGCCTGGAAGGACGAAACATTCTGGTTTTGGATTTTTATATTGTTCTTCAAAGAACCATCCCAATTTATGGTTCTTCATAGACCCTAAAATGGTTCCCTTATGGCATCGCTCTCAAGAATCTTATTTGGTTCCAACTTGCACCTTTATTTGTAAGAGTGCACGTAACACTAACAATAATAATTATTTTAATTGGGTCCTACCTACAGTACACACACATACATGTGCACACACACACACACACACAAGCAGACACAAACACACACGAGCGCGCGCATGCACACACACACACACACACCCTTCCTCACCAA
The DNA here is from genome assembly GCF_057628025.1 of Oncorhynchus mykiss. Taxonomy (NCBI): domain Eukaryota; kingdom Metazoa; phylum Chordata; class Actinopteri; order Salmoniformes; family Salmonidae; genus Oncorhynchus; species Oncorhynchus mykiss. Next base: position 32,891,024 of record NC_143028.1, on the reverse strand, counting down.
CATCATCCATGTCAATCATCCTACTATTTTCCACTAATGTTACAGTAACATGGTGCCTCTGCAACACACTTCAGTGAGCCCAGCTAGCAGCCTGATGTTAGGAGGGATTGAGGAGGGAGAGGGAGTGTTATCCTGGGTATTAAGACCGCAGTTAGCTCGGCAGACACACGCTTATATGACAGCAGTTAGGAGGTAGTGCTCGGCAGGTCATGAATGGAGAGGAGATTAAGAGTAAATTGTCAACTGAGCTGGGAGTTTCTAAACGGGGAAAAGAGAACAGAACAGCAGAGAAGATACGTTGATTCTCTTCTTAACTTCCTAATGCAATTATAGTATTTTACAAACTTCAATTGGAGCTCTGTTGGGTATAACAGGGGCCATGTGGTGTTTGATAGAGGGGAGAGAAAAACAGAGAATTATAGAGCGAGACATAAAGAGGGACAGAGGGATGAGGGTTTTGGTGTTTGCTCTATCTTGAGGGGAGGTTGTGTGTCACAGAGGAGGACGATGTTTGATGTCTATTTTGGAGCTGATTCCTTTGTGCTCCGTAATTGGTGAAGGAGTAGGGGGTAGCATTTGTGTGTGTGTGTGTGTGTGTGTGTGTGTGTGTGTGTGTGTCATTCTGTGAACTGTAGGTTTTGATGTCTTGTCTCTCTGGTGCTGTGTGGGAGTCACAATGGAACTGTTTGAAGATGCTGGCAATTGAGTCACTCTTTTCTTCTCCCTCTCTCCTCTCTCTCCGCCTCTTGCTCTTGTTCTTTTCCTCCCCCCTTGTATTCCTCGGTCTCTCCCTATCTCTCTTGGTCTTCTCCTTCTGCTCTCCTTCCCTCTCAATGTTTCTCTCGCTCTCATTCTCTGTGTCCCCCTGGTCCTCTCGCTCTCTTTCTCCCCCTTCATCTCCCCACCCCCACTCTATTTCTCTCTGTCTTGCTTCATCTCTCCCTCCCTCTCTTTCTAGTGATATGACAGTGAAGATCTGGTCAGCAAAGGTGGGGAAGAAGAGGTGACGTTCGGTCGGAGCGTTATTGTGACATCATTATCTGCGGCCATCTTTACTGAGGGCCTTCACCCCTGACCTCTGACCCTCTCACCTCAACCACCTCAACCAATCAGGTGTGACGCGGCAGGACTTCACGGTTACCAACCATAACCGGGACGACCAGTGTGGATGACACGTCGTCGCAAAGTTCAGTCTCCTCCGGAAAGATCCTGATGAGGAGTATGTCTTCAACTGAAAGGCAAAACGGGAAGCTTGAGAGTTTTAGCCTTTTCTTGTTTCTACTGCCAATCCAACTGGAAGTGCAATTGAGGTGGTATTTGGACAAGACAAAACCTTTATTGTGCCAGATAATGGCTGTGTGAGGACAAAAATCAGAATGCCCATGGGACGTTCATAGACACAGCTACTGACTGATTCATCTACTCTCCTATTTATTAGTCATTCAATGAAAACAAGGTCTCCCAGAGGTGAACTGACCCTTGGAGAACACAATTTCTGAGCCAACTAAAGACTATGTTTCTATCTTCAGGGCTGTCTGTGTTTGATTGTCTACGGGCTGAGATGAACCAACTGGAATTTATGTATAGCAAAGGGGGCTGAGAGAGCGAGTTGTTCAGTATACATGCAGTATGTATGTTGAAACCACTCGACAGTTTGCTGAGAGTTCATTTTCAGCCCTTTGTGATTCCCTGTCTCTTCATCTCCATGGATGGGTTTTCTGTGGCCTCTAACTTGGCTGCAGGCTGCTGAGTCTGCACTGAGAGAGCCTAGCAATAATAACATCACTACTAACACCAGTCCTGGAGGAACACACACACAGACACACGCATACACACGCACACACACACACACACTGCTGTCTTATCAGGGTGGGAGTGCAGGAATAATAGTATTATTCACACTCGCACAGACACACCAACCCCACCGGACAGTGGTATCTCCACAGGTGCCAAAGTTCCAGATCGTTATCTCTCCTGTCTCTATGCGGCCGGAGACTGGCACCCTACGTCCTATGAAGTGCACTACTTTTGACCAGGGATTAGGGTGCCAGTTGGGACTCGCTCTCTCTCTCTCTCTCTCTCTCTCTCTCTCTCTCTCTCTCTCTCTCTCTCTCTCTCTCTCTCTCTCTCTCTCTCTCTCTCTCTCTCTCTCTCTCTCTCTCTCTCTCTCTCTCTCTCTCTCTCTCTCTCTCTCTCTCTCTCTCTCTCTCTCTCTCTCTCTCACTGAGGCTCTCAAGCGCTTCAATAAGTGCCCCCCTGGAAGTCACCATCTCAACCGCTCCTCTCCTCTCACCCTGTGAGTCTGGTATGCTGTGCGACTCCATTCTGAGCTTATTAGCTGTTGTAACTTCTGCAAAACGGGGTTTGAATCACAGGAGGTTGGTGGCACTGTGATTGTGGGGGACGGGCTTGTGGTAATGGCTGGAGCGGAATAAGTGGAATGGTATAAAACACATCAAGCCACATGGTTTGATGCCATTCCATTCGTACCGATCCAGCCGTCATGAGCCGTTCTCCCCTCAGCAGCCTCCACTGGTTTGAGTACAATTTGAAATCTTTCAAATATTTGTCAGCATTTTTTCTAGCCTGCCTGGATTTGCCAGACGTGGCCCATGATGCCAGGCAAGCTCAATCAAGCACCGATAAAGTATTTGGAATTTCAAATAGTATTTGAGCCCAGGTCTGAACTGATGATAACTGTAACTGCAGACACAGATATAGCTCTAGTTCTGCGCCACAGAGACAGTGGTGGGAGGGATGGTGATGCTAGCCAGGCTAATTGGCTGCTGTGTTAGCAGGTGGTGATGAGTTATGCTGCATGATGGGCAAAAGTCTGATTAAGTAGGTCAGGACAGAAGAAGAGCATTTGCGTCCCTATTGGCACCCTATTCCCTGCATAGTGCACTACATTTGACCAGAGTCCTATGGGCCCTCGTCAAACGTAGTGCACTATATAAGGAATGGGGTGCCATTTGGGACGCACACTTTACCAGATCTTTATTTCTTCCGTTCAGTAGTTTTAAAGAAGGAACCCTTCCCTGCTGTGTGTGTGCCTTTGGGGTAGTGTGGGGGCGACGCCTGGCTTCACACACACACACACACATGCTTTTAGGTTATCCATCTTGCCTGGCAGGGCTTGGCTTCCTTCAGCTCTGAGATTTACTGTCTGCTAAGTTAAACATATTTGTCCTCTAGCCCTCCCGCGCACACACACACACACACACACACACACACACACACACACTCATGTGGCTAACCACTATCTCCAGGCACCGGTGATCAGAGAATCTTCCCTCCTAACCCTTTTAGAAGGGGACATTCTAATCAATTCCCACTGACAATGTCACAACGTAGAACATTCCCAAGAAATTGTGAAATTCTCACACTCCTCCCTGAGGATCGGAAATATCTTTAGATGCCTAGTGAGCGACTGAGCCACGTGTAACTCACAGCATTTCTTCTCCCGTGAATATATCTAGTCGTTATTGAGTGCACTTTATCTGGTAAAGACTTAGAAACGTGTGCACTGCACTGTGATCAAATTGATGCCGTTAGAGTCCAATAGAGCAAAAGAAAAGTATCCCAAATGAAATCTACTGCAATGAGAATCTCAAATCATGTCTTTTGTAGAGCTATCTTTGAAGACTGAATCAATGGTGTCTCTCTTACGAGACATGCGGATGCTGCTAACATGATGTAAATAGTTTGATAAAGAGAAACACACAAGACATAAGATGACACAATCACGTTACTCTGAGCCTAGGTTTAGGTTTGAGTTGAAGGTAGAGGGAGTTTATACTATACACAGATTCAGTTTTACAGTCTCTGTATGTAGCCCATAACGCCTTGTTTTTCAAGCCATTTGAATGTGTTTAAGGTACAATCGATGTTCCTTTGTCATAGAGGAATATCTATGGAATATCTATGTAATCTCCATCGACTTTTAGGACTTCTTTAATAACGTCAAACTATCATGCATTTTTTGTTGTTGTTGTTGTCGACTCCCTTTTTAATATTGTATTTTCCAAATCCTCTATTATGTCCCTTGGAGGACCCGGCTTAACATGAAGGATGTTGAACACCCACAGCTGTGCCAATCACCTATAGCTAGCTAACTATGTGGTGCTCTACTCTGTTCACTGTTCCAGGATCAGCCTTTCTACTTCTCCGCTCAGTGTGTTTCGCAGTAGCTGTTCGAGGAAGCTCTGTGGTACCTTAAAGGTGCCCCTGCTTGTGCATTTGCTGTAGAACAGAGCTGCGCGAGCATAGCGGTTGTGATGGTAGGAGAGGAGGAAGCCTCAGAACCATGAGCAGAATTAATATTCCAACCGAATGTTCAGTCACACTGTATTTGGATAGTGCGGATAGTCCGTCTGTGGTCATACCATCAACAAATAATCTGTTGACCGGCAACTCCTTGCTAAGGTTAGGTTTAGAATAAGGGTAAGGGTTCATTTTTGGGTTAGGTTAAGGGTTAGGGCTACTAGACAGCTACTAGATAGTTACTGATCATCTACAGATGGCCTATCCGAAATAATGTGTTACCGAATGTTCTAATTGATGACGTCACAAAGGTGCTGTTTTAATTCCGGAACAGGACGCCGATGAGAACAATCAAAATGCTCACCTCGTAGTCGCAAAGGGTTAACCACACAGCCAAATTAGAACCCCTCTCCTCTCCAGTTGGAAGAGCTGCTACTGACCAAGCATGTCTGACAGCCATGTCCACTCGCTATAGATTCCTAGGCTTCTTCTCTCGTCTCCATCGGTACCTCTCAGTTGGCTGGATCACCTGTATACAGGTGTATTATGCTGTGTATCGGAGGTGAGATTTGGGCACAGTTATTGACTTCCTGGTTATCTGGCGCCCCCACAAAAAGTCGACTGACTTTCCTACCCAGTGTGCAGATATGACCGTCTGTATATCTACCCGAGATTAAACGTTCACCTAATTAGAAAATGAACCACTCAGCCTATCAGCTCCACGTCTCTGCCGCTTGCCTCTGCTTTGGCTCTAAACACCAGTGATTCTATTTTTTTGGGGGCGGAAATGGTCTGTGAATAAAGTGACGTGACGCGGAATGGCAACAAACAACAAAAGCGTCTAACGGTGCACTTTGGCTGCTCTACTAGTGGTCTGGATCACTCGTACTGTAGATGTGCTAAGATTGTTAAGAGCCATGTTGCTCACGAAGGCTCTGGGAAACACCTTGTCTACTAAAGATACATTGTAAGAAATGTATCTAATATGTTCTGATATCTAGGCCTAATTCAAACACTGACCATAACTGGTATGTGTCATTTGTGTATTTTGTGTATTTTGAGTTGCTGCTCAGAAGTGCACACAATTAGAGGTCACACGGAGGGATGGCGTCCCGTTGTCAGCTCTGTTTCTCTCTATTTCTGTTTCACAGGCAAAGTGGACAGTAACGTGTATCTGGTGGTATCTGTGAACCAGGGTCAAATGTCATACCAGGTGCCTTTTTTTTTCTTTCACAGGCTCCTCCCCCTACGGACTACTGTAAGTGTTTGTACAGATAACATTGTGTTTCTTTTTCTTACAATGTGCATGTGACCAAATACCATGTAAAATACCTTGACATTTAAAAACTGTAAGTAGATTTATTATTTAATGATGGATCAATAAAATGTTCCTTCAATTAAAAAAAACAACTTCAAAGAATAAAATCGGTGGTCTCAAAAGTACTCAAATCTTCAGTCTTGAAAGTTGTCTTTTTGAAGTAAACTTCAATTGGACTTCAGTTGAATGACTAATTGTTTATTCATGCAGTCAGCTGTCAGTTTGTGGAAACAAAGCAGCTCTGCGGTGAAATACAACAGATGTGGGTGGATGAGAACACTATTACTTTATATATATATATATATATATGTGTATATATATATATATATATATATATATATATATATATATATATATATATATATATATATATATATATATATATATATATATATATATATATATATATATATATATATATATATATATAGAGAGAGAGAGAGAGATCACTCTTCTCCTCTCCCATCCCTCTGCAGTCGCATCTTGGAGGCGGCGGCAGCATCTTCATTTCCTGTGCAGATTGTGACCGTTAACTGGTTTGGGTAGAGCTGGTCGAGGGTGCTCCACTGGAGGGTCTGTCGCAGCCATTACAGCTGGAGAGTAGGAGGAAACCACTTTATGCTGTTTCAGATGCCCCCACAAACAGACACACGCGTGCTCGTAAATAGACGCGCCACACACACTCCCTCTTTGTCTCTCTTCCCTTCCATCAATAATACATTCAAAAGGTGCTTCCCATGAATGCGGTCTCCGCTAACGCGGAAACTTTTCCTTTACATTTCAATCACCCTGTAACGCTGAACGTCGGATTGAATGGAGCCCCAGGTCTATTGTTTGCACTCGCACGTTTCTCCTGTTAACCTCTTACGAAGCCAGGCATAGAAATATAATGCATAGAGCAGATGAATTACAGATCAGCTACCTTGAACATCGCATTGGTCCTTGACTAGTAGGCTATACATCCCAATTCTCCCTGGAAGTGTTGCCCTTTTTGAGCAGGTAACAGCAGGAGATAGCTTGTTGGAGTAGTAAGAAAGCTCTCAGTGCCTTTCTCTCTCAGCTGACTTCCTGTCCTGTCCTCCTCCCCTGGGTCTGAGGGGTTTGGAGATGGATGATAAAGACTGGTAGTTTTATGATGCAGAAAGGGGGATGGAAAAGGGATAATGGGATGGAATACGGAATTTAAAAAAAGGGGGATAGAGAGATAAAGAGATACAAGGGTGGTATAACTAAATGATGAGTTGAAAGGGGGTAGAGGAGGATAGAGAGGGTTACGGGGAGAGTAATAGAACAGGGGGGTGGAGGGGAAGGGTTGATGGAATGGAAGATGGAGAGGAAGAGGAGAACTGAGATAGTACTGGAGACACCTTAGCCTTGAGAGGAGGCAGGCAGTGCTCTGTGGTGGAGTGAAGGGAGTTAATTTGAAAGCAGAAGGGAACTATAAAGCGAGAGAGAAGTAGAAACAGAGAGAACCACGGGAACTCTCTGTACAACCACCACTGCCACCACTGTACTGATTAGTCCTGTAAGCCACATGGACAACCACAGAGATGGGAGGGCAGGGGTGGGAGAAAAATAGAGTGAAAGAGAGAGAGAGAGAGGGAGCGAAAGGCAGAAAGCGAGAAAGAGCGCGCGAGAGAGAGTCTAAAGAGACAGAGGGAGCCAAACCATGGCAGATAAAGATTGATTTAGAGCAGAAGGACAGTGAGAGTTCACAGAGGGACTTTAATACGTCATCAAACACAATCAGTCTTATAGGCACATACCGTACATCTGCATGGGTTTATGCAGAGAACAAAGGCCGAGCATATCCGCAGAATAACATGGGCGTGTCCTACAGCACTTCCTCTCTTTGAATTGTGGCTTAATTACTCTGTATGCGTGTGGTTTACACATTGTGTGTTCACACAATGAGCCAAATGGAAGGATACCTGGGAATTAACTGTTGATCAGAAAAGGTCCAAAGTAAACTCTTTTACGGCACTGTGAAAACTTGATTTCATGTTTCAAGTACTGAGGATCAGACGTTATCTTCATGCAGTCATAATGATCAGACCTGGGTTCAAATACAAATACTTAAATAAGCATGTATTTTAATATACTTTAGTATACTTCCAGTGCATTCGGAAAGTATTCAGACCCCTTTGACCTTTTCAACGTTTTGCTACGTCACGGCCTTATTTTAAATGGATGAAATATTTTTGTTCACTCATCAAACTGCACACAATACCCCCGAATGACAAAGCGAAAACAGGTTTTTAGAAATACCTTACTATAAGTATTCAGACCGTTTTTCTATGAGACTCTAAATTGAACTCCGGTGCATCCTGTTTCCATTGATCCTCCTTGAGATTGGAGTCCACCTGTGGTACATTCCATTGATTGGACATGATTTGGAAAGGCGCCCACACCAAGCCATGAGGTCGACATAATTGTCTATAGAGCTCCGAGACAGGCACAGATCTAGTGAAGGGAACCACAAAATGTCTGCAGCATTGAAGGTCCCCAAGTACACAGTAAATGGAAAAAGTTTGGATCCACCAAGACTATTCCTAGAGCTGGCCGCTTGGGCCAAACTAAGCAATCGGGGAGAAGGGCCTTAGTCAGGGAGATGCAGCAGAGCCTGGACCTGCTATAGCAGTACTGCCAGACCTGGGCCCTGGCAGTAAACCCCAAAAATACTCAAATAATGATTTTCCAGAGAAGATCCAGATCTCAGGGATTTTGACCAAAGTTCTCAATTGGTACAAAATATATAGAGTACTGCACACACTACAATTACTTAGGTTTAAAATAAGCTCAACTGGACACCTTAATGAGTCAGTGAATGAACTGAGAGAACGCAGGGCATTCTACGCCATTAAAAAGCTCATTCAAATTGAAGTACCCATTAAAATGTGGCTAAAACTAATTGAAAATGTCATTGAACCAATTGCACTTTATGGCAGCGAGGTGTGGGGTCCTCTTACAAAACAAGATTTCATCAAATGGGACAAACACCCCATTGAAACTCTGCATGCAGAATTCTGTAAGATTCTCCTACAGGTCCAGAGGAAAACTACAAACAATGCATGCAGGGGAGATTTAGGCCAATGTCCACTAATAATAAAAACTCAAAAAAGACCAATTAAGTTGAAAACATCTAAAATACAGTGACCCCCTCTCATATCATTACCAAGCCCTGCAATGCCAAGAGCTGAGCAAAGAGTCCCCTCATCCAGCTGGTCCTGGGGCTGAGTTCACAAACCTGTTCTACTGACACACTGAAGCCTCAGGACCAGAACATCGAATCAATCAGAATAAACCAAATTACAACACAGTCAAAAAAAAACGACATTGCTTATTGGGAAACACAAAGCAAAATGCAGTGCTATCTGGCCCTAAATTGACAGTGGCAGGGACTGAGAGACTAGTCAGGATCGAGGGAAAGATGAAATGAGCAAAGTACAGAGATCCTTGATGAAAACCTGCTCCAGAGTGCTCAGGACCTCAGACTGGGGCGAATGTTCACCTTCCAACAGGACAACAACCCTAAGCACACAACCAAGACAACACAGAAGTGGCTTCGGGACAAGTCTCTGATTGTCCTTGAGTGGCCCAGCCAGAGCCCGGACATGAACCCGATGGAACATCTCAGGAGAGACCTGAAAATAGCTGTGCAGCGACGCTCCCCATCCAACCTGACAGAGCTTGAGAGGATCTGCAGTGAAGAATGGGGGAAACTCCCCAAATACATGGGGGACCAGGCTTGTAGCGTCATACCCAAGAAGACTCGAGACTATAATCGCTGCCAAAGGTGCTTCAACAAAGTACCGAGTAAAGGGTCAGAAGACTTATGTAAATGTCATATTTCAGTTTTTATTTATAAATTTGCAAAGATTTTTTTAAACTGTTTTTCCTTTGTCATTATGAGGTATTGTGTGTAGATTAATGAGGCAAACATTTTTTAAATACATTTTTAAAATAAGGCTGTAACGTAACAAAATGTGGAAAAATGAAAGGGGTCTGAATACTTTCCGAATGCACTGTATGTGTATTTGAGTTTAAAAAAAATATATATATACAGTACCAGTGCACATTTTGGACACACCTACTCATTTAAGTGTTTTTCTTTATTTTGACTATTTTCTACATTGCAGAATAATAGTGAAGATATCAATACTTTGAAATAACACATATGGAATCATATAGTAACCAAAAAAGTGTTAAACAAATGAAAATGTATTTTATATTTGAGATTCTTCAAAGTAGCCACCCTTTGTCTTGATGACAGCTTTGCACACTCATGGCATTCTCTCATCCAGATTCACCTGGAATGCTTCTCCAACAGTCCTGAAGTAGTTCCCATGTATGCAGAGCACTTGTTGGCTGCTTTTCCTTCACTCTGCAGTCCAACTCATCCCAAACCATCTCAATTGGATTGAGGTCGGGTGATTGTGGGGGCCAGGTCATCTGCACTCCATCACTCTCCTTCTTTGTCAAATAGCCCTTACACAACCTGAAGGTCATTGTCCTGTTGAAAAACTAATGATAGTCCCACTAAGCGCAAACCAGATGGGATGGCGTATCGCTGCAGAATGCTGTGATAGCCATGCTGGTTAAGTATGTCTTGAATTCTAAATAAATCAGTGTCACCAGCAAAGCACCATCACACCTCCTCCTCCATGCTTCAAGGTGGAAACCACACATGCGGAGATCATCCGTTCACCTACTTTGCATTTCACAATGACACGCCGGTTGGACTCATCAGCCCAAAGGACAGATTTCCACCGGTCTAATGTCCATTGCTTATGTTTCTTGGCCCAAGCAAGTCTCTTATTATTATTAGTCTCTTTTAGTAGTGGTTTCTTTACAGCAATTAAACCATGAAGGCCTGATTCACGCAGTCTCCTCGGGAACAGTTGATGTTGAGATGTGTCTGTTACTTGAATTTCTTGAGGCTGGTAACTCTAATGAACTTATCCTCTGCAGCAGAGGTAAATCTCTGTCTTCCTTTCCTGTGGCGGTCCTCATGTGAGCCAGTTTCATTACAGAGCTTGATGTTTTTTGCAACTGCACTTGAAGAAACTTTCAAAGTTCCGTATACCACCCCTACCGTATACCGTATACCACTACCGTATACCACCCCTACCGTATACCACCCCTACCAAAGTTCTTGACATTTTCCGTGTTGACTGACCTTCATGTGTTAAAGTAATGATGGACTGCCGTTTCTCTTTGCTTATTTGAGCTGTTCTTGCAATAATATGGACTTGGTCTTTTACCAAATAGGGCTATCTTCTGTATACCACCCCTACCTTGTCACAACACAAGTGATTGGCTCCAACGTATTAAGAAGGAACAAAATTCCACAAATGAACTTTTAACAAGGCACAGCTGTTAATTGAAATGCATTCCAGGCGACTACCTCGTGAATCTGGTTGAGAAAATGCCTAGAGTGTGCAAAGCTGTCATCAAGGCAAAGGGTGGCTACGAATATAAAATATAAAATGTATTTTGATTTGTTTAACACTTTTTTGGTTACTACATGATTCCATATTTGTTATTTCATAGTTTTGATGTCTTCACTATTATTCTACAATGTAGATTAATAGGAAAAATAAAGAAAAACCCTGACTGTACCAGTCAAAAGTTTGGACACACCTACTCATTCAAGGGTTTTTAGTTCTTGTTCTATTTGATACAGTTGAGTCACTGACAGTATACTGAGCCTGAAAATATACCACACTGAAAATCACTCTTTATCTCTCTCTCTATTTCTCACAGCCTCTGTTTGCCTGCCATCAAGGTCCCTTTGAGCCTCATCAAGGCTGTGGCAGCCAACCAATCATTGTACTGTGTGTGTGTGTGTGTACTGCTGAGGTACATTCCAATAAACCAACTCCTCCATGGTTAGAAGAGTTCTAATTATATGATTAGAACACACAATACTGTCTCTGTCTTACAGCAGCCTTGCAATACTAGCTATAGTTTCTCTGTCTTAGCAGAATTGCAGCAATGTCCACTGCAATTACACTGAAGTTAAATGGCGCCGGCAGAGAGGGTGCCTCGCTTCTAGTCCTTAGGAAACTTTGCAGTATTTAAAAAAATGTATTTCCTTATTTAAAAAAAAAATCTTACGTTGTTAACCCAGAAACTCTTAAGGAAATGTTATTACATACAGCCGGGAAAAACTATTGGATATCAGAGCAACGTCAACTAGCACTACGACCAGGAATCCGACTTTCCCGAAGCAGGTCCTTTGTCCGCACCACCCAGGGCATTTTAACTGATTTTACAGGTTCACCCAAAACAACGCCGCTGGAGAAAAGGGAGACGGAGCGGTCTTCTGGTCAGACTTTGGAGGAGCGCACATCACACACCTCTTTAGAGTATATTACTCGCTAATGTCCAGTGCCTAGATTACAAAGGAGGACGAAATCAGGGCAAGGGTTGCTTTCCAGAGAACCATCAGGGATCATAACATACTCTGTTTCACGGAAACATGGTTCTCTCGGGATATGCTGTCGGAGTCGGTACAGCCACCTGGATTCTCAGTGTATCGCGCCATGTTTCATGATTATCGATGGTGTAATTGGTAACAACATACAGGAACTCAAATCCTTTTGTTCACCTGAGCTAGAATTCCTCACAATCAAATGCTGACCGTATTATCTCTCAAGAGAATTCTCTTTAGTTATTGTCACAGCCATGTATATCCCCCTCAAGGCGATACCACAACGGCCCTCAAGGAACTACACTGGACTTCATGCAAACTGGAAACCATATATCTTGAGGCTGCATTTATTGTAGCTGTGGATTTTAACAAAGCACATTTGAAAACAATACTACCTATATTCTATCAGCATATCGACTGCCGCACTCACGTTGAAAAAACACTGGACCACTGTTACTCTAACTTCCGCGATACATACAAGGCCCTCCCCCGCCCTCATTTTGGCAAATCTGCCCACGACTCCATTTTGCTCCTCCCTTCCTATAGGCAGAAACTCAAACAGGAAATACCGAGCTAAGGTCTATTCAACACTGGTCTGACCAATCGGAATCCACGCTTCAAGATTGTTTTGATCACATGGACTGATATGTTCCGGGTAGCCTCATCGAATATCATCGACATATACGCTGATTCGGTGAGTGAGTTTATAAGGAAGTGTATAGATGTTGTACCCACTGTGACTATTAAAACCTACCCTAACCAGAAACTGTGGATAGATGGCGGTATTCACGCAAAACTGAAAGCGTGAACCACCGCATTTAACCATGGAAAGGTGACTGGGAATATGGCCTAATACAAACACTGTAGTTATTCCCTCCGCAAGGCAATCAAACAAGCGAAATGTCAGTATAGAAACAAAGTGGCGTCGCAATTCATCGGCTCAGACACGAGACAGATGTGGCAGGCTCTACAGACAATCACGGACTACAAAAGGAAAACCAGCCTTGTCACGGACATCGACATCTTGCTTCCAGACAAACTAAACACTTTCTTTGCCCGATTTGAGGATAATACAGTGCCACCGACACGGCCCGCTAACAAGGACTGTGGGCTCTTCTTCTCCGTGACCGACGTGAGTAAGACATCTAAACGTGTTAACGCTCGCAAGGCTGCCGGAACAAACGGCATCCCTAGCCGCGTCCTCAGAGCATGCTCAGACCAACTGGCTGGTGTGTTTACAGACATATTCAATCTCTCCCAATCCCAGTCTGCTGTCCCACACATGCTTCAAGATGGCCACCATTGTTCCTGTACCCAAGAATGCAAAGGTAACTGAACTAAATGACTATCGCCCTGTAGAACTCATTTCTGTCATCATGAAGTGCTTTAAGAGACTAGTCAGGGGTCATATCACCTCCACCTTACCTGTCACCCAGAGCCAATTCAATTTGATTACCGCCCCAATAGGTCCACAGACAATGCAATCGCCATCACACTGTACACTGCCCTATCCCAGCTGGACAAGAGGAATACCTGTAAGATACAGGTAAGAATGCTGTTCATTGACTATAGCTCAGCATTCAACACCATAGTACTGTACTCTCCAAGCTCATCATTAAGCTTGAGGCCCTGGGTCTCAACCTCGCCCTGTGCAACTGGGTCCTAGACTTCCTGATGGGCCGCCCCCACAGGTGGTGAAAGTAGGAAACAACATCTCCACTTCGCTGATCCTCAACACTGGAGCCCCACAAGGGTGCGTGCTCAGCACCCTCCTGTACTCCCTGTTCACCCATGATTGCGTGGCCATGCACGCCTCCAACTCAATCCTCAAGTTTGCAGATGGCACAACAGTAGTAGGCTTGATTATCAACAACGACGAGACAGCCTACAGGAAGGAGATGATCGTGGACTTCAGGAAACAGCAGAGGGAGCATCCCCTGTCCACATCGAGGTGGAAAGTTTTAAGTTCCTTGGTGTACAAATCTCTGACAAACTCAAATGGTCTACCCACACAGACACTGTGGTGAAGAAGGCGCAACAGCGCCTCTTCAACCTCAGGAGGCTGAAGAAATTTGGATGGTCACCTAAAAACCTCACAAACTTTTACAGATTTACAATTGAGAGCATCCTGTTGGGCTCTATCACCGCCTGGTACAACAACTGCACCGCCCACATCCGCAGGGCTCTCCAGAGGGTGGTGCGGTCTGCACAATGCATCATTGGCAAACTACCTTCCCTCCAGGACACCTACAGCACCTGTTGTCACAGGAAGGCCAAAAAGATCATCAAGGACAACAACCACCCAAGCCACTGCCTGTTCACCCCGCTACCATCCAGAAGGTGAGGTCAGTACAGGTGCATCAAATCTGGGACCAAGAGACTGAAACACAGCTTCTATCTCAAGGCCATCAGACTGTTAAACAGCCATCACTAACACAGAGAGGCTGCTGCCTACATACAGACTTTAAATCATTGGCCACTTTTTAATAAATGGAACACTAGTCACTTTACTCTTCACTTTACTCTACTCTGACAACAAGTTTGTTATCTCTACTGCTGCACACCTTCTCGTACCCAGTTTGACATTTTATTCTTCTTCTCCTTCTTTCCTTCCATCTCTCCACTCCGCTCCTGGACCGTGACCGCTGTATTTCCTGTTTATTTCCATGGCAGGAAGCTGCAAGACACCAGGGCTGTGATGAGATATATGAGCATGCCGGTGTATTGCCCCACCACCAGGCAGTGCGACTGAGCCAGGACGAACAGACAGAATACGTTGACACTGGCGCCCTCTGCCAGCACCACCCGGTCCTCCTGACTGGCACTCAGCACACCGCAGAAATGGATCAACTCCACAGTCGGGTAGAACGCCAATTCCACCATGACGTTGTCCGAGGTAGATAGAGAAAGCTGCCTTAAATAGATGTTAAAAAACACTTGCTCGAAGGAGAGTGTGTTGATCTTGAGTACACACGTACAAACACACTGGGGTATGCAGACTGAAGTGAATGTGCAGACACGATTAGGATATACAACAACAACAACAAACTCCTCCTGGAAGAAGAATACATTTACAGGTGAACAGAGGGCTTTTTAGTCACACACACACACACACACACACACACACACACACACACACACACACACACACACGCCCTTTGGTCCTTCCGTCACACACACTCACTCTCCCGCAGAGAGTCAGACACTCTGTAAGGGTGTGTCCTGTGGAGATGGAATGTTGGACCTTTGATCATCAGTCCTCTTGGATCAGTGCATTAACCAACTCAGGTAGTATCTAAAGGGGGCAAGGTCGTCTGTGTCTCACAGCACACAGCTCTACTGATAACAGATGTGATCAAAACGGCTCACTGGAACATACTCTTATTTCCAAAGGCAGGCATTAAGACGTTATCAATTTATGAAGGATTACAATGTTTATTTTGGTCAGAGTATACTTTACAGAAGACATTTTTTCAACCTTCACCCTGACAGTGTTTTGCAGAGTAGGCTACATTGGGTTGTTGTACTGAGGTTCTCTTTCGATCGGTTCTCGGTTCAACATCTCACTATGGGACACAGGCTCACGTGCATGTATTCGCTTAAGCCTTATTCAATCACTCCTAACAGCTTTGTGGGTGTGAGCACCGCTCAATGCTCTGGTTTCCTCATTTTACTCCTCTTCACGAGTCTATTTGCTTATGAACCCATTTCTTCCGGCGCCGACAGAGATGGCCGCCTCGCTTCGCATTCCTAGGAAACTATGCAGTTTTTTGTTTTTTTACGTGTTATTTCTTACATTGGTACCCCAGGTCATCTTAGGTTTCATTACATACAGTCGAGAAGAACTACTGAATATAAGAGCTGCGTCAACTCACCATCAGTACGACCAAGAATATGACTTTCCCGGAGCGGATCCTGTGTGAACGAACTTTATTTGACTCTTTGCAAACTGGAATCCATATATCCTGAGGCTGCATTCATTGTAGCTGGGGATTTTAACAAGGCTAATCTGAAAACAAGACTCCCTTAAATTGTATCAGCATATCGATTGCGCAACCAGGGCTGGTAAAACCTTGGATCATTGCTATTCTAACTTCCGCGATGCATATAAGGCCCTCCCCCGCCCTCCTTTTGGAAAAGCTGACCACGACTCCATTTTGTTGCTCCCTGCCTACAGACAGAAGCTAAAACAAGAAGCTCCCACGCTGAGGTCAGTTCAACGCTGGTCCGACCAATCTGATTCCACGCTCCAAGACTGCTTCCATCACGTGGACTAGGATATGTTTCGTATTGCGTCAGACAACAACATTGACAAATACGCTGATTCGGTGAGCGAGTTCATTAGAACGTGCGTTGAAGATGTCGTTCCCATAGCAACGATTAAAACATTCCCAAACCAGAAACCGTGGATTGATGGCAGCATTCGCGTGAAACTGAAAGCGCGAACCACTGCTTTTAATCAGGGCAAGGTGACTGGAAACATGACCGAATACAAACAGTGTAACTATTCCCTCCGCAAGGCAATCAAACAAGCTAAGCGTCAGTACAGAGACAAAGTAGAATCGCAATTCATCGCCTCAGACACGAGGTATGTGGCAGGGTCTACAGTCAATCACAGATTACAAAAAGAAAACCAGCCAAGTCACGGACCAGGATGTCTTGCTCCCAGGCAGGCTAAATAACTTTTTTGCCCGCTTTGAGGACAATACAGTGCCACTGACACGGCCTGCAACCAAAACATGCGGACTCTCCTTCACTGCAGCCGAGGTGAGAAAAACATTTAAACGTGTTAACCCTCGCAAGGCTGCAGGCCCAGACGGCATCCCCAGCCGCGCCCTCAGAGCATGCGCAGACCAGCTGGCGGGTGTGTTTACGGACATATTCAATCGATCCCTATCCCAGTCTGCTGTTCCCACATGCTTCAAGAGGGCCACCATTGTTCCTGTTCCCAAGAAAGCTAAGGTAACTGAGCTAGCACTCACCTCCATCATCATGAAGTGCTTTGAGAGACTAGTCAAGGACCATATCACCTCCACCCTACCTGACACCCTAGACCCACTCCAATTTGCTTACCGCCCAAATAGGTCCACAGACGATGCAATCTCAACCACACTGCACACTGCCCTAACCCATCTGGACAAGAGGAATACCTATGTGAGAATGCTGTTCATCGACTACAGCTCAGCATTTAACACCATAGTACCCTCCAAACTCGTCATCAAACTCGAGACCCTGGGTCTTGACCCCGCCCTGTGCAACTGGGTACTGGATTTCCTGACGGGCCGCCTACAGGTGGTGAGGGTAGGTAACAACATCTCCACCCCGCTGATCCTCAACACTGGGGCCCCACAAGGGTGCGTTCTGAGCCCTCTCCTGTACTCCCTGTTCACCCACGACTGCGTGGCCACGCACGACTCCAACTCAATCATCAAGTTTGCGGACGACACAACAGTGGTAGGCTTAATTACCAACAATGACGAGACGGCCTACAGGGAGGAGGTGAGGGCCCTCGGAGTGTGGTGTCAGGAAAATAACCTCACACTCAACGTCAACAAAACTAAGGAGATGATTCTGGACTTCAGGAAACAGCAGAGGGAACACCCCCCCTATCCACATCGATGGAACAGTAGTTTTAAGTTCCTCGGCGTACACATCACAGACAAACTGAATTGGTCCACCCACACAGACAGCATTGTGAAAAAGGTGCAGCAGCGCCTCTTCAACCTCAGGAGGCTGAAGAAATTCGGCTTGTCACCAAAAGCACTCACAAACTTCTACAGATGCACAATCGAGAGCATCCTGTCGGGCTGTATCACGCCTGGTACGGCAACTGCTCCTCCCACAACCGTAAGGCTCTCCAGAGGGTAGTGAGGTCTGCACAACACATCACCGGGGGCAAACTACCTGCCCTCCAGGACACCTACACCACCCGAAGTCACAGGAAAGCCATAAAGATCATCAAGGACAACAACCACCCGAGCCACTGCCTGTTCACCCCGCTATCATCCAGAAGGCGAGGTCAGTACAGGTGCATCAAAGCTGGGACCGAGAGACTGAAAAACAGCTTCTATCTTAAGGCCATCAGACTGTTAAACAGCCACCACTAACATTGAGTGGCTGCTACCAACACACTGATTCAACTCCAGCCACTTTAATAATGGGAATTGATGGGAATTGATGTAAAATATATCACTAGCCACTTTAAACAATGCTACTTAATATAATGTTTACATACCCTACATTTTTTTATCTCATATGTATATGTATATACTGTACTCTATATCATCTACTGCATCTTTATGTAATACATGTATCACTAGCTACTTTAAACTATGCCACTTTGTTTACATACTCATCTCATATGTATATACTGTACTCGATACCATCTACTGCATCTTGCCTATGCCGCTCTGTACCATCACTCATTCATATATCTTTATGTACATATTATTTATCCCTTTACACTTGTGTGTATAAGGTAGTAGTTTTGGAATTGTTAGCTAGATTACTCGTTGGTTATTACTGCATTGTCGGAACTAGAAGCACAAGCTTTTCGCTACACTCGCATTAACATCTGCTAACCATGTGTATGTGACAAAAAAATGTTGATTTGATTTGAGCAGCTTTCTTCAGAAAACGTACCTCTCTACCCAACTGTTCCCTTCGGTGTGGGTTACCACTCCACAACAGGGCGTTGATTGGCTTCTTTTCTATTTTCATGAATTCTGCTAACTTCAGCTTCTCTTTACAGAGTAAAGTTTGCGTGTTAGCAGCGCTGTTTGTCAGCTTTTCTTTGATGTGTAAACTATCAGACTATTAATTTTACTTCTTGAAAACATTTAAATAAATGCAATTACCTTGTGGGCCTAATGTAGGCTATAGGCTATCTAAATACATTTGACAATTAATGATCCGATTGTGTAGCCTGCACGTACCCTATATAGGCAACTTGAACTGGTGTCCAGTGGACCTGCAGTCTAAGGTACAATGTACCTGCTCCCTGGCGGCGATTCTAAATATTTCTTCAGATATTAAAATCCTCCTGCGGCAGTCTTATTTTCCACCTGGGACAAAACGGGTCAAATTAAGATCTGACCTCTGTAGCTACAGTGCCTTGCGAAAGTATTCGGCCCCCTTGAACTTTGCGACCTTTTGCCACATTTCAGGCTTCAAACATAAATATATAAAACTGTATTTTTTTGTGAAGAATCAACAACAAGTGGGACACAATCATGAAGTGGAACGACATTTATTGGATATTTAAAACTTTTTTAACAAATCAAAAACTGAAAAATCGGGCGTGCAAAATTATTCAGCCCCTTTACTTTCAGTGCAGCAAACTCTCTCCAGAAGTTCAGTGAGGATCTCTGAATGATCCAATGTTGACCTAAATGACTAATGATGATAAATACAATCCACCATTGTGTAATCAAGTCTCCGTATAAATGCACCTGCACTGTGATAGTCTCAGAGGTCCGTTAAAAGCGCAGAGAGCATCATGAAGAACAAGGAACACAACAGGCAGGTCTGAGATACTGGTGTGAAGAAGTTTAAAGCTGGATTTGGATACAAAAAGATTTCCCAAGCTTTAAACATCCCAAGGAGCACTGTGCAAGCGATAATATTGAAATGGAAGGAGTATCAGACCACTGCAAATCTACCAAGACCTGGCTGTCCCTCTAAACTTTCAGCTCATACAAGGAGGAGACTGATCAGAGATGCAGCCAAGAGGCCTATGATCACTCTGGATGAACTGCAGAGATCTACAGTTGAGGTGGGAGACTCTGTCCATAGGACAACAATCAGTCGTATATTGCACAAATCTGGCCTTTATGGAAGAGTGGCAAGAAGAAAGCCATTTCTTAAAGATATCCATAAAAAGTGTCGTTTAAAGTTTGCCACAAGCAAGAGAGACACACCAAACATGTGGAAGAAGGTGCTCTGGTCAGATGAAACCAAAATTGAACTTTTTGGCAACAATGCAAAACGTTATGTTTGGCGTAAAAGCAACACAGCTGAACACACCATCCCCACTGTCAAACATGGTGGTGGCAGCATCATGGTTTGGGCCTGCTTTTCTTCAGCAGGGACAGGGAAGATGGTTAAAACTGATGGGAAGATGAATGGAGCCAAATACAGGACCATTCTGGAAGAAAACCTGATGGAGTCTGCAAAAGACCTGAGACTGGGACGGAGATTTGTCTTCCAACAAGACAATGATCCAAAACATAAAGCAAAATCTACAATGGAATGGTTCAAAAATAAACATATCCAGGTGTTAGAATGGCCAAGTCAAAGTCCAGACCTGAATCCAATTGAGAATCTGTGGAAAGAAGTGAAAACTGCTGTTCACAAATGCTCTCCATCCAACCTCACTGAGCTCGAGCTGTTTTGCAAGGAGGAATGGAAAAAATTGTCAGTCTCTCGATGTGCAAAACTGATAGAGACATACCCCAAGCGACTTACAGCTGTAATCGCAGCAAAAGGTGGCGCTACAAAGTATTAACTTAAGGGGGCTGAATAATTTTGCACGCCCAATTTTTCAGTTTTTGATTTGTTAAAAAAGTTTGAAATATCCAATAAATGTCGTTCCACTTCATGATTGTGTCCCACTTGTTGTTGATTCTTCACAAAAAAATACAGTTTTATATCTTTATGTTTGAAGCCTGAAATGTGGCAAAAGGTCGCAAAGTTCAAGGGGGCCGAATACTTTCGCAAGGCACTGTAGCTAGCTATTGTCACTCGGGTGGTGATAGCTACCGAATTAGCTAGCATCCCTTCTAGTGCTACTGTACTTCCACTACCCTGAATGTATAAAGACTGTCTTTATCTCCTACTCCCCTGGTAAATAAAGCATTCTGCCTACCTGGCTTCCAGCTTTTGTTACCCCGTGTCTCGCCAGGCTTCTCCATCTAGATAGCATGTGGAGTAGCTAGCTAGCCTTCCCCTGGTAATTCCATCCATACCTTAGTCGAAACGATTTTGACTAAGGTATCAACCAAAGGGGGGGGAGCAGCGCAAGCCTAGGCAGCTTGTCTTGGCAATTTCGGCCATTAACTTGTCACAGTCTGATTCCCATCAGTTCTGCGTTACGTGCCTCAGCGTGGACCACACTGGCTCTCGTTGAACCAGCTAGATGTGCACATAGCGGCCGTGCATGACTGGATCTACCAATCTACAGCTCAGGTGGTACGCTCCGGTAATGCAGCTGTCCTCTTTGTCTCCATGGCAATACAGGCCAAGGAGCTGTTCAAGCTCCCTGGCCGAAGGTGGTTGCACTGTTGACCAGGAGAAGTTATCAGAGTTAAGCCACCTTGCTGACCATTCCATCTGGACCCTCATGTGTACCGCTGAGGCTTCTGGGAGGGTCATGGAGTTTGAAAAGCCACCGTTCCCCACCACTGTTTGCCCAGTCCCTTCCACGGCTGCCTCAGGGCTCCCCGTTCCCACAGGGAACAGGTGAGTTCCCTTGCTCCTCACAGGGAGAAGCGGCTTGCGTGTGCAGTTTCCCTTTAGGTCTTGTTTATCATAGACAGGGGTACAGACTACAATTCATGGGGGTACCCTACGTTTCATGGGAACAGTGCAGTCCATTTCTGAAGTGTACAGTGGGGGTCTGACATTTTTGACACTTATACATTAATGTGGATGCTACCATGATTACTGATAATCCCGAATGAATCGTGAATAATGATGAGTGAGAAAGTTACAGAGGGTCAAAGATCATACCCCCAAGACATGTTAACCTCTCACTTTTACCAATAACAGGGAAGGTTAGCATGTCTTGGGGGTATGATTAGGGCTGTGGGGGTCATTCAATTTTGTCAGCCGGTGATTGTCAAGCAAATAACTGCCGGTCTCACGGTAATTGACCGTTAATTAGCATAAACACTTTTTTGCATCTCCTGGAGTCCACACAGCCTACAAGCCACTGATGCAGACCGTTGGAACATCTATATTTGAAATAGTCTAATAAATCCATGTAATATAGTCTACAACATCACAATAAATGCATTATTTATATTAGACAGGTCTAAAGAAACATGATATGAAGAAAATGTAGTCTATTTCAGAAGAACAGAATTGTATACTCTGAGTTGTCCTTATGCTCGGTCCTGATATGACTATGGCTGTGGGTTACACTAGTTCATTTAGCAGACAAGATTTGCTTAGAATTTTGTGGCATTTAAAAAAATATATATTTTCTAGTATGAAGAATACAATTGAACATAGCTTAATAAAATAGAAAGGATATTTTATCAAAATGATTTCAAAGGAAGTGTGGACATCCAGCTATTCTGTGTTGAGCGGTTAACAAAGAAACTAGTAATCCTATGTTTAATTTAGAATGATTTATGCAACTTCAGTTGTGATACAAACATTGGGCTATATGTTTTGATGTTTAATACATTCTAAGGCTGCATGATGGTACTCTAATGATGTTTTGAAAAAAATGTGCAAGCTGCACACACTTCATCACTCTCTCATTCACAATTTGACAAGCACTTGATAATATTCTCACTAGGCCTCGATATGCCCCCTAAAAAAAATCCATGCCTTTTGCGGCCAAAGTCACCATTGTAACCTTGGGAGTTAATCATTATAATTCCCTTCTCCCTTCTCCCGGCTGCAGTGCTCCGAAGCACCTCTCACTCACATGGCTCTCTCAGATGAAGCCAGTGCCCGTCACGTGATCAGGTCCTTCTCACAGGCATTTCAGCTAAGAAGAAGAAGAAGAAAAGCAATTGCGTGTATATATTTCATTGGTTAAAAGCAATGAGGCTCTTTGTTTAGCTTATAATGTTGATAAACTATTAGGCTATTTTTTCACATTATAAGCTCAGCAATGTGCTCACGGCAGTAGGTTATAAGCGCAAATGTTCCAAAATGCAATCAATTAGCGGATAAACACTGTTCTCCAAAGTGACTGCAAATATGACTATGCATGTAATGTTTTATTATAAAGGTGCATTTTTGTGGGTTAAATTATCTTCCCCAAACTTGAAACTCACACAAAGCCTATGAGTGCCAGTCAAGTTCTACACCGGTTATAAAGTGGATTAATGTGCTTAATTGTAAGAAGTTATTTGACCACTTTAGTTGTGATACAAACTTTATCAAAACATACAGTATAGGTACATTGGCTAGGATACATGCGGTGTGAGACTATGATTTTATAAAAGTCGCAAAAGAAGGTATGTTTTGTTTCTTGCCTTGAGGCGCAAGCTGGGCGTCATTCACAAGTGATGGGCTTATTTGGCACCCATCTGACTATTCTTAATTGAATGGTGCCTTTACATACAGTACCAGTCAAAAGTTTGGACACACCTACTCATTCAAGTTGTAATCTTTTAAATATGCTTTTAACAGTGAAGACATCAAAACTATGAAATAACACACATGGAATCATGTAGTAAGCAAAAAAAAGTGTTCAACAAATTTGTTAAAGTAGCCACCCTTTGCCTTGATGACAGCTATGCACACTCTTGGCATTTTCTCAAATTTTGATTTGTTTGAAGAAAAAAATGTTGGTTACTACATGATTCCATGTGTGTTATTTGATAGTTTTTACGTCTTCACTGTTATTCTTTAATGTAGAACATATTCTAAATAAATAAAAACCCTTGAATGAGTAGGTGTGTCCAGACTTTTGACTGGTACTGTTTAATAAGTAATATATTAGTTTTGATTTAGAATGTCTTGGAACAGGGGCATGGGAAACAATTATAATAAAATAATTGCGAATGGAGGGCGCTTTTCCCATGGTTCATTTTCATGTTAGCCAGGTAGGCTATACTCCTGTTGTAAAGCGAAGCAATGTGCTTAATATTCGGAAAGGTGAGAAATAAATGTAGTAGGCCTTGTCTATAGAAGGCTGGTGGGATCCTCCTGTTTTTAATAGAGGCCATCACTCTGTTTTCTCACGCAATTGCATAGCCTATAGAAATGTTGCACAACATTAGGTCATGGGCACTCATGAAGTGTTTGATTATATTTCCGAAGACATTTGCATTGATGTCAGAGTGATTAGGGGGACAATAGAGTGCTGAGTACCAGGCAGTTAGCTAGTTTGGTAGGCTACTAATCACCATCAGCAGCATCAGAGCTTGGAGAAGCCTAATTACCGTGACTAAACGGTCACGTGGAATTTGACGGCCGTCATGACTCGTGACCGCCGGTGTGGCATTATGGTCACCATAACAGCTCTAGGTGTGATCTTTGACCGTCTAATTTTCTCCCTCATCATTATTCACAATTCATTCTGAATTATCTGTAATCATGGTAGCATCCACATGAATGTAGAAGTTTTTAGGAACATATTCTAAACACATACAATTCCTGTTCGGTGGATGTGTAAGATCCAAAATGATTGATTTTACCCCTCTTACATGTGTGGTCTTTGTAAATGTCTGTGAGAGCCTTTTGCTTTCTCTCTACAATCTTACCACTGATTTGCACAACTCTCTAGGGTAATCTGACTTGTCCATGGGATGGAGCCAAACCAGGCAACTAGACTAAATGTTAAGACAGGCTTCATAAAATATCTGTATAAGGAATATAAAACAGATTGATCGACAATCAGCCTTCTAAGTTTAGCAGGGAAAACAGTCTGGGTTGACATTTAGATAATAACACTCGCCCACTGTTGGCTCTAAAAGTTCAGCTTATTATCAACTATTGTACCGAAGTTGTTACGGTGCGTGAATGAGGACCCAAAAGCGAATCAACTTAAACAGAGCTTCTTTAATTACCAAACATAGGTAGGCTCAGATGGACCGGCAGATTCCGACAGGACAGGACAAGGTTACAGCAAACATGACGGCAGTCTGGTTCAGGCATGAATGACACAAACAAACAAGAATCCGACAAGGACAGGAGCAGAAACAGAGAGAGATATAGGGACCTAATCAGAGGGAAAAAGGGAACAGGTGGGGAACGGGGTGAATGGGTAGTTAGAGGAGACAAGGGACAGCTGGGGGAAAGCGGGGGAGAAAAGGTAACCTAACACGACCAGCAGAGGGAGACAGGGTGAAGGGAAAGGACAGAGACAAGACAACATGACAGTACATGACAGTACCCCCCCACTCACCGAGCGCCTCCTGGCGCACTCGAGGAGGAAACCTGGCGGCAACGGAGGAAATCATCAATCAGCGCACGGTCCAGCACGTCCCGAGAGGGAACCCAACTCCTCTCCTCAGGACCGTACCCCTCCCAGTCAACTAGGTACTGATGACCACGGCCCCGAGGACGCATGTCCAAGATTTTACGGACCCTGTAGATAGGTGCGCCCTCGACAAGGATGGGGGGGGGGGGGGGGGAAGACGAGCGGGGGCGCGAAGAACGGGCTTAACACAGGAGACATGGAAGACCGGGTGGACGCGACGAAGATATCGCGGAAGAAGAAGTCGCACTGCGACAGGATTAATGACCTGAGAGATACGGAATGGACCAATGAACCGCGGGGTCAACTTGCGAGAAGCCGTCTTAAGGGGAAGAGAGACTGACGGAAGCCCCAATCAAACGGCAAAACTCCCTCCAAAATTGAGACGTGAATTGCGGACCTCTGTCCGAAACGACGTCTGACGGAAGGCCATGAATTCTGAAAACATTCTCGATGATGATTTGTGCCGTCTCTTTAGCAGAAGGAAGCTTAGCAAGGGGAATGAAATGAGCCGCCTTAGAGAACCTATCGACAACCGTAAGAATAACAGTCTTCCCCGCTGACGAAGGCAGTCCGGTGACAAAATCTAAGGCGATGTGAGACCACGGTCGAGAGGGAATAGGAAGCGGCCTGAGACGGCCGGCAGGAGGAGAGTTACCGGACTTAGTCTGCGCGCAGACCGAACAAGCAGCCACGAAACGACGCGTGTCATGCTCCCGGGTGGGCCACCAGAAACGCTGGCGAATGGAAGCAAGCGTACCCCGAACGCCAGGGTGGCCGGCTAACTTGGCAGAGTGAGCCCACTGAAGAACGGCCAGACGAGTAGGAACGGGAACGAAAAGAAGGTTCCTAGGACAAGCGCGCGGCGACGGAGTTTGAGTGAGTGCTTGCTTTACCTGCCTCTCAATTCCCCAGACAGTCAACCCGACAACACGCCCCTCAGGGAGAATCCCCTCGGGGTCAGTGGAGGCTACTGAAGAACTGAAGAGACGAGACAAAGCATCAGGCTTGGTGTTCTTAGAGCCCGGACGATAAGAAATCACGAACTCGAAACGAGCGAAAAACAGCGCCCAACGCGCCTGACGCGCATTAAGTCGTTTGGCAGAACGGATGTACTCAAGGTTCCTATGGTCAGTCCAAACGACAAAAGGAACGGTCGCCCCCTCCAACCACTGTCGCCATTCGCCTAGGGCTAACCGGATGGCGAGCAGTTCGCGGTTACCCACATCATAGTTACGTTCCGACGGCGACAGGCGATGAGAAAAATACGCGCATGGGTGGACCTTGTCGTCAGAGAGGGAGCGCTGAGAAAGGATGGCTCCCACTCCCACCTCTGACGCGTCAACCTCGACAACGAACTGTCTAGAGACGTCAGGTGTAACAAGGATAGGAGCGGATGTAAAACGATTCTTGAGGAGATCAAAAGCTCCCTGGGCGGAAACGGACCACTTAAAGCACGTCTTGACAGAAGTAAGGGCTGTGAGAGGAGCTGCCACCTGACCGAAATTACGGATGAAACGACGATAGAAGTTCGCGAAGCCGAGAAAGCGCTGCAGCTCGACGCGTGACTTAGGGACGGGCCAATCAATGACAGCTTGGACCTTAGCGGGATCCATCTTAATGCCTTCAGCGGAAATAACAGAACCGAGAAATGTGACGGAGGAGGCATGAAAAGTGCACTTCTCAGCCTTCACAAAAAGACAATTCTCTAAAAGGCGCTGGAGGACACGTCGAACGTGCTGAACATGAATCTGGAGTGACGGTGAAAAAATCAGGATATCGTCAAGGTAAACGAAAACAAAGATGTTCAGCATGTCTCTCAGGACATCATTGACTAATGCCTGAAAGACAGCTGGAGCGTTAGCGAGGCCGAAAGGAAGAACCCGGTATTCAAAGTGCCCTAACGGAGTGTTAAACGCCGTCTTCCACTCGTCCCCCTCCCTGATGCGCACGAGATGGTAAGCGTTACGAAGGTCCAACTTAGTGAAAAACCTGGCTCCCTGCAGGATCTCGAAGGCTGAAGACATAAGAGGAAGCGGATAACGATTCTTCACTGTTATGTCATTCAGCCCTCGATAATCTATGCAGGGGCGCAGAGACCCGTCCTTCTTCTTGACAAAAAAAAACCCCGCTCCGGCGGGAGAGGAGGAGGGGACTATGGTACCGGCGTCAAGAGCTACAGACAAATAATCTTCGAGAGCCTTACGTTCGGGAGCCGACAGAGAGTATAGTCTACCCCGGGGGGGGGTGGTTCCCGGAAGGAGATCAATACTACAATCATACGACCGGTGTGGAGGAAGAGAGGTGGCCCTGGACCGACTGAACACCGTGCGCAGATCGTGATATTCCTCCGGCACCCCTGTCAAATCACCAGGCTCCTCCTGTGAAGAAGAGACAGAGGAAACAGGAGGGATAGCAGACATTAAACATTTCACATGACAAGAGACGTTCCAGGAGAGGATAGAATTACTAGACCAATTAATGGAAGGATTATGACAAACTAGCCAGGGATGGCCCAAAACAACAGGTGTAAAAGGTGAACGAAAAATTAAAAAAGAAATGGTTTCACTATGATTACCAGAAACAGTGAGGGTTAAAGGTAGCGTCTCACGCTGAATCCTGGGGAGAGGACTACCATCCAGGGCGAACAAGGCCGTGGGCTCCTTTAACTGTCTGAGAGGAATGTCATGTTCCCGAGCCCAGGTCTCGTCCATAAAACAGCCCTCCGCCCCAGAGTCTATTAAGGCACTGCAGGAAGCTGACGAACCGGTCCAGCGTAGATGGACCGACAAGGTAGTGCAGGATCTTGAAGGAGAGACAGGAGTAGTAGCGCTCACCAGTAGCCCTCCGCTTACTGACGAGCTCTGGCCTTTTACTGGACATGAAGTGACAAAATGACCAGCGGAACCGCAATAGAGACAGAGGCGGTTGGTGATTCTCCGTTCCCTCTCCTTAGTCGAGATGCGGATACCTCCCAGCTGCATGGGCTCAGCACCCGAGCCGGCAGAGGAAGATGGTAGTGATGCGGAGAGGGAGGCGACGGAGAGCGCGAGCTCCTTTCCACGAGCTCGGTGACGAAGATCAACCCGTCGCTCAATGCGAATAGCGAGTTCAATCAAGGAATCCACGCTGGAAGGAACCTCCCGGGAGAGAATCTCATCCTTTACCTCTGCGCGGAAACCCTCCAGAAGACGAGCGAGCAAGGCCGGCTCGTTCCAGCCACTGGAGACAGCAAGAGTGCGAAACTCAATAGAGTAGTCTGTTATGGATCGATTGCCTTGACATAGGGAAGACAGGGCCCTGGAAGCCTCCTCCCCAAAAACAGATCGATCAAAAACCCGTATCATCTCCTCCTTAAAGTCTTGATACTGGTTAGTACACTCAGCCCTTGCCTCCCAGATTGCCGTGCCCCACTCACGAGCCCGTCCAATAAGGAGAGATATGACGTAGGCGACACGAGCAGTGCTCCTGGAGTAAGTGTTGGGCTGGAGAGAAAACACAATATCACACTGGGTGAGGAACGAGCGGCATTCAGTGGGCTCCCCAGAGTAACACGGCGGGTTATTGATTCTGGGCTCCGGAGATTCGAAAGCCCTGGAAGTGGCCGGTGGATCGAGGCGGAGATGGTGAACCTGTTCTGTGAGGTTGGAGACTTGGGTGGCCAGGGTCTCAACGGCATGTCGAGCAGCAGACAATTCCTGCTTGTGTCTGCCTAGCATCGCTCCCTGGATCTCGACGGCTGAGTGGAGAGGATCCGAAGTCGCTGGGTCCATTCTTGGTCGGATTCTTCTGTTACGGTGCGTGAATGAGGACCCAAAAGCGAATCAACTTAAACAGAGCTTCTTTAATTACCAAACATAGGTAGGCTCAGATGGACCGGCAGATTCCGACAGGACAGGACAAGGTTACAGCAAACATGACGGCAGTCTGGTTCAGGCATGAATGACACAAACAAACAAGAATCCGACAAGGACAGGAGCAGAAACAGAGAGAGATATAGGGACCTAATCAGAGGGAAAAAGGGAACAGGTGGGGAACGGGGTGAATGGGTAGTTAGAGGAGACAAGGGACAGCTGGGGGAAAGCGGGGGAGAAAAGGTAACCTAACACGACCAGCAGAGGGAGACAGGGTGAAGGGAAAGGACAGAGACAAGACAACATGACAGTACATGACAGAAGTACTTATACTTCTCCGCCTGTTTTATGCTCTGGTCACCAATGGGGATTGCCTTTGGAGCTGATGGTTGCTTCCTAAAATCTATGATTAGGCCTTTGGTCTTGGTGACATTCAGATCCAATAAAGAAAGAAAAATAAATAAATAAATAAATAAATGTTTGCCCGGGCTGCGTCTCAATCCACTGCATCCGCCTGTTGGCTTTCTGCATCTGCGGTGGTGACTGAGCTACAGCTGTGTTTGTCAGACCATGAGACATCCCCAAAAATGGGTCTTCTAACAAAAACGTATGTAGCGTCCGAACGGTATGGTCTATAAATATACCACTCTATGGAAAGGGGAGACTCTCACGGACATGATGGTGTTCTCCGTTTTGAGCTAGGATCCACACAAGTGTTACAGGACTTGTCTGAAGTCTCTAACGCTGATGTGCCAACTTCAGTCTGTAGCATCCGAACCGTTTGAGCTACAAACTAATATGACCTCCACTATGGAAAGGGGAGACTCTCACAAACACGATGGTGTTCTCTGTTTTGCTCTACGACAAGTGTCACAGGACTCATCTGAAGGTAACCTATACAAACAAATGGAAGTGTAGAGGTAGTTTTGTGCAAACAAACAAATATTTCCTGAGCCGCCTTATATCTCCTAGATATATTTGTATTTATATTTATTATGGATCCCCATTAGCTGCTGTCAAGGCAGCAGCTACTCTTCCTGGGGTCTGGCACAATTAAGGCAGTTATACAGTTATAAAAACAGTACAATACATTCATTACAGAATTCACAACACACTAACTGTGTACCATCAGGCTTATACTCCACTACCACATATCTACGACACAAAATCCATGTGTACGTGTGTGTAAAATGCGTATGTTATCATGTGTGTGTATGCATGTGTCTGTGCCTATGTTTGTGTTACTTCACAGTTCCCGCTGTTCCATAAGGTGTATTTTTACCTGCTTTTTAAATCTGATTCTACTGCTTGCATCAGTTACCTGATGTGGAATAGAGTTCCATGTAGTCATGGCTCTATGTAGTACTGTGCGCCACCCATAGTCTGTTCTGGACTTGGGGACTGTGAAGAGACCTCTGGTGGCATGTCTTGTGGGGTATGCATGTGTTTCCAAGATGTGTGCTAGTATTTTAAACAGACAGCTCGGTGCCTTTAGCTTGTCAATTCCTCTTACGAAAAAGTAATGATGATGTCAATCTCTCTTCCACTTTGAGTTATGAGAGATTGACATGCATATTATTAATGTTAGCTCTCAGTATACAGCCGAGGGCCAGCCGGGCTGCCCTGTTCTGAGCCAACTGCAATTTTCCCAAGTCCTTTTTTGTTGCACCTGACCACACTACTGAACAGTAGTCCAGGTGCGACAAAACCAGGGCCTGTAGGACCTGCCTTGTTGATAGTGTTGTTAAGAAGGCAGAGCAATGCTTTATTATGGACAGACTTCTCCCCATCTTAGCTACTGTTGAATCAATATGTTTTGACCATGACAGTTTACAATCCAGGGTAACTCCAAGCATTCATTTCGAGATGTAGTTGAGGTTTAGGCTTCAGTGAATGATTTGTCCCAAATACAATGCTTTTAGTTTTGGAAATATTTAGGACTAACTTATTCCTTGCTACCCACTCTGAAACTAACTGCAGCTCTTTGTTAAGTATTGCAGTCATTTCAGTCGTTGTAGTAGCTGACATGTATAGTGTTGAGTCATCCACATACATAGACACACTGGTCTAACTCAAAGCCAGTGGCATGTCGCTAGTAAAGATTGAAAAAAGCAAGGGGACTAAACGGCTACCCTGGGGAATTCCTGCTTCTACCTGGATTATGCATGAGAGGCTTCCATTGAAGAACACCCTCTGTGTTCTGTTAGACAAGTAATAGCTCTTTATCCACATTATAGCAGGGGGTGTAAAGCCATAACACATCAGTTTTTCCAGCTGCAGAATATGATCGATAATATCAAAAGCTGCACTGAAGTCTAACAAGACATCCCCCACAATATTTCTCTCAGCCAATCATAAGTCATTTGTGTAAGTGCTGTGCTTGTTAAGTGTCGTTCTCTATATGCCTGCTGAAATTCTGTTGTCAATTTGTTTACTGTGAAATTGCATTGTATCTGGTCAAACACCATTTTTTGCAGAAGTTTACTAAGGGTTGGTAACAGGCTGATTGGTCGGCTATTTGAGCCTGTAAAGGGGGCTTTACTATTCTTGAGTAGCGGAATAACTTTAGCTTCCCTCCAGGCCCGAAGGCTCATACTTTCTAGTAGGCTTAGATTGAAAATGAGGCAAATAGGAGTGTCAACATCGTCTGCTATTATCCTCAGTAATTTTCCATCCAGATTGTTAGACCCCGGTGGCATGTCATTGTTGATCGACAACAATAATTTTTTCACCTCTTCCACACTGACTTTACGGCATTCAAAAGTACAATTATTGTCTTTCATAATTTGGTCAGATATACTTGTATGTGTAGTTGCTGGCATGTCATCCCTAAGTTTGTTTATCTTGCCAATGAAAAAGTCATTAAAGTAGTTGGCAATATCAGTGGGTTTTGTGATTCAATGAATGATGGAGCCGAGTTGGCATTTTTCCCCAAAATTTCATTTAAGGTGCTCCAAAGCTTTTTACTATCATTCTTTATATAATTTATCTTTGTTTCATAGTATAGTTTATTTTTATTTTTTTATTTAGCGTAGTCACATGATTTCTTAATATCACATACATTATCAAGCATTTCACACATATTATCCAGATACTGACTGTTAACACTTGGTGGTCTATAGCAGCTTCCCACAAGAATGGGCTTTAGGTGAAGCAGGTGAACCTGTAGCCATATTACTTCAACAGTATTTAACATTAGATCGTCTCTAAGCTTTACAGGAATGTGGCTCTTTATATAGACCACAACACCACCCCTGTTGGCATTTATGTATTTTCAGTAGATGTCATAACCATGTATTGCTACCACTGTATCATCAAAGGTATGATCTAAGTGAGTTTCAGAGTCAGAATATGAATGTCTGTTACAAGCAAGTTATTGACTTCATGAACCTTGTTTCTCAGGCTGCATGTGTTCATATGGGCTATTTTTAGCACTTTTCTTGGTTGTTTGATTGTTTTTAATGCTTTACTGGGAAGCTTATCAGAAGTAGACTTGATAGTGCAGGGTGAGCTGCACAAAGTGGTCTTCCTATTAGGGCACACCGCCTCAGTGCTAACAGTATAACTCTGGTTCATAGGCTCATGATTACTGCATCCAATAGCTGTTGGATTAACAAAAGTATTCAGGGCAATTAGAGGGAAATAAATGAAGTTACCTACGTTGTGTCTGCCAACGCCCCGAGGATAATGTGCATTTGATGCAGCATTATGATGACTTATTGTCCCAATGGTAGGGATTAACTGAGCTGGTGTTAGGTAATTGATAAATCATTGTTTCAACGCATCCTTGAAATGCGTGGACAGAGTTCCAGGAGCCAAGATGATTTGGATGGACACCGCCATTCCTGTAGAGTATCTTCTGTTTCCAGAAGGTGTCAAAGTTATCTATAAAAGTGACTCCAGCAGAGCTACAGTAATCGTTTAGCCAGATGTGCAATGCCAGTAGCCTGCTGAATCTTTCACACCCACTGACCAACGATGGTGCTGGACCTGAAATGATTGGCCGTTTTTTGGAGTCTTTTAATGCTAAAATCAGTTCTTTAAAATCCCTTTTCAGATGTTCCGAGCTAGCCTTCCTGATGTCATTTGACCCCACATGGACTACGACAGTGTCAGCTCCCGGCATCTGTTGTAGAACAGTCGGAAGCAGCCTTGTGATGTCCTGTACTTGAACTCCTGGGTAGCACCGGGTTTTTGCCTTGGGAACCGAGATGTTTCTCACCATAGAGCTGCCTATGATGACAGCTGGCGATGTTAAGTGGGCCGGTCTCTCAGGACAGACACTTCAAAACCTTATTCCTTATGATTTATTTTTTTTACTCTTTTTTGCTATTTATGAATTCAATGCCTTTCTATGGGCTATAGTAGTAAAGACTAAATTCAATAATTGATCAAGTAAAACTAATTATTAAGAAATGGAGACCTAAAGGGGTCCTAAAATTCTAAATCAAATAGCTAAGTGATCCATGATATGACTACCTTAAAACAATTCCATATGTTAGCTTAGTCTTATTTATTTATTATTATTAAAGAAGGTTGACTAGAGGCTGGCACAGTGGGAGCTGGCCATTTGACTGTGTGCCATTGTTATCACAGGGCCAGTGACAATTGTGACTAAGGCTGTCACAATTACAATGGCAAGGCCTCACTCCTCCTCCTCTTTCTCTATCTTTGCCAGGCCATGCCAACCCCCTTATTGGATACATCTGCACTAACACCACCCACCTACCCTTAGCCTGCACCCACCAACCCCAGCCACCATAACTACCATGCCTTTACAGGCAGGACTCTTCTACCAGGGTGTGTGTGTGTGTGTGTGTGTGTGTGTGTGTGTGTGTGTGTGTGTGTGTGTGTGTGTGTGTGTGTGTGTGTGTGTGTGTGTGTGTGTGTGTGTGTGTGTGTGTGTGTGTGTGTGTGTGTGTGTGTGTGTGTGTGTGTCGTCTTGTGCCGTGAGAAAGAGAGAGAAAGGGTGAAAGGTGAGGGGTTAAGTGACGTTATCTTTGTGTTTGTGTGAGAAGGAGCAGGGTTGTGTGTGCATCTGAAAGAGAGGTTGGGTTGTCACTGTCAGCCTAGTTCCTGTTGCAGAGAGAGACCAGCGTGAGCCCATGTTGGGGTGTAAATTGATTTCTGGGAGCCAGACCCTTAGTAAGAACTGGGAGCTTTGAGGTGGAGGGCAACTTTTACAGATGAAAAATCATCACTTTCCTGTGTGGCTTCTAGTCTCGAGGTTCACTGTCTTCCACAGAAAAATTGTGGGGAAAAAAGTGGATCGCTCTATAAAAGCGGATCGCTCGATAAAAGCAGATTGCTCTATGAAAGCAGCACAAGCCGCGCCGACGACTTGGGAGCTGTCCACCAATGTGGTGCTGAACGAGACACACTTTCAATGTAGCTCTGTACATTCTCTCTCTCTCGCTTTTTCTTTATTTTTCTTTCTCTCTCACACATATAATTATGTAACAGCAACAACTGACTAAATGAATCAATGGATCGATATCTAAAAGAGCCGACGTGTCGATAACTGCATAGGCCTAATGCATCCATGTCGGATTCGGGTTTCCTGTAGAGTTGGAAATAATGGGATTCTAATTTTGGTAGCCTACATTTTTTAAAAATTCGAGCAGCGCTGCAAAATTAATTTCTCACAGAAAATAACATATTTTGTTTCCTCTTGCTGAGAGAAGCAATATTATCTCACCCACACCCATGTGTCAAAACGGCTGTCCATCTCATTATTACACTTGGAACTGTGACAGCAGCAAACCCAGAGCTGGCCAGCTGTAGGCTACGCATCTGGCTAAGAGGCGGGCATGGGCTGGTCTGTGAACGCCCGCGTGGAATAACTTGTGTAGAGAAGGAATGAGGGAGGTGGAGTACAGAGCAGTAGTGTAGTGTAGAAACCGCGTTCTGCCTTCAGTCTCTGGTCCGCGCAGTCTGAGCTCATCAGCCAGCGGTTGGAGTAGAGCTCTGCTTGACGCGCAAAGAGCAGGTCATCAGGCTACTCCCCTACAATGCGCTGCCTGTCAGCGGTGCGGCAACAGCTGTAGCTAGCGCGGTAGAGCGGCACGTCACTTTCATGGTCTCTCCAGCCAAAACTGCACTATCTTTGGACAGTTTGCTAAGTGCGCTTCTTCAGAGAAAGGCTGTTGGTGTCCGGTTTCCCTGAATACCTCTCTCTCTCTCTCTCTCTCTCTCTCTCTCTCTCTCTCTCTCTCTCTCTCTCTCTCTCTCTCTCTCTCTGGCTGGCTCTCCCGGTCTTATCGCGGGGGGCTGGCGTGTGATCTGATCTCCGACCTGTCCTCGCGACTCACCGGGAGGGGGGACACGACACAATCACCACCCAACACGCGCTCGACTGGGGCCAGGCTGTGCGAGTCACGGATCGCTCCCGAGTCGCCCCGCGCGCTCGCCCTTGGGCTTGCGCCCATGGAGGGGGACGTCATGGACAAACTGGGGGACATGGCCTCGGTGTATGAGTTCGACCCGATCACCGGGAACATCCCCGCTACTAAAGTAGAGATCACCGTCTCATGCAGGTAAGTTCTTAACCCCGAGTGGACCGGTAGACTCTGATCTTCAGTTCTAAGTTCTTCCAAAATTGTTCCAAAGCTGTGCTATTCTTAACCGCAGTGGTCCGTGGTCAGTTTTGGACGTTCACGTGTAGGAATATCCCAAGGGTTTTCGTGTACGCTGTGATGTTTTTAAAAGAACATACCGTTAGTTTTACATTTGATAACACACCACTTAGCAAGTCGTCTTCAACTGCTGTTGAGTCCTGACGACTGGCCGCGCGTTATGGTGAGGACAGATAGCCTATGGATCGTAGATATACAATGAGTGTACAAAACATTAAGAACACCTGCTCTTCCCATGACTGGCCAGGTGAATCCAGGTGAAAGATAAGATCCCTTATTGATGTCACTTGGCAACTCAGTATTAGGAAGGTGTCCTTAATATTTTGTACACTCAGTGTATAATCTTGTGATTGTGCATAGCGTCAGTGCAAGATAGGATCAGTGCAGATAGTTCGGGTAACCATTAATCAACTGAGATCATTAGCAAGCACACTGTAGCAGTGTCACATAGTCAATTCAATATTAGGAAGGTGTTCCTAATGTTTGGTATACTCCGTGTAGACTTGTAGGCTAATGGATACGGGAGACTCACTGAGAGTGGAGGGGTTTTGGGTGGGACTGCTATCTGCATTCGTCTAAGGTAGGCTGTGGCTGAATAATACAGGATAGGAAGTTACAGCTGAGATGTCACTATCGCAAGTGCTGTTATCTTTTTCACATCAGCTTTAAAAAAAAAAATAGGGATCAATTCTTTCATTGAGGAAAGTTACACTTGGATTGAAAAAAATGTGTCATTTAAACAGACATGTGCTCTTTGTTTGTTATGTAATTATCACTGTGCTACAGTGCCACTTTCCATCCAGCCGCTCTCCAGAACCTAGCTGGATGAATCACTTTTAATAGATTGGCTGGCTGCACTGTGTCACCATGTATTGGCTAATTATTTAGTTGTTGTTGGTGGTGAATGATGCTCCAGTGTAGAGTACAGGTTGCAGGAATACGTGCACTTTGATGCACCCGCAGTGCACGGTATGTTTGAGTGTGAGTCTGTGGGTCTTTAAGTGATTCGAGAGTCCGCTTAAGTCCACTTTGCAGTGTGTGTGTGTCAAAATCAAATTACATTTTATTGGTTGTGTACAGTACACATATTTTGCAGATATTATTGCAGGTGCTACAAAATGCTTATGTTTCTAGCGCCAACAGTGCAGTGATATCTAACAATACAAAACACACAAATCCATAAAATAAAAATTAAGAAATTAAGAGATATGAGAACGAGAAATCAGTCCGGAATATAAATATGTATATAAAGTGTGTGTACAGCAGTAGTTATATATGATGACTAGAATACAGTATATACATATGAAGTGGGCAAACCAGTACGTAAACATTATTAAAGTGATTAGTGTTCAATAATTATGTACAGTACCTAGGGCACAAGTTGCAGGGTAGAGTACTGGGTGATAGCCGGCTAGTAACAGTGACTATGGTTCAGGGCAGTGTACAGGGCGGAGGCCGGCTAGTGGTGACAATTAACAGTCTGATGGCCTTGAGATAGAAGCTGTTTTTCAGTCTCTCGGTCCCAGCTTTAATGCACCTGCACCGTGGCTCGGGTGGCTGAGGTCCTTGATTATTTGCTTGGCCTTCCTGTGACACCAGGTGCTGTAGATGTCCTGGAGGGCAGGCAGTGTGCACCCGGTGATGCATTAGGCTGACCCCACCTCTGGAGAGCCCTGCGGTTGCGGTCGGTGCAATTGCCGTACTAGGTTGTGATACATTCCGACAGGAAGCTCTCAATGAAGCATCTGTAGAAGTTTGTGGGATTTTTTCTTCTGCCCCCTGAGATTGAAGAGGTGCTGTCGTGCCTTCTTCACCACACTGTCTGTGTGAATGGACCATTTCAGGTTGTCAGGGATTTGCACGCCGAGGAACTTAACGCTTTTCACCTTCTCCACTGCTGCCCTGTTGATGGGAGCATGCTCTCTCTGCCCCCTGAAGTTCACGATCAGCTCCTTCATTTTGTTCATTTTTATACGTTGGAAAAATCCCCCAAAAACTGTTTTTGCTTTGTCATTATGGAATATTGCTTGTGTTGTGGTTAAATGCGGTGCTTCGCGCTTTCAGTTTTGTGCGAATGCTGCCACCTGTCCACAGTTTTAGGTTTGGATAAGTTCCAATAGTCACAGTGGGAACAACAAAATCCTCTATGCACTTCCTGATGAACTCGGTCACCAAGTCAGTGTATAAGCCAATACTATTCTCAGAGGCAACCCAAAACAGTTCCTAGTCCACGTGAACAAAACAATCTTGAAGCATGGATTTCTGATTGGTTAGGCCAACGTTGAACTGAACAGTTCTTACCACAGGTACTTCCATTTTAAGTTTCTGCCTTAAAGAGGGGGGGGGGGGGGCAGCAATGTGGAGGCGTGATCTGATTTGCTGAAGGGTGGGTGGGAGAGGGCCTAGTCGCCACCCCGGAAGGGAAAGGAGCAATTGTGAAGAGCACAGGAGATGTTGATAGAATTTCGGAAGCGTTTTCCTCAGATTTCCTATTTTAAAAGGTCGGATGCGAGAGTTTTTACTCACTAAAGTAACAACACAGTTTGGTGAAAGACTTAGTAACTTAGTTGTAGTCACAATGTGGTTATCTATATCTACAAACATAGTTATATTTTACAGTTTTTACATATTAACTTATTTCCGGATGTCTTCGAAACTACATACAGTGCACTATTTCTCAACGTCATATGGAGAACTGGTGCTGCCTAGCTGGTTCCAGCTGGCTAACGTTAGCTACTAGGCATGCTAGAATGTATTTACATTCCAAACCAAGTGTTGGCGCTGGGGAGCTACTATGTACAGTTGAAGTCAGAAGTTTACATACACCTTAGCCAAATACATTTATACTCAGTTTTTCACAATTCCTGACATTAGTTCTAGTAAGAATTCTTAGGTCAGTTAGGATCACCACTTTATTTTAAGAATGTGAAATGTCAGAATAATGTTAGAGATAATTATCTTTCATATTTTATTTCTTTCATCACATGTTTTATTTCTTTCATCACAAGTTGACATAAACTCAATTAGTATTTGGTAGCATTGCATTTAAATTGTTTAGCGTGGGTCAAACGTTTCGGATAGCCTTCCACAAGCTTTTGGGCCATTCCTCCTGACAGAGCTTGTGTAACTGAGTCAGGTTTGTAGGTCTCCTTGCTCACACATACTTTTCAGTTCTGCCCACAAGTTTTCTATGGGATTGAGGTCAAGACTTTGTGATGGCCATTCCAATACCTTGACTTTGTTGTCCTTAAGCCATTTTGCCACAACTTTGGAAGTATGCTTGGGGTCATTGTCCATTTGGAAGACCAAGCTTTAACTTCCTGACTGATGTCTTGATATATCCCCATAATTTTCCTCCCTCGTGATGCCATCTATTTTGTGAAGTGCACCAATCCCTCTTGCAGCAAAGCACCCCCACAACATGATGCTGCCACCCCCGTGCTTTATGGTTGGGATGGTGTTCTTCGGCTTGCAAGCCTCCCCCTTTTTCCTCCAAACATAACAATGGTCATTACGGCCAAACAGTTTGATTTTTGTTTCGTCAGACCAGAGCACATTTCTCCAAAAAGTACAATCTTTGTCCCCATGTGCAGTTGCAAACCGTAGACTGGCTTTTTTGTGGCGGTTTTTGAGCAGTGGCCTCTTCCTTGCTGAGCAGCCTTTCAGGTTATGTCGATATAGGACTCGTTTTACTGTGGATATAGATACTTTTGTACCTGTTTCCTCCAGCATCTTCACAAGGTCCTTCGCTGTTGTTCTGGGATTGATTTGCACTTTTCGCACCAAGGTACCTTCATCTCCAGGAGACAGAACACGTCTCCTTCCTGCGCGGTATGACGGCTGCATGGTCCCATGGTGTTTATATTTGCGTATTATTGTTTGTACAGATGAACGTGGTACCTTCAGGCGTTTGGAAATTGCTCCCAAGGATCAGCCAAACTTGTGGAGGTCTACAATTATTTTTCTGAGGTCTTGGCTGATTTCTTTTGATTTTCCCATGATGTCAAGCAAAGAGGCACTGAGTTTGAAGGTAGGCCTTGAAATACATCCACAGGTACACCTCCAATTGACTCAAATGATGTCAATAAGCCTATCATAAGCTTCTAAAGCCATGACGTTGTTTTCTGGAATTTTCTAAGCTGTTTAAAGGCACATTCAACT
The DNA here is from genome assembly GCF_057628025.1 of Oncorhynchus mykiss. NCBI lineage: Eukaryota > Metazoa > Chordata > Actinopteri > Salmoniformes > Salmonidae > Oncorhynchus > Oncorhynchus mykiss. The sequence continues at coordinate 32,851,195 of NC_143028.1, read as the reverse complement.
TGACCCACTGGAATTGTGATGCAGTGAATTAAGTTAAATAATCTGTCTGTAAACAATTGTTGGAAAAATTACTTGTCATGCACAAGCAGATGTCCTAACCGACTTGCCAAAACTAGTTTGTTAACAAGAAATTTGTGGAGTGGTTGAAAAACGAGTTTCAATGAATCCAACCTAAGTGTATGTAAACTTCCGACTTCAACTGTACATCCACAAAGAAGAAACCATATACATTCATATGTAAAACTGCATCTCCTTCACGTGTTTGTTTGGTTTTGGCATTCGAGCGAGTGGGATTGTACTTTTTCGTTGATTGTAGCAAGTGCTGTAATACCCACATAGTGCAGTAATACCCACAAGGACGGGGTTTCGACTCATTTGTCTGCAAAAAAAAATGGCTCAGTACATCATGTGCTCCCACCCATCCAGGACATCTACTCGAAACAGTGCCTGAGGAAGGCTGTATCAAGGACCCCACACACCCTAGCCACAAGCTGTTCTCTCCCTTACTGTTGTGCAGATGGTATCAGAGCATGAGTTCTGATAGAAACGGTCTCTGAGCCTTTTGGTATCTACAAGCCATCAGACTGCTGAACACTTGTACTGGACTGACCACCTGCTTTGATTGTCCACACCTTAACAAATATGCACTCATTCATGCACACACCCACACAGACATACACAAACACACATATACATTCATGCTACACACACACACACACTACACACACACACACACACACACACACACACACACATCACAACTGCTGCTGCCAGACTCCTATTATACTGCTCAATTAATACACTTGCCCCCCCTTCCCCAATACACGTGTAAATATTGGACCATAAATTGTGCCTTCCTGTATTATACTTATGCTTAAATGTTTATTCTATTCTACTGCTATTTACTTTGTTTTGTATTCTTATTTTTTATTATTTCTTGGTGTTCTTGCATTGTCGAGAAAGGAATCTACAAGTAAGCGTTTTGTTGAACGACGTATACCATGCAAATCGTGTACACACGACTAATACAACTTGGAACATGAGCTGAAAACCAGCTGCTGTGCTGAGCGTGAATGTGAAGCCTGCAGTCTTTATTTCCTACCGACCTACCGGTACATCGTGAGTGTCAGCAGTGACGGCTTGGTAAATTCAATGTGGACTTACCTCCCTACGGAGTGAGTCCACTGACTAAATCAAATTACAGCATTTAGCTGAATGATTGAGTCAAAATTGCGCAACATCAAGCAGAATAAGACAAAATTGCACCCCACTGGGCACACACTGGTTGAAACAATATCGTTTCCACAGCAATTCATTGAATTTACGTTAAACCAACGTGGAATATATGTTGAATTGATGTCTGTGCCCAGTGGGGGTCACACTTAAAAACGCACTCTTTCAAGTGTGGGTGGGCGGCCCCTCTACCTCTCCATAACTCTCTTTTGTTAAATGTAGGTGTTAAGAAGCACTCAGCCAAATGGAGTGAGTCCACTGACTAAATCAAGACTTAATCCATTTGGCTGAGTGCTTCTTAACACCTATGTTTAACAAAGAGAGTTATGGAGAGGTAGAGGGGGTGCAATTGGGTCTCATTATGCTTGAGGATGTGCAATTTTGGCTCGATCATTCAGCTAAACGCTGTAATTTGATTCAGATGCAGTGGCACCTTTCCTTGTCCCATTGTATTGTACTGCTGGGGTGACTCATCTCTTTTGAGAGGTTTGATTCCATTGGCTTTCAGAGAGTGTTCCAGAAAGATGAGGATATGGGAAAACGTGTGTGTGTGCGTGTGTGTGTGTGTGCGCGTGTGTGTGTGCGTGTGTGTAAGTGATGCGCGGGTCAGCTGTTTGTTCACCCGCCCCGCAATTGCTAATAACCCATCCTCAACCACCAGACTATATGTGATAAAATGAATGTCTGAGGCCCGCACCCGACCTTAACCCACAAATGAGTTGATTGAAAATGCTCCGTAGGCTGCAGTCAGAGATGTCAGAACGAGTTTCTGACAGGGGGTGCAGGATAAAAAAAAAATGTAAAGCCTAATTTAGGTGTTTTGATTTCTGACATTTTGGTAGGCAATTTGCTAGTGAACTCGTCTATAATTAGGCACATGCAGCTTCTCTTCTGTCGTTACTGCTATAGAAGACTAAATTAACTGTTGCTCACCAGAATGATATCATAAATCGATGAATGCTTCAAACTATGCAACCTCTTAAGGATTGGACCCTTTTTTTTCCAATTTCGCCTAAAATGACATACCCATAGATAACTGCCTGTAGCTCAGTACCTGAAGCAAGGATATGCACATTCTTGATACCATTTGAAACGTTGACGTTTGTGGAAATGTGAAAATAATGTAGGTGAATATAACACATTAGATCTGGTAAAAGATAAATCAAAGAAAAAAAACATGCGTTTTCTATTTACTTATTTATTCCATCATCTTTGAAATGCAAGAGAAAGGCCATAAAATAATGTTGCAGTTTGGGAGCAATTTATATTTTGGTGTGTGTGTGTGTGTGTGTGTGTGTGTGTGTGTGTGTGTGTGTGTGTGTGTGTGTGTGTGTGTGTGTGTGTGTGTGTGTGTGCGTGTGCGTGTGCGTGCAAAGGTTCAGCTGGATTCAGGGAAGCATTGCAATACTGCACAGTATTTTGTATGAAGTCTGCCCAAATCTGGCAAATTGGTCAATTGATACATTTTCAAGTACATAACTACAGGGAACATACATTTTGTATTACCATATAATTTGTGTAAGTTTACACACTCCCAGGAATGTCGTACATGATGGATCATTAGCTTATACAATAACTTTCACACGACTAGATGGCCGGGCGGGGTGGGTGTGGTGCCAGACACAGTAGGGGTTCACAAACTGTAGAACCCAGCTCCTACATTTGAATATAAAAATAGATTTTATCAAACAAAACTATGCTACATTTTTATCTCTGGGACTCTCAGGATGACAAATCAGAGCAAGATTACTGACTGTAAGTACATTATTTACCTGCAGAGGTGAATGTATCAGACCAGTTGGTTGCCGTGATAAAATGTTGTTGTTGTTGTGCACTCTTGTGAGGCTAGTTGGACGTACTGCCAAATTCTCTAAAAATACATTGGAGGAAGCTTATTGTAGAGAAATGAACATTAAATTCTCTAGCAACAGCTCTGGTGGACATGTCCATGGGAGGGAATAGCGGGGGGAGCAGGTAGCTGATTAGTGGTGGCTATTTAGCTGCCTGATGGTCTGAGGGTAGAAACTATTGGCCAGTCTTTCAGTTTTTGCCGTGATGTTCCTGCACTGCCGCATCTGAGTGATTGAAGCGGGGAGAACAGGGCATGGCTAGGGTGGCTGGGGTCCCTGATGATCTTCTTGGCCTTCTTGTGATACCTGGTGTTGTAGGTGTCCTGTAGGGCACCCAAATGGTGCTTTCGGCTGCACGTATAAATCTCTGAAGAGCCTTGAGGTCCGTGGTACATCACAGCCTGCTGTACCAGGCTTTGATATAGCTCGACAGTCTGCTCTCGATGTTGCTCCAGTAGAACACTGTGAGGGAAGTTCTTTAGCATACTGAGGTTAAAGAGTCGCTGTCGTGCCTTCTTCACTATGATGTCCATGTCCGTAATTAGACCATTTCAGCTTCTCTGAGATGTGTACGCCGAGGAATTTGAAGATATTGACTTCTCCACGGGGCCCCGTTGATGAGGATGGGGTCGTGTCCAGCCTGGTTCCTCCTGAAGTCCATAATCAGCGCCTTTATTTTGCTAACATTGAGGGAGAGGTTGTTTACTTGGCACCACGCCGTCAGAGTGTCTACATCCTCCCTGTGGGCTGTCTCATTGTTGCTGGTGATCAGGTCTAATATTATCATGTCATCAGTGAACTTGATGATGGAGTTGGAACTGTGTGAGGCCATGCAGTCGTGGGTATACAGAGAATACAGGAGGGGACTTAGGATGCACCCTTGTGGGGCCCCCATGTTGAGGATCAGTGTCGAGGAGATAATGTTCTGAAATGGTAATGAAAATAAGAGAAATAGGGAATGGATAGCATCCACTTCTCATATTTTGTCAACCCATTTTTCACTACCATGTTTTTATGTTTGGATTTGTATTTTGTAATGGATGCTTCTTTTATGCTCCTTTTATGTTGCCTACCTTCACCACCTGGGGGCGGCTCGTCAGGAAGTCTAGGACCCAGTTACATAGGGAGGAGTTCAGACCCAGGGCTGTGAGCTTTGTTATGAGCTTATAGGGCACTATGGTACTGAAGGCTGAGCTGTAGTCGATGACCAGCATTCTCACATACTGTATGCATTCCTTTTGTCCAGGTGGGTACGGGCAGTGTACAGTGCAATGGCGATTGTGAGGCAACATATTCATTGACATTATCTCCAGAGGCAACCCGGAACATATTCCAATCTTGAAATGTATATTCCAATCTTGAATTCTGATTGGTCGGACCAACACTGTACAGACCTGATCACCAGAGGTTCCCTCTTGAGTCTTTGTTTGTAGGCAGTGAGAATCAAGATGGAGTCATGGTCGGATTTTCCGAAAGGAGGACGGGAGAGGGCCTTATACCCGTGTTTAAAAGGCGTGTAGCAGTGGTCAAGAGTAGAATTTCTGAGCGTTAGACAGTCAATGAGTTGGTAATAATTTGGGAGCACGGATCTCAAATTACTTTTGTTTAAACACCCCGCAACAATGAACGCTGCCTCCGGGAATCCAGTCTCCAGTTTGTTCAGGGTCCTCTCTCTTTGAGAGCCTTTTTGTTGTCGGCTTGGTGCGGGATGTGCACAGCCATGGCGATAATCCCGGTTAACTCTTTCGGAAGTTAAAAAGGAAGACGTTTTATGACCAAGTATTCCAAGTCGGCGGAGCAGAAACTCGCAAGATAGGAGCCCGCTTCCTATCCGCTCGAAAAACTGTTAAATCCTTCCGGTTGTATATAATCCATCTGGGTGATGGAAGAAAGCCAAGTCTCAGAAAAACAGAGTATGTTGCCGGATCTGATGTTCCTCTGGAAGGAGATCCTCGCTCTGAAGTCATCAAGGTGGTAAATTAAAGATTGAACATTGGCAAGTAGTATTCTCCATTACTGTTCCCGAGCAGAAATGTACAAGGGGTTTATCGTTCTACTGCAAGAAATGCTTAATTAATAATAGTTCATATAATATTAGGCTATGTGAAAAGGTTATAGACCTACAGTCAGTGTCCAGATTTCAGTTAGGTCATTATTCGATTTAACCCATCTGAACAGACTGGAGTTTTCTTGATGTGCCATATTTGAAGTCCCAGTCTTGTGACTCTCTAATTTGTATAGCGTCACACATACCATAGTCGACAATGCTATCATCCTCTTTTACCATTTCACAAAATCTTTCCCAAACATTACTGTTCTGGCCCTCCCTTCACTTTATTTTCAACTGTCCATTTCATAGCCTTTTCTCTTATTGAATTCAACTCCGACATTGTCCTTTTTGCCTCACTGGATCATCAAGGACTTTTGCTGCCCAAGTTCCCAAAAGCCTGCAGATTGGCGTGTATTTGCCAAGCGTACAGTTAGGAGGCCCTGAAGTTTAGGCTTACACACTATTTGCAGGTACACATTTTGAAACAAAAACCTCAATGTAGCATATAGATCAATTGCACAAGAATTATACATTCATAGATTTTTAATGGATTGTTTTCTCTTTATTTAACCCGCCCGCCAAACACCCGCCCTTCATCCACACAATATTTAATGACCCTAAATCCACCTGCCCCACAGATATAACCAAGGGGACTGCGGTTGTGGGTCAACCCACCTATCACTAGTGTGTGTGTGTGTGCCTGTGTCTGTGGTATAATATTGTCACACCTGGAAGTGGTGAAGATGTGTCTTGAGTTGGTGTAGATGGCATTGATGGGGCTCTCATGACCCGTGACCTCTCCTATGGGGGTGAAGCTGTCAACTGCCATTTATGGTGCAAAACAATTAATCTTTGAATAGAATTTCTCCATGTCTGTGACACCAAATGACACATTGCATCAACCTGGCCTTCCAAAACTATACAGACATCATACATCAATCTGTCACACTTCTCAAGTACGTCCACATCCAACCGTTTAATATTTCAAGGCATTACAAATCTATCTTAATGGCTTTTGTTAAGGCTGTGAATGAAATGGCAGTGAATAAAATACATTCAGGATGTATTACTGGCAGGGTTCTAATCTATATTGTAACAGTATATTTTCTCCCCTGACACCACACGGTACACACACACACACAAACACACACACACACACACACACACACACACACACACACACACACACACACACACACACACACACACACACACACACACACACACACACAGTAATCATAACCATTCAGTGCTGATACATACTGTCAGAGACTACCAAAGGGAGTAAACTACCGGGCCTGTTGAAAATGTCTGGTTATCATAATGGGTGGTACATGTGGGATGGAATATAGAATGTTGATTTTAGAACATCCTATAATATTTATATACAATAATGTATTTTTGCAGAAGACAGCTTTTGTGAGTAAAGGTTTGATAGCCTCCTGAGTATTATTTTTTTACATCACATACAGTACCAGTGAAAAGTTTGGACACACCTACTCATTCAAGGGTTTTTCTTTATTGTATTATTTTCTACATTTGTAGAATAATAGTGAAGACATCAACACTATGAAATAACACATATGGAATCATGTAGTAACCAACAAAGTGTTAAACAGATGAAAATATATTTGAGACTCTTCAAAGTAGCCACTCTTTGCCTTGATGACAGCTTTGCACACTCTTGGCTGGGGAACACTGCTGCACACAGCTATGTTCAGGTCTTTTCAGAGATGTTCGATCGAATTCAAGTCTGGGCTCTGGCGTGGCATTTCAAGGACATTCAGAGACTTGTCTCGAAGCCACTCCTGCGTTGTCTTGGCTGTGTGCTTAGGGTCACTGTCCTGTTGGAAGGTGAACCTTTGCATCAGTGTGAGGCCCTGAGTGCTCCAGAGTGCTCTTTATCAAGGATCTCTCTGTACTTTGTTCCGTTCAAATTTGCCTTGATCCTGACTAGTCTCCCAGTCCCTGCTGCTGAAAAACATCCCCACATCATGACGCTGCCACCACCATGCTTCACTGTAGGGATGGTGCCAGGTTTCCTCCAGACGTGACGCTTGGCATTCAGGCCAAAGAGTTCAATATTGGTTTCATCAGACCAGAGAATCTTGTTTCTCATGGTCTGAGAGTCTTTAGGTGTCTTTTGGCAAACTCCAAGCAGGATGTCATGTGCCTTTTACTGAGGAGTGGCTTCAGTCTGACCACTCTACCGTAAAGGCCTGATTGGTGGAGTGCTGCAGAGATGGTTGTCCTTTTGAAAGGTTCTCCCATCTCCACAGAGGAAGCCTAGATCTCTGTCAGACTGACCTTCGGGTTCTTGGTCACCTCCCTGACCAAGGATCTTCTCCCCCGATTGCTCAGTTTGGCCGGGCGGCCAGCTCTACGAAGAGTCTTGCTGGTTCCAAACTTCTTCCAATTAAGAATGATGCAGGCCACTGTGTTCTTGGGGACCTTCAATGCTGCAGAAATGTTTTGGTACCCTTCCCCAGATCTGTGCCTCGACACAATCCTGTCCTTCGACCTCATGGCCTGTTTTTTTCTCCGACATGCTGTGTCAACTGTGGGACCTTATATAGACAGGTGTGTGCCTTTTTACAAATCATGTCCAATCAATTTAATTTAGCACAGGTTGAGTCCAATCAAGTTGTAGAAACATGATCAATGGAAACAGGATGCACCGGAGCTCAATTTCGAGCCTCATAGCAAAGGGTCTGAATACTTATGTAAATAAGGTATTTCAGTTTTTTTCTTTTATATATATATTTGTTAAAATGTATTAATTATTGTATTTTCGGTTTATCATTAGGGGGTATTGTGTGTAGAATTAAAATTATATTTAATCAATTTTAGAATAAGGCTTATGTAACAAAATGTGGAAAAAGTCAAGGGGTCTGACTACTTTCTGAAGGCACTGTAAGTACAATTAAATAGTCTTAATTGGTGAACCATTGTAACTGGTTGATGAATGGTTGGGTCATTTACAGTGCCTTGAGAAAGTATTCGGCCTCCTTGAACTTTGCGACCTTTTGCCACATTTCAGGCTTCAAACATAAAGATATAAAACTGTATTTTTTTGTGAAGAATCAACAACAAGTGGGACACAATCATGAAGTGGAACGACATTTATTGGATATTTCAAACTTTTTTAACAAATCAAAAACTGAAAAATTGGACGTGCAAAATTATTCAGCCCCCTTAAGTTAATACTTTGTAGCGCCACCTTTTGCTGCGATTACAGCTGTAAGTCGCTTGGGGTATGTCTCTATCAGTTTTGCACATCGAGAGACTGACATTTTTTCCCATTCCTCCTTGCAAAACAGCTCGAGCTCAGTGAGGTTGGATGGAGAGCATTTGTGAACAGCAGTTTTCAGTTCTTTCCACAGATTCTCGATTGGATTCAGGTCTGGACTTTGACTTGGCCATTCTAACACCTGGATATGTTTATTTTTTAACCATTCCATTGTAGATTTTGCTTTATGTTTTGGATCATTGTCTTGTTGGAAGACAAATCTCCGTCCCAGTCTCAGGTCTTTTGCAGACTCCATCAGGTTTTCTTCCAGAATGGTCCTGTATTTGGCTCCATCCATCTTCCCATCAATTTTAACCATCTTCCCTGTCCCTGCTGAAGAAAAGCAGGCCCAAACCATGATGCTGCCACCACCATGTATGACAGTGTGGATGGTGTGTTCAGGGTGATGAGCTGTGTTGCTTTTACGCCAAACATAACATTTTGCATTGTTGCCAAAAAGTTCAATTTTGGTTTCATCTGACCAGAGCACCTTCTTCCACATGTTTGGTGTGTCTCCCAGGTGGCTTGTGGCAAACTTTAAACAACACTTTTTATGGATATCTTTAAGAAATGGCTTTCTTCTTGCCACTCTTCCATAAAGGCCAGATTTGTGCAATATACGACTGATTGTTGTCCTATGGACAGAGTCTCCCACCTCAGCTGTAGATCTCTGCAGTTCATCCAGAGTGATCATGGGCCTCTTGGCTGCATCTCTGATCAGTCTTCTCCTTGTATGAGCTGAAAGTTTAGAGGGACGGCCAGGTCTTGGTAGATTTGCAGTGGTCTGATACTCCTTCCATTTCAATATTATCGCTTGCACAATGCTCCTTGGGATGTTTAAAGCTTGGGAAATCTTTTGTATCCAAATCCGGCTTTAAACTTCTTCACAACAGTATCTCGGACCTGCCTGGTGTGTTCCTTGTTCTTCATGATGCTCTCTGCGCTTTTAACGGACCTCTGAGACTATCACAGTGCAGGTGCATTTATCATCATTAGTCATTTAGGTCAACATTGGATCATTCAGAGATCCTCACTGAACTTCTGGAGAGAGTTTGCTGCACTGAAAGTAAATTTTGCACGCCCAATTTTTCAGTTTTTGATTTGTTAAAAAAGTTTTAAATATCCAATAAATGTCGTTCCACTTCATGATTGTGTCCCACTTGTTGTTGATTCTTCACAAAAAAATACAGTTTTATATCTTTATGTTTGAAGCCTGAAATGTGGCAAAAGGTCACAAAGTTCAAGGGGGCCGAATACTTTCGCAAGGCACTGTACATCATGCTGCACTTCCTGTGTTTTTGTTGAATGACTGCTCCTCTTGAGAATGTAGTTCAGTGTAGCACATGGGTACTTTTTACACAAACTGAATATATACATTGAAATGGATATTGTACCTGTAAAAATGACAAAACAAATAGAAAATTGGCTTTAAAAAAAAGGAAATAACAAAGCTAGTAGTACGGTGTGACAGAGACAAATGGGAAGTGCTGCTTCTGTAATCTGTTATTACTGTTACTACAGTACTTAGAGCCCTCAGGGTCCTGAAACTGAGAAACACATCTATTTTAGTTACTTTACATCTAAGAGATGAAAGGAGGGAGATAAAGAGAGAGTGGATGGAGGTACGGTGAGAGAGAAAGAGACTTCTGGGTTGGTACCATCACACAGTAACATTTCCACTATACTGTACTCAATATATTTAGATATAAATCCCTGAGTCTCCACTTTAAATTAGCAGAAAGTTGTATGCATGGTGCCATATGAAACCAGACACTCTCTATCTATATCTGATGGTTGAGTTCCTATTCCTTTTACAGTGCACTACTTTATACTGTAAAGTAGTGCACTATATAGGGAATAGGGTGCCATTTCGGGCACATCCTATATCTGATGGTTCGTCACTGATCTGGGGCAGATTGGACAGCAGCACATCATGAGGTATTAAATCCTGGAGACTAGACATAATGTAGCTACTGTAGCTCCCACTCACCTTCAAAAAGGGTGTGTGTCCTTGGCTGCTGTACACTTACTGTACTTATTTACACTATGGAGGGATAGATGGATGGATTGACTGTAGACGTTTATGAAGTGCATGAATATTCAATATTAATATTTAGAGGGTAGAGAATATGTTAAGCGAGAAAGCCAGCAGACAGACGTGGTAATAATCTCAAACACAGCTGTTCAGATCCATCCGCATTTGGCAGGACTGTACGGAAGACGCTAACCTGGTCCAAGATGTGATTGGAATTGGAAAACAGATCTGAGAACAGGCTAGGAAGAAGCTTGTATCATCTCCACAACTGTCAGACCCTAAACTCCTTGTCATACACAGGTTCTACTGGCCCCAGGTCAGTCTCAGTCTCCGATAGAAACAGCTGCAGTCTAAAGCCCAGAACAGAACCCAGGTACCTCAGGTCACAAACACTGTGGGGCTCATACTTGCGAACATTAGAAAAAGTTTGTTTAACCTGGACCTCCATCTCAAAATGCACATCAGCCAATTACAATCTTTGGTGTAGTTGCACGTGATAGAACGCTACATTGTAGCTTGTCCCATAAGATAACCTAGCACACGTTAACCCTATGGTACCTCACCAGCTGACAGTGATTACTTCCTGTAACAAATGACAGCCTATCACATATCTTTGACTTTCTAACCACCAACCTATGGCAATTTCTTAAAATATAGGTAGATTGGGCCTCCAGAGGGATATTTTAAAACTCAAAATTCTAGGTCTGTAAAGTGTAGTGTCCCAATAATATTGTATGACTCATCCTTGACTAGGCTACTAGTTACTAAATTCATAAGGCACCTTTTCACGTACATGACAAATTCACCTGTTTTTTCGTTTCACACACATTCATGTGCTTTCACAGCAATAAAGATGTAGGGTGATTATACAACATGTACTTTTATATTCATACAGCATTTATTTTTTAAGTTGAAGACACTTGTGGTCATGTCAAATGGCTGTCATTTACCCATTACTGCTATCGCTAGTTGGTGGTGTGATCCACTAAGGCGTTAAGCCCAGAGACGTCGAGATATGATGTCGCCGATTTCGTCTCCCCTCAGGGCAAAGGTTTTTATTTGAGGAATAAATTACCGCTATTGGTCCACACGCATATGTGACAAAGTAAATGATTATAAAAATGAATGTAAAAAGTTGTAGGCCTACATTTAGGCGTACACATCCGTGTAGTATAGCCTACGCAATATGACTATTAGGCCACGGCAGTGTGTTTGTCTGTAAGGCTGAAGAAAGATGTAGCGCCTTATTAAATTAATTCTTAATCTTCACATTCAAACGGTTGGCTGCACTTCCTTCTCGGCACACTAAAACAATACATGTTATTCTACATTTCAAAGGGGGGAAAACTCAAACCGTTGCCACAATTATGAGGAGTTAGGTGCTCTACTCTGTGAGCTATAATACCAGTCAGTCATACGCACGTGATCTAGTTGCTTTGATTATCAGAACTTGCCTTTGGACTTCTGAAAGCATGCTTTCATGAACAAGTGTTGGATCAAAAACTATTACGGCATTTTAATTGGCTGTTATGGAATTTGAACCGGATATAATCACAGCCAGGTGTGCAGGTTAGCACAGGGCTAAGTTTGCCAGGTTATCTGATTGGGACACCTAACATATAGCGTTTGATCACCTGCAACTACATCAACGATTGAAATTAGCCGATGCGCATTATGAGACGGAGGTCCAGGTTAAACTGAAACTTTTTCTAATGTACGCAAGTATGAGCCCCACTGTGTTCCAACCACAACAGCCCGGAACACAGAGACTAGTCAGGTCAAAAACACTGTGTTCCACTAACACAAAGCTCTGAGATACTGTAGGTCACCAACACAAAGCTCTGCCTTGCTCCATGTTCCAACCTACAACACATTTCCACTCCAGAGTCGGGGGAGAAAGGGGGAAGGAAAAAGGCGAAAAGAGATTGATTTTTGTGACAGAAAGGAGAAAAATAGCAGCCTGGTCAAAATGTCATAACACGCCCCAGGACAGAGAGAGAGGTTTCTCAGAATGACAACAGGCAGGCAGGAAGTTATATTTATGTAGTGGGGGGTGGGGGGTGTTAGAGGTGCAATAGACAAGACTGACAAGATCTGTTTTAGTCAGTCTATTTCCATGTCAGACTCAGCCAGTTTTGGAGCTAACTGGGTGGACAGCTGTCTAGTGAGAAAATGTGCTGATGTGTGAAGCCACAAATGAAAGTTGCCTTCTGTCGTAAAGACACTGTTACTCTGGGTGTCGATGTACTCTACAAAGTGAACTGTACAAGGTGTCGAAATTGTTCCGAAGGAATGCTGGCCCATGTTGACTCCAATGCTTCCCACAGTTGTATCAAGTTGGATGGATGTCCTTTGGGTGGTGGACCATTCTTGATACACACAAGATACTGTTGAAAAACCCAGAACCGTTGCAGTTCTTGGCACAAACCGGTGCGCCAGACACCTACTACCATACCTCGTTCAAAGGCACTTTCTAGTTTGAGGTTGCCCATTCACTCTCTGAATGGCACATACACAATCCATGTCTCAATTGTCTCAAAGGTTTGAAAATCATTCTTTAATCTTAAGGATCTCTACAGATTGGTGTCCCACCCACGAGACGGTTGAGTTAATTAGCATGACGTTGTAAGTAACAAGAACATTTCTCAGGTCATAGACGTATCTGATATTGGCAGAAAGCTTAAATTCTTGTTAATCTAACTGCACTGTCCAATTTACAGTAGCTATTACAATGAAATAATACCATGCTATTGTTTGAGGAGAGTGCACAGTTATGAACTTTGAAAAGTTATTAACAAACCAATTAACCACATTTGGGCAGTCTTGATACACAATGTTTTACAGAAATACAATGGTTCATTGGATCAGTCTGAAACTGTGCACATACACTGCTGCCATGTAGTGGCCAAAATCTAAATTACGCCTGGGCTGGAATAATATATTATGGCCTTTCTCTTGCATTTCAAAGATGATGGTGCAAAAAAACGGTAGTTTTTTTCTTTGTATTATTTTTTTACCCGATCTAATATGTTATATTCTCCTACGTTCATTTCACATTTCCACAAACTGCAAAGTGTTTCCTTTCAGATGGTATTAAGAATATGCATATCCTTGCTTCTGTTCCTGAGCTACAGGCAGTTAGATTTGGGTATGTCATTTTAGGCAAATATTGAATCAAACGGGCAGATCCTTTAACCTGTCTCCTCCCCTTCATCTACACTGATTGAATTCGATTTAAGAAGTGACATCAATAAGGGATCATAGCTTTCACCTGTATTGACCTATGTCATGGAAAGAGCAGGTGTCCTTAATGTTTTGTACACTCAGTTGCGGTCGGTGCAGTTTAAGATGAGGGAGGATTTACTTTTTTTCACGAGCATGGCTTTATTTCTATTACAGTATATTGGATGACAATCATTCATATTCCATTCACCCAGTTCAATTTAACAGTGATAGGTTTAGGCTACTACATGATACTCACATTTTCCCTATACCCATCATGAGGTTGCTACAACCTAGCCTATGAATGAAAGTTTACAATGTAGGTGCCACAGGTCGAGTGAAAAATTTGAGGTGACATGGACAGACAGTGACACATTCAATACCACCTTGCACACTCTTGCTTGTATCTAGCTGATATAGGGTGTAATCATTAGTCCAACAGTTGCAAACAAGAGTTTATTTTGGACAAATTCAGGTATGTCCCCGTTTTGTTCTGTTTGCTTCCATTTAAGAAACATTTTTAAATAGATTCTGTGGAATTAATACACCCCTGATCACGTGTTCACTTTCATAGCAGCCATCTTTTTTTCCTTCTCGCATGTATGAGCTCTCCTCATCTCACGTTTTCCCTTTGCTTGTGGACTTCAATTCACAACACATCACAACACATAAAAATATCTTTCAAAACCATATCATAACCGCTACACACAGCCTACATTTTTTTCACCATACCAGCTAAAGTAAAGTCATAGTCAACACAGATAATATAACTAACTTGTTAGTAAACCAACTACAATCATGCAGTAATGTTACAGTGTACAGTCAGTAAGCACTTACACCGGCGGGCTCAGGTGGCAATAAATTAGTCAAACCAAAAGCTTACCTTGACTTGGAAGTCAAGTTCCAGTGTTGTGTTTGATAGTCATAGCCAGCTAGGTAACATAGCATCCCTCTCTTTGAGCAGGGTGTTTGAGTAGGCTAAACTAGCTAGCTGCATTTACCTACTAAGTAAGTTAAACTGAAAGGGCTTTCTTTTTTGTACAATATCTTTCTCTTGCTTCTACTTCATTTTGGAAGAAATTAATTTGTTCAACTGTTCAACTATTGTCTTTCTCTCTCTTTGAGTCAACTACTCGCCACATTTTATGCACTGCACTGCAGTGCTAGCTGTAGCTTATGCTTTCAGTACTGCTGTAGATTCATTCTCCGATCCTTTGATTGGGTGGACAGCATGTCAGTTCATGCTGCCAGAGCTCTGATAGGTTGGAGGACTGTCCTCCGGAGTTGTCATAATTACTGTGTAAATTAAGTCTATGGAAAGGGGTGAGAACCATGAGCCTCCTAGGTTTTTGTATTGAAGTCAATGTAGCCAGAGGAGGACGGAGGCTAGCTGTCTTCCTGCTGCACCATGGTGCTGTTGAGGCTACTGTATATATTCATTTCAAAATAGTTACATTTAATAAATTATTTGGTGACGTGATTGTATTTAGTATAGTTTTATCTAAAAAGGATAACTTTAAAAAATATATATATTTTTTTTAATGAAATTGACTGAGGATGACTCTCACCTTCCTCCTCTGAGGAGCCTCCCCTGATGTACATGCATCTGTGATAGGCAGTGGTGTGTGTTTCAGAGCACAGATATTGGTAATGTGATCAGTCTGGCGTTCTAAAATGTTTTGGAAAACGTGGTGACCGTTGTAGAGAAAATCAATTTCTGTTTTGGAGTGAAATGTTGGCCATTCAAGTCGCAAATGTTTACTCACTACAATATATGATCATGATACTGTGTTCAGTTTGTCATGTTTAACTGACGAAAATATCCATGGTGGGGCACATGCTATAATCGGTTAGCATGCCAACCAGAGTGAAAGCAAAGTCAATGGGAAAAACTGGCTAAAAACTGGCTAAATTAGTTAACTAATTATATTTCATTTTCCACATTCACATCTTATTATTATTATTATTATTATTATTATGGAGTTAGAGGTTTGCTGAATCTAGTCATCTTCATGTCTGCATTGCCATTGACTTGACTGGCAGCAGGTTGATTGGCTGGACAGTACCACCTTGTTTGTTAGCTTATGAATTTCAGTACAGATGTGGCTGTTAACTGGCAATAAATAACAAGCTATAGGAGATTAGTAAATAAATTGGGAAATAATGTTTTTAATAAATGTATGAAATGTATTAATCACGTGCATGTTGATCATTGATCATCATTGCTCCAGTGTCTCATACCCCTCTCTCCGTTACCAGCAACCAGTAGCCGTGAGGGGGTAAAATCACTGGGGAAGCCCAAAAAGAAGCCATATTACAACCTGTGTTGTGATAATTACGTAATTTGCTCTATAACCTGTGTATAATATACTGCATCTGAGGAACAATGGGAAAGTAATTATGCTTTGAAAGTTGATAAACTTGTAACCTTACTGTTGAGGAAATGGCCTTTGAATATTTTGGTACCTACTGGAAAGCTCTTCTTTGTCTAAACCCATTCAGCATCGTTCACACTTGCATCGTGGAGTCTTTTGTTAAGACATGTAGCTAGCTAGCTAAACAATGAACCATACTCCCAACTCATGATATTACTACCTTGCATGAATCTGCAGGTAGCTAACCAACCAGGTTCAATGTTAGCTAGCTAACATTAGGCTATAACTAGCCAAGCAAATGGCTCTGCGATATGAATAATAAGATAATTCACGTAACAATAGCTAGCGAGACAGACAGCTAGCGTTAGCTACCTAGCTAACAGTACACTTTAACTTGACATGAAAACGTCTTTGTCAAAATTAGAAACGTGTAATATCTGAATATCTTACCCATCCGTATACATCATGGTTGGATGCTTCTCCCTGACAGGGATGCCATGGTTGCACTTAGTTTGAAGATGTAATCCAGAGACAGGTGTTTTCTCCATCTCCTTAGCTGTCAAAACTCGGTCCTACAGAAAGTGGAGAGCAACACTTCTGCAGTTCTACTAAGCAATATATTTTTTTAAAGCAGCATTAGACAGGATTACCTACACCAGCTCAAATAGACAGAAGTGTGCTATATGGCAGACCGATCTGAACTCATCTTTTGGCATGTCCAGCCCACTCATTATCTTAGCCAATCATGGCTAGCAGGAAGGTTGCTGGCTTTTTCTGTGGCTAAACCAACTAGGCTCACAATTTAACAATGTTGTTTGTATTTACAGATGGCATACAAGTTTGTTATTAAGACACATTAAAGTTCACATGTTCCAGAAGGCATTTCTGCCAAAAAAACGCATTATGATAAAAAAAAAGGATTATATTCAAATGGCTCTCGTGTGAATTCATGACCCGCGACATATGCTTAGTTTCCTGAAACGGGTCACAAAATGTAAAGTTGAGGATGGTCAGGGTTTGGGATTGTAATGCATAGATGATAAAGTTGAGCCAAATCGCTTAGATTATTCATATTCACATAGAACATGTCATACATCAAAGGCCAGTTGAACGGTGTTTCCTCTGACACATTGGTGTGGCTGGCTTCCCGGTTTAAACTGGAGGGTGTTAAGGTGCGCGGTTAGGCGGGGACATGTTTCAGAGGACGCATGACTCCACCTTCGCCTCTCCCGAGCCCGTTGGGGAGTTGCAGCGTTGAGACAAGATCGGAAAATTGGGGAGAAAAAGGGGGTAAAATGGAAGAAGAATGTAATAAAAACATTTAAAAGACCACCTGGGAACATGCATGAACCCCTATAACCTTTTCCCATGTAATGTATTCCATAGAGTGAGTACAACCACTCCTGGTGAGGATACATTAACAATACATCACTTTCTACATACATCCCTGTAAAAAAAGAAGAAAAAACAGAAAGAAAATGACTTAATTTAGAAGTAAAAGAACCGTAAAGCATGAGAAGAACATGTTAGTTGTTAGGGGATAAAACATGACTGTAATCCACATTCTTACTACACTGTGACTACAATATGTAAACACAGAGCACTTTCAGGTAAACGGAATCGGAATGATAAAAATAAGAAGGGATAGGAGATTGTGCAAAAACTATTTGGGAAAGTAAATCTGTTTAAATGATTGATCTGAAAGTGTTCTGTGTTTGCATATTCTAGTCATTCCGTTACCCACTATCTCATGGTTTGAGACAGGACGGCCCAGTCAGCTACTCCCGGTCAGCTACTCCTGTGATAGTCCAAGATAGTCCAATATATTTTTTACCAGACAGGGAGAAGTTTTTTTTTTTTGTCACTCATTTTCTTTTCTTTAAATTTTTCTCTCCTTTTTTTCAAAAATCTATCTAGAAATCATAGTCCATCAGCTACTGTGGCTTCTGTATATACCCTGGGGGGACCCTGTCGGAGTGCTCTCACAGGAGTAGCTGACAGTGGGGCTGCCTGTCTCAAACCATTTTCATGAGATAGTGGGTGACTGAATCAAAATGCCCCTGAGAGGGCAGTGAGTGGGGGGTATGGGACTTGGCTGAAGGTACAAAACCCTGCTGACACTTGTGGCTGCCTATTGGGTGGGGGATTCTTTGCGACGTCATCATAGAATGATGAATAACTTTTGGGGTAGTTTGAGATGATTTCAAGTCCAGTTTTCAAGTCCAGTACCTTGTATGTGACACCAGGCTGTCCATCTGTGTCGAACTGATGTCGGATTTTGCAGGGGCCCTAACAACGTGGTGCTAGTTTACAGTGCAGCTTGCCTGGATCTGTCATGAAAACCAGATCACCAACTTAAAATGGTTTGAAAACAGTTCCCTTGTGGATATTTAGCTACATTCAGTGCTGTTTGGTTTAGGGTAGCATAGAGATTGTCATATTTTGTGAAATAGTCCATTATGACCAAAATGTATATTTTTCCACCAGTAGTGGCGTTCAACTATGCAAAATCTGTAGTCACTTTCTGAAATGGGCGTAAAGCCATTTTTTCTGCTGGAGGGGAGCTTTCGAGTTAAGCGTTGGTGAGTGGCTAGATTGACATGAGAGGCAACCCTTACAAAAGTGGCCAATATCTTTGTTCATGAATAGCCAGTAACAGAGCTTCCTAGCCCGCTCAGGTGTTGTCACTGGGCCCATATACCCTCACAGAGGGTGTCCATGTAGGTGGGCTAGGGTTTCAAGGATCAGTGTACCTGGAATGATAACCTGGTATGCCAGCGTATCACCTGGAGAAAGAAGGACTTCCTTTCACAAGAGACTGTTGTGGATGAAACTTTGGGTATTCAGACCATCATTTCCAAAGTGCTGCAGGGGAGTTTTGAGGTGGTCTCCCCACTGGCCTCATCTGATCCCGTTCGAGCCAGTGGAACACTTCCTGTAGTATTGGGTCAGCGTGTTGGGCAGCTTGGAGGCTATCTAAGTGCGGTACGTCATCCTCAGGTGGGGATGGTTGCTCTCCAGTAACTGAATCAGGTAAGTGTGGTGACGTTTGGTCAAGCTTGACAGGAGAATATTGCACAGCTGCAGAACCTGACTGGGCTTCTCCTGTGTCTGATTTGGTCGATGCTTTTGTAGCAGAGGCGGAGTGTTAGCCGCGTAGAGGGGTCATCTTCCGTTGCTCGAGCTGGGCAACGGATCAACGAGTCAGCATTGATATATTTCCTTTCTTCCCTGTGTTCGACCATGTAGTTGTAAACATCGGGTTCCAGTGCCCATCGTGCTCTCCACCCTGTGGGGTCATTGTCCAGTGGGATCTTCCTGAGTGCCACGAGTGGTTTGTGATCAGTTATGACCTTGAACGGATTGCAGCCCAAATAATGTCTGAAATATTGGATGAGTTCCTTGTCATATGTGGACCAGTTTGACTCAGACGGGTTGAACATGTGACTAGCATAGGTGATCACTGTTTCTCTGCCATTCTGCACTTGACTGAGAACAGCACCAATTGCCAGCTTGAATGCAAAACAGTGAATGAGGAAGAGCTCGTAAAATAATTACTGTACGGTGGCTCAGAGAGGGTCTGTCTCAAGTATTTGAAAGCTGCTTCCCTTGACCACTCAAAAGGAACGGCCTTGTGTGTGGGCTGCATTTTGGGTTTCTTATTAATGAGAACCTTCCTGTAGTATGTTCACAGACTACGAATGTCACCGTGTATGTAAGGCGGGGATATAAAGATTTGCCGAATAACTTCGCTCTTAGATGATTCATATTTAATATCCAACTGCTAGCTTTACATAGAACTTGTCATACATCAAAGGCTTGTTCAAGTAGACCACCCGGGAACATGCATGGACCCCAATAACCTTATCTCAGGTCAAATACTTCAGAGTAATTACACCCACTCCTGGCAAGGAGACATTAAACATTTTCATAGTTCTGATGCTGTCCCAAATCACTGAGATATCTTCATCAGAACCCGAGTTTTGAGATTTTAAAGTTGAGTTTGGCTAAAAATATAAAAAAGGAGAAAACAGCATTCGAAAGTTCCATTGAGAGGCATCAGAAAAACACCAACTCTCAGCTTGACTGTTTCAAGAGGTTGTCACTATATTATTTTAAAACAGCATCTGCTGGTATTGTTTGCATTAAATAATCATTACTAGAACAAATTATCATACTGTACAATAATAGATACATATATTTGAATTGTAGCCAAAATAATGTACATTTCAATGCAATTATGAACCGTCAATAACACTTCCTTAAAAAGAAAAACATTAAAAAAAAATATCTGTTTGATGTGACAACACTGGATGGCATGAAATTTCAGCTTGCAGGAATGGTTAGTGGAATGATTTGCCTACGTCTCTATGGCCAGGAGGAACAATTAGTTTTTCATACAGGCAAAGTAAAAACAATGTAAACACTCACAAAACTAGAAGACAATCACACGAAACCTAAATATAACTGTAGAGGCAAATAAAAGAGTACAGTACTAGTGTGCAAAACAAAATAAAGTGATTGGGTAAGGTCGTGTGTTGACTGTGACCTGGTATTGTTGATGGCCCGGATTGCATTTGGCAAGAAGGATTTAATTAATATTGATATTAATGAATTTGACTCTCTCTCTCTGACAAACAAACACAAAGAGATCTCTAACACACACAAACACAAACTACTACAGTAGGTCTTCATTCTTGCCTTGGCCGAGTGCTCCATGGTGACGACTATATTGGATCCAGCGCTGACCACTAGATCCATGAGCTAGCATATTCTCTTCACCATCTTACCCTGAGGGGAAAAACACACGTTTCAGTGCTTTATCAGTCTTATTTCTTTGGGCCCACAATAAGGTCAACTGTCATGGAGACCCAAATGTAGATTTTTTTTTTTTAATTACACTCTTGTTAGCTAGCTAACATGTTTTGTGGATGAAAAATAGGGAGGGAAAATACCATGGCTGGTGAAATAGTCAGTGTAACATTTAGGCTACCATGAGCTATAGCTGCTGGTCTTCAAATTTGTCTTCGAGAGTACTGTCACTCCAACAACACTGGCTGAAGCCTACCTTGAACAAATACAAAGTAGATGCAGGTAGTGGAGGCCTGATGGTTTTTAAAGGCTAGCTAATGGATTGTGTACTTAATTAGCTAGCTAGCTTAACATGCCTTGCTAGCTCCTCGTCGAAGATGCTCTCTCATCTCTTCATCCATTATAAGGTGACAGACGATCGTTGGGACCACTCGTAAAATAATCATTGATTACTGGTAATTCGGAGCATAGTGGCAGCTTTGCTCAAAGTAATGACAACTAACTAGCTAAATCAAACAACAAGCAACAGCGTTATTTATCTGAGAAGTAGCTGTCAGCGTCAACGATGATTGATGACTAACTAGAAATGGGAAGACTGCGTGCATGTGCTACGGTACTACTAGGATGACAGGAGCACAATCCCAATTCGCACCCCTAGTCGCCTGTGCACTCGTTCAGACCCCCGCAAAGATTAAAAGCAGTGGCTTGGTGTAACTGGGGAGTGAAGGCGAGTGGTCATTACTATCAAGAAATGTTTACAGCAGGCCGGTGCGCGCTAACCAGGGTCGCCAGGTGCACGGTGTTTCCTCCGACACATTGGTGATGCTGGCTTCCAGGTTGGATGCGTGCTGTGTTAAGAAGCAGTGTGGCTTGGTTGGGTTGTGTTTCGGAGGACTACTACTAATTGGATACTACGAAATTGGGGAGAAAAAAGGGGGTAAAATTAAAATAAATAAAAAATTAAATCTAAAAAAATAATACATTTAGTTTTTCTCCCTCCAACCTTTTATTTTATTCCACTGTTCATTTTATTATATTCCCTTTGGAGGAAAGAACAGGTACAAACTGCCCTGGTACAAAGAGCTTATTATCAACGCTAAGCAAACATAATTAATCATAGCTCCTCTGTGTGCTGGAACATGGGTCTCCGTGACACGTTCCATGATAGTCAGTTCCAAGATTCCCTCTGTGGCTGTCGGCCGGTAACTGGTGTGTGTGCGTGTGTGTATATTTGCATGTGCGTGTATGTGTGCATATGTGGTGGCTGGCTCCTGTCAGGGGACCTCACCAGAGAGAAACACTTATGAATAATTAAGGGTTCTGTGAGAAAAATGATCCAGCTCCGCGATCGATCCCACATCCACCCTGGGAAGACCGACGCTCATCCACGCTGGGAAGACCAATGCTCATCCACCCTGGGAAGACCGACGCTCATCCACGCTGGGAAGACCAACGCTCATCCACCCTGGGAAGACCAACACGCATCCACCCTGGGAGGACCAACGCTCATCCACCCTGGGAGGACCAACGCTCATCCACCCTGGGAAGACCGGCGCTCATCCACCGTGGGAAGACCGACGCTCATCCACCCTGGGAGGACCAACGCTCATCCACCCTGGGAAGACCGACCTCGAATCTAATGCTAGAGGTCTGCAGGGGCAATGCCACCCCTTATTCCTTTACTGCCTTTATCCTCCTCTATTATGCTCCTTTCTCCTCATCCATCCCTCTCTCCTCACAACTTGTTTCCTTACTCCTCCAACCTATTTCTTCTCTATCTCTTCCCTTCCTCCATCCTCCTCTCTTCTCCCACACCATTACCCTCCTCCTTCCCTTCCTTCCCTCCGTATCACCCTCTCCATCTACTCAGCAGCATGCAAAGCCCTTCATCCCCTACTCTCTCCTCCCTCTCCCCCTCCTCTGTCCTCTAAACATTCTCTCCCTGCTGACATTAATCTCAGGAGTGATTGAGGACTAGGGGCGGAATATCAAAGAATTCTTATTTCTGCATCTAGATGCTGCTGTGTGCCTTCTACATTCTGATTTCAGAACTGTGGTGTGTCTCCCCCGGGCGACAATCAATCAACTTTGTGTGGTTTCTTTTTCTGTGTATTTAGGGGTGAGAGCGAGCTGATCTCATAACTCACATACAGATCATATCCTGTAAATTTCTGTCTGGGTGATACTAGTGTGGCCGTGGCTGAGGCCATCGATTGGGATCTAATTGAGAAGCACAGATGGTTTGTGATTCAGACAGTGCAGAGCTAGAGAGGCGAGCAGAGGCAGGGAGGAGAGGGAGAAGCAGGGAGAGGGAGAAGGGGAGGTAGGGCAGCCAGGTCATACCAGATCCACTGCAGTATTAGATGTTTGCCCAGGTCCCCTTGTGCATGCATGCAATTTCAATAGGTTTCCTACTGTCCACTAGGGGCAACATGAGCACCTTTTCATCATCTCGTAGGCTTGCGGCTTGCTAGGAGGGTGTTGTGGATAGGGATACAGGAAAAGCTTAAACTGCGGCTCCGAGGATCGTGAATTCAATCCCAGTGCTAGACACGGTTTTATTTGAAATTATTTCTGTTTCAACCTTACCCCAAACCGTAACTCTCACCTTAATCCCTAGGAATGAATGCCTAAATTTAACCGCTGAGTTTCGAGTTTCACTTTCGGTTTCAACTGGCACAGTTGCGACATAGCAGGCCTACCTTCACTTCACACATAGACGTTTATCCCTGCCTGGACAAACATTGAATACTGAAGTGAGAACATGAGATCTTTTTTTGGGGTAGGGAGAGGCAACTCACCAAACAATGAATATGTTTGGCGAGGTGTGCACACCTTTTCCAGAACGATTTGATTTTATTGCGATTCAAATGCGAAAGCATGCCTTGATAATATCCCTCCATTGTGAACACAATCTCAGTGGCATTCGGGCCTGAGCAGAACATCAACCTGGTTGAATCCATGAGCCGTTTTTGACTAGCAGATGTATTTCTTACACAGTAGGCTAGAGCTGGGAGGTCAGATAAACAGTGACCTTTGTATGCATATTCATGTTATGCGCCCACTAGTGGAGACCCTACTGTGCATACAGCTGGCCAGCTGGAATACACTCTGGATGTGAACTTTTGGCCTTAGAAAATACAGCATTCAAAATCAATAGGACTGTTTAGTGGGAATGAATGGCAGTAGAAGCACAATCCGGATTTTACCGATGCAGGAAAATAAAAGTAGGGCAAATCAAATAAAAGTTTGTTGGTGGCACACAGTTTAGATGTTGTGGCAGTTTTAGCAGGTGCAGGGAAATGCTAGCTCCTAACAAAGCAGTAAAATGTCAACAAGTACACAAATAAATCAACAACCACGAAAAAAAGTATGATAAAACAAGAAATATAAAAATGCCAGAAAAAAATCAAATTAACTCAAATAGCACTGTAACAGTAAAATGCAGTCTCTATATGTAAGCCGGATAATTTTACACAAGATATACTCAGAATGACATGTACAGCGGTAGATATGGCAGAGTGAGATATGTCAAGAATCCAGTATTGAAATGAACATGTGGTATGTATAAGCAATGTAACTAAAACGCAATGCACAGTGGTAGAAATAATAGAATGAGCTATGTCGAGAATGCAGTATTTAAATACACAGTACAAAACCCGAGAGCAAAATGGATAGAATTGCAAGAATTCAGCTTCCGGCCCAGGGTCCAGAATATAAATCTACAGTGCTGTGAAAAAGTATTTGCCCCCTTTCTAATTTTCTCTACTTTTGCATATTTCTAATATTGAATTATCAGATTTTCAACCGAAACCTAATATTAGATAAAGGGAACCTGAGTGAACAAATAACACAACAATGACATACTTGCATAACTTTATTTATGAAATAAATAAAGTAACACCCAATACCCCCTGTGTGAAAAAGTAATTGCCCCCTTCCACCTTTAGCTGCAATGACTCCAACCAAACACTTTCTGTAGTTGTTGGTCAGTCTCTCACATGGCTGTGGAGAAATGTTGGCCCACTCTTCAATGCCGAAAGTCTATAACTCAGTGACATTTGTGTTTTCATGCATGTAGACTTGATTGTGTGTTTTGGATTATTGTCTTGCTGCATGACCCAGCTGCGCTTCAGCTCACAGACGGATGTCCTGACATTTCTCCTGTAGAATTCTCTGATACAGAGCAGAATTCATGGTTTCTTCTATTAAGGCAAGTTGTCCAGGTCCTGCGGCAGCAAAGCATCCCCAAACCATCACACTGCCACCACCATGCTTGACCGTTGGTATCAGGTTCTTACTGTGGAATGTAGTGTTTGGTTTCTGCCAGGCATAATGGGACCCATGTCGTCCAAAACGTTATACTTTTAACTCATCTGTCCATAGAACATTCTTCCAAGATCCTTGATGATCATCCAGGTGCTTCCAGGTGCTTTTTGGCAAATGTGAGTCAACTTTTTGGATGACATGGGTCTAACAAAAACCACTGATTTCAATGCTTGTATCGACACAGTTGTCCTGTAAATTGGTTTTTGTACCATTTTCTGTGGAAATTGATAAAACTAGTCTTTGTGGATAGACTTCTATGGTTTGTTTAACTTAGAAATCTATGGTTTTTGTTTGGTATATATTAACTGAAACATCGGAGTCTCAGCGTAATTCCATTATCATGGATAATGAATGTTTGGTGCCAACATGGCAGACCGTTAGCTGAGCCACCTGTGGCTCTGCGCCTGTTGAGGTTTCTGAGAGGAAGACGGCTCATAATAATGTCTGGAATACAGTGTAATGGTTGGAACGGAGGGAATGGAATGGTATCAAACACATGAAAACCACATGTTTTATACGATTCCATTTACTCGATTCCAGCTATTATTCTGAGCCATCCTACCCTCAGCAGCTTCCACTGCTCTGTTCACATAGTAGCGGAATAGAACTACAGATGCAAGTCTATGGCAGATCCCTCGTCATCAAACTGTCATCCTGTCCTCCGATTTAGGCCATAATACTCAGTCACCCCATCAGAGAATATGTGGATGCAGTTTCAACAACAAATCACTGAAGTATTTTTGCATAGGGAATCTCAGGATCCAGATTTCGCCACTCTGGTGTTGTCTCTTATTGCTGCCATTTACTTGGCGTTTATATAGGACGAAATCTGGCCTGCTTGCTACTTAAACTGCACACTGTGTACTATTTAGCACATACTGTTTAGTAAAAAAATATGCATTATGCCACAGCCAAAACGTCTTACTTTTGGTGTGTTCAAGACAACTGGGAATTCAGAAACAAAACAAGCTCAGACTGGGAAAAATCTTTGTTACCTGTGTGGCAAGCTTTCTAGCGTCTAGAGCTGCTGAGGCATCACCGAAGTGGGTGCCATACAGTCGTGGCCAAAAGTTTTGAGAATAACACAAATATTAATTTTCACAAAGTCTGCTGCCTCAGTTTGTATGATGGCAATTTGCATGTACTCCAGAATGTTATGAAGAGTGATGAGATGAATTGCAATTTATTGTAAAGTCCCTCTTTGTCATGCAAATGAACTGAATCCCCCAAAAAACATTTCCACTGCATTTCAGCACTGCCACAAAAGGACCAGCTGACATGTCAGTGATTCTCTCGTTAACACAGGTGTGAGTGTTGATGAGGAAAAGGCTGGAGATCACTCTGGCATGCTGATGTAACGGATGTGAAACGCTAGCTTAGTTAGCGGTGGTGCATGCTAAATAGTGTTTCAATCGGTGACGTCACTTGCTCTGAGACCTTGAAGTAGTAGTTCCCCTTGCTCTGCAAGGGCCGCGGCTCTTGTGGAGCGATGGGTAACGATGCTTCGTGGGTGTCAGTTGTTGATGTGTGCAGAGGGTCCCTGGTTCGCGCCCGGGTATGGGCGAGGGGACGGTATAAAGTTATACTGTTACATTGATGCTGTTGACCCGGATCACTGGTTGCTGTGGAAAAGGAGGAGGTCAAAAGGGGGGTGAGTGTAACGGATGTGAAACGCTAGCTTAGTTAGCGGTGGTGCGCGCTAAATAGTGTTGCAATCGGTGACGTCACTTGCTCTGAGACCTTGCAGAGCAAGGGGAACTACTACTTCAAGGGCCACGGCTTTTGTGGAGCGAGGGGTAACGATGCTTCGTGGGTGTCAATTGTTGATGTGTGCAGAGGGTCCCTGGTTCACGCCCGGGTATGGGCGAGGGGACGGTCTAAAGTTATACTGTTACACTGACTGAGTTTGAGTAACAGACTGGAAGCTTCAAAAGGAGGGTGGTGCTTGGAATCATTGTTCTTCCTCTGTCAACCATGGTTACCTGCAAGGAAACACGTGCCGTCATCATTGCTTTGCTCAAAAAGGGCTTCACAGGCAAGGATATTGCTGCCAGTATGATTGCACCTAAATCAACCATTTATCGGATCATCAAGAACTTCAAGGAGAGCAGTTCAATTGTTGTGAAGTAGGCTTCAGCGTGCCCAAGAAAGTCCAGCAAGTGCCAGGACTGTCTCCTAAAGTTGATTCAGCTGTGGGATCGGGGCAGAATTTGAGGATGGCCTGGTGTCAAGAAGGGCAGCAAAGAAGCCACTTCTCTCCAGGAAAAACATCAGGGACAGACTGATATTCTGCAAAAGGTACAGGGATTGGACTGCTGAGGACTGGGGTAAAGTCATTTTTTCTGATGAATCCCATTTCGAATTGTTTGGGGCATCCGGAAAAAAGCTTGTCTGGAGAAGACAAGGTGAGCACTACCATCAGTCCTGTGTAAACAGTAAAGCATCCTGAGACCATTCATGTGTGGGATTGCTTCTCAGCCAAGGGAGTAGGCTCACTCACAATTTTGCCTAAGAACACTGCCATGAATAAAGAATGGTACCAACACATCCTCCGAGAGCAACTTCTCCCAACCATCCAGGAACAATTTGGTGACGAACAATGCCTTTTCCAGCATGATGGAGCACCTTGCCATAAGGCAAAAGTGATAACTAAGTGGCCCAGGAAACTCCCCAGACCTTAATCCCATTGAGAACTTGTGGTCAATCCTCAAGAGGCGGGTGGACAAACAAAACCCCACAAATTCTGACAAACTCTAAGCATTGATTACGCAAGAATGGGCTGCCATCAGTGTGGCCCAGAAGTTAATTGACAGCATGCCAGGGCGGATTGCAGAGGTCTTGAAAAAGAAGGGTCAACACCGCAAATATTGACTCTTTGCATCAACTTCATGTCATTGTCAATAAAAGCCGTTGACACTTATGAAACGCTTGTAATTATACTTACGTATTCCATAGCAACATCTGACAAAAAATATCTAAAGACAGTGAAGCAACATACTTTAATATTTGTATCATTCTCAAAACTTTTGGCCACAACTGAAAATTGTGAAGGAGAAGTCCAGTGGCTACATCAATCAGGCTGGTTCCCAGAGTAGCCCTCTACAAGATCGTTACCAAATCCCATCTTCATTAACCATCTCCCTGACCACCTTACTCTGATCAAGCCATGAACTGTCCCTCTCTATCTTTGGAGGATCCATGCACTCAGACTTGGCCTCTAGTGGTTGACCTAGCCATCTATAGCTAGGCTACTTGTGATCATGTATTGCTTATTCGTTTTTTATACTTTTGATACGCTTGACATTATGAAAAGCGCTATAGAAAACATCAATTATTATACCACAGATGGTTTATTTAGTTTAGTAGAGCAAAAAAGCTCTGATGAAGGCCAAGAGGCCGACAAGTAAGCTTCAATAAAAAAAGTGATACTAGCAAGAGCAGTGTACAGGTTTCTTTTAACGTATCTATCTAATTGTTTCCATGCACCTGCAACAAGATAGCTCAGATGTGCGAGTGCATTTTTATATTGAAAGTAAAACACACCAACAGTTTATTACAAACAAGAAACACTTTTCATTGAGAAAACAGAAATCCACTTTTGGTTAAAAACAGGAATTCACCAAAAACAGTAGAAAATGAATAAATTAATAGCTATACATAAAATACATTCTCCCGCCTCAACATCTGGACCTTTGTGGGAGGGAGAGGAGCCCACTTCTTTTTAACCCCCCTCCAGCTCACACTCTTTCACATAGATCCTGAAAATACACAAGATGAAGTACAACATTAACCAAACATCAACCAAGCTATTGTTGTGCGAACTTTCTGTAGCTGGACTGACTCATACTCTATCAAATTTGGGTGCCAAGGTGAAACAGTAATGAGTGCATCTTACCATTAATTTCAACCTAATAGGGGTGTATACTCCTAACAGTTGCAGTGTGTTCCGTTTTGTAACGAAAAACTAGCATTTCTATTGGACAGGTTCAGCAAACAGGGAGCGACCTACCTGAATCTGTCCAATAGAAATTCTAGTTTTCATTGCAAAACAGATCGATTTGCAACTTTTGGAGTAACGATTACAATCCTATGTGCAATGAAACTCGCTAACTAACTAGGCTAATGTTAAATATGAAGTTGTCGCTCAACAGCAAGTAACCAAGTAGCTAATGTTACTGTTCAGTTACAACTTCTAGTCCTAGCTACTAAAGCATATAGCTAGTTAAATGCACGGCAGGCAGTAGGCTGCAAATCTATTTTCAAATATGAATGATGGGATGGTCGATCAGAAACTTTGCTATTCACCATCTTCCAAGATGTTTTGCTATATATATATATATATATATATATATATATATATATATATAGTGTCTTGCGAAAGTATTCGGCCCCCTTGAACTTTGCGACCTTTTGCCACATTTCAGGCTTCAAACATAAAGATATAAAACTGTATTTTTTTGTGAAGAATCAACAACAAGTGGGACACAATCATGAAGTGGAACGACATTTATTGGATATTTCAAACTTTTTTAACAAATCAAAAACTGAAAAATTGGGCATGCAAAATTATTCAGCCCCCTTAAGTTAATACTTTGTAGCGCCACCTTTTGCTGCGATTACAGCTGTAAGTCGCTTGGGGTATGTCTCTATCAGTTTTGCACATCGAGAAACTGACATTTTTCCCATTCCTCCTTGCAAAACAGCTCGAGCTCAGTGAGGTTGGATGGAGAGCATTTGTGAACAGCAGTTTTCAGTTCTTTCCACAGATTATCGAATGGATTCAGGTCTGGACTTTGACTTGGCCATTCTAACACCTGGATATGTTTATTTTTGAACCATTCCATTGTAGATTTTGCTTTATGTTTTGGATCATTGTCTTGTTGGAAGACAAATCTCCGTCCCAGTCTCAGGTCTTTTGCAGACTCCATCAGGTTTTCTTCCAGAATGGTCCTGTATTTGGCTCCATCCATCTTCCCATCAATTTTAACCATCTTCCCTGTCCCTGCTGAAGAAAAGCAGGCCCAAACCATGATGCTGCCACCACCATGTTTGACAGTGGGGATGGTGTGTTCAGCTGTGTTGCTTTTACGCCAAACATAACATTTTGCATTGTTGCCAAAAAGTTCAATTTTGGTTTCATCTGACCAGAGCACCTTCTTCCACATGTTTGGTGTGTCTCCCAGGTGGCTTGTGGCAAACTTTAAACAACACTTTTTATGGATATCTTTAAGAAATGGCTTTCTTCTTGCCACTCTTCCATAAAGGCCAGATTTGTGCAATATACGACTGATTGTTGTCCTATGGACAGAGTCTCCCACCTCAGCTGTAGATCTCTGCAGTTCATCCAGAGTGATCATGGGCCTCTTGGCTGCATCTCTGATCAGTCTTCTCCTTGTATGAGCTGAAAGTTTAGAGGGACGGCCAGGTCTTGGTAGATTTGCAGTGGTCTGATACTCCTTCCATTTCAATATTATCGCTTGCACAGTGCTCCTTGGGATGTTTAAAGCTTGGTAAATCTTTTTGTATCCAAATCCGGCTTTAAACTTCTTCACAACAGTATCTCGGACCTGCCTGGTGTGTTCCTTGTTCTTCATGATGCTCTCTGCGCTTTTAACGGACCTCTGAGACTATCACAGTGCAGGTGCATTTATACGGAGACTTGATTACACACAGGTGGATTGTATTTATCATCATTAGTCATTTAGGTCAACATTGGATCATTCAGAGATCCTCACTGAACTTCTGGAGAGATTTTGCTGCACTGAAAGTAAAGGGGCTGAATAATTTTGCACGCCCAATTTTTCAGTTTTTGATTTGTTAAAAAAGTTTTAAATATCCAATAAATGTCGTTCCACTTCATGATTGTGTCCCACTTGTTGTTGATTCTTCACAAAAAAATACAGTTTTATATCTTTATGTTTGAAGCCTGAAATGTGGCAAAAGGTCGCAAAGTTCAAGGGGGCCGAATACTTTCGCAAGGCACTGTATATGTGTGTGTGTTACATTTTATGTAAATTCCATAAAATCCTCAAGTTTCCTGTAGTTTTCTGGTAAACTTTTAAATATACCCTCCCCTTAATCCCAATAAACATTCCTTGGTAAAAAAAAAGGGCAATGATAAATTATAATATATATATGTATGCTTGTCATTAGACCAATTATGATAAACAATCCAACTGATGCCAGCATTACCTTATTCATTGTATTAAAGCACATGGAATCATCCTGGTGAATTATCCTAATGGATTCCTTGTTGATCGTTTTAACAGCTTCTTAAAGCTTCATGCCACTAAAATGTATGATTAGCTAATTTGTAAATGGCCAGTACTTAAGCCTCTATAGAGCCTGTTTTGACGGTTGTCTTTTGTCCGTGTCATGTAGGTCGTGTCAATGAAGCAGGCCTGGTTTCAAATACGGTGCTTTCAGAAAATATTCAACTCCCTTGACTTTTTCCACATTATGTTGTGTTACAAAGTGGCAAAAATGTATTTAATAGTTTCTGAGCTACAAATACTCCCCCCCCCCCAAAATTCTAAAATGTGTTAAAATATATATATATATATATATTTGTAGTAATACTAATTAGATTCAAGTATACATTCAGAATCACATTTGGCAGCGATTACAGCTGTGAGTCTTTCTGGGTAAGTCTCTAAGAGCTTTGCACACCTGGATTATACAATATTTACACATGATTCTTAAAAAATATATATTCAAGCTCTGTCAAGTTGGTTGTTGATCATTGCAAGACATCCCTATGAAGCCCACAAGCCTCACAAGACTCGTCTGAAGGTCCCCGTACCAGTTTAAAAAGTGAATGGAAGTACATATATGGAGAGAGTTTAGTGCCTAAAACCAGGAGATCAATATAAATATAAAAATTCCTGACCTTTCTTATATCTCTCAGATATAGGACAGACACTTCAGAACAAACTTCATTTTGATTATGTTGGGACTATCTGTTGTTCCATGTTGTGAATCTGTTATTCAATGTGTTTCTATTGGCTAATAGCAGTAATGTCATCGTAAGGGGTCTAAAAATTAAAAATAATATAGCTAAATGATCCTTGGTATGACCAGCATAAAACAATTGCAAATGTTAGCTTAGAACGCTCTCCTCCCCTGGCTTGTGTTTTAGGTTATTATACTGCTGAAAGGTGAATTTGTCTCCCAGTGTCTGTTGGAAAGCAGACTGAACCAGATTTTCCTCTAGGATTTTGCCTGTGCTTAGCTCTATTCGATGTATTTTTATCATAAAAAACATCCTAGTCCTTGCCGATGACAAGCATACCCACCATGCTTGACAATATGAAGATTGGAACTCCGTGATGATTGTGGACTACAGGAAAAGGAGGACCGAGCACGCCCATTCTCATCGATGGGGCTGTAGTGGAGCAGGTTGAGAGATTCAAGTTCCTTGGCGTCCACATCACCAACAAACTAACATGATCCAAGCACACCAAGACAGTCGTGAAGAAGTCACAACAAAACCTATTCCCCCGCAGGAGACTGAAAAGATTTGGCATGGGTCCTCAGATCCTCAAAAGAACTTACAGCTGCACCATCAAGAGCATCCTGACGGGTTGCTGACGGGCTGACGGGACATTTCTAAGTGACCTCAAACTTTTGAACGGTAGTGTGCATATTTAGACAGATGGTATTATGGATTAGTAAGGGTTTTGGGGTTGACAGTTTGTACAATAGGGTGTGTGGGAATAGTTTATGGATTATAGATTGAAGATAATGTGTGGAAGAGGATATGCTATGGAACTAACACTACAGGTTTGGGGAAGAAGGATGTTTGGAGAATTTGGAAAAGTATTGTTGCTGTTTAACGTGCACATGTAACATAAAGCTGTTTCAACAGCTGGAGCATCAAACACCAGCACCATTCATTATTCATATAGAGACGTGCTGTGTAGGTATACATGTGTGTGTCCTACCCAGAAACAGGTTTGAACAGGAACACACACACACACACACACATACACACTATAAGTGTTTGAACAGGAACCTGGAGAGCTGAGCTTATAGACAGCTGACTCTTATTTCCAGACTAGACGCTAAGGTGCTCAGTTTAGTCGAAAACACTTCATAGAAATGAGTAAACCTATACGGGATCGGTGTCCCTAAACCGGGACGGTTGTTGCGATAATGTGCGATAATGTGACTGGAAAACATTGTCTACAACAGCCAACTTTCTGAGACATAGAGATGTCTTATATGGGCAGAAAGCTTAAATTGTTGTTAATCTAACCGCACTGTCCAATTTACAGTAGATATTACAGGAAACAAATACCATGCTATTGTTTGAGGACAGTGCACAACAACAAAACACTTTTATCACGGGCAACTGGTTCGATACATTGACATCTGAAGGTAAATATGTACTTACATTCAGTAATCTTGCTCTGATTTGTGAGGGTCCCAGAGATAAAATGCAGTTTAGTTTAGTTAGAAAAAAATCTATTTTTAAATTAAAATTATATATTTATATTTTTATACTCTAAAATGAAGAATCAAATGATCCATGGTATGACCATCTTAAAACAATTCCATATGTTAGCTTAGTATGGTTGTTTTACCTCCATTGTGGAGGTCACTAATGAAAGAGTTGTCAAGCGCCTCAGTCACACACACGCGCACACACACACATACAGAAAAACACACAGACACACGCACAGACACAATGCTAACTGCGAAAAGCTTACGGGGAAGTGTCTGGAGTGCAGTGTGTTTGTGTTCAGAAAGGCGAGGAGCTGTATTTCTCTTAAAGTATAGTCTCTGTGTGGTTTAAAGTTCACAGAGAAGAAACAATTGAATCTTTCTTCTTGTGGTGAAGATATTGAGATGGATTGAGATAGAAGCAGTGTAATAGATCAGCTCTATTAGCTCCCTCCTCTCCTCTCTGTCTCCCTTTCTTGCATGCACACGCAACCATGCATGCAGGCAGGTAGGCCGCATACAGGCAGGCACACAGGGATGCACGCCTGCACGCACAAGTACACATATTCACACACGCTGTTCATGTTGATGGTGCCTCTTTGACTGTCTCCATAGGCGAACCCTTTTTGGTTCCAGGTAGAACCCTTTTTGGTTCCAGGTAGAACCCTTTTGGGATCCACGTAGAACCATCTGTGGAAAGAGTTCTATATGGAACCCAAAAGTGTTTTTCAAAGGGTTCTCCTATGGGGACATTCGAATTACCCTTTTTTTTCTAAGAGTGTATTGTAGATTACTGGGATAGAAATAGAAACGGCTACAGCCCCCTCATCTCGCCCACGTCACTTTATATACTTATACCCAACGCCTCTCCTCCCACACACGTCCCTTTTGCTCTCTGGCCGCAATTTAAGATCCAGCAGGTTCATTAGAGTAAGTGTTTCTCTCTTAAGTTCATTAAGTCCAGAAGTGTGTAGGGGGAGTTGAGGAGAGTCGGGGAGTGTGGTAACTTTCAAGCATTCAGATTCCCAGAGTGCCTATTTTTTCCCCTCCCTATCTTGCCAGTCTCACTCAGTCACACGCTACCCCACCCCCTCTCAAACCACACCGGTCTACTTACATTTTAGTCATTTAGCAGACGCTCTTATCCAGAGTGGTTTACATGGGCAATTAGGGTTAAGTCCTTTGCTCAAGGGGACACAAACATCTTTTTCACCTAGGGGATTCAAACTACAGCGATCTTTCAGTTACTGGCCCAGCGCTCTTAACTGCTAGACTACCTTCCGCCCCATCAATGCACATTTTCTGCATCACACTCAACTGGCACTGTTTATCTCTGGGCTCCCATAGAGGACTGTTTCAT
Organism: Oncorhynchus mykiss; assembly: GCF_057628025.1. Classification (NCBI taxonomy): domain Eukaryota; kingdom Metazoa; phylum Chordata; class Actinopteri; order Salmoniformes; family Salmonidae; genus Oncorhynchus; species Oncorhynchus mykiss. The sequence goes on along the minus strand of NC_143028.1, from coordinate 32,816,195 downwards.
TAAAGACATGCTCTGGAACTTTGGCGACTAGTAAGTCTTTTTAAAACTGTCGCGTTGGGCTGGATTTGTCAATGTGTAGTTTATAGATGCATAATCTATGAGCAGAATTAACTTCTTCGAATTCGTGTCCCTTCCATGGGACGGTTGAGCAAACGTAGGCTAATGCGATTAACATGAGGTTGTAAGTAACAAGAAAACTTCCCAGGACATAGACATATCGGATATTGGCAGAAAGCTTAAATTGTTGTTACTCTAACTGCACTGTCCAATTTACAGTAGCTATTACAGTAAAATAATAACATGCACAATTTTGAACATGAAAAGTTATTAATTAACAAATTAGGGACATTTGGGCAGTCTTGATACAGAATTTTGAACAGAAATGCAATGGTTAATTGGATCAGTCTAAAAGTTTGCACATACACTGATTCCATCTAGTGGTCAAAATCTAAATTGCACCATGGCTGGAATAATACATTATGGCCTTTCTCTTGCATTTCAAAGATGGTACAAAAAAATACAAAATAACGGTTGTTTTTTTCTTTGTATTATCTTTTACCAGATCTATTGTGTTATATTCTACTACATTCCTTTCATATTTCCGTAAACATCAAAGTATTTCCTTTCACATGGTACCAAGAGTATGCATATCCTTGCTTCAGGGCCTGAGCTACAGGCAGTTAGATTTGGGTATGTCATTTTAGGTGAAAATGGGAAAAAAGAGGCTAATCCTTAAGAGGATTGCATTGATGTCTTACCTCAATTAGCCATACAATCCCTGGTTTGAAAGTGACTATCAGGAGAGATAAAATTGTGGCAGGAGAGATGAGACTGTGGCAGGAGAGATGAGACTGTGGCAGGAGAGATGAGACTGTGGCAGGAGAGATGCAAAGGTAATACATCTTGCTATAATACTATAGCTGTTGTTCGTCTGTTTATACTACATGTACGTATGTAAGGCAATAGGACTTCTCCATTCTTGTGTGTAAAGCCATATCAAATAACCTAGCTGCATCTTTACCCTCCATTTTAAAGATTCTCCGGTACTTAAATACCTTTTCGCTAGTAGTTCTGAAAGTAGCGGTCATGAGCCAAAAATGGTCCCAGAAATGTGTCACATATGTGCAGATATGGACACCACGTCATTGCTCTCTCTCGCTCTGCTGTGTGGGCATCTTGCTAGATGTCACTCAAATGACAAGGAGCTGAAGCTCACTAGCTAAAACTCAAATTGCTAGGGGGCTGGCCCATGTGGGGGAAAATATAGGTAAAATGGAGCCGGAAGCATCCAGAAACCAGTCACTTTCAAACTAGGGATTTCATGGCTATTTGAGGTAAGACATGAATTCTGCTCATAGATTATGCATGTGTGAACTACACATTGACACATCCAGCCCAACGTGGCAGGTTTACAAAATACTGACTAGTCGCCAAAGTTCCAGAGCATGTCTTTAATGAAACCCTCCTCTAAGGGAGCCCAGAGAAATACAGTGCCAATTGAGTGTGATGCAGAAAATGTGCATTGATAAACATGACAGATGGCTTGTGTGTGTGTGCTTGCGTCTGTGTGCATGCATGTTTGCGTGCCTGTATACGTGCGTGTGCGTGTGCGTGTGCGTGTGCGTGTGTGTGTGTGTGTGTGTGTGTGTGTGTGTGTGTGTGTGTGTGTGTGCACATCCATGTTCAAATATTCATCATGATGTGATTCATCAGCCCAAGAACATAATGTGAAGATAAAAATCGAAAAATCATGACTATCACAACAAATCTTCATATTAGTGTTATTTAAATGCATTTATCTCTTTGTGGTTGGTTGGTTGTTTGTGAGCTAATGTAAACAGCACGGAAACAGAACAACAGTTCTAGAAGGCTGCATTGCAAACAGGTATGACAAAACATGCATTCATACTGCTCTAATTACGTTGGTAACCAGTTTATAATAGCAGGCACCTCAGGGGTTTGTGGTATATGACCAATATACCACGGCTAAGGCCTGTATCCATGCACTCCGCGTTGCGTTGCGTTGTACATAAGAACAGCCCTTAGCTGTGATTTTATTGGCCATATACCACACCCCCTCAGGCCTAATTGCTTAAATATACAGTTATTTGTTTGTACGAAGCAGTATACAGCTGACAAGGAAAACTGATGATTGATGAGTCCATGTAGTGTGATCTTAGTCTAGATAATACTACATGATTGCCACTGAAGGCATGACTGTGTGGTGCTGGAATATTTTATATGCAGTATGTTTTATATATATATATATATATATATATATATATATATATATATATATATACACATGTGGCCAGTAATAAGACTATGGAAATAATATTAACAAGGCCTATCAAGGTGTATATTGTCTGACTCCGATAGATACATAGCAATGTGTAAGCAAGACTCGTATAGAGTTATAGGAATATAGTATTAAGTGAGGTCTGAGAATGGAATACTAGAAGCAAATAGGATTCATTACATAGTAAAAATCAAGTCAAAATGTGTTGGTCGTATGTACACAGATTTACTGAAGTTATCGCAGGTGCAGCAAAATGCTTGTGTTTCTAGCTCCACCAGTGAGCCTACGGCTTTCCATACTCAACAGTGAGTATTATCCAAAATAATACCTAGCAATACAAACAATACGTAAATAGTCCAAAAACTGAAAAGAAAATAATAAAAATGCACCTTTGTAATAAAGTATTAGGCCTACATGAATAATCGCGTTTGCAGATTTAGGTAAACTAGCCTACTATTAGTAATGTGATGAGTCGATTGGATAGTCATAATTTAGGATAATAATATCCTATAACTCCATCATTGTTCGCAAAAAAAAAAAGATGTTCAATGCATTTGGCGTAGGGCAGGCCTAGGCTTCATCCGATATGTTTCTTTCTTTCTTCGCGTGGGAGGAATGTGGCCTTTTATGAACACATTTCATCTAGTTCTACCATACTTTATATATGACTGGAGGCATTAGCAGAATATTGAAGGGTAGCCTACTCTGACGACAGTGACAAACTATCAATAAAAATGTCATTGTCCATATAATCGACCTATGAGAAGTGGAGACACAAATATAATATGACTTCCATCTAAACTGGAGGAGGAAATTATTGTCCAAAAACAAACTTTTAAGTGGCGCTGACCCAACAATGATAAATAGTGAATATGCACAGTGCGCAGTCACCGAGGATATTGCCGATGCTCTCCCCTGGTGCTAGTAAGATAGGCTATACTGTTGTTCGCTCAATGAAGTTGGGAATCTTAAGAGACTAAAAGACAGAGTAGTCTTTTCATGGTCTTCTTTTTACAGCAATAACCTTTTGCTTTCCACTATGTTTTCCCGCAATTGTATTTTGAAATATTGCATATGCCTGGTTTGGCCTCTTTTCACAGACAGTTGCAACTCAACAATAATTTACCAAAATTGTGTGCGCTGCATTTCCTGCGATTTAAAACAATCCAAATATTTAAATATCTTCTGTGGCCAAATCATGCTTTAGTAGCCTATTTGTAATGAATCTATGTATTTTTTTTATTTGATTTAAAACGTATGCTTCCCCTAGTCTTATGGACGTAACTGCACAACCTGCATTTGCTATTTGATGACATTTTGTTTTTGTGGGCCGTTCTAACAAACAAACAATTCCACACATATATTAGTAGGCTATATGTAAAGACCAGATTAAATTCAGAATAGTCTGATGGGTGAGAATATCATCAAATTCTTGTGAAATTGTGAATGAGAGACTGATGAAGTGTATGCAGCCTGCGCAAGACGCAGAGCAGAGCTCATGCCTTTCATGCAACATTATGTGGCCTTAGAATGTATTAACAATCAAAACATATAGCCATAATGTTTGTATTACAATTAAAATTGTATTAATAGCTCTAAATTACGCATATAGGAGGAACTGTTTCTTCGTTAACCGGTCAATACAATACAATATTGCTGGGTTGCAGGCATTGGTTCAATACAGAATGGCCGAATGTGCGCACTCCCTTGGAAATCTTTGGAGAAAATATCCTTTCTATTTATTCAGCTGTATTCAATTGTATTCTTCATACTATAAAATAATATAAAATAATGCCTCGGAATTCAACGCTAATCTTGTCTGCTAAACTAACAGGTGTAGCCCACAGCCATATGGAGCTATGTGTTTCCCGCAAATGAGATTTTTAAATGTTATACAATCAGAAGCCTTTTGTCTCTCTCTCTCAGAGCACACATCAAGTGGCTCACTCATCACAGCAGGGGCCACTTGCCAGCGGAACAGGCCCCGGCGAAACAGGCCCCCGGGGCTGGGCAGACACTATCATTAGAGGAATCATGAGGATAATGCTCATTAGGACGTTTTGAAACTTTTGAGCGAAGTGACCATGTAATGAATGTTCAACTTGCATGACAGAAATTACAAATGTAACTTGCGCAGTCAGGTCAAATGGTCGCAAAATGCCAAATGGTTGCAGTTTGGACGACCCGCCCCTTGTCGTAATATTGTAATCAAAGTTGTGTCAAAATTAGTGGCCTGATAGGTTTCAGCAAACTACTAGCTAGCATTATCAATCTGTTATTAGCCTACCTTAGCGTAGGCTATATATTGGGATGATGCACTTTTGGATTTCTCTTGAGGTCGGCAGTATTTTTCCTGATCAACTTGTGGGAGCAAACGCTGTCTTCTCCCATGGGAACATTGCATTCGGTCTTGTTTGAATCTGCACTATACGTAAAGTGGCTCCAAACATCTTCCCTTTTTCTACCGGGAGCTTTTACCACCAGGAGAGTAGCCATGGCATGTGTCTTATATGCATCAGTGATTTGTTTCCTCTAGATTGCAAGTAACACTGAAAAGATCTCAATCTTGCCCAATCCATTTACTAGTCAGATTTTAGTCACAGGGATAACTTAGTCTCGTCTCGTTTTCGTTAACCCAAATGCAAAAGGATTTTGGGTCGTCATTATTTTAGTTGATGACACTGCAAGCCACTACAGCTGTTGGATGATATGAATAGGTACTCAGTCAGGACCTCTATGGTTAACTTAATAGAGCTCAGGAGAAATTCTGAAAGCCATTAATGCCTGTGTAATGACTCATGCAATAACTGAAGCACAGAACAATTGGATGAATTGGTCTCTGAATTGGTCTCTGATATGTTTCGATAAGATTATGAAGTCGATATTGCTTGACAGTTTTCCTCTTTCCTCTTTGTCTTTCAGGAATCTACTAGATAAAGACACATTCTCCAAATCTGACCCATGTGAGTATGACTCAACCTTTTATGTGCTCCTTCCCTGTCTACCTTCCTTCCTCTCTCCGTCTATCTGTCCTTCCATGCCTCCATCCCTCCTTCCCTCCCTCCCTCTTTCCCTACCTCCATTCGTCCACCCCCCCCCCCCCCTTCCCCATCCCTACCTCTCTGTCCCTGCATGATAGTTGACTTGAGGAGTAGATGTTAGCTTTGCCTTTAGCCTCCGTCTGTTGTTTGCTCAGTGTTTTGGAGCTAAAACTTTTGTATTCATCTGCGCTGTTCAATCTGCCAGCATCTATTTCTGATAGTCTTTCTGCCCTGTATGTCTCGCTTTCTCTTTCACAATCTCTATTTCTCTCTCTCTCTCTCTCTCTCTCTCTCTCTCTCTCTCTCTCTCTCTCAATCTCACTCTTTATCTCAATCTCAATCTTTATCTATCTCTCTCTCTCTCTCTCTACTCTCTCTACTCTCTCTACTCTCTCTACTCTCTCTCTCTCTCGCTCTCTCTCTCTCTCAATCTCACTCTTTATCTCAATCTCACTCTTTATCTCTCTCTCTCTCTCTACTCTCTCTACTCTCTCGCTCTCTCCCTCTCCCTCAGTGTGTGTGCTCTACACCCAAGGAGTGGAGACCAAGCAGTGGAGAGAGGTGAGCATACACACGCAAACACACACACACACCCACACACACACACACACACACACACACACACACACACACACACACACACACACTTCTAAAGTTCAATGATTCCCTTGCAGTGGGGTATTGACTGTTTGTGAGGGAAATAGCTTCTCTTTATTTTTGTCCTTTTTTTCAAATACCAATCAATTTAGCCCAGTGCTGACATTTAAAAGTTTAAACTTTAGGATTAGTTTTGGAATAAATGTAGCTTTAACTCTTCACACACCCACCTCTATACTCAACATATACAAGCCACAGCGTGAGATTCAAAATAGGACAAACTCATTACTGTAAGAACCTTTCTGTGTGTGTGTGTGTGTGTGTGTGTGTGTGTGTGTGTGTGCGTGCATAGGGGGATGATATGTTTATCCAGAGCTGTTTAGTGGAGATCTGACAAGCTTGACCTTTTCAAGCCTTGTACCGTCTGATTTGCCTGTCTGTGACATCCTAGCTGTACACTCCAGGCGAGAGAACACGACCAGTTCCCACTGCCAGTGTCTGTGTGCTACCATACCAATCGCTGCCTGTGTAATCGCAGTATAAGTTCCGCAAAGGGAGAAACTCAAAGTTCCCACCTTTTTAAGTAAGTGACCAGGTGACAGTCAAGGATAAGGTTGAGGGGGGCTGTCCTGTGAATCAGAACCCCCCTCTAGTGCTGCCAGTGTGTTTGCCAGTGCATATGTGCTGGACGTCTGTTCAGACAGTTTTGAGAAATATTGAGCATCATAGCATAAAGAACTTACTCTCAGTACACTGATCACTCTATCTATTACTACAATGTGTCTCTGGGAACACAGGACTGGCAAGACAGAATAGAGCTAGACCGAGGAAGAAAGAGAAATTGATAGATCCGTTGCATGGAGAGAGAAAGAGAAAGTGAGGGAGAGAGAAAGGGGGGGTGGGTGATAAAGAGAGAGAGTGAAATAGAGAGGAAACAGAAAAGCCATGATGACACACATCCAAATGCTACAATCCTCAACACCCTAATTCAGCTGCTGAACAGAAAAACACCCTCAGAGAAGAACATCAATGAAAGCCAATAGAGGGGATGCAGTGTTCTATTACTACAAACTGCCTATCGGAAGACAGAACTCTACCCTGTTATCACAGTGTCACTCTGTCCCTGGTTCTGCTAGGGACAAGGAGGTTGGGGGCACCTTAATAGGGGAGGATGGGCTCGTGGTAATGGCTGGAGCGGAATCAGTGGAATGGTATCAAACACATCCAACCCACCATTTCCAGGTGTTTGATACCATTTATTTGCTTTGTTCTGGACATTATTATGAGCCGTTCTCCCCTCAGTAGCCTCCTATGTGTCAGATGCAGGGATTTCAACTGGTTTAGACTTTACTGTGAAATGCTAATGAGACCTCCGCAACAATGCAGAGTTGAAAAATAAAATAGTAACACAAGACGAATAACATAAAATGCATGAGAATGGAGCTATATGCAGGGAGTACCAATACCAGATCAATGTGAAGAGGTTAGAGGTATTTGAGGTAGATATGTACTTCAAGGCAGGGTAAAGTGACTAGGAATCAGGATAGATAATAATAAGGTATTTGAGGTAGATATGTACATTAAGGCAGGGTAAAGTGACTAGACATCAGGATAGATAATAATAATAAGGTATTTGAGGTAGATACTGTACACACACCATATTCACACTCACTAGAGTTTGCTGCTCTGAAAGTAAAGGGGCTGAATAATTTTGCACGCCCAATTTTTCAGTTTTTGATTTGTTAAAAAAGTTTGAGATATCCAATAAATGTCGTTCCACTTCATGATTGTGTCCCACTTGTTGATGAGTCTTCACAAAAAAATACAGTTTTATATATTTATGTTTGAAGCCTGAAATGTGGCAAAATGTGGCAAAGTTCAAGGGGGCCAAATACTTTCACAAGGCACTGTATATACACTATACAGTTGAAGACTCCACTTAGGTTGGAGTCATTAAAACTCGTTTTTCAACCACTCCACAAATTTCTTGTTAGCAAACTATAATTTTGGCAAGACGGTTAGGACATCTACTTTGTGCATGACACAAGTAATTTTGCAACAATTGTTTACAGACAGATTATTTCACTTATAATTCACTGTATAACAATTCCAGCGGGTCAGAAGTTAATATACACTACGTTGACTGTGCCTTTAAACAGCTTGGAGAAATTCCAGAAAATGATGTCATGGCTTTAGAAGCTTCTGATAGGCTAATTGACATAATTTGAGTCAATTGGAGGTGTACCTGTGGATGTATTTCAAGGCCTACCTTCAAACTCAGTGCCTCTTTGCTTGACATCATGGGAAAAACAAAAGAAATCAGCCAAGACCTCAGAAAAAAAATTGTAGACCTCCACAATTCTGGTTCATCCTTGGGAGCAATTTCCAAACGCTTGAAGGTGCCACATTCATCTGTACAAACAATAGCATGCAAGTATAAACACCATGGGACCACGCAGCCGTCATACCGCTCAGGATGGAGACGTGTTCTGTCTCCTAGAGATAAACGTACTTTGGTGCGAGAAGTGCAAATCAATCCCACAACAACAGCATAGGACCTTGTGAAGATGCTGGAGGAAACAGGTACAAAAGCATCTGTATCCACAGAAAAAAATAGTAATGTATCGACAAAACCTGAAAAGCCGCTCAGCAAGAAGCCACTTTTCCAGAACCACCATAAAAAAAGCCAGACTACGGTTTACAACTGCACATGGGGACAAAGATGGTACTTTTTGGAGAAAAGTCCCCTGGTCTGATGAAACAAAAATAGAACTGTTTGGCCATAATGACCATCGTTATGTTTGGAGGAAAAAGGGGGAGGCTTGCAAGTTGAAGAACACCATCCCAACCGTGAAGCACGGGGGTGGCAGCATCATGTTGTGGGGGTGCTTTGCTGCAGGGGGGACTGGTGCACTTCACAAAATAGATGGCATCATGAGGGAGGACAATTACGTGGATATATTGATATATTGAAGCAACAGCTCAAGACATCAGTCAGGAAGTTAATGACCCCAAAGTTGTGGCATAATGGCTTAAGGACTACAAAATCAAGGTACTGGAGTGGCCATCACAAAGCCCTGACCTCAATCCCATAGAAGATTTGTGGGCAGAACTGAAAAAGTGTGTACGAACAAGGAGGCCTACAAACCTGACTCCGTTACACCAGCTCTGTCAGGAGGAATGGGCCAAAATTCACTCAACTAATAGCGGGAAGCTTGTGGAAGGCTATCCGAAATGTTTGACCCAAGTTAATAAATTTAAAGGCAAAGCTACCAAATACTAATTGAGTGTATGTAAACTTCTGACCCACTGGGAATGTGATGAAATAAATAAAAGCTGAAATAAATATACTATTATTCTGACATTTCACATTCTTAAAATAAAGTGGCGATCCTAACTGACCTAAAACAGGGAATTTTTACTAGGATTAAATTTCAGGAACTGTGAAAAACTGAGTTTAAATGTAGTTGGCTAAGGTATATGTAAACTTCCTACTTCAACTGTGTATATATACTGTATATAGTTCTGGTAGCCTTTATTGACTGTTAAGCAGTCTGGCAAATTAGCAATCTAGCTATTTAGCAATATGGCAGTTTAGCAGTATGGCTATTTAGCAGTCATGGCTTTGGGCGGGTACAAGCTTTCTCGAAGCCTATTGGTCCGAGAGCCTCTGTTACTGTTTGCCGGATGGTAGTAAGGTGAAAAGTCTATGGCTTGGTTGGCTCAATTCTGTGGCCATTTTTGGCTGCCTGGTATAGAGGTCCTGGATGAAAAGGAGCTTGGCATCAGTGATGTACTGGGCTGTCTGCACTACCCTCTTCACGACTCCTCGGATGTGTGTGGACCATGTTAGCGTCTTGATGTGGATTGGGGCTTGCTCTCCCTTTTTTCTCCTATAGTCCACAATCAGCTCCTTGGTCTATGACCTCCTCCCTGTAGGCTGACTCATCGACGTTGGTGATCAGGCCTACCACCCTGAGGGGCCCCCATGTTCAGCGTCAGCGTTGCGGAGGTGTTGTTGCCTACCCTCACAACTTGAGGCCGGGCCTTTAGGAAGTACAGGATCTTGTTGTAGAGGGAGGGTTTCAGTCCCAGGGTCCCTAGCTTGTTGATGAGCTTGGAGGGGACTATTGTGCTGAATGCTGAGCTGTAGTCTACAAACAGCATTTTCACATAGTTCACATATTTACAGAAGTATGTAGACACCCCTTCAAGTTCGGTTGAAACATTCACTACCGAGTTCCAAACTGTCTCTGGAAGCAACGTCAGCAGAAGAACTGTTCATCGGGCTTCATGAAATGGGTTTCCATAGCCGAGCATCCACACACAAGCCTAAGATCACCATGCGCAAGGCCAAGCGTCGGCTGCAGTGTTGTAAAGCTTGCTGCCATTGGACTCTGGAGCAGTGGAAATGTGTTTCTTTGGAGTGATGAGTCACACCTCACCATCTGGAGAACGCTACCTGCCAGAATGCAGGATGAGTAACGGTCTGGGGCTGTTTTTCATGATTCAGACTAGGTGCCTTAGTTCCAGTAAAGGGAAATACAATGACTTCCTGGATGATTCTGTGCTTCCAACTTTGTGGCAACAGTTTGGAGAAGGCCCTTTCCTGTTTCAGCATGACAATGCCCCCGTCCCCCGAGCGAGGCCCATACAGAAATGGTTTGTTGAGATTGATGTGGAAAAACTTGACTGGCTTGCATAGAGCCCTGACCTCAACCCCAACGCCGACTATGAGCCAGGCCTAATCGCCTAACATCCGTGCCCGACCTCACTAATGCTCTTGTGGGTGAATGAAAGCATGTCCCCGCAGCAATGTTCCAACATCTAGTGGAAAGCCTTCTCAGAAGAGTGGAGGCTGTTATATCAGAAAGTGGGGGGACCAACTCCATATTAATGGCCATTGAATGAGATGTTCAACGAGTAGGTGTCCACATACTTTTGGTCATGTAGTTTTTCCCCCTTCAGGTGTGAAGTGCAATTGAGACTGCGTCATCTGTGGATCTGTTGGGGCGGTATGCAAATTGGAGTGGGTCTAGGGTGACTGGGATGATGGTGTTGATGTGTGTCATGACCAGCCTTTCAAAGCACTTCATAGTTACAGATGTGAGTGCTATAGGGTGATATGATAGTTGTTTAGGCAGGCTCTTGGTAACAGGGACAATAGTGGTCCGCTTGAAGCATGTTGGGATTACAGACTGGGACCAGGAGAGATTGAAAATGTGTGTGAAGACACTTGCCAGCTGGTCAGCGCGTGCTTTGAGAACAAGCCATGTTATTCCGTCTCTGATTGTTAACCTGTTTAAACATTTTGCTCACACTGGCTTGAAAAAATTACGGAGGGAAAACTCTCCTGGTAGATTAAAGGGTCTGCAGTTTACTATGAGGTGTTCTTCATCAGGTGAACAAAAGCTTGAGATTTCCTTCACACTTGAAGCAGCACACCATTTGTTATTCATGAGAAGAAAAAAAACACACTCCTTTCAACTTCCCTGAAGACTCTGAACGATCCTGCCGCTGCTCGGAGAATCCACCGTCATCATCGAGCCATCGTTTCAGTAAGACAATATTGCAGCTCTTCAAATCTCTCTGTCAGGAGACTCTAGATCGAAGCTCATACACCCCCCCCCCCCCCCCTCCAATTATTATAATAAATAATAATATACAGTATGTATTTATACTTTTTTTAATGAACTAACTCCGGCTTTTAACCTACTCTTGAAAGTTGTAACAGTAGAATGCACAATGCACAATGCAATTTCGAAAATTGGGTAGGGCATCATCAATTCCTCTTGTTGTGTTAGTCATTGCATACCTTCGAGAGCTACAGTGCCTTGCGAAAGTATTCGGCCCCCTTGAACTTTGCGACCTTTTGCCACATTTCAGGCTTCAAACATAAAGATATAAAACGGTATTTTTTTGTGAAGAATCAACAACAAGTGGGACACAATCATGAAGTCGAACGACATTTATTGGATATTTCAAACTTTTTTAACAAATCAAAAACTGAAAAATTGGGCGTGCAAAATTATTCAGCCCCTTTACTTTCAGTGCAGCAAACTCTCTCCAGAAGTTCAGTGAGGATCTCTGAATGATCCAATGTTGACCTAAATGACTAATGATGATAAATACAATCCACCTGTGTGTAATCAAGTCTCCGTATAAATGCACCTGCACTGTGATAGTCTCAGAGGTCCGTTAAAAGCGCAGAGAGCATCATGAAGAACAAGGAACACACCAGGCAGGTCCGAGATACTGTTGTGAAGAAGTTTAAAGCCGGATTTGGATACAAAAAGATTTCCCAAGCTTTAAACATCCCAAGGAGCATTGTGCAAGCGATAATATTGAAATGGAAGGAGTATCAGACCACTGCAAATCTACCAAGACCTGGCCGTCCCTCTAAACTTTCAGCTCATATAAGGAGAAGACTGATCAGAGATGCAGCCAAGAGGCCCATGATCACTCTGGATGAACTGCAGAGATCTACAGCTGAGGTGGGAGACTCTGTCCATAGGACAACAATCAGTTGTATGTTGCACCAATCTGGCCTTTATGGAAGAGTGGCAAGAAGAAAGCCATTTCTTAAAGATATCCATAAAAAGTGTTGTTTAAAGTTTGCCACAAGCCACCTGGGCGACACACCAAACATGTGGAAGAAGGTGCTCTGGTCAGATTAAACCAAAATTGATCTTTTTGGCAACAATGCAAAATGTTATGTTTGGCGTAAAAGCAACACAGCTGAACACACCATCCCCACTGTCAAACATGGTGGTGGCAGCATCATGGTTTGGGCCTGCTTTTCTTCAGCAGGGACAGGGAAGATGGTTAAAATTGATGGGAAGATGGATGGAGCCAAATACAGGACCATTCTGGAAGAAAACCTGATGGAGTCTGCAAAAGACCTGAGACTGGGACGGAGATTTGTCTTCCAACAAGACAATGATCCAAAACATAAAGCAAAATCTACAATGGAATGGTTCAAAAATAAACATATCCAGGTGTTAGAATGGCCAAGTCAAAGTCCAGACCTGAATCCAATCGAGAATCTGTGGAAAGAAGTGAAAACTGCTGTTCACAAATGCTCTCCATCCAACCTCACTGAGCTCGAGCTGTTTTGCAAGGAGGAATGGGAAAACATTTCAGTCTCTCGATGTGCAAAACTGATAGAGACATACCCCCAAACGACTTACAGCTGTAATCGCAGCAAAAGGTGGCGCTACAAAGTATTAACTTAAGCGGGCTGAATAATTTTGCACGCCCAATTTTTCAGTTTTTGATTTGTTAAAAAAGTTTGAAATATCCAATAAATGTCGTTCCACTTCATGATTGTGTCCCACTTGTTGTTGATTCTTCACAAAAAAAATAACGTTTTATATCTTTATGTTTGAAGCCTGAAATGTGGCAAAAGGTCGCAAAGTTCAAGGGGGCCGAATACTTTCGCAAGGCACTGTATTTATAAATTGTCAGAAAATGTCCAGATCAACTAGCCCATGTCAGACAATTTTTTTTGTTGCCCATAGATACTGTATGCATTTTTTCTCACTCAAATTCATGAATACACATTAGGCATGGCAAAATGTATAGAATTGTAAGAAAATGTGCTTTAAAACTGCAAACATTTCTTTGCCCCCCCCCCCCCATGACAAAATGTGTAGAAATTGCAGGAAATAAACTTTAAACCTAGAAAATTATCTCGTCCAACAAGAACAGTTTGTGTCATAGACATGGCTCGGGATGTTCCCCAATACTGGAAGGGGGGCCCCGAGTGACACATTTTGGGAACCCATGTCTTAACCTCAAGGGATTTTATCCTGCATGATTAAATAAAGGCTAAATGAGGTTAATCTCTGCATTTAGAGAGGATGCATTGATTGCAAATGTCACCAAGAGTAATTACAAAGTAAACACACAGAATCCCAAATGGCAGATCAGTTGTTTACTCCGATTGGAATAGCAATGGAAAAAAAAATGCCAATGAGGAGGCGTTGTTCACATTACACATTGTTATTATTTAATGAGTCTGTACGTCAGGAGATTAGAGCTGTAAACCCACAGCTATGTATCTTGTAAAAAGGTCATTTATTTCCATAATGAAAAACAATTTGCATCATCTGAACAGTTCAAGTAACTTTGCTAATGTGTCCAATTTAAGTTGTTGACTTCTCAAAGTTCGAACCACTTCTTGTCTCCAAATACATAGGCAACAATGACTCTTGGGACTCCCTTAAATAGTACAACTGAAGCCCCTCTCTATTACATCTTGTCCTCCAACTTCAGAGAATGGAGACGTTTTAACCTCAATCCTCTCTAGCTTTTATAACTGGCCCTGTTTGGAAAATGACTAGCTTTCTCTGGAGTGTGAGCCAGGCAAGCACGGTTGGGAAATGGCTGTTTTATTCATGCATTATCAGAGAGGCTAGGTTTCTCTTCCTCTCTATTTCTGTCTTTCTCTGTCGCTCTCTCTCGGTTTCCTCTCTCACACCTTCCCTTCTCCCTCCATCTCTCTCTCTCTCTCCATTTCTCTCCCTCCCCCTCACTTTTCTCTCTCGCTTTCTGTTTCCCAGTCTGAATAATTCATGGATCAACACAAATAGCTGTGAACAAACTGCAGCCCACCTCTGGGCACAAGCCTCTAGAGTCTACCGCATTCAACTACTGGGTTTCTACACCACACAACCATAATGCTGCTGTTTCACCACGCTGTACACTTGTTAAGGGCTTCAGATGTCGGCCCCGTTTTACTCAAAAACCAGACTGAAACAGTGATTTTTTTTCCAGTAGTTTACAAAACATTTATTGCATGTGTCCCAAATGGCACCCCATTCCCAATGTAGTGCACTACTTTTGACCAATACACCATATAACCACTGTGCTGCCTCTCTGTACTTGTTTCCCCTTACATTACAGACATTGGCCCATTTTACACGACCACTGCAGACGGCACTGCCTCCCTGTTAAGGGATGTAGACAGACGTTGCCCCAGTTTGACTCCGAAGCAACCATATTTCAGCAGTTTATTTACAGTCTCAATTCATGTGAGATCAATGGGTGTACTTCACCCCACTGTATCTCCTCCTAGAGAGTTGCAATCAGAATCAGACCCCTTACTGGGCGACATAGTCTTTGTTTCAGACATGTTTAAATGTGTAGTCAGAGAATCCCATTACCATATTGGCTTACCAGGTCTCCATGATTGAAACCCGTATCTTACAGCAGCTATATTTAGAGAAGGGGTTGTAACCCCTACCTTATATTTAGGATTCCTCCATGGGCTTTACCAACAGTGTCATGTCACTCACACTGTCCTCTTTCGGAACTAGGTGGGGTGTGTGATTGGGTGACTTCCAAGCTTGCTGGCTTTTTTCCTGGATCTGCAGCCGTTCGTGTAGGAGTGAGAATTCCAGTAATTAACTGGGTTTAACCCCCCCGCCCATCTCCCCCCTCTCTTTCTCTTTTCTCATCTCCCCCTCTCTTTCTCTTTATTCTCTACTCCCCCTCTCTCTTTTCTCATCTCCCTGTCTCTCCCTTTTCCTGGTCTCCGGTGCTAATTCCGCCTCTTTCTCTACCCCATCTCTCGTACTCTGTCTTTTCATGCCTTTTGCCAACTCTGCCCCTCTGTATCGCTCTCTCTCTCCTCCCTCTCACCCTTCATCTCTACACTCTCTCGCCAAGCCCTCTCTCCTTCCCCCTCTTCGTCCCTCTTCTTCCCTCTTCCTATTCTTCTCTCCCTCTCTTCCCCTCCTTCCTCTCCTCTCCTCTCCTCCCCCCTCCTCCCCCCTCCTTCTCTCTCTCTCTCTCTCTCTGGAGGGTGAGTTGAGGTGATGAGTGGGCGTTCTCTGCCTCAGTAATTAGAATGGGAAAAAAGAGACGAGACAGGATCAAGGAAACACACTCACACAACAGGAGTGTGTGATGTGTTGGTATTCACGGGGTGATACTCCTAATCATCCCTCTTCTGTCTCTCTCTCTCTCTCTCTGACAGGTGTGTATGTGTCGGAGAGAGAGATAGATATGTATAATGCTGAATAATGCTTCCCCCCCCCCCCCCTCTCTCTCTCTCTCTAGTTTGGGAGAACAGAGGTGATTGACAACACTCTAAACCCAGACTTTGTCAGGAAGTACATCCTGGACTATTTCTTTGAGGAGAAGCAGAATCTACGCTTTGACTTGTGAGTGATTATTTCTTTTAAACACCGGCCCTGATGAGTCCCCACATGACAACCCTCCCTCTGTTCCCTTTCCTTCTCTTTCTCTGTCTGTATCACTGTCTCTGTATCTTTCTCTTTCCCCCTCTCTGTGTTTCCCATTCAATTCAATTCAAGAGGCTATATTAGCTTGGAAAGTGTAGGGACTTACATTGTCAAAGCAAACATGAAGAACCGTATTGGGGCGGCAGGATAGCCAAGTGGTTAGAGCTTTGGACTAGTACCCGAAAGGTTGCAAGTTCAAATCTGTCATTCTGCCCCTGAACAGGCAGTTAACCCACTGTTCCTAGGCCGTCATTTAAAATAAGAATGTGTTCTTAACTGACTTGCCTAGTTAAATAAAGGTCAAATAAATTTTAAAAAGACACGTTCCATTATACTGTAGTGACTATTCTGTTCCTTGTTGGCCTCATGTTCACACCGAGAGGAATCCTAGAGACGGTTTCCTCTCCTTTCGAATGGTGTTTAGTCATCAATAGTAAACATCAGACAGACACGATAGTGGTTGGCACACAGCTGTCTCATTCTCTCACACATAATGTATCCAGGAGGAGGTAGTGCAATAACAGGGCTAGGATTGGATTTTGGAACGAAAACTATAACAGCAAATGGCTGGGCGATGATGGAATATGGCGAGCTAATATAATATTCACAGAACATTATGAATCATATCTTTTGGAGTTTTAACTGTGAACAGTTAGTTATAGTGATCTATGACTTCTATGATAAAAACGTAGGGAGATAAAAACACGTGGCTTTGGTTTCAATCCTCAGCCAGTCCCATCCAGCGAGAACAGAGGGGAATGGAGGAGCAAGGACCTCCCATAGAGGTTCAATTCAACCCTGTCAGACGAATATGATTACCCCAATTTGTATAGTGTAGAAGTACGCAGAGTCGGACATAATGAGAAGCTACCCCCTTTTGCTCTGAGGTGATGACCCTTGGTAATCTGAGTCATCCTGATTCATGATCTGTATTGCGTCACATGCTATTGCATGTGCGGCTCTCGTCTGACTCTGGGCTGTAGTGGTCTATTGTATCACGGCCTGTTTCATCTTCACAGGGCTCACAAAGTGGATGTCCTTCTCCTTGATGTCTCTATGTTCAAGGATTTAGAGAAATGTATTCAAGTGTCCCTCCACAGTGACACAGTGACACAGAGCACAGCTGGAGAGAATAAGAAACGCATTGCGGACCACTCAAATTGAGCTTTGAGACACTAAGAAACAACCAGTCAAAACATGGTACAGGCCTCATCTGTAATGCATTACGTCATCTATACCCGTGTATGCATCAACAAAATACAGTGGGTCAAAGGTCAATTAGGCAGTTCTAAAGAAACGGAGGATAAGGTGGCGGGCTTTGGTGCAGGCCTTTACACTCACGTGCAGGTGATCAGGCCCATGAACAACTAGCCTCCAATGGTGAGATATCTTCCCACTAATAGGAAGGTGAAATAGATAACCAAGATGAAATACGACCCCCTTAGCATTTACTCACGTACATTGATAGATGTGGAAATATTAGATTAGGGTTTCCTAAACTCGGGTCCTCGGGACCCCAAGGCACGCACGTTTCGTTTTTTTTTCCTAGCACTACACAAATAATCAACTAATCATGAAGCTTTGATCATTTTGAATCAGCTTTGTAGTGTTAGGTTAAAAAAGTGAAACGTTCATGCCTTGGGGTCCCGAACACAGAGTTTTGGGAAACGCTGGATTATATGGATGTCAGTAATGAGCCACGGAGAAAGTTCATCTACCAGAGGCCTCGTTAGAGATCCCTTTCTCTCTCTCCTTCTCTCTCTCGCTCTCTCTTTCGCTCACACACACACACGCACATGTAACCTGTGTTACCTATCTCTCCTCCAGATATGATGTGGACTCTAAAAGCCCAGACCTGTCCAAACACGTGAGTGACACACCCTCTCAGACCTACAGACACAGATGAACAGGTATTGGCCAATACTCCCAACAATAATCAACACCACTGACTTGAAACCATTGATTTTTCAAAGTTATCATTGATCAATATAAGTTAACAGAATTTCCTGAACAAAATGATCAGGGCTAGAAGCGTAGGACTCATCATGGACAACTGATGGAATGTCCAGAGAGATGAAACATGAGAATCCTGCACTCTGATTGGCCAAACTCTCCTTATCTATGACTCTGGTCTGATCGTGAAGTTGCATGGTTTGATTAGTTGTGCCTGCTACATGTTGCATGTTCTGTCAACAAACTACCTTCATGGATTTATGCAAACCTAGTGGTTAGAGCGTTGGGCCAGTAACCGGAAGGTTGCTGGCTCGAATCCCCGAGCTGACAAAGTAAAAAATCTATCGTTCTGCCCTGAGCAAGGCAGTTAACCCACTGTTCCCGGGGCGCCGAAGACGTGGATGTGGATTAAGGCAGCCCCCCGCACCTCTCTGATTCAGAGGGGTTGGGTTAAATGCGGAAGGAAGACACATTTCAGTTGAATACATTGTTGGACAACTGACAAGGTATCCCCCCTTTCCCCCCCAAAGAACCATCCAGGTATCCAAATATACAGCATGAAAATGTTATGAACCTTTTTGTTTGTTCATACAATGTGGTTGTTACTACAAGTACATACAATGGCTCCGTGACCATACAGTAGGGCAAACCTTCTGTATGTTCAGTATGCCTGGGTCCAGTGCAAAATAACAATTGGGCAATTGTAAAGAAACGTCTCCATTGGAGGATAAGGTGGTAGGCTTTGGTGCAGTGGTGTAAAGTACTTAAGTAAAAAAACACTTTCAAGTACTACTTAAGTAGTTTTTTGGGGGTATCTGTACTTGACTTTACTCTTTACATTTTTTTGACGACTTTTCCTTTTGCTTCACTACATTCCTAAAGAAAATAATGTTCTTTGTATTCCATACATTTTCCCTGACACCCAAAAGTACTTACATTTTGAATGCTTAGCAGGCCAGGAAAAGGGTCAATTCACACACTTCTCAAGAGAACCACCCTGGTCATCCCTACTGCCTCTGATCTGATCTGACTAACTAAACACAAATTATTCGCTTGTAAATGATGTCTGAGTGTGCTCCTGGCTATCCTTAATATATATGTATATATATATATGTATATGTATATTATTATCCCATCTGGTTTGTTTAATAAAAGGAATGTAAAGTGATTTATACTTTTACTTTTGATACTTAAGTATATTTAAAACCAAATACTTTTTGACTTTTACTCAAGTAGTATTTTACTGGATGACTTTCACTTTTACTTGAGTCGTTTTCTGTTAAGGTATCTTTACTTTTACTCAAGTATGACAATTGGGTACTTTTTCCACCACTGCTTTGGTGCAGGATTTACATTCATATGCAGATGATTACTGTTGTAGAATAATGTACCTTCTGTGTCCTCAACTAGACTAGAATTGATCATGAAATGCTTTAGTGCATTTGAATTGGATAAACAGGATGTGTGAATCATCGTGTCACTATTTGACTGCTAATAAGAGGATAACAATCTTCACATTCTGTCGCTGGGGAGACTTGTTGGATCAAAACAGTCTAACAGATTATTTGAGGCATTTGCATACAAAGAGAAGATTTGCATATCTCCAATTGCATGATTTTCATGAATTCTATTCCTCCCGGATGTTTTTTTACAGCTCTTATATGACACCTAATCTGTATTCTCTCCTGCTACACTTCCTGGTTTGAGTGGTGCTAGGTGTTCTGGGTATTGTAGTGTTTGTGTGTACATGATGTGTTCTGTTGTTGTTGTTGTTGACCCTGCTGCCTGCTCTCCCCTGCCCTCTGGAAGCCTTCTGATCTCAACGTACGTCTCTGCCTCTTTCCTTTTCTTTTAGTACTGTAGCTATAGTATATTTTAGCTAGATACAGAAAACACACACAGCTGTAATGCATGTAACACACTTTAATAACCTCAGTATATTACCTCCCTCCTTTCTTTCGCTCTCGCTATCACCTTGTCCAATCTTCTCCCCAACTCCCTTCATCCCTGTTTACTTCCCCTCTCCCCTTGTTTCCCTTTTGTAACCCTATACCTCCTCCATCCTGTCTGTCTCTTCTTCCCTCCCTCTTCCCCCCTCTCTCTCCCTCCTTCTCCTCCCCCTCTCAGGACTTCTTGGGTCAAGTGTTCTGTACCCTGGGGGAGATCGTGGGGTCACCTGCCAGTCGACTGGAGAAACCACTGGGGTGAGTCTCTCTGATAATATCATAACTTTTTTTCAAACCGCTGTTGTCCTAAATGAGACCATTACGGATGAAAAGTTGGCCGCTGTCCACTGTTCTGTGGTGGTGAACGCCTGTCCATGGTACTGAAATTTCTGATCCCCGCTAATTTGCTTGTTGTTACCTTTTGCTCTTGTTGTGGCAAAGTCACACAGCCTTGTTTTCCACCTGTGTCAGTTGGGATTGTTTTTCTGGACCCCTAATGTTGCTGAAGTACCTGCCTGAAAAGTACCTACCTGCCGGGACCCCCTGCTGTTACCCAAAACTGCTGGGTCCATTTCAAGGCTGTTGGTTGTCATTGTGTGATAATGAGAATAGACAGAATGTTTTACTCCTGTAGAGTCTTTTTTTAAATGTATTTTTTTTTACATATTCTAATGAGACTATGTTGACAGAAAAGGGACAGAAAGACATACAAAGGAAAAAGAATGAGAAAAGAAGATTACTTGAAATAAACAGAGAGGGAAGTAGAAGGAGAGAGAAAGAAACAAAAATAAATCAAATTGTACTCGTTCTGACAAATTATTGTCATTAGAGAAAGGGGGCGAGGCGCTGAACCAGAATTACAACAATTAGTAGTAATAGCACCTTGGGATTCATTTAAGATACTCTTTGAAGAGGTAGGGTTTCAGACGCTTTCGGACGATGGGCAGGGACTCTGCTGTCCTGCTTCCACCTTAGGGGTGCCAAGACAGAGAAGAGCATTGACTGGGCTGAGCGGGAGCTGACCCCCCGAAGAGGTGGAATGGCCAAGAGATCAGATGTGGCAGAACAGAGTGCTCGGGTTGGGGTGTGGTTTGAGCATAGCCTGAAGGTATGGAAGGGCAGTTCCTTTTGCTGCTCCGTAGGCAAACACCATGGTCTTGTAATGGATGCGAGCTTCAACTGGAAGCCAGTGGAGTTTGCTGAGGAGTTGGGTGACTTGGGAAGGTTGAACACCAGGTGGGCTGTAGCATTCTGGATAAGTTGCAGGGGTTTGATGGCACAAGCAGGGAGCCCAGCCAACAGGGTTGAAGTACTGTAGTCCAGATGGGAGAAGACAAATGTCTGGATTAGGACCTGCGCTGGTTCCAATTTGAGGAACGTGCAGGAGCTAGTCACTGCTTTGATGTTTGCAGAGAATTACAAGGTGCTGACCAGGGTCACGCCAAGGTTCTTTACACCTACAAGGGGGACACAGTGGAGTTGTCAACCATGATGGAGAGGTCTTGGAGCGGGCAGGTCTCCTCCGGCAGGGCGAGCAGCTCTGTCTTTTCAATGTTGAACTTAAGGAGGTGGGCCGATATCCAAGCTGAGATGTCTCCACGTCACCTGGTAGGTGACCTCCCAGGTAGGATGCAATCCAAGAGTGTGCAGAGCCTGAGATGCCCAGCCCCTGGTTAGGGTCAAGAAGATCATTCTGAGAGAGATAACGGGAGAGTTAGCAATAGATAGTACGCTCAAGTGTATTGGGAAGAAAAGAAAGAAGATACTGGTCTGTAGTAGTTGACGTCAAAGGGGTCGAGTCTTCATTTCTTGAGGAGGGGAGCGACTTTTCCATCTCAAAGTCAGAGTGGATGAAGCCAGTGGTCAGGGATGAGTTGATGAGGAATGGGAGAAGGTCTCCAGAGATGGTCTGGAGAAGGGGATGGGGATCGAGCGGGCAGGTTCTTGGGCGATTGGATATCACAAGTTGCCAGATTGCATATGGAGAGAGAGGGGGCAAAAGAAGTCTCTTCTTTTCAAAGTGATTAACAAAGTTGCCCATGGAGAGGGAGAAGGGAGGGGGAGGAGGTTGAGGATTAAGGAGGGAGGATTAGAGGCAGAAGCTTGAAATTTAAAGTGATAGAAGGTTCTCCGTAAGTTTAGTTTTCCGCCATGACCTCTCAGCTGCCCGCAGCCCTATTCTGTAAGCTCGGAGTGAGTCACTAAACCACAGAGCAGGAGGGGATGGCTGAACCAGCCAGGAGGAAAGGGGACAGTGAGAGTCATAGGATGTGGAAAGGGAGGAGAGTAGGGTCATAGAGGCAGAATCAGGAGACAGAAGGAAGAGATGATAGGATAGGAGAGAGAGAGAGAGCAAAGGTTGCGATGGTGCATGACCATCTGGATAGCGGCTGAGTGGGTAGGGTTGGAGGAGAGAGGGCGGGAGGGAGAGAAAAATAAACAAAGTATTGATCAAAGACACGAAGGGGGGGTTGTAGTGAGATGTAGTTTTATGTCACCCATTACGATGAGTGGTAAGCCATATTCGGGAAATTAGCTTATCAAGGTGTCAAGCTCATTGAGGAACGCTCCAGCCGCTGAGCGATAGATGCCATCAATGTAAAGCTTGAGTGGACAAGTGACAGTGACAACATTCAAATGAGGATGTGAGAGAGGGGGAAAAGATAAAATCTCCACAGGAGAAATGAGTAGCCCTGTGCCACCACCGCGATGACCAGATGCTCTTGGACTAATCAAGTGACGATAGAACAGCAGGAGTAGCAGTGTTCTCTGGGGTAATCCGTGTCTCCGTCACCAACAAAAACTCTAGAGACTTAAGGGCGATATAGGCTGAGATGAACCAGTTATGTTAATGTAGATCTGTCCACAAGAGATTAGGTTGGGGCCTATATGACAGAACTGAAAGAGGGGATAAGAATGTGACATGGGTGAAAGTGGGGACGAGTGGGAGTGCATGAAGAGTGTGATTTGAGGTGGTTAGTTGAGGAGATGGGGAGAAGAATGTGTGACGAGAGTCAAAGTGGCAATCGTGGGAGTTTGTTTGCTTACTTCATGATTCAAGTACAACACTACATCATCCCCCCCCCCCCACTCCAAGTATACAGCTGCTTTATTAAAACAGACATTGCATGTCTAATAAGAATCTGAAGGAGGCTTTGAAATGAAACCTCTAAAAGTCCAAGCCATTGGCTTAAGCTAATGTACAGTATGGAATTGTTTTAAGATGGTCATACCATGGATCATTTAACTATTTGATTTTGAATTTTAGGACCCCTTTAGGTATAAAAAAATATATTGAATTTGGCCTCTACTACCTATACCCATAGAAACACATTGAATAACACATTCATAAATTGCAAAAAAGGCAGTAAAAAAATAAATCATAAGGAATCAGGTTTTGAAGGCTCAGGAAATACAGTGTATATTTTAGTTTTTTGGACACATATTTAACCCCTTATTTTTGATGGCACAAAACTACCTCCATACTTCCATTCATCTCTATGGGTTACCTTCAGACTAGTCACGGGACACTTGTGGGGGTCAATGAGCAAAACAAAGAACACCATTGTTGATAGGTATGCGTAACTGGCTGTAAGGGAGTCAGGCGCAGGAGAGCAGAAGTTCGGTAGCCAAAGGAGCCTTTTATTTCAGCGAACAAAAACATGGCACTAAGAACACTAAATAGAAGGTGGGTTGACATAACCCAGCGCAAACCAGTCTAGCAAGCACATACAACAAACAATTCCACACACAGACATGGGGGGGAACAGAGGGTTATATGCACGTCTAATACTGAGGGAATTTTTATTTATCCGTTATTTTACCAGGTAAGTTGACTGAGAACACGTTCTCATTTGCAGCAACAACCTGGGGAATAGTTACAGGGGATGAATGAGCCAATTGTAAACTGGGGATTATTTGTTAACCGTGATGGTTTGAGGGCTAGATTGGGAATTTAGCCAGGACACCGGGGTTAACACCCCTTCTCTTACGATAAGTGCCATGGGATCTTCAATGACCTCAGAGAGTCAGGACACCCGAAAGACGGCACCCTACACAGGGCAGTGTCCCCTATCACTGCCATGGGGCATTGGGAATTTTTTTCGTTTTAGACCAGAGGAAAGAGTGCCTCCTACTGGCCCTCCAACACTACTTCCAGCAGCATCTGGTCTCCCATTCAGGAACTGACCAGGACCAACCCTGCTTAGCTTCAGAAGCAAGCCAGCAGTGGTATGCAAGGGGGTATGCTGCTGGCAAATTGAAACCAGGTGTGTAGGAAAACAAGACAAGACAAATGGAAAAATTAAGGGTGGATCGGCGATGGCTAGAAAGCGGGTGACGTCGACCGCCGAACGCAGCCCAAACAAGGAGAGGAACCGACTTTGGTGGAAGTCATGACAATAGTGTTTGTGAGAGTCTTGTGCGCTGTGCCTGGCCCGCCATAGTAGTCGCTAGTGCACAATGAGACAAGGACATTCCTGCCGGCCAAGCCCTCCCTAACCCGGAGGACGCTGGGCCAATTGTGCGTCGCCCCATGGGCCTCCCGGTCGCGGCCGGTGGCGGCAAGGCCTGGGCTCGAACCCAGGTGGAGAGAGATTGTAAGACAGAAATAGTTGCGTTATGCGTACATTACGACATGACATGTCAAGATGTAGCGGAGGGTCAGTTTTTAAAAACTTTTCTCCAATACTATAGAGCCATTACCATGTCGATCAACGCTTGAATAGAAACCTAGTTCACACCCCCGATTTTGAAGTCAACACAGTCCCTACAGTCCCATTAGTTTTCTTTGTAGACTCGTTTGAATGTTGCGGTTGCGCACATTTGTACGGAATGGGGTGAGTTTACGTTAGCTAGCTAGGTACATTAATTTATTTAGTTTGGTTGTTTTTAACCTCTACTTCAAGATTTCCACCAAGGCCATCACTCTCATTTAAGAATCACTCTGATGTGACGTTGTAAAATGTCATTCAAGGGCTGAGGGCCAATGGGTGTCTACTTTGAGTTTGGACTGCAGCCCTAGTTGCCTCGGGGATTCGAACCAGCGACCTTTCAGTTACTGGCCCAACGTTTTTAACCGCTAGGCTACATAAATGTGTATCCAAGCTTGATGGGTGACTCCTCTTTCCTATGCAAAAAAACACAACTATAGATGTTATGCACTAGCATGTAATGCAATGAGATATATTTGACACAGGTATTTACTTTGTAACACGTGTTGTCATTGACTAGACCCAAATATAATTGTATGAGATATGCATCTGTGTACCGCCTCTTTTGTACCCCTCTGCTAGCTAGCTAAGATGGGTACTCCAGTCAGTTGTCACTAGTTACCACAGCCACAAAGTCATAATTATGGATAAACTGCTTATTTCTAAAATGTATCTTCTTAAAATCTGATTTTAAACCTTACCCTAACTCTAACCGCAGTGCTAACCTTATGCCTTACCTTAATCTTAAATTAAAACCAAAAAGCTCATTTTAGATGTAATGATTTTTTACGATATAAAGGGCTTGAAGATGAAGTAGAATGCCTCCTGGAGGCCATTTTGGAAGGCTACCGCATTATTTATTCTGACAACAGCTGAGTGGCTACCCCAAACTGCATGATAACAGTGCCTGAAGCTAGTTGATTAATCTCCACGGTCATTTTCTGTCGAGTATTCGGCTGCTCTAACCAGGCAGGAGAGACAACGGGGGAAAAAAGGTTTACAGATTCCCCGCAATCATGAAACACGATTGGTGACACCAATGAGATAAAAACTCCAGAACTGTCAGAAAAGTGAAAACTTTTTGCCCGTCAAAACCTGAACCCAGACAGTTGTCAATACATGGTTTGCTATGATAATTTCATCACTGGTAAATCAAGTCTGATTGATTTTGAGTTTAGGTTCGCTGTTATACTAACCAAGTGTTGACATCAACACTAAGTTAGCCAAAATTAGCTAGCTCAATAGCTTGTTGTCTAGCTATCAGCATGTTGTCGCTTGAGTTAAGTTTTGGGGAAGCAATTTTTTTTAAATGATCTTTTATAACAAAAGATTGCATGCCTCTAACATCGCATTTGCAGACTAATGCAGACTACTATTCCTACTGTGATGAGTAGATTGGATAGGGATAATTTTGGCTATTAATAAGTGTGGAGTGGCATACGTTTACAGGCTGTATCAGAGATGTTTCTTTCCCTTGCACGGGAAAAATGTTGCCTTTTAATAAACCTTTCATGCAATTCTACTAACTTGCACGTTATGTGACTGGAGAAGCGACATCGGCAGAATATTTTTTAATATGATGTTAGTCTAGGCCTACCCTACTGACATTGACAACAGATCATTAAAAATGACTTTGTCTTGAACGCAACCATGAAATCTTGACCGAAAAGGGGTCCTGGCTAAAAGGGATCCAGCTTTTGTCAAATACACATAAAAGGTTATATTTGACCTAATTCTCCTAACCTGCTGCGTAAATCCTCCTAATCTGCTATGAAGTGTCAAATATTACGTTCATTTGACAAAAGCTGGATCCCTTCTAGCCATGATCATGAAAAGGGGAGATGCAAATTGTACAATATGACATCCATATAGCCTGGAGGACATTATTGTCCAAACATACTCCAGTGGTTATCATATATTCGTGTGATAACACAATGATAATTTGATAACTTTGTTCATAAGAGGAGGGGGAAATGTATGGATATTACAGCATGGGACAAAGGCCTCAATGGGATAGGACAACCTGATATGTTGACGATCGGTTGCCCAACAATGGATTTAATCTTTATATGACACTAAAACATATGAATGAATTAAGCACAACCAAACACGTAAGTGTCCTGATGGTGTAGGTGATGCTGAAGTTCTAACACCAGGTGTGCTTTTCATTTGCTTATGTACTGTAGGTTCACCAGCTGACCTCTATCAAGACACCTATGTCTTGACTTGCCTAGTTAAAACATTTTATTTTTTTAAATGTCGACTGGATTCCCACTGTGAAGACGAGCAATGCTGCAGCAGCATCAGTTTCTACTTCTACTGTGTTATTTTACAGATATAAAAGGAGACATCCCAGTTATACGAGTGTTGTCATATTCTGTGCTTTGGACAGTCTGAATGATACTGTTGTGCCATTCAAGTAGAGAGCACCTTCACCTTGTCGTCATGACAAAAGTGTATGAATATATATATAATATAATTTTGAAAGAGTTAAAGACTATTGTTGATATTGTAAACATGGGTAAAATGAAAAGGTAATCTCTGCTTTGCTTATTGTCTTTCTTTTACAATTTAAACACATTCAGCATAGACAATGTAATTGTTGTGGTAGTCTTAGGCAAATCATCTTCATTATCACACTGGCACCTCCAAGTACCACACAGACCTTCTGGTAGAAAAGTATCTGGCATTGAACATGGTGGTAGTAGAAGTTGTATGTTTTAAGCTAAGGATCCCATTATCTCCTGCTTCCAGACATTTCACCGCCTAGATTACAAGGGTTGGATTTGCAATAAACAATTTCATCTCCGCACAAGGCATGTGCAACATCAAGTATAATGATTATAAGAAATAAGAGGACACATGGCTGAAACGTGTAAACAACGTGTGTGTTAAGCTATCCTCTACTTCAGATGCACAATGCCAAGGCGTGCATTGCAAATGCCCATAAGGCAATTGCCATCATACTGTAGGACCGTGGTTCCCAACTCCGGTCCCTGAGTACTCCCAACAGTACAGTTCTATTGTAGACCCGGACAAACACACCTGATTCAACTTGTCAACTAATCATCAGGCCCTCAACGAGTTGAATCAGGTGTGTTTGTGCTTTTGGAGGTACCCAAGGACTGGTGTTGGGAACAACTGCTATAGACCTATGGCGGCACTGGCGTTGCATGCCATCATCAGTTAGAAAATGGGTTCACATGGATGATATCCTGAAAGAATTGCTTATGCCTGAACAAAAAGGTCATGTTCATTTGAGAATATAACACAGAAACACAGACATATTAGAGACAGATTCCCTTCCCCTCTGCTGCAGGATTGTGATCTGTGATTAATCAACATCGACACTAGTTCGTCTTGAAATATAGTTAAGTTAACAATTAAAACAAGTTTAAACACTCAACTTCAAAGAACCAACACTATTTCATATAATTCCAAAGCGTACATGTAAGCTGACTCGTATGTCAAGGCTAGACATTTTAGTAACAAGTAGGCTATTACTACTAAAGCATCATTTCAGGTGAACAAAAAAAAATTGTCAAAACCAGAGGTGGCCAACCTCACTCGACTGATCACTGATCTACTGGGTGAGCAGACTTCCGTTCCAGCCCAACAATAGCACACTTGATTGCTAACTAATTAGGTTTGATACATTGAATCAGATACAGTGCCTTGCGAAAGTATTCGGCCCCCTTGAACTTTGCGACCTTTTGCCACATTTCAGGCTTCAAACATAAAGATATAAAACTGTATTTTTTTGTGAAGAATCAACAACAAGTGGGACACAATCATGAAGTGGAACGACATTTATTGGATATTTCAAACTTTTTTAACAAATTAAAAACTGAAAAATTGGGCGTGCAAAATTATTCAGCCCCCTTAAGTTAATACTTTGTGGCGCCACCTTTTGCTGCGATTACAGCTGTAAGTCGCTTGGGGTATGTCTCTATCAGTTTTGCACATCGAGAGACTGAAATTTTTTCCCATTCCTCCTTGCAAAACAGCTCGAGCTCAGTGAGGTTGGATGGAGAGCATTTGTGAACAGCAGTTTTCAGTTCTTTCCACAGATTCTCGATTGGATTCAGGTCTGGACTATGACTCGGCCATACTAACACCTGGATATGTTTATTTTTGAACCATTCCATTGTAGATTTTGCTTTATGTTTTGGATCATTGTCTTGTTGGAAGACAAATCTCCGTCCCAGTCTCAGGTCTTTTGCAGACTCCATCAGGTTTTCTTCCAGAATGGTCCTGTATTTGGCTCCATCCATCTTCCCATCAATTTTAACCATCTTCCCTGTCCCTGCTGAAGAAAAGCAGGCCCAAACCATGATGCTGCCACCACCATGTTTGACAGTGGGGATGGTGGGTTCAGCTGTGTTGCTTTTACGCCAAACATAACGTTTTGCATTGTTGCCAAAAAGTTCAATTTTGGTTTCATCTGACCAGAGAGAGCACCTTCTTCCACATGTTTGGTGTGTCTCCCAGGTGGCTTGTGGCAAACTTTAAACGACACTTTTTATGGATATCTTTAAGAAATGGCTTTCTTCTTGCCACTCTTCCATAAAGGCCAGATTTGTGCAATATACGACTGATTGTTGTCCTATGGACAGAGTCTCCCACCTCAGCTGTAGATCTCTGCAGTTCATCCAGAGTGATCATGGGCCTCTTGGCTGCATCTCTGATCAGTCTTCTCCTTGTATGAGCTGAAAGTTTAGAGGGACGGCCAGGTCTTGGTAGATTTGCAGTGGTCTGATACTCCTTCCATTTCAATATTATCGCTTGCACAGTGCTCCTTGGGATGTTTAAAGCTTGGGAAATCTTTTTGTATCCAAATCCGGCTTTAAACTTCTTCACAACAGTATCTCGGACCTGCCTGGTGTGTTCCTTGTTCTTCATGATGCTCTCTGCGCTTTTGACGGACCTCTGAGACTATTACAGTGCAGGTGCATTTATAAAGTTCAAGGGGGCCGAATACTTTCGCAAGGCACTGTATTTGTAGTTGTCCATATATTCTAAGTCAGAACCGTCCCGAGTAGTGATGTTGGACGGGCGGGCAGGTGCAGGCAGCGATCGGTTGAAGAGCATGCATTTAGTTTTACTTGTATTTAAGAGCAATTGGAGGCCACGGAAGGAGAGTTGTATGGCATTGAAGCACGTCTGGAGGGTTGTTAACACAGTGTCCAAAGAAGGGCCAAAAGTACACAGAATGGTGTCGTCTGCGTAGAGGTGGATCAGAGACTCACCAGCAGCAAGAGCGACATCATTGATGTATACAGAGAAGAGAGTCGGTCCAAGAATTGAACCCTGTGGCACCCCCATAGAGACTGCCAGAGGCCCGGACAACAGGTCCTCCGATTTGACACACTGAACTCTATCAGAAAAGTAGTTGGTGAACCAGGCGAGGCAATCATTTGAGAAACCAAGGCTATCGATGGTGAAACCAAGGCTATCGATGGTGAGGAAGGCATTTAAAAAAACTTCCAGGATACCCTGGCAAGGTTGATTAGAAAGTCCTGCTCACTGAAGTGTTTCAGGGAGCGTTTGACAGTGATGCATGGAGGTCGTTTGACCGCTGACCCATTACGGATGCAGGCAATGAGGCAGTGATCGCTGAGATCTTGGTTGAAAACAGCAGAAGTTTATTTAGAGGGCAAGTTGGTTAGGATGATATCTATGAGGGTGCCCGTGTTTACGGCTTTGGGGTGGTACCTGGTAGGTTCATTGATAATTTGTGTGAGAGTGAGGACATCAAGCTTAGATTGTAGGATGGCTGGGGTGTTAAGCATGTTCCAGTTTAGGTCGCCTAGCAGCACGAGCTCTGAAGATAGATGGGGTGCATTCAGCTCACATATGGTGTCCAGAGCACAGCTGGGGGCAGAGGCTGGTCTATAGCAGGCGGCAACGGTGAGAGACATGTTTTTAGAGAGGTGGATTTTTAAAAGTAGAAGTTCAAATTGTTTGGGTACAGACCTGGATAGTAGGACAGAACCCTACAGGCTATCTCTGCAGTAGATTGCAACACCGCCCCCTTTGGCCATCCTATCTTGTCTGAAAATGTTGTAGTTAGGGATGAAAATTTCAGAATTTTTGGTGGTCTTCCTAAGCCAGGATTCAGACACGGCTAGAACATCCAGGTTGGCAGAGTGTGCTAAAGCAGTGAATAAAACAAACTTTGGGAGGAGGCTTCTAATGTTAACATGCATGAAACAGAAGTCATCAAAAGAGAGTGCCTGGGGAATAGGAGTGGAGCTAGGCACTGCAGGGCCTGGATTCACCTCTACATCACCAGAGGAACAGAGGAGGAGTAAGATAAGGGTACGGCTAAAAGCTATGAGAATTGGTCGTCTAGAACGTCCGGAACAGAGAGTTAAAGGAGGTTTCTGGGGGCGATAAAATAGCTTCAAGATATAATGTACAGACAAAGGTATGGTAGGATGTGAATACAGTGGAGGTAAACCTAGGTATTGAGTGATGATGAGAGAGATATTGTCTCTAGAAACATAATTGAAACCAGGTGATGTCATCGCATGTGTGGGAGGTGGAACTGAAAGGTTGCATAAGGTATAATGAGCAGGGCTATAGGCTCTACAGTGAAATATGCCAATAAACACTAACCAGAACAGCAATGGACAAGACATATTGACATTAAGGAGAGGCATGCTTAGTCGAGTGATCATAAGGGTCCAGTGTGTAGTGAGGTTGGTTGGGGTTACGGCGATTCAGACAGCTAGCCGGGCCATCGGTAACAAGCTAGCATAGGATGGAGGTATGTTTTTAGCCACCTCGTGCGTTTCCGTCGGTAGATTAGTGGTGTTCCGTGTGGTAGAGGGGATCAATCCAATTGGCAAAACAGATATAGTTATAGTGACCCAAGAAAAATTGTCCAATAGACCTATTCAGATAGCAGCCGATAAGACAGCTAACGATTAGCAGGCCGCAGATGGGCATTCAGGTAACGTTGTGACGGAGGGGCCAGTTGGATAACTGCCTCGGGCAGATAACGTTGGTAGTCCATTCGTGAAGGCCCGGTGGGGCTCCGCATCGGCAGTAAAACGAATCCGGATAGGTGATTGTAGCCTAGGAGTGGCTGATGGAACTCTTCAGCTGGCTTGCTCCGGAATAATTGATGTTTCCTCCGGGATCAACATAAGCCAATTGTCACTCAGATAGCAGCTAGCTAGCTGCGATGTCCAGGTGTAAATGTCCAGAGCTTTCGGTTGAAATCCGGGGATATGGATAGAAAAATAGGTCCGGTATGTTCTGGTCTGAGTCGCGTAGTACAAAACTGGCAAAGGCTTTTTGAGCTAAAAGATAGCTGATGACCATCAACCGTGGTTAGCTGAATACTAACGCTAGCTTCTGGCTTGCTTCTATTGTGGATATCAGATTTGAGGTAAATAATATATATATTTTTAAATTGGTGAGGCGGGTTGCAGGAGAGTGTTTTGAAGTTTAGTTTTTGGAATATAAAATATGTAAAAGAATGCGAAGAAAGCTGTAAATATACATGTACACGAGTCACGACAAAACGAGGACATCTGACTGCTATGCCATCTTGGACTAAGCAGGTATGACAACTAGTGACAATCAGTCCAGTCCCAGAGAGACAGTCTGTTCTGCTTGCCTTCTTGACTTTGATACTACGTGCCATCATGCATTTGTGCATGCACACTGGTAACTGTCATAGCCACCTTGCTAGCTAGCTTAGCTAGCTCACAAACCAGTATTTTCTTAGCTGTTTCTAGACGATGGCGCTTATTGATGCCGTAAATCGCATAAGGACCTCGTTGTCACCATTGGTAATCTAGCTAGCCATTAGCCAGCAGGGTTGCATCGGTTTCCATTGGATTCGATTTTGCTAGGCTGGCTAGGTAGGTAGCTAATACTAGCAAGCTAATGCAAGCTGATTACCTTGTAGGGGCCTATGTTGACTAGCGTTGCTAGCATGGTAATGTTAGATAGATTGATAGCTAGCTAATGTCGATACACCATAGTTGCGGTTCCGCAAAATCAAGGAAATGGTACTGAACTCAAAATCATTTTTGACATTGTAGTGGCTATTGATGTTTTGGTTGTTTGTTTTCTGCTTTGTGACATTGCGGATATCATATTTTCGGCATTTAACTTTGAGATAACTACCGGTATGTATTACATTCGGTTAGGAAGCGGCCATTGTGTTAATCTTTATCAAATACCGAGGTGAGAGAGCGCGAAAGAGCGAGAGGGATGGAACCGAGGAAAGGCTTTTTGAGAACAGAAGAATAAGAAGGGTGGAAGGCAGTATAGTAGGGAAGCCATTGGACAGACAAGTGTGTGAGGTATTTTTTTCCTGCTCAAGCAAATTTGTGAGAAGGAGTAAACAAAACAGTTCTGCTGGGAAGGAAGTTTTATGCCTTGATTTATTCCTGTTCCACATCTATCGTCAAGACCCTCTCCTTGTGTCATTGTCTGGAGAGAGGACAGAGACTCACTGGTAATTAATACGGAGTAGTAATGAATGCATGATGAGATTCAGCTGCCCCAAGTACTCAGGAGACTTGATTAATTTCAATGTGTTATATCTTAAATACATTGTATTCTTTAGTTATTAGTGACATGCCCACTGCACACCTGGGCACCATTGACCCAGCTACAGCTTCAATTGAGCGGTATACAATCAAAGCCTCTATATGGAAGTTTACAGGAATACAATGTTTTCCTTGTGTTGTGAGGAAGTTCAGAAAGTATCCAAACCCCTTGACTATTTCCACATTCAGTTGTGTTACAGCCTGCATTTAAAAATGATTAAATTGAGATGTTGTGCTTAACAAGTTACATGATAAGTTGCATGGACTCACTCTGTATGTAATAATAGTGTTTAACATGATTTTTTAATGACTAAGTCATCTCTGTACTCCACACATACAATTGTCCCTCAGTCAAGCAGTGAATTTCAAACACCGATTCAACCACAAAGACCAGGGAGGTTTTCCAATGCCTCGCAAAGGAAGGGCACATATTGGTAGATGGGTAAATTATTTAAATAATAAGCAGACATTGAACATCCCTTTGAGCATGGGGAAGTTATTAATTTCATTTTGGATTGTGTATCAATACACCCAGTCACTAGAAAGATACAGGCATCCTTCCTAACTTAGTTGCCGGAGAGGAAATAATCCCCTCAGGGATATTACTATGAGGCCAATGTTGACTTTAAAACAGTTTATTGGCTGTGATGGGGGAAAACTGAGTATGGATCAACAACATTGTGGTTATAGCACAATAGTAACCAAGTTGACAGAGTGAAAAGAACGAAGCTTGTACAGAATACATTTTTTTCCAAAACTTGCATCCTGTCTGCAACAGGGCATAAAGTAATACAGCAAAAAAAATGTCAAGCAAAGTGGTGTCTGCATCATGTTATGGGTATGTTTGTCAAATTTAAGGACTGGGGAGTTTTTCAGGATAAACGAGAAACAGAATGGAGCTAAGCACAGGCAAAATCCTAGAGGAAAACCTGGTTTATTCTGCTTTCTACCAGATACTGGAACATTTTAGCAGGACAATACACTAAAACACAAGGCCAACTCTTCTGGAGTTGCTTACCAAGAAGACGGTGAATGTTCCTTGAGTGGCCACGTTACAGTTTTGACTTAAATCTACTTGAAAATCTATGGCAAGACCTGAAAATGGTTGTCTAGCAATGATCGACAACCATTTGACAGAGCTTGAATAATGTTGAATAGAATAATGGGCAAATGTTGCACAATCCAGGTATGGAAAGACTTACAGCTGTAGGTGCTTCTACAAAGTATTGACTCAGTGGTGTGAATACTTATGTAAATGAAATATTACTGTATTTCATATTTTTTATTTTTATTTTTTTTATTCCAAAAACATGGTTTCACTTTGTCATTATGGGGTATTGTGTATAGATGGGTGAGAAAAAATTAGCAATTTAAACCATTTGAAATTTAGGCTGTAACACAACACAATGTGTAATAAGTCAAGGGGTATGAATACTTTCTGAAGGCACTGTAGTCCGTTATTGGCTGATATCCAGGGATTCAGAACCATAGCCTGGTCAAACGTAGTGCTCTGTGTAGGGAATAGGGTGCCATTTGGGAAACAGCCATATAGTTCAAACAGATAGACCAAGGCCGGGTGGCCAGTCCTGGAGGAGGGGGTGGTGGAGTGGACACAGTTTGGAACCTATTCAGTCAAACACCTGTTGTTGGGATTGTTGGAAGTCAAAAATTAAAGAATTATATAATTCATACACGGTTGATTTTTGGGGAGTTTGTTTCGCATCTAAACCTTTTGTTGTTGGCAATCAGTCCAAACCTCATGGGTAACATCTCCTCTCTACATATA
Source organism: Oncorhynchus mykiss (assembly GCF_057628025.1). Lineage (NCBI taxonomy): Eukaryota > Metazoa > Chordata > Actinopteri > Salmoniformes > Salmonidae > Oncorhynchus > Oncorhynchus mykiss. Next base: position 32,781,038 of record NC_143028.1, on the reverse strand, counting down.
GGATCATCTAGTTTCCCATTGTAACGGTAGAAGCCAGGTTAGAGATTCCAAACGTGCACTGAAACAAGACGGATGTTTTCACCGTTTCTCCAGTTCCGCCTGGTTTTGGTGTTTGATTGAATAGTGTCACCAGAATGACTACGGTGTTCTTTTCTATAACCCTGCACTTCCTGGTAAAGAATATTTACTGTGATGTTGGGTTGTTGGTTGTTAGTGGGCCTCAAGCACAGGTGTAATTTGGTTGTTTAGTTGCTAGGTAATTTGAATTAGGCTGCCTATGCCTTGCAGGGGAGTCAAGGAACTGGTGTAGAGCCACACAAGTGGTTTCTGGATGTCTCGAGCACACACAGACACACACACACACACAGACACACACACACACAGACGCACACACACACTCCATCAAGAGGAAAGGAAAGGAGCTGCAAATGATCAAATTACCTCATTAAGAAGTGGTGCTTGAGATTAGCCCATTTAGCAAGCAGGTACTTGTGTGTGTTATGAAAGTGCATGCTTTTGTAAGTGAGCTGTGTGTACACCTAGCCGATATGTTAAAAAAAAAAAAAATGTATCTTGCAACCTTTTGGTTACTAGTCCAACGCTCTAACCACTAGGCTACCTGCCACCCCAGCTTAAAGCCATCTATCAGCCGTTACTACATTGTAGCATGAATTGTATATTAGCATGACCCGAAGGGTTCAGAAACAACCCAGGTGCGGCTTGTTTTAGTATGGTAATGTGGTCCTAACAAAATGGGTTGATTTAAGAGCAGTGTTTGTGGATTCAGATTGCATTGCAGTTCGCTGAGCACGGTAGGCGTTGTGGAATGTTGTGGCATTGTTGTTGCTGTCATAACAAAATGGCGTACAAAGCATTATGGCCTAAGCCTCATAGGAATTAGTTTGTATTATGTATGGCGAGGAGGAGAAGGAAGAGAGGAAAGGGAGAGGAGGTATACCAGGGCGAGGGTGGAGAGGAGAACGAGATATAGGATGGAGAATGAGAATGAGAAGAGAGGAGAGCAGTACCAAGGCAATAGATGGTGGAGAGGAGACCAAGAGATAAGGGGGAGGAGAGGGGGAGGAGGAGAATAGTTGGGGTGCGTAACAATGGGTTAGAGTGAGCGTGGCCTTTACAGGTTATGTGTTCTATCAGTAGGGATTAGTGATACAGTGTAGCAGAATGAAAGGAATGTTCTCGGGAACATTAATAGAACTGTATGACTTGAACAGAGCATGAAGACTTCCTGCTGGGTCTCACAGTGACAGGCGCACAGAGTCAGTGGTGAAAGAGAAACAGAGATGGTTCGGTCGGTGAACTACGTGATGATGAAATGTGTGTTAGCTCCTCGGACTAATACCTTCGGCTTTAGCTCAGCAGTCTAAGACAGTCTTTCCACCTACTGTACAGTGTCATTGTATATCGCGTGCCTACACAGTACATAATGTTTCGTTTTTACAGCGAATCCCACTCAATCAATCAATCAATCAATCAAATGTATTTATAAAGCCCTTTTTATATCGGCCGATGTCACAAAGTGCTATACAGAAACCCAGCCTAAAACCCCAAACAGCAAGCAATGCAGATGTAGCAGCATGGTGACGAGGAAAAACTCCCTACAAAGGCAGGAACCGAGGAAGAAACCTAGAGAGGAACCAGGCTCTGAGGGGTGGCCAGTCCTCTTCTGGCTGTGCCGGGTGGAGATTATAACAGTACATGGACAAGATGTTCAAACGTTCATCGGTGACCAGCAGGGTCAGATAATAATAATCCCAGTGGTTGTAGAGGGTGCAACAGGTCAGCAACTCAGGAGTAAATTTCAGTTGGCTTTTCATAGCCGATCATTCAGAGTTCGAGACAGCAGGTGCGGTAGAGAGACAGTTGAAAACAGCAGGTCCGGGACAAGGTAGCACGTCCGGTGAACAGGTCAGGGTTCCATAGCCGCAGGCAGAACAGTGGAAACTGAAGCAGCAGCACGACCAAGTGGACTGGGAACAGCAAGGAGTCATCAGGCCAGGTAGTCCTGAGGCATGGTCCTAGGGCCCAGGTCCTCCGAGAGAAGATGGAAAAGAGAGAGAGAATTAGAGGGAGCATACTTAAATTCATACAGAACAGTGGATAAGACATGAGAAATACTCCAGATATAAAAGACTGATCCTAGCCCCCCGACACATAAACTATTGCAGCCAAAATACTGGAGGCTGAGACAGGAGGGAAACACTGTGGCCCCGTCTGACGATACCCCCGGACAGGGCCAACCAGGCAGGATTTAACTCCACCCACTTTGCTAAAGCACAGCCCCCACACCACTAGAGGGATATCTTCAAACCACCAACTTACCCTGAGACAAGGCCGATTATAGCCCATGAAGATCTCCCCCACGGCACAAACCCAAGGTGGAAACCCGGACAGGAAGATCATGTCAGTGACTCAACCCACTCAAGTGATGCATCCCTGCTAGGGACGGCATGGAAGAGCACCAGTAAGCCAGTGACTCAGCCTCCGTAATAGGGTTAGATGCAGAAAATCCCAGTGGAGAGAGGGGAACCGGCCAGGCAGAGACGGCAAGGGCGGTTCGTCGCTCCAGTGCCTTTCCGTTCACCTTCACACCCCTGGGCCAGACTACACTCAATCATAGGACCTACTGAAGAGATGAGTCTTCAATAAAGATTTAAAGGTTGAGACAGAGTCTGCGTCTCTCACATGGATAGGCAGACCATTCCATAAAAATTCCTCCAACTGTTTGCTTAGAAATTCTAGGGACAATAAGAAGGCCTGCGTCTTGTGACCATAGCGTACGTGTAGGTATGTACATCAGGACGAAATCGTAAAGATGGGTAGGAGCAAATCCATGTAATGCCTTGTAGGTTAGCAGTAAAACCTTGAAATCAGCCTTAGCCTTAACAGGAAGCCAGTGTAGAGGCTAGCACTGGGGTAATATGATCACATTTTTGGGTTCTAGACAAGATTCTAGCAGCTGTGTTTAGCACTAACTGAAGTTTATTTTGTGCTTTATCCAGGTAGCCGGAAAGTAGAGCATTGAAGTAGTCTAATCTAGATGTGACAAAAGCATGGATTAATCTTTCTGCCAAATTTTTTGACAAAGTTTCAGATTTTTGCAATGTTACGTAGATGGAAAAAAGCTGTCCTTGAAACAGTCTTGATATGTTCATCAAAAGAGATATCAGGGTCCAGAGTATCACCGAGGTCCTTCCAATTGCCGCCATCCACTTCCTTTTGTCTGAAACACGTTTCCAGGGAGGGCAATTATGGGGCTTCACCATGTTTCATCGAAATGTACAGCTGTGTATCGTCCGCATAGCAGTGAAAGTTAACATTATGTTTCCCAATTACATCACCAAGAGGTAAAATATATAGTGAAAACAATAGTGGTCCTAAATGAAACCTTGAGGAACACCGAAATGTACAGTTGATTTGTCAGAGGACAAACAATCCACAGACAAACTGATATCTTTCAGACAGATAAGAGCTAAACCAGGCCAGAACTTGTCCGCGTAGACCAATTTGGGTTTCCAATCTCTCCAAAAGAATGTGGTAATCGATGTTGTCAAAAGCAGCACTAAGGTCTAGGAGCACGAGGACAGATGCAGAGCCTTGGTCTCACGCCATTAAAAGGTCATTTACCACCTTCACGAGTGCAGTCTCAGTGCTATGATGGGGTCTAAAACCAGACTGAAGCGTTTTGTATACATCGCTTGTCTTCAGGAAGGCAGTGAGTTGCTGCACAAAAGCTTTTAACATTTTTTCGAGAGGAATGGGAGATTCGATATAGGCCGATTTTTAAAATATTTTCTGGGTCAAGGTTTGGCTTTTTCAAGAGAGGCTTTATTACTGTCACTTTTAGTGAGTTTGGTACACATCCTCTGGATAGGGAGCCATTTATTATGTTCAATATAGGAGGGCAAAGCACAGGAAGCAGCTCTTTCAGTCTTTTAGTTGGAATAGGGTCCAGTATGCAGCTTGAAGGTTTAGAGGTTCATCAATGTGTCAAGAGATATAGTATTAAACAACTTGAGCGTCTCCCTTAATTCTAGGTCCTGCCATTGTTGTGCAGACTCAGGACAACTGAGCTTTGGAGAAATACACAGATTTAAAGAGGAGTTCGTAATTTGCTTTCTAATCATCATTATCTTTTCGTCAAAGAAGTTCATAAATTTATCACCATCCTCTCTTGGGGAATGCTGCTGTTTAGTTAGCTTTGCGACAGTATCAAAAGTACATTTTTAATTGTTCTTATTCTCCTCAATTAAGTTGGAAAAATAGGATGATCGAACAGCAGTGAGGGCTCTTCGATACTGCACGCTCTGTACATTGTGGACATGTTGATTCTCCTGTAGGAATATTATGAGGAGATACTATTGGACAGCCAATCCCCTCCAGTAGCAGAGCTTGTTGCACTTCAGTGACCCAAGTGTAGGACAACAATATGTCAGCCATGCTTTCACAGATAGCGGGATGGATAGGGTTTGCTCCATAAAACTAAGAATTAGTATACAAGAATGGACTTATTATGATACATGCCAGCCATTTTGGTCAGGGAGTTGGTCAAATATGGTTTATTTGAAATGATAAACTGGGTGGTTTGAGCTCTGAATGCTGATTGGCTGAAAGCCAGACCGTATACCTCCGGTATGACAAAACATTTATTTTTACTTCTAATTATGTTGGTAACCAGTTTAAAATAGCAATAAGGGCATATTGGGTTTGTGGTATATGGACAATATACCATGACTAAATGCTGTATCCAGGCACTCTGCATTGTGTCGGGCATACAGTAAGAACAGCCCTTAGCCATGGTATATTGGCCATGTTGTCCGGGTTAGGGAGGGATAGGTCGGTAGGGATCTCCTTGTCTCATCGCGCACCAGCGACACCTGTGGCGGGCCAGGCGCAGTGCGCGCTAGCCAAGGTTGCCAGGTGCACGGTGTAGCCTCCGACACATTGGTGCGGCTGGCTTCCGGGTTGGATGCGCGCTGTGTTAAGAAGCAGTACGGCTGGTTGGGTTGTGTATCGGAGGACGCATGACATTGAACCTTCGTCTCTCCCGAGCCCGTACGGGAGTTGTAGCAATGAGACAAGATAGTAGCTACTACAACAATTGGATACCACGAAATTGGGGAGAAAAAGGGGTAAAAAAAAAAAAATTAAATAAATAAATAAATAACCTTTCAACAGGATAATAAACCTAAAACACAAAGCCAAATGTACATTGGAGTTGCTTACCAAGAAGATAGAGAACGTTCCTGAGTGGCCAAGTTACAGTTTAACTTAAATCTGCTTGAAAATGGTTGCCTGGCAATAATCAACAACCAATTGGAGCTTGAAAGGGAATGGGGGATACCTAATCAGGTGTACAACTGAATGCATTGAACTGAAATGTGTCTCCAGAATTTTGAAAAGAGTAATGGACAAATGTTGTACAATCCAGGTTCGCAAAGCTCGAGACTTACCCAGAAAGACTCACAGCTGTAATCACTGCCAAAGGTTATTCTAACATGTATATTCTAACATTGACTCAGGGGTATGAATACTTATGTAAATTAGATATTTCTGTTCTTAATTTTCAATAAATTAGCAAAAATTTCAAAAAACATGTTTTCACATCATCATTATGGGGTATTGTGTGTAGATGGGTGAGAAAAAATAGGCTGTAACACAACATGTGGAATAAGTCAAGGGGTATGAATACTTTCTGAAGAGAGCGACTGTAGATTCTTCTAACAACAACTTTATTATAAGATTTGCAAAAATGGAACAATCAACATCACTCAAATAGTTCAGTTGAAAAGCACGACGAACAGAGTTGGCTCTCTCCTTTTATAGAAAGTACATACTCTTATCTATGTTACAGTTAGCAGATGTAGAGAAACAGGGCCGGGGAACAGAGTTGTAAAAAGTAATTTAGCTCATCTGTGCAAAGCAAGATAGCTGGTATCGCCACCATGCTCTGTTCCTCCTTGCAATTCCCATATAGATAAATTCCTGCCGATTGTGAACACAGGAGGTCACATACTGCGGCCGTACCCAAATGGCTCATAAATCTGTACGTTCAGATTTATGACTAAGTCTCACGAGAGTTTTGTATCAGTAAAAAATACTAGCATATAACAATGGACAATTCTTTAAGTCAAAAACAGCCTAGTATACCTAATTAAACAGCATAGTATGTCATTAATTACTTTCCTTCACAACATGTAGCCAGGCCAAACAGCCTGGCCTACCGTTCTCAATGCTCCCATATTGGGAAATAGAGCCTGCGAGAAGAGCCCTATGGCTTCAGGCTATTCGGTGTGGGAAATGTGGGGGCGCGGTGTCCAAGTAGGCTACACGTGTGTGTGGAAAACATTTAATCACAGGTAAGACGTTTAACTTGTTTAGAACAGTCCATTTGTAGCTGTGTAGTCTGTTTGTTTGTGTTGTTGGTCTTGGCTAGTTTCTGCTAGCATCATCATGAAAAAGGGCAATATTACATTTTTCTAAGAAGTGAGAACGCTAGGGAGCAGGCAAGGTTGAAAAGTAATCTTTAGACGTTGTACTTTTCTTAAATGTAGTTTTGTAATTGACTTAAACAAGTAGACAACAAGAAAATTGCGTTTGACAAAGGTCAATTTTTTTCAGTGAACCAATATGGTAACCTAGGTAACCACAGGTTGGTTTCCCCACAGGCTATCAGGGTCCCGATGTTCTATACCGACTGGAGGCGAGTTCAACAAGGCTTCTGTTTGAGGCGAACATGTTGCCAGAGTAACAATTTCAGTTGAACTATTTCTATGAACATTCCAAAATGTTCTGGTGAACCATCAAACAGTTACTTTTAGGATTACTGTGGCTTTTTATCGTCAATATTCAAACTGAAAATGACTTAGCTTTTCCTACTAAATATAGTAGAAAGTTTACATGGCCACTTGAATATTTTTAGCGTCAGTTTGGACCCAAAACAGACACTTACGTTCGCTGCACACCACCTTCTCAGACTGTTAGCTAACGTTAGCGAATGGTTGTGGCTAACACAAAACAAATGGAATATGTTAGTTAACGTTAGCCAGTGTTTGCAAACTATTTTCCATGTTGAACGCACCCTGGGCATATGGCTTGGTTCTTCATTATGGCATCAGCATTTGTTCAGCATGTGTTCCCGAGCTTGCTTTTTGATTTAGCTAATGCTAAGTTAGCTTTTAGTTATTTTCTTGTTTTCTTTAAAGTACTTGGTATTTCAGAGGTCTTACCTTCTGTGCTTCTGCCTTTGAGGTTTATGGTTTTATGACAACTATTGTTTTTCTCATTCTGTTAAAAAAGGTATCAATTTCTCAATTTTTAAGATCTTTTCCAGAGGCAGATTTTGATTGCTGCCAGTTGCCAAGTTGCTGAGCAACTGAGGTTTATCAGGAGTGTGTTAAGATATTGTGTAAAATAATGAATTTGGAGAATTTATCTGCACTTTATATTCGTTAGCTAGCTAGTCAGACAGTTTTATCGGAATGGCAATATGCCAACATTCCATAAAAAAATACATTTTCACTGTATCTTCGGTTCCACCTGGTTTTGGTGTTTGATTGAATAGCATCTTTATTATTTCCCCCACAACAACCCCGGTGTTCTGTCTCTACCTCTTACTATGTGAGAAATAATTACTATGATGGTTGTTAAGGGGCCGCAAGCTAGAATTTGTTTGTTTAGTTGCTGGGTAATTTGAATTAGGCTGTGTGTGCCTTGCAGGGGAGTAAAGGAACAGGCGAAGAGCCACACAAGTGCTCTGTGGATGTCTCAAACACACACACACACACACACACACACACACACACACACACACACACACACACACACACACACACACACACACACACACACACCATCAAGACGAAAAGGAAAGGAGCTACAACTAACCTCGTTAAGAAGTAGTGCTTGAGATTAGCCTATTTAACAAGTAGGACTTGTGTTCTCAAATTGCAACAACAAAATGGTAAACTCGACCTAAAAGCTTTTGGTATTTGTTTCATTAGCCCATTGTCTATATAGTCCTTTCATTAAATAGTACCCGCAAAACAACAGTCTCTGCGTCAGGAGTGAAGAGGCGACTCCAGGATGCTGGCCTTTCGTGGTAATTTCTCACATGGAATAGCCTTCATTTCTTAGAACAAGAATAGACTGACGAGTTCTTTGTTTCTAGCCATTTTGAGCCTGCAATTCGAACCCACAAATGCTGATGCTCAAGATACTCACCTAGTCTAAAGAAGGCTTCTTTAATCAGAACAAGTTTACAGCTGTGCAAACATAATTGCAAAACAGTTTTCTAATAATCAATTAGCCGTTTAAAATGCTAAACCTGGATTAGCTAACACAACGTGCCATTGGGACACGGGAGTGATGGTTGCTGATAATGGGCCTCTATACGCCTATGTAGATATTCCATAAAAAATGAGCTGTTTCCAGCTACAATAGGCATTTACAACATTACAATGTCTACACTGTATTTCTGATCAATTTGATGTTATTTTAATGGACAAAAAAATGTGCTTTTCTTTCAAAAACAAGGACATTTCTAAGTGACCCCAAACTTTTGAACGGTAGTGTGTATATATATATATATATATATATATATATATATATATATATATATATATATATATATATATATATATATATAAAACCCAACCATCGCACCATAATAACACCCTGATCGTGAGGAACACTAAGATAACACTACCAATACAGCCACCATGGCAGTGTGGAGAAATGCATGTCAATGTTGCGGGGAGTGGAGCTGCCTCCCATGTTAGAACCCGTTCATTATGTGTCTATTTTAAAAAGCACAGATGTCTGTGATTTCTATGTTTACCATAATTGTCGTGTTGAAGTGTAAAATGGTTGGTTCTTCGGATCACCAAGGAGAAATAAGCAAAGGAAAAAGGACCCAAGCTTTGTTTTACCACATAGAGGAAGGACTGTGAAATTGTCTGAAGCCATGAAGGATGCGTTCCTTCTAAAACAGGTGTGCGCGTGTGTGTGCGTGTGTGCGCGTGTGCGCGTGTGTGCGCGTGTGTGTGCGCTTGCGGGCATGCGTGGATGCATGCATGCGTGCGTGCATGCCTGATTTTGAGCGGAGTCGAAGCCGGCAGCAATATGTGGAGATGCATTTTAATGTTCACCGGGGTGGCGGATTTGAGAAAACAATCACAGAAATGCCACTGGCAATTCTTTGGAGCGGCAAGTAAAACTGAAGACCTTTATCTGGTATCAGCCCCCTAAATTGCTTTTATGAATAAAGTGGTAGAAAGGGAGAGAGATAGATACAGGCAGAGAGAGGTACAGGAAATTTGAATTTGAGAGAGGTAGAGAGAGGGAGAGAAACAGTGAGAGAGAGAGAGAGTTGAAGATAGGTAATGCCCGATGCTTGGGCTGCACAGGGATCCTGCCTCCTACAGTTTACACGGAGCGAGGAAAGAGCAATGCTCATTATTGATTTTCCCTCAAGTGGCTTTTCTGCCTGGTCTTGACGTTTGGCAGATATTGCTATCGCTTTGTCTAATGTGAGAAATAACTGTGGTGCGTGGGGATGTGAGAGAGAGAGCGAGAGTGTCAGCGCGAGAAACATGATGAAGAGCCCATTTGACGACCTTCTCTTAAACTTTGTGGGCGTGCGTGCGAGCGTGTGTGTGTCTGTATGTATTTGTGTGTGTCCAAATCAAATGAAGTCAATCCAAATCAAATTCTATTCGTCACATGCTTCGTAAACAACATGTGTAAACTAACAGTCAAATGCTTCCTTATGGGTCCTTTTCCAACAATGCAGAGTTAAAGATAAATGTTTTTTTTAAATAAAATAAATAGGAATAGTTCACTATTCCTACGGTAAAATGTTAGAGCTCATTCTTGTCCCATGGGTCCGGCTGAAGATATGATATTGGTCGAACTCTCCCGAGGGCCGGGCTAGTCAAAGAAACGATCAGGGGAGAATTTACCAATCAGGTTAATTGTTAGGGTCAAAGGGTAAGGTTGACGGCATTCAATCTAATGCTCCCTCACCCCATACACACACCACGCTCACCACCACCACTATCACCGCCATTAAGACATTGTCTAGCCTTTGATTCCAACCAAACTCTTCCACTAGACTTTTCCCCCGATCCATTCGCTCTCAGACCTTTCCCCCGATCCATTCGCTCTCAGACCTTTCCCCCGATCCATTCGCTCTCAGACCTTTCCCCCGATCCATTCGCTCTCAGACCTTTTTCCCGATCCGTTCATTCTCAGGCCTTTTTCCTGATCAATTATCTCAGGGATCACATTCACAACCCCAAACTGTTCTTGCCTGCCAGAGTTCGATCCTCCGGTATCATTTGTATAAAACCCCATTTTAACCTGGCGGGAACTCTGGTTCAATCTCCTCTTACATTGTATTTATTACTAGATACTGTATCTCCTGGAATTCTTCCCATTTGCCCGAAGCCTTTCTTAGGTGTCACAGGAGCATCTAGCTAGCTAAACCTCACTTCTGAGGCACTAAGCTGGGGGGCATGGGTTGAGCCAGGAACTGGAGATGTACAAGAGACAAATGAGTTTCATAGATAAGCTAAGCTAAGCTATATAGCTATATAGCAATGCAAAATTTTTGCATGGTCCTTGAGAAATACATGAAAAGTTTGATCATTTACATCTGTTGAATAAGAAGCTAGGTGGCGTATGACGCCCACTGTTATGACCTATAAGATGACAGCCATTCGTAAGGCAGCATGCGTAGGCTGCACTGTGGCATGCTCTTCAGGTAAATAAACATTACTGAACACTCCCTTTACATTTGTATTGCTCTCTCACTCCATCTCTCCCTCGCTCCAGTGATCTGTCTCTTCTTCCGTCCTCTCTCTCTCTCTCTCTCTCTCTCTCTTTCTCTCTCTCTCTCTCGCTCTCTCTATCTGTTCAAAGACTTCTCTCTCTCCCTTTCTCTTCTCTCATTCTCTCTGTTCACTGACATCTCTTGCTTCATCTAACTTCCTCCCCCGCTTTCTCTCTCTTCTGCTTTCTCCTTCTCTCTCCCCTCTCGTCCTCTCATTTTCTGTCTTCCCCCCTCCTCCTACCTGTCACAATGCAGCATGTCTCTACTCTGTTGCATGGCTACCAGCTATTTCTAACCCTCTGCGGCTCCGGTGGGCCTTGTCATTACCTATCTGGAATATGCAGATGCCCACAAACCCATACCCGTATAATAGGGTCCTGTTGCAACCCCTATAGTTGGCTCTGTGCTGGCTGGCATTTTGGTGCGATAAGGGACGTATTTTTAGCTTGTGTGACGGAGTTGGAGAGAGTGACATTTTGTGTCTGTGGAGGGGGAGGCTCGTTGGGCTCAGGGACTTCAGGGGCTTTGGATCTACTTCTTTGTGTGGTTGTCATGGTTCCAGGGTTTCAGGACGTGTCCCCCAAATGGCACCCTATTCCCTGTATAGTGCACCACCTATGGGCCCTGGTCGTAAGTAGTCCACTTTAAAGGAAATAGGTTGCCATTTGGGATGCAGGCAGGCTCTCTGGGTGGAGGTACAGTATATGTCTTCAGACGGCAGGTAGTTTTCCTTACAGCTTCAGAACCACAGTAGATCACATGCCTGGACCAGGCAGAGGGCCAGAGGGAGAGATTTCACTTTCTTTTTCAGAAGGCTTAAAAATATACCTCCTGGTGGAAGGAGTGGGTTTGGGAGCCTTTGATCAGGATTAAGAGGCTGCCAGGAGACAGCAGATGCTGTCGCTCTATGCTGCCACTATAAGACTCTGGCTCCTTTGGCTTGGAGTTATGGGTTTATTTTTCCTCCTTTGAGGAACTCTGCTCCCCTCCGAATACCCCCTATCTCACCTTAGATTTTCCCCACACAGTGACTAAGCTGAGTTGGAGCTGTAGGGGTGCCAGTGCAGTCACCCCCCCCACCCCCCCCACCAGGAGCACACACCAACCCCTAGGCGAAAAGGGACAACCCATGGCGTCTTAACACCCCCCCCCCCCCCCCCCTCCTCCTCGGGCATGGTACTACGGCAGATAGAGCCCCAGTGGAGATCTGGGATCTGGAGCGACCACAGGTCTTTTGATAAAGCTGTCACATCGTCTCTGTTCTCTTCCCCCCTCCATCTGTGCTCTCTTTATCTCTCCCCTCTCTCCTCCTATCTGCCCTCTCCTCCCCTCTCTTCGCTCTCTTCCTCCCTCTCCATCCCACACCAACTTCCTCCGGGGCTAGTTAACACAAGGCAAGGCATTGAAGGCAAGGCATTTTGAATGGGAAATTCTTAGCCTAATGGTTGCGTTTTTGTATACTGAAGTTTGGAACGTACTGGATTATTATGTCCAAGGGAGTGGGCTGCTCATCCTATAGCATCATACTGTGTGAATTTCTATCGTCCCTAAGTGTTTTACAAAAAAGTGTGCTCTCTCCTACATAGAGTACGCTGAGAGTACGCTGTCACACTCGCATTCTTTGATATGTCACCGTTGTCACGTTTGGTAAATCGTGCGATAGGGATGGCGTAAGGCTACCGTCGGTTGTGTAAGCACTGTGGTTGTTGTTGCTGGTAGCATTATTAGGGCGGGTTCTGTCTCTACTATGTGAGTGGCAGCCCGAAGCACAGCTCAGGCTCAGCCTTGTTTGACTCAGTTGAGCACATTAAGTGATGCTATGTTTCTGTAATTTGTCTTGATTTTTGAGTTTGGTACAATGTGTTAGAAGACCCCCCCCCCCCCCCCCCCACCCCCCCACAAACACACACACACACCCCACTGAAGACCTAGGTCCAATTACCACGGTTCGCCACGGTGTCTGGCTGATGCAGTGATGAGGTCTCTGGTCCCTATTGTGGAGTTGAGAAGACAGAAAGAGGAAAATAGAGAGAGAATTACAAAGGGAGAAAAGAAGAGGGAGAGAGAGAGAGAATGGTAAAATAGCCTGGGTCTCTTCTCTGGTGGTCTGGGCCTGAGCCTCTTGAAGAGAGATGAGATATGGTTCGGTTAGTAATTACAGAAGGTGTGTATGTCTGGTAATGGTCCAGCACTGGTTATGTGTGGAGAGGAGGAACAGGAATTGCCTCATCAATTCCTTCCTTTCTTCTCTCCTTCCTGGGGGTCTGTGTGGTCGGGTGAGAAGGGTAATGGCTCATCCCTCCTTCTCTCATTCTCTCTATCCTCACTGTATCCTGAGCAGCAGTGTGATGGTTTTACTACGGTAGTTCCTGATACTCTCTCCGCAAATGGCACCCTATTCCCAATATACTATATACAGTGCCTTGCGAAAGTATTCGGCCCCCTTGAACTTTACGACCTTTTGCCACATTTCAGGCTTCAAACATAAAGATATAAAACTGTATTTTTTTGTGATGAATCAACAACAAGTGGGACACAATCATGAAGTGGAACAACATTTATTGGATATTTCAAACTTTTTTAACAAATCAAAAACTGAAAAATTGGGCGTGCCTCTGTGTGCGCGCACGTGTGTTGATGTGTCCCTTGAGCTTGATGAGACTCATCATACATTGACCTAGCAGAGAGATTGTAGGACCTGGTCTAAAGCTGCCATTGATGAAGAGAGAGAATAGCCATAAAAAAACAGAGGGATAAAAGAAAGGCAGCTCCTCCCTTACTCTTACTCTCCCTATGTCTGTTCTGGCATGGATGAGAGGACTTTGATGGAGTGATGAGAGGTGACACGCGAGGCTCAAGGCAGGTAGTGATTGAGAGCTGTGTGCGCTCTTCTGTGTGAAGTAAAATGAATAGTTCAAGGTTCAGAGCAGAGCATGGCACTACTAATGCTAGGAGGAGAGCTTGGAGCCCTGTGCGTGTTAGCCCTGGCTTCGAAAACACCTGCATGCCTGTCCTGGCTGTCATATTCCATGTTCCAAATTCTATATTACATATTCCAAAATGTTTGGAAAAGATTGCCGCTGTCTTATTAACGGTGAGCTATCTCTTTAAGCCCAAAAACTACAGCTGGTGCTGTGCTGCTCGTAACAACCTTCCAGAGACCAGCCCGATCCAGCAGCAGCAGGGGTTTCGGTTGGGGTTTGGTTAGACAGACAGACAGATGGCTGATTGATATTTGTTAGACAGACAGATGGCTGATTGATATTTCCCTACAGGCTTCACAGGCCAATCACCAGCTTGATAGACTGATACTAGCAGCAGAGAATGGACTCTAAACAACTCTTACATATCCAAGCTCTAGGGTAGCCCTTAACCTGCAGTCAATGACCAAAAGTGCCCTCTTTGGCCTCATGGGGTGGAATGTTTCATAACTTAATTAATACACTTTTTTTTTTTAAATGTATGACTCAAATCTGGTGTTTATTGAGTGTAATATTGGGATGCAAGCTCAAAATGGAATGCATTTCAACTCTATCTCCGACATGGTACCGATGTCTTCATTTTTTAATTCCATAACCACGTGGGTGAGGTGAACACTTTTGTTTCAAATCAGATTTGTTGAAGATTACCCAGAATCACTCTGTGTGATTCAGCCCACTTCTGTAAAAGGTTATTAATGTTGCAGCTTTGATTGGCAGTGCAACTGAAAGGCAACCTTGGAATGTAGGCTAATGTAGCGTTACTTAAAAGGCAACCTTTTGGTCTTGAATTAAGCGAGGGTGTTTGAATTAAACTGTTTTTAAGGGATTTAATAACAGTTGACTTAGAAGAAATAGACAGTAGAGAATTGAATTAAGATACAGTGACGCAGGTTGGAGAAAATGGATTGTGTTCTCTTTTGGGAGAGCAGAAACAAACTTTTAATATATTAGAGGGAGAAAGGGGGGAAGGTGAATGATTTGTCGTCTTGCTGTCTCAGCTTCTGCTCAGCTTGCCTGCTCATTCTTCTGCTGGAAAAATAATTGCGGAATATTTTGTATATGCACAACATCATGTACACTTCGTTGTCTATGTGTCTTTGAGATATTTCGTCAAACTTGTGTGTGTGTAGGTGTGTACATACCTGTTTGCGTGTCTCCTTGTGTTCATGCGTGTGTGTAATGCCAGTGTCATGTGCGTTCATTTCATTTGTGTGTGTGTGGTTCATGATGATGAACGGCATGTCGCTGTAAGCCTATCTCTGCGATACCCTGATAGATCAGCGACTGACAACCATCCGTCTCTCACTGCATTATGGGTTTGATCTCTGGAGGCTGTGTATCTGTCAGGAGGAAAAAAAACATCCTTTATCAATAGTGTGTGTGTGTGTGTGTGTGTGTGTGTGTGTGTGTGTGTGTGTGTGTGTGTGTGAGATCCCGGAGGTCATGTATTTGTACAGACAATATATTTTTAGGAGGAAGAATCATCCTTTGGCCAATATGAAAGTCCTGTGTCTTAGTCTCTTCACGGCAGGAGTCCTTTTAAACCATTTCCTCTCAGAAGGCAGAATTCATCAAGTTTCTCGCACCAGTGTCATCTGTTAGTCTGGCTGTTTGTGTGTGAGCCCGCATGTTGTATTCTTCGGGTGTAGCTAGCTGAGGTAAAACAATCAATCACAGTTCCTATGGCAGTGGCCCAATGGCTGCTCTATAGCACTAAACATATTTAGGAGTGAAGTTGTGGAGGGAAAATAGTGTTTAAAGGCCCAGTGCAGTGCAAATTATATTTTTCCTGTGTTTTATATAATATTTTTTGCTGGTTGAAAGTACAATCTGCACAGGACTGTTTAATCAGCAGATTTGCTGAAAAACTATTTTCGCTTATTTCATTGGAAATCTTCTACAGTAAGATACTTAATTGTTACCCAGAAATGATTTGATAATGATATAAAAATGGCTGCATTGGGCCTTTAATGTTTCATGGGTAAGTTTGACCTTTGAACAAATGAACCTCTTCACCTCTGGTAGGTCTCTGCTGTATTAGGGCCCTTTTGACCTCAATTAGCCTTGTTACAGGAGAGAGAGATAAAGAGAGAGTTTACTATTCATTGTTACCATTCTATTGTTGTTATTTATATTATTTCCGTATTTTATAATTACGTTTTTATCACTTTTTTAATATAATTATTGTAATATTGTTTTTCATGCCCCAAAAAAATCTGCTTAAATTTGAGAGAGAGAATCAACAAAGGTCCCTATTCAACATCACACAAAGCAACAGTTCTAGGATCAGGTCCTGGGTCTCTGTTCTGACTCTGTCGACAAACATTGATTTCCCTCCAAACTCCAAATGAATTAACAGGCCCAGCAGCCCTGATGGCAAACAAAGCATAGATAGTTTGGTTGCCTTGTTATTGTCACACACACACACACACACACACACACACACACACACACACACACACACACACACACACACACACACGGAACTAATTGCCTGGGGTTTAATTTGCTCTCCCCAACAGGTGCTACAAAAAACAATAATTGCCTTGGCTTCACCTTCCCCTGTTGCTTAGCAAACTAGAGAGAAAATAAATCCACTAAACCAGATGGAATGGAATTAATTCTCTCAGCTTGTCTGATGTGAGGTAGTGTGCGATGCTTTAAATGGGATGCTTTAGATGTACTACTTTGAATATTCTTTTTCAAAATGGTTATTATTTTTGCCTCATTTTCCGCATAAATAAATTATATTTAAAAAATGGATGATGCGACAGTTTGTAATGACTGGGATTAGAAAATAAAAAATAAAAAACTGTTACAAAGGAAATAAAGCATATGTTTTATGAGCAGTGTGAATAAGAATGGTGACATCAATCAAAGGATGTACCGGAGCTAATTATCTTAGTATTTTACTGCCTCTGTGCCTCACTGCCAGGGAACTACAGCCAGGGAACTGCCAGGGAACTACAGCTACTACCTTTTGAAACAGCCTCTGTTTGAGACGAGGAGAGGAGGAAGCTCATTGGGATCTGCTGGTTTTATATTGACATAGAGCGAGAGAAAGAAAGATGAAGAGCGAGAGAGAGAGAGAGACAGAAGAGACACAGCGCCAGCCTTTTTGGTTCCTCCTGTGTTCCTCAGTTTCCCTCTGTGGCTGTCTGGGTCTCTGTATTATTCTTTATTAATGGAATTTTCTCTCCCATCCTACTATTAAAGTCGGAGGAGGTCTCGGCTGGCTGGGGCTTTGTGGAATCAGCAGCCTGTAAATTAGGAAGTGGATCTCCCCTCCCCTTCTTTCTTCTGACTCTCTCTTTATATATCTCTTTTTCTCTATCTCCAGCTATATTGTGTGGTTTTCTCTCTTTCTCTACCTCTCTCTCAATTCAATTTAAATTTAAGGGGCTTTATTGGCACGGGAAATATATATTTACATTGCCAACGCATGTGAAGTAGATAATAAACCTAAGTGAAATAAACAATATAAAATGAACAGTAAACATTACACTCACAAAGTTCCTAAATAATAAAGACATTTCAAATGTCATATGTCTATATACAGTGTTGTAATGATGTGCAAATAGTTAAAGTACAAAAGGGAAAATAAATAAACATAAATATAGTTTGTATTTACATTGTTTTTTGTTCTTCACTGGTTGCCCTTTTCTTGTGGCAACAGGTCACAAATCTTGCTGCTGTGATTGCACACTGTGGAATTTCACCCAATACATATGGGAGTTTATCAACATTTTATTCATTTTCAATTACTTTGTGGGTTTGTGTAATCTTAGGGAAATTGCAGCGTTGCGAGCGTCACAAATAGAACCAAGTTCTATTTTAGCGCCTGGTTACGCAGACTCTCATTGAAGCATGTGAGCAGTGTGTGTGCAATAAACACATTTTGCATTGCTTGTGCATGTGACGCAAGTGGTGTCGTCAGAATGTTAGAGTTGACCAGGGCAGCTCTAGCAGGACAGAAATTTGACCAACTTACTTGTTGGAAAGGTGGCATACTATGACGGTGCCACGTCACCGAGCTCTTCAGGAAGACCATTCTACTGCCAATGTTTGTCTATGGAAATAGCATGGCTGTGTGCTCGATTTCATACACCTGTCAGCAACAGGTGTGGCTGAAATAGCCAAATCCACTCATTTTAAGGGGTCTCCACATACTTTTGTATATATAGTGTAAATGCTATCACATAAATAATAACTTGGTTGTGTTTATGAAGGCCTTATGATTAGAATACAATTGTTTTCCTGCAGATAACACAATTGTATTTTAATTAGTTTATTTTACTGTAGGCTATATGTAAAAACGAAATAACCCAACCAGTGGTGATTTTAGAATGTAAATCTTGGTGGGGCTAAAAAAAACAAATGTTGGGGATGCATGCCAGCAAAGCCACTCCAGTACACAACACTAAACGATACATCAATTGCACGAGAATCTTGACAAACGGTGCCCACAAACTGTTAGTGCCTACATAAACAGCAGTCCCAACACCTTACCACTACTGCACCTGGCTATCAGCGGAGCCGTGTATGGCAGCGAAAGTTCATTCAGCCTCCTTTACTGCCTTTAAAGAAAACATTGCTGATATGGCTGACTTGCTTAAACAAATATGACCGACCACCTTGATTCAGTCTTATGTAGCAACATTTGAAATTGTGTTTTTTTACATTGGATTAAAGTAGAGACTCAGAGCTACAAAATGGTTTATCATACACTGCATTTGGGGAACAATGGGAAAGTAATTCTGCTTTGAAAGTTGACAAACTTGCAACCTCACTTTTTGAGAAAATGGCCCTTAAATCTTTTGGTACACTTACTGGAGAACTCTTTTGTCTACACCCATTCAGCATTGTTCACACCCTCTTAAGCCTTAGCCCCACCTATCTCTTTAAGGATTCACTTGTGAGGTCATGTGCTAAAGGTCATGTAGTGTGGTAAAGATTAAGAATAAAAGCAGTAGCCTACAAAAGGAAACATTCCTGGTAAACATAGTGTCCAGATAAAAATATTATATAAATATTAGATGACGCTTACCCAGACAATCATGTTGGAGGTAAATTAAATAATCAAAACGTGTTGTTTATGCTTTACATACTAAGTGTATCATGACACAAGGCGAGACAAAGATGCAGACACAGGAGGCAGATGGTTGGACTTTAAGATGTTTAATAATCCCAAAGGAGTAGGCAAGAGAATGGTTGTGGACAGGCAAAAGGTCAAAACCAGTTCAGAGTCCAGGAGGTACAGAGTGGCAGACAGGCTTGAGGTCAAGGCAGGCAGAATGGTCAGGCAGGCGGGTAACGAGTCCAGAAACAGGCAAGGGTCAAAACCGGGAGGAAAAGGAGAATAGCCAATGCAGGAGAACGGGAAAACCGCTGGTTGACTTGAAAACATACAAGACGAACTGGCACAGAGAGACAGGAAACACAGGGATAAATACACTGGGGAAAACAAGCAACACCTGGAGGGGGTGGAGACAATAACAAGAACAGGTGAAACAGATTAGGGTGTGGCAAAGAGTTGTCATCGATTCCTTGTAGAGATGCCACACTGCTGCTTTTTGGCACATGAGATGGCAGCAACTTTCCACCAGAGTGTTTGTGTCCTGGGTGGCGTCCTGGTAATACTATTGCACTATCCTCTGCATAGTCGTTGATGATGTTCACAGCTCGCTGCAAGGTTCAATGTTAGCTAGTTAGCTAGCTAAAGTTAGGCTATAACTAGCAATGCAAATGGCTTTCTGAGATAATCTTACGACACAAATCATGCACGTAACGCTAAAGTTAGCTAGCGAGCTAGCCACCTAATGTCAGCTAGCTAACAGTAAGCTTTAACTTGCAATGAAAACAACTTTCTGACAAAATTAGAAACATATAATATCTGAAACTGTAACAAGACTGTATACATGGATGAACGCTTCATGGCAGACTGCAATCCCTTTCATTAAATAAGACGTCCTGTGTTGTTTCCGTTTTGTTTGCACAGCTTGCTTGGCCCATTGTGTCAAATCCCTCTAGTTCACACTGACCGTGTGCAATGCCATTAGAATAATCAAATCTTTCTCCTTCTCTGTCACGGATGCCATTGTTGCCCTTAGTTTGAAGATGTAATCTGGAGACAGGTGTTTTAGACAACAAGCCTTCTGTGATCTCTTTTCGACTCCCTCTGGATTTGCAATCAAACTCCAGAATTGTATTAATATCCTTATCATACTCTGCTTCCACCAGACATTCTACTGATTTCAAAACTCAGTAAACTTCTTCCGTGAAAACAACACTGTTGATCTCCGTTTCTTCCCCATCACTGTCTTCAGAAGTCTCTACAATGTGTTCTTCAATGAAAATGTTTTGACCTAAAATCAAGGATTTCCTCATCGTCGAGATTCATTTTCAGGGAGAATCAGCACGGTACGATCGTCCTCCTGAAAGTAGTCCATCACAACTCTTTCCCCACTGACCTTTGTCGATAGTGCCTGATAAATGCAGGGCAGCAATGTTATTGACAGCATTAGCAACAAATTTGCAGTTCTCCATTGCTAACGGTATATCTTTCGAAAGAACTGCAGTATAAATAATTTTCTACACATAACGAGCAGCTCGTATTATAGACAGAAGATGCTACACAGCAGACCAATCATAAACTCATCTCTCAGCATGTCCAGCCCATCCATTATCTCAGCCAACCATGGCTAGCGGGAAGGTTCCTCTCTTTTTCTGTGGCTAAACCAACTATTTCTCTAAAACTTACAGGCTACAACTGCACCACCAAGTCAGAACAGTAGGTGAAATTAAGAGGGGAAAATAGACCACATTTTTAGGGTGAGGCACATGGGCTACTAACAGCTTACTACACAACATTCACTTAGTATTACTTTCTATGGACTCACCTTGTTGTGCTGTGCTCACTTGAACATGAAGGTGGCGTGGTGGTCCTTCGTGATCAAACTTTGTCATCAAAGTCTGTCATTCTCTGGGTTTATGGTGCTTTCAAGACAACTGGGAACTCTGGAAAAAAAACAATGTCGAATCATGATGACGTCAGTGATCTTCAGGTCGTAGCTCTAGAAAGAGGTCTGTGATCCCGACTTACAATTCCGTGTTGGATGACCGTTCAAAACGTATTTTCCCAGTCAGAGCTCGTTTTTCCTGAGATCACAGATCTGGATCTCACTGAATTCAGACTGATTGAGAGCGGAAGAAATCATGCTGGATTGACAGCATGGCCAATGTTGAATGTTTATCATTTTAAGCTTGAAAATAGATCCTTAAACCGAGAAATGGGTACACACACCCACTCCACCGAATTGCAGGCTAGTGATTGTTTTGCAATGCTTGCAGTTAGCCATTGATACCGTCCAAACTACTCATTGTTGAATTTGCAATTTCCAACTTGTGTAATGTTTATGTCCAATGGCCGATGAGCACCTATACATTTTAGCTATAATTTCTCCACACATTTCTCTTCATATGACAACTATTAAAAATAATTTGCCAGTAGATTGTCGATACATGATGATTCATGATGATGGCTGCTAGCTAATATTTTGAAAGTCTGATCAGTCCAATCAAAGCTACTGTAAATATAACATGATTTGACGTCATTTTATCTGTGGCCAATGACCTTGAGCCTTCTTGGATGGGCTTGAAATTTCTAGCTCTACCCTTAGATTTGGCAGTGACGTAGTGTCCCCATGAATGACAGAACACTGAGCCAATCACGGCACATCTAGAGATAATTACCAACCCCTACGCTCTGTATTTTTCACTGGCTGCCCCACCACCACAGAAAGCACTGAGGTAGGCTGAAACACCTACATTTTGGAGCTGCCATACTCAAGAAAGCAAAAAAGAAACCATGTTTGTATGGAGTTTTTTTTAACTCAATGCATTTTAATTTATTTTTTACATTGTTTACAAACAGATACAGTATGTGACACATTAATTCCAAAACAATATGCAAAACAGGCAAAACAAATGATGGGCTCAAAACAGGGGGGGCCCGTTGTCTTGTCATTCTTCAGCACCGTTGTGGAGTACAACAGCTGTGCAGCTGCCTTAGTTTGCGCAGAGGGAGAAAACTCCCGTCTCACTTTGTTCATGATGCCAGCCAGGCTTGTTTTCTTTGCAAGCAACTTATTCACCAATGACAGTGAAGTGAAGAAATTGTCCATGGTGACATTTCTCCCCTTGCCAACGTAAGGTTCCACAAGCCTCATCACCACATTCTCCAACACTTGCTCACCTGCTGCCTGATGCGGATCTTTTCCCAGATATTGAAAGCCGTTCAGCATGTACAATTATGCACACTCTCACAGTGTAGCCTACACCAAGTAGACCAGAGTAGACTGATTGGATTCAGTGGACTGATATAGGGTACATTATATTTAAAATAGATCATTACAATAGAATGGCCTGCCCTTTCCTTCATTCACAATTTTGATGACATAATTATGTATAGTTCGCTTCCCCTCGCTCATCAACTCACCCATTCTCCCCCTTTCGCAGCATCATACTTTACTTAATGTACTAAATCTTTTGTTATATGTGTGAAATTAGTTATGGTGTAGTTTAGGTTCAGTTTCGAGACAATTATCCGGTGATTATCAGCTGGACACAGGAGAAGGAGCGGAGCAGACCCTACTGTCGGGAGAGGCAACGGGGATAAAACTAAAACTGGTTATAACGCCAGGTCTGTTTGTGAGATTGAGATTCTAAAAACAACAGTCTGTTATATGGGCTTAGTTAGGAAAAGTCAAGGACGGAGGGGGACGTGAATGGTAGAGTAATATTTTTTTTTTATGAATGAGCTGTCAGAATGACTGCTTTATCCGTTCTAGTGTTAAAGCCCTTCCTCTAGCTCTGTCCACAACAACCTAGCAAGCCGTGAGGCTACTAGATGGTAATAGGTGCTCATGTTGACCCTAGTGGATGGTATTGAAGGCATCTCCCGATGTCCTGGGGACCAGGACAAACATCTAACACTGCAAGGGATCTGGTGTGACTTGGCTCCTCTTTATGCGCATGCTTTGAATTAGTGCGTCGAAATACTTTGGTGCAGTTTCTCAGTAATTGTGCCAGAGAGAGAGACTGTTGCCTGGTGTAGCAGTGCAGTACCGTATCTCTGGTACTGTATGTAGGTTGTTGAGGCTGTATTATACTGACATGAGTTGCTGGCGTGGAACCAAATCCTGCACACCTGTCAGTGTCCAGGTACAGTATATCACTAGCTTAGATCAGGCGTGCACCTCTAGCCCTCAACAGACTTTCCTGCAATGAAAGAGAATTCATGATTGACAGGTCTAATGTCAAGTCAGAATGGACTGATCATCAATCATCATTCATCAATACTTTACCCCGTCAATCAAGCATCTGAAACTAGACTGGATATGACCCCTGTTCATTATGTAACACCCACAGCAATCAGTGAGGTGTCAGTGTGAGTCATGATCAACAAAGGATATCAGGGTGAATTGTATTGTTGATTCCATGCTTCCTGTTATGTTTGTCTGTAACCAGATCACTAGAATGTATCATGGAATATATTGGGTGGATTTAATAGACCCTTTGATGTCATATCACAGCACAGTGTACTTGTCTTAAGAGGGGGTGTCATGGCGGGTAAAGATCAACTACTACAAATGAAGCAGCGGGTACTCAGAGATACGTATGCTGCAATCATAGCAGAGATGTAGAGTGTGTGTGTGTGTCTGTGTCTGTGTCATTGTACTGTATCTGTGTGTCTGTATGTAGGGGTGTGTGTGCCTGTGTCTGTTCGATGAGTGTGTATGTGCTGGTGTTCTCACGGCATGTGGGTTCTCAGTGTATTCACTCTGACGCACGTGTTTGCCTATTGCCTCTCCCTACCTGACCCTTGGAAAACCATTTGACTCCGTTAGCGCATCACCAATCATCATTTTGTCCAGAGAAATACCAGCGAAATACCAGTCAAAATAAAGTCTCTATAGGGAATAACTCAACGTTACCTGCGTAACCCCTTAAGTTCTCTTTCAATTATTTGTTCCGATATCTCACATGTGGGTATATGGTCAACTCCCGTATAGCAAAGACAGGCTCTCTGCAGCTAGGGTAGTCCTAACATCAGCAACCCTCAGAGGTCACGAAACTGAGGGAGGGTACAGAAACAACAACCTCATAACAAAGCCCAATACAAGGCGCACACAGTCTCAGTTTAAGGAGGAATTACCCCAAAACAGTACCCCCACCCTAACCATTACAAATCAATGTAATATCCAGCACGACATCATCGAAGAGAGAAGGGCCCACCCACTTCTGAGGGTGGTAGCTCGATGAGCGAAGAGCTTAACAGCCTTGCCTGAGCTCTCCTACAATCCCAGCAGATGCGCTCCCGACGGACAACTGGACAACGACGTGAAGGTGAAAAGCCATAGGTGAGGTGAGACAATGGGGAAAAAAGTGGAGCCGAGCGTAAAATGGGGTTTCAGATTCAGCAAGAAAGAGAAAGAATGTCCATAGGGGAGGGGGGGGGGGATTAGTGGTGGCTATTCAGCAGCCTGATGATCTGAGGGTAGAAACTATTGGCCAGTATTTTAGTTTTTGCCATGATGCTTCTGCACTTCCCACGTCTGAGTGATTGAAGCGGGGAAAACAGTGCATGAATTTCTTCAGCATCCTGAGGTTGAAGAGTCGCTGTCGTGCCTCACTACGATGTCCATGTGGTTATACCCTTTCAGCTTCTCTGCGATGTGTATGCCAAGGAATTTGAAGTTATTGATTGTCTCCACGGTGGCCCCGTTGATGAGGATGGGGGTGTGTCCAGCCTGGGTCCTCCTGAAGTCCACAATCAGTTCCTTTGTTTTGCTAACGTTGAGGGAGAGGTTGTTTACCTGGCAGCACACCATCAGAGTGCCTACCTCCTCCCTGTAGGCTATCTCATCGTTGTTGGTGATCAGGCCTACTACTGTCATGTCGTCAGCGAATTTGATGACGGAGTGGAACTGTGTGAGGCCACACAGTCGTGGGTATACAGAGAATACAGTAGGGGACTGATGACGCACCCTTGTGGGGCCCCTGTGTTGAGGATCAGAGTCGAGGAGGTAATGTTTCCTACCTTCACCTGGGAGAAGCCCATCAGGAAGTCCAGGACCCAGTTACATAGGTATGAGTTCACACCCAGGGCTGTAGGTACATTAACCTGAAAAGACTCTGGGTAGACTGCGGGCACAAACAGTGGCTGGTAGAGCACAGGCCACATATACGCTTAGGGACGCCAAGTGCAGTAGTAAAGCGAAGGATGGAGGAATATTACATATCCACACTTTTCAGCGGCTAGTAGCTACTGTGAAAGGATCTAAGAGTCTAAGCCCCGTCCAGGCCGGGGGGGGGGGGGGGGGGGGTTCTAGTAAACTAGATGGAGTAGTAAGCTAGATGGAGTTGTTTTAAGAAGGTCATACCAAGGATTATTTAGCTATTTGATTTGGAATTTTAAGACACATTGAATAACAGATTCTGTACATGCGACAAGAGATTGTCCCCCCCAAAAAAATCAAAAGGAAGTTTGTTCTGAAGTGTCTGTCCTATTTCTGAAAGATATAAGATATGTATTTTAACACTAAACAAAATATATACACAGTACCAGAAATAGTTTGGACACACCTAATCATTCAAGTTTTTTTGTTTTTAATAATAGTGAAGACAACAAAACTATGAAATAACACATATGGAATCATGTAGGAACCAAGAAAGTGTTAAACAAATCAATGTATATTTTGTATTTGAGATTCTTCAAAGTAGTCACCCTTTGCCTTGATGACAGCTTTGCACAGTCTTGGCATTCTCTCAATCAGCTTCGTGAGGTGGTCACCTGGAATACAGTTCAATTAACAGGTGTGCCTTGTTAAAAGTTCATTTGTGGAATTTCCTCTTTCCTTCTTAATGCGTTTGAGCTAATCAATTGTGTTTTGACAAGGTAGGGGGTGGTATACAGAAGATATCCCCATTTGGTAAAATACCAAATCCATATTATGGCAAGAACAGCTCAAATAAGCAAAGAGAAATGACAGTCCATCATTACTGACATAAAGGTCAGTCAATCCAAATTTTGAAAGTTTCTTCAAATGCAGTTGCAAAAACCATCAAGCCCTATGATGAAACTGGCTCTCATGAGGTCCGTCACAGGAAAGGAAGACCCCGAGGATAAGTTCATTGGAGTTACCAGCCTCAGAAATTGCAGCCCAAATAAATGCTTCACAGAGTTCAAGTAACAGACACATCTCAACATCAACTGTTCAGAGGAGACTACATGAATCAGGCATTCATTGTCGAAATGCTGCAAAGAAACCACTACTAAAGGACACCAATAATAAGAAGACACTTGCTTGGGCCAAGAAACACGAGCAAAGGACATTAGACTGGTGGAAATCTGTTCTTTGGTCTGATGAGTCCAAATTTGAGATTTTTGGTTCTTGTTGCCGTGTCTTTGTGAGACGCAGAGTAGATGAACGGTTACTCTCTGCATGTGTAGTTCCCACCGTGAAGCATGGAGGAGGAGGTGTGATGGTGCTTTGCACACTTAACCAGCATGGCTACCACAGCATTCTGCAACGATTCGCCATCCCATCTGGTTTGCGCTTTGTGGGACTATCATTTGTTTTTCAACAGGACAAGGACTCAACTCACCTCTAGGCTGTGTAAGGGCTTTTTGACCAAGAAGGAGAGTGATGACTCCATCACTGCATCAGATGACCTGGCCTCCACAATCACCCAACCTCAACCCAATTGAGATGGGTTGGGATGATTTGGACTACAGAGTGACGGAAAAGCAGCCATCAAGTGCTCAGCTTATGTGGGAACTCCTTCAAGACTGTTAGAAAAGCATTCCAGGTGAAGCTAGTTGGCAGAACTTTTAACAAGGCACAACTGTTCATTGAAATGCATTCATGGAGCTGGTTGAGAGAATGCCAAGAGTGTGCAAAGCTGTCATCAAGGCAAAGGGTGGCTACTTTCAAGAATCTCAAATATAAAATAGATTTTGATTTGTTTAACACTTATTTGGTTACTACATGATTCCATATGTGTTATTTCATTGTTTTGATGTCTTCATTGTTATTCTATAATGCTGAAAATAGTAAAAATAAAGAAAAACCCTGCCTCATCACATTCTTGGAGGGCTACAGACCGTTCTTTGGACTTCATGGTATAGTTTCTGCCGTGACATGCACTTCTTCTTCAGTGGAATTTATTGGCAGTTGGCATCCAATATGTTGCATTATGACTCCAACTAAAATATAGTATGAATCCATTACACTTTGTGATACGAAAAGGGGAAATGGGAAAAATAAAATAAAAATATATATTTAATTACCCTGCCAACTAACCAGCCAACTAAACTCATCAAACCCACCACCTTATTCCACTACTTTAACCCTCTCTGATCCTACCCCAGGCCAACGGCCTGAGAGGACGGGACACTACCTCTCAACACACCCTGTAACTCTTCTGAAGTTACAAATCTCATACCCCCAAGTAGTCTCTTCGGTACAGTTGATAATAAAAGCCATGAAAGCTAAGAAGCCAACCTTACTGAAACATATCACTCATTGGCCTCACCCTCTGTTCTGGCACAGATCTACT
Source organism: Oncorhynchus mykiss (assembly GCF_057628025.1). Taxonomy (NCBI): domain Eukaryota; kingdom Metazoa; phylum Chordata; class Actinopteri; order Salmoniformes; family Salmonidae; genus Oncorhynchus; species Oncorhynchus mykiss. Next base: position 32,753,582 of record NC_143028.1, on the reverse strand, counting down.
ATTTAGAAGGATCCTCTCAGAATCCCTCACATTTTGATCCACCCTCCTCTACTTTCATCACTGCCTCAGCATACGACATCCTCTGCACTACTCTGACCCTGGCCACCTCAACCTGCCCCTCTCGCACCGGATACCTCCAATCCCCAGCAACATGGGCAGCAACTACACATTCCTCTGTCCCATGTCCTCCTGCACTCCACCCACATCTTGAAATCTCCCTCCTACACACTGCTGCCCATAAATATGACGCCTATAACACCGCAGTGTATTCGGCACAAAAGCTCTAACAGCATAACTCATGTATCCTAACATTACTTTGTCAGGTAAAGACTCTGAATCAAAGCTCAAAAGAACAGACTGTGTCACCTCTGTTTCACCACGCTCCCCAACAGATCTGTGTCGCACCAAACGGCAGGCATCACAAACACCAGACATCACAAACACCAGGAATCTTCAACTTAAATTTCTCCATCTCACACTTAAAACTACCCCAGAAATCACTCCCTTCAATGGTGCCCTGTATCTAAGCATAAAGCAAAATAGAAGTCTTTCCCCAAGAGGTGTCCCACAGGAATGGCTGCTCCCTCTGATCTGAAGGAACATAAACAAACATCACAAGCCCACTTCGGGTTACCTTTACCGACTCAACAGCACCCACCATCATTTCCACACAACCTGAAACCTCCCACGAAGGGCCTAACCTGAAACCTGAAACCTCAGCCAAAAGGCCTGGTTCCATCCTCTTCAAAAATCTCACTCCCACTGGACCAAACGTATCTTTATCATTACCATGTCCATCAATGCAAAGCCCGGGCACGAAGCTCCTCACAACACCTTCTACGCCTTCCATTTCACCTCCCGAACTGGAACTGGCATCTGGCTCCCTCTGTTTGAACTTGACACCAATCTTCTTCGACATACCCTCTCCCTTGTTATTGCTAGCTTCAACAGATTCAAACCCGTCCTCTGCCTCCCTCAGTCTTTTCTACCCCCTTTTTCTTTCCCTCCAATCCTCCTCCCATAACCAATTACCCGACTCCTGAAAATATTCAACTCTTCCAAGCCAAAATCTCTTTTTAGCCTCCTCAAGAGACATGCTAGGCCCTGTACTCCATCCACTTCAAACTCCTACTCTGACATGCACTACTTCTTCTTCTTTGATATCATGGCAGTCCCCAAACAATTGCTTAAGTGTATTTCGCTACCTACTGTGCTGGAATGTACGATCAATCACAATCTGCCCAATTCTGTACTACCATGAAAATAAAATAAAAAAACAAATCCCTACCAACTTTTACCACACTGTCTCCCTCCCCCCAAAACTCCTCCCCAACCCCCCAGCCCCATTAAACTTGATTTATATCATGCTGAACCACTCCACCCTTAGGATTGTTCAGCATGTCAACAACCATTTCAAAGGTAACATCTGTTACCCCCAATATCTCTTTTGCCGTCTCCACAGTAACCTTCACCTCGACATTTCTGCTTTCCACAACACGAGTCATATTGATAACCTTACCAATAAAAGCTATGAAGTCCACTTTATTCATTATCAAAGTGTCCTTTGATAGCGCACATTCATGAGGGGCAAGATTTCCGAACAGGACTCCCAACCATGCCAGGACCAGCAGAAACACCAGCCCCGACATTTGGTCCACTTAGTACAGGAGCAGTCATGAAGCTCCATGAGTCCTCACTGTAGTTCCACCAATCTGTCTCACAGCCTCTGCATACGATACATCATGAGTAATTCTATATCTCTGAGCCTCTCTAGCCTCTCTCTGCACCTGGCATCCACCAAATGCTGGGCTATTCCCCCCACAATTACAACACTTAACCTCCACATTGCTCCCACATTCAGTGCAATCATGTTCCCCTCCACACTTGGCACATCTTTTCCTTCCTTTACGTTGAACAGCTACATGTCCCATTCTTTGGCATTTAAAACACACAATGTGAATGGGACAAATTCTCTGACATTGAAACTAAGGAATCCTATCGTTACTTTCCCAGGCACTGATAGGCTTTCACTTCTTTGACCTTCTTTCCTAATGATCAACCTTTTGGCCTCAATCATTCTTCCTCCCTTCACATTTTCTTTAATATCATCTATGGATACAGATATTGGAAGCCCAGTGATGACTCCCCTCAATCTAGCATATGCACCAGGGACATGACTTTTAATCTTCTTCCCATTAAGCTTTTCCATTTTCAGAATCTTCGCTTGCTGAGCCTGGCTCCCACAAAATATTAACAATCTACCATTTTCAATGAACCAAGCTAATTTCACTTCACCTACCACTGTCTCTACGTCCTTAGTTGGTCGGATAGGGTGTAAGTGAGACCCTGTGGTCTCATCAAACACTATCACCACTGGGGCCTACTGAGTGGCGCAGCGGTCTAAGGCACTGCATCGCTGTGCTTGAGGCATCACTACAGACCCGTGTTCAATCCCAGGCTGTATTACAGCCGGCGTCACAGCCAGCCACGACTGGGAGACCCATGTGGCGGCGCACAATTGGCCCAGCATCGTCAGGGTTAGGGGAGGGTTTGGCCGGCCTGGGATTTCCTTGTCCCATTGCGCTCCTTGTGGTGGGCCGGGCCTCTTGTGGTGGTTCCTCTGACACATTGGTGCGACTGGCTTCTGGGTTAAGCAAACAGTGTGTCAAGAAGCAGTGCAGCTTGGCAGGGTCATGTTTTGGAGGACGCATGGCTCTCGACCTTCGCCTCTCCCGAGTCCGTAGGGGAGTTGCAGTGATGTGACAAGACTGTAACTACCAATTGGGGAGAAAAATAAGTAAAAGTACAAAAAAAGACAATATCACCACTTTCCACTCTAACACATATTTGCTTCCTACCTTGGTTCTCTTTATGCTTTCTTTGCGCTCCACTGCTTTCTGTATCATGATCTCGCTTCTTCCTATATCTTTCCACTACCGACCATTCCGGTACTTGACCCTCATCCTCCTGCCCCATACCATCAGAACTGACACCCAGCACAGATGTTGCTTCACCAACTTTTCTCAATTTCCTCCCTTTTGTCCACACTACTCGACCGCCATTTCCGACTCCTCGGATCCAGCAGTCCCTGCTGCCTGTCAAAACAACGCTACGGACAAAACCACTTCAACATCAGCATGTGCTCTCTGACATGCACTACTTCTATGGTATATTGGCACAATTCAATGTGAAACAGGATTCCCCAAAATTTTACAAAATACAAAATTAAATTAATGAATCAATTAAACTAAATCAAACAGCGTTTATGCTGCAAGAGCTTTTGCTATTTTTTTTTACGTATCTGACATAACCAAGCTTCACATGTGTAGGTATCAATGGAGGCTCCTTAGAGGAGGAAGGAGAGTACCATCCTCCTCAGTGAATTTTTTAAAAGTTAGCATTTTTAGTTATCATTTTTTTACTAGATATAATCATGTCACAGAATAATTTAAAAGCACTATTGTATAGTGTGTCATTTTTTTTGTTTCATTGTTTCACTTACTTAGCTAGCAAATGCAGCTAGCTAGTTTAGCCTACTGAAACTCAATGCTCAAACAGAGGGATGCTATGTTAGCCAGCTGCATATCACTATCTAACAGAAAACTGTATGCTTTTGGTCGAACTAATTTATTGCCACCGGGGGTCGACGGTGTAAGTGCTTATTGACTGTACACTATAACGTTGCTGCATAAATGTAGTGAGTTTACTAACTAACTATGACTTTACTTTAACTAATATGGTGACAATGATGTAGGCTGTGTGTAGCAGTTTGGCTTGGAAAGTTTTTTTCGCCTGGTCACATACAGCTGATGTGTTGTGCATTGAAGTCCACAAGCGATGGGAAGAGGTGAGAGAAAGAGAGTGCATAGATGCAAGAAGGAATACAACGTGGCTGCTATGAAAGTTAACTGTGTTTACGCTTGATCAGGGCTGTATTCATTCCGCGATTCTGTTCAAAAATATTTCTTAAACAGAAGCAAACGGAACAAAACGGTGATAAACATACCTGAATTTGTTCAATAGAAACTCTCGTTTCCAACTGTTGGACTAATGATTGCACCCTATATCAACTAGATCCAGGCAAGAGTGTGCAGGTTGGTATTGAATGTCACTATCTGTCACCTCAAATTTGTCTCTCAACCTGTGTGCACCTGTGTTGTAAACTTGCATTCATAGGCTAGGTTGTAGCAGCCTCATGATGGGTATAGGGAAATTTGAGTATAATTTTGCCTAAACCTACAGCTGTTACATTGAACTGGGTGAATGGAATATGAATGACAGTCCTCCAGTATCCTGTAATAGAAATAAGGCCACGCTCATGAAAGAAAATCGGCACTGACCGCCACTGTGGGATATTTGCTCTTTATCAAAAAACAACAGGACTGGCGGGTCAGATGCAGGGCACGATCCACACCAGGAATTTTCTTCAGGTATTCAACCTGAACATAAGGCATCACCCCTGAGATTATTCCATTAACGGGTGCTCATCACCGAAGTTCAAAACTTCTGTTGTTCTGATTCTTTTGAGGCTCACTGCTATCTTCCTCTGTTCTTCAGAAACACTATTAATAATCCAAGTAAGACCACTCTGACAGACTCCACTTTTCCTAGCACATACTTCACCATTTGACACCTCAAACGGGTTTCCCACATATGCATCCTTTCTCGACAAACGCATCCCAACAAGAAGCGATCTTTAATGCATCCATCCTCCACTCCAATTTTAGACAACTTCATTTTTGTTCGAGTTTCTGCTACTACTGTTGTCCATTCAGAACTTTTGTCTTGACCAACTTTACTCGGCGCACTGGTTGATTTGAACCCAGCATCCACCTTTGCAATCTTTTATTTTGTATTCCTCTGACCTGCACTGTGAACTGTTGGACTATATAAACAGGTATCCAAACAATTGAATTGGCCACAGGGGGGCACCAATCAAGTTGAAGTTACATCTCAAGGATGATCAAAGGAAATTGAATAAACCTGAGCTCAATTTGGAGTGTCATAGCAAAGGGGTGTGAATACATACAGTACCAGTCAAAAGTTTGGACACACCTACTCTTTCAAGGGTTTTTCTTTATTTTTACTATTTTTCTACATGGTTGAATATTAGTGAAGACATCAAAACTATGAAATAACACATTGGAATCATGTAGTAACCAAAAAGGTTGTTAAACAAATCAAAATTATATTTTACATTTAAGATTCTTTAAAGTAGCCACCCTTTGCCTTGATGACAGCTTTGCACATACTTGGCATTCTCTCAACAAGATTTATGTGTGCCTTGTTAAAAGTTAATTTGTGGAATAACTTTCCTTCTTAATGCATTTGAGCCAAATCAGTTGTGTTGTGACAAGGTAGGGGTGGTATACAGAAAATAGCCCTATTTGGTAAAAGACCAAGTCCATATTATGGCAAGAACAGCTCAAATAAGGAAAGAAAAATAAAGGTCAGAAAATCCGAACTTTGAACGTTTCTTTAAGTGCAGTCGCAAAAACCACAAAGCGCCAAATAAATGCTTCATAGAGTTCAAGTAACAGACACATCTCATCTCAATGACCCAACACACCTGTCCTTGAGCTGTTCTTGTCTATTGATGTTCTGTATTTTGTCATTCTGTGTTATGTTTCATGTTTTGTGCGGACCCCAGGAAGAGTAGCTGCTGCTTTTTTAAATGTTTCTGTATTTAATTTTCAATAAATGTGCAAAAATGCCTAAAAACATGTTTTCACTTTGTCATTGTGTGTAGAGGGGTGATAAAAAAAATCAGGGTGTAACATAACAAACTGTGGAATACCTTAAGGGTCATGAATACTTTCTGAAGACACTGTATATCAATGGAGGCTGCTGCGGGGAGGACGGCTCATAATAATGGCTGGAACGGTGCAAATGGAATGGCATCAAACGCAAGGAAACCATGTGTTTTATGTATTTGATATCATTCCAACAATTCTGCTCCAGCCATTACGACAAGCCCATCCTCCCAAATGAAGGTGCCACCAACCTCCTGTGCTGTATATGTTCAGTTGAAGTCGGAAGTTTACAGACACTTAGGTTGGAGTCATTAAAACTAGTTTTTCAACCACTCCACAAATTTCTTGTTAACAAACTATAGTTTTGGCAAGTCGTTTAGGACATCTACTTTGTGCATGACACAAGTTATTTTTCCAACAATTGTTAACAGACAGATTATTTCACTTATAATTCACTGTATTACAATTCCAGTGGGACAGAAGTTTACATACACTAAGTTGACTGTGCCTTTAAACAGCTTGGAAAATTCCAGAAAATTATGTCATGGCTTTAGAAGCTTCGGAAAGGCTAATTGAAATCATTTGAGTCAATTGGAGCTGCACCTGTAGATGTATTTCAAGGTCTACCTTCAAACTCAGTGCCTCTTTGCATGACATCATGGGAAAATCAAAAGAAATCATCCAAGACCTCAGAAACAAATTGTAGACCTCCACAAGTCTGGTTCATTCTTGGGAGCAATTTCCAAACGCCTGAAGGTACCACGTTCATCTGTACAAACAATAGCACGCAAGTATAAACACCATGGGACCACGCAGCCGTCATACCACTCAGGATGAAGATGCGTTCTGTTTCCTAGAGATGAACGTATTTTGGTGCGAAAAGTGCAAATCAATCCCAGAACAGCAAAGGACCTTGTGAAGATGCTGGAGGAAACAGGTACAAAAGTATCTATATCCACTGTAAAACACGTCCTAAATCGACATACCCTGAAAGACCACTCAGCAAGGAAGAAGCCATTGCTCCAAAACCGCCATTAAAAAAGATCGTACTTTTTAGAGAAATGTCCCCTGGTCTGATGAAACAAAAATATAACTGTTTGGCCATCATTATGTTTGGAGGAAAAAGGGGGAGGCTTGCAAGCCGAAGAACACCATCCCAACCGTGAAGCACGGGGGTGGCAGCATCATGTTGTGGGGGTGCTTTGTTGCAGGAGGGAGTGGTTGTAGAGGGTGGGGTCTGGGGACACTGTGGCCCCTTCCGACGATACCACAGGGCCAACCAGGCAGGATATAACCCCAGACCACTAGAGGGAAGTCAACAGACCCCCAACATACTACCTTCAGACAAGGCTGAGTATAGCCCACGAAGATCTCTGAGTCTTCGTCTCTCACATGGATAGGCTGTCCATTCCATAAAAAATTGAGCTCTATAGGAGAAAGCCCTGCCTCCAGCTGTTTGCTTAGAAATTCTAGGGATAACAAGGAGGTCTGCGTCTTGTGACCGTAGCGTACTTGTAGGTCTGTACGGCAGGACCAAATCGGAGAGATAGGTAGGAGAAAGCCCATGCTTTGTAGGTTTTCAGTAAAACCTTGAAATCAGCCCTAACCTTAACAGGAGCCAATGTAGGGAGGCTAGCACTGGAATGTACAGTATGTGGGGTGTTAACCTGAGTATGGAGATATAACATAGCCTTTTCCTTACCGTCGTTGAAATATTATGTAATAATCAAATACTTTAATCGTACATTCTAAAAATCTATCCAAAATATATTTATTTTGAAAATAATAAATTATGTCAAATCTACACAGGCGTGTTTTTCCCCATTACATGTCACTGCTTTCTAACGATGTCTCTACCTTTCTCTCTCTAGTCAGAGGAATACGTTAAGGTTTTCATATTCATAGCGTTTTATACTTGTTTTTCTTTGTCTACCTCAAGAGTATTGTACGGTGATTAAAGCTTGTCAACGCTGATAGTAAGTGCGTGTTTGTGTGTGTGTGTGTGTGTGTGTGCACACCCAGCACCCACACCCCATTTTGCCCTCTCCCCATTTCGCAGTTGCATTTTGACAGTGCTCTACTTTAATCTTCAAACCCCTGTCTTCTCCCTTGGCTTTGAAGCTGTGTATTAATGGCTCTATTACACATGCAAGGGAGATGGAGAGAACATGGCCGCACCGTCGCTTTCTCTGTTGTACGTTTTTTTGTCTGCTGTGAACACTGTTCACTTCCGCATCTCATCTTGCAAGGTTCAAATAGCGCTGCTTATTGCGTTGAGTCTTTTCGATCGTCTGTGCGTTTGGTTTAATGTTGTGGTGCCGCGGCAGGTTCTCAATAATGACAGGGTGTTGTGGAACTCTGTGTCTCTCATTCAGAAGTGTATGTATGTGGTGAGGAGTGAATAGGATCTGATTGGATCTTCTCCCCATTCTCTAGTTCCCTGGTTTCCTTCAAAGGCAAACTGTCTCCTGTTATCTACATTCACACACACACACACGCACGCACACAGAGAGATAGAAGGGAGAGATAGAAAGGAGTGTTCAGATCCTGCAAGGAGACAGATTGCACTGGAGCAACTGCTCATTATCTGAGGCTGTTTTGAAAGGACCATAAAGTTGTGAGAGAGACGAGACAGAGAGAGAGAGAGAGAGAGAGAGAGAGAGAGAGAGAGAGAGAGAGAGAGAGAGAGAGAGAGAGAGAGAGAGAGAGAGAGAGAGAGAGAGAGAGTGTGTGTGTGTCTTGGGGTTTCAGTGGCCTTTGAAGGTTTTCTCAGAACTCGTGGAATGGTGATGAAATAGCCGATAGCGGGAAGGGGAGGGTGTATTTGTGTGATCTCTCTCTACGAAAGATCCATAATGACGTAGTGTGCTGTCTTCTCTCAATCTTGCTGCTCAGAGCATTAACACTTTACCACCCAGTAGGCAAAGTAAGTTAGGTTCATTCTATATTCTGAATGAAAGGCGAAAAGGCATCTTTTCCGGATTGAAAAAAGCGTATTGTCCGGAAGTTGAAAATGCGTATTGTCCAGACTTGAAAATGCTTATTGTTCGGACGTTGAAAATGCGTATTGTCCAGAGGTTGAAAATGCGTATTGTCCAGACTTGAAAATGCGTATTGTCCAGACGTTGAAAATGCGTATTGTCCAGAGGTTGAAAATGCGTATTGTCCGGACGTTGAAAATGCGTATTGTTCGGACGTTGAAAATGCGTATTGTCAAGACGTTGAAAATGCGTATTGTCCAGACTTGAAAATGCGTATTGTCCAGACTTGAAAATGCGTATTGTTTGGACGTTGAAAATGCGTATTGTCCAGAGGTTGAAAATGCGTATTGTCCAGAGGTTGAAAATGTGTATTGTCCAGACGTTGAAAATGCGTATTATCCAGACATTGAAATCAGGTACATTTTCGGTTCAGTATTAAAGTTGAAAAGACGTAATTTAAAGATGTTGAAAAAATATATTTTGTAGAATCAATGGCCAGATTTCAACTGCACATACATTCTCAATGATGTAAGCATTATATCACAATAATTATGTTTAAACCCATTTAATAGAGAAGAGGAACCAACTGAAGATCGCAGCATAGTATATTTATTATTGCTCCCATCTGTCACATGCACTTACTTTTCAAAAGCTTTAAAACTGTCAGCGATGATGTTCAAAGTAGCTCAACCTACAGAACAGACAACTTCAACAACAATAGCATTGTCAGTAACAGTTACAGAAGTATATTTACAGAATATATTTTTCTTGCTATGACAGTGATATGTTGTTGTTTATCTATCTTAGTTGAATGCAATGATTGTAAATCGCTATGGATAAGAGTATGTGCTGAATAACCAAAATGTAAATCGAAAACAAACACTTGCAAAGCATTCTGGTTATTATTCTAATGAACTCCACCCCCCCAAACAAATACAAATGTGGTTGGTCCGGACCAGACCAAATCTGAACGAATCATAGACGCCTAGGCTATGTTTCTCAAGTTTGAACAGCATAGTACAGTACGGCACAGTTCAGTACAGTACGGTACAAGACATTAGAGATTGATTCAGTAGAGTACAGTACAGTTTAATTCAGTAGAGTAAAGTAGGGTACAATACAGTTTATTATACTGTACTATACTCTATTGTGCTGGACTGTATTGTACTGAAATATACTTTACTTACCATTACTTTGGTTCAGACCGGGCCAAAAAATCGGAACTAAACATAAATAAATGTCTGTTTGGGCCAATTGAAGGCTGGTCATACTCTCCATTTTTATTCTAGATAACATTTTCTTTGAAAAAATGCACCAAAAATGCATTGTACGTCTTTTTCCACAATTTGCTCTGGACAGCAAATTGCAAATCCAGGTCCTGGAGTCAAAATAAAGCAAAAATAATTAGGCCGACTTCATCCAGTGTTCCAAATATTGTATTTATGCGATATGCAAATATGTGCTTTTTTTGTTTTTGAATTTTACCCCCTTTTCTCCCCAATTTTGTGGTATTGTGGTATCCAATTGTTAGTAGTTACTCTCATCGCTACAACTCCCGTACGGGCTCGGAAAGATGAAGGTTGAAAGCCATGCATCCTCCGAAATCTAACCCAACCAATCTGCACTGCTTCTTAACACAGCGCGCATCCAACCCGGAAGCCAGCTGCACCAATGTGTCGGAGGAAACACTGTGCACCTGGCGACCTGGTTAGCGTGCACTGCACCTGGCCTGCCACAGGAGCCGCTAGTGCGCGATGAGACAAGGACATGTTTCCTACAGTATTTGAATCCTTGTGGAAGGCAGACCGTACATAGAAGTTTACACCTGGAGCCTGGCTCACAGTTCACGATGACTGGACCATTGTCATCACAGTTCCTTGATTAGTGAGGATCAGGATAGATTTCTAGGAGTATTGTTCAACCTATTGTCCGATTTCTGACATTCCAAAATGTAATGGTTTGATCAATTGAATATGGCAACTTTCAAGGCTCTCCAACTCTGTTCATGTATTATTCATACATACTTTTCTAAACCTGCATAATCTACATGATCAGAGTATTTAAAAATCTACCCATTGGTGCTGAAAAGGAGACAAATATGTGTGTAGTACATCACAGGAGGTTGGTGCCACCTTAATTGGTGAGGACGGGCTCGTGGTAATGGCTGGAGCGGAATCAGTGGAATGGTATCAAATACAGCAAACAAATAGTTTCCATGTGTTTGATACCATTCCATTCACTCTGTTCCAGCCATTATTATGAGCCATCCTCCACTCAGCAGCCTCCACTGATTTACATGGCTTAATAAAATTAAAGGTACACCAAATTTAAAGGGATGGATTTAGATAAATGTACTGAAAACCCTATTGAATTAAAACACCACAATAAATGATTTTGGCCAGCAAGTGGGAGGGTTTTCAGAGTTGAATTCAATTTATTCAGCCCATGCAAGGGAATCCCGCCTGCAAAGCCCATTACGTACCTACATAAGGTAAGTCTGAATACCAATCACTGAGAAGTGAGCATTTCCTTAGTCTGAATTGGGCCCTAAATGAATAAATAAATCCATTCCCTGACCCTCTCCTCTCGTTGAGTGACCTGGCAGTGTAGATCTGAAGGGATCCTTAGGGACCACTGCCTTTTTGACCTCCAACCAGCACCAATGAGCTTCATACTGGAACATCAGCTTCACCATCTAGGAGGGAGGGGATATTGGGAGAGAGAAGTTGAGGCAAAGCGAGAGATGGATAAGGATAATGGGGAATGACACACATACACGCACACACAACCCTGCCCTGCCACCTCACCCATTCGCAGTCCTGTCACATTGTTAAGATACAGCCCCCTCCTCTCGTGACACACGTCCATTGATGAATGAGCAAATTAGCAGACATCCACGCCGGTGTCATTAAACCCCCTGGTCAAACAGAGAGACATCACACACAAACGCACACCAAAGCACACACACACGCACACACACACCACTTCCCTCTAGTGCATAATGAACAGCACAAACTAACAGCTCACTTTAATGGCGGCTGTAACTCTCATGGCTGGGTTATTACAAAGGTCAGAGGAATTATGGGATATTTGAGAAGCAGCCTGTAGTGTCTGGTAGAGGCACGATGGATCCATGATGGGTTTTAATGAGGGTTGGTACCAAGGCTCTTATACACACAGTCGCTAGAAAGAGGGGGGGGGGGGGGAAGAGAGAGAGAGAAAGACAGAGAGAAAGAGAGAGAAAAACAAAGAGAGAGTGAGTGAGAAGTCAAAAAGGTGCTTTTCACTCAGCCTCAGGTGTTTCCCCACCTCTCCTCTCCTACTCTCTCATCTCTGTCTGTCATCTTCCTAAGTGATCCTCTCGCTCTCTCTCTATCTCTCTCTCTCTCCTTATATATTACCATATTTTGCTGGTGGCTGCTTTGTTCACTGATCTGTAAAACTGTAAAAACTAAAATTATGACATTCATAACACGCTCGTTCGAGGGCATTAGAATAAAACTAAACATATGGATCATAACATTAATCTGTCCAGTTATTATGTCTCCTAAACGGAGGGAAAGAATAGAAGCAGGCACTGCTGAAGGGTGGCAGATGGTGTTTAAAAAGAGAAGTAGAGGAGAACTCTATTCAGCACCACGGACAACAACTCTCAACCTTGCGCTCTGGTTGCGTTCAGCACCATGGACAGTGACAGAGAGTAGCGTGCCGATTCTGGTACATGCAAATGAGTGTCTCATTCTGACCTGGACAACCAGGTGTGTTCCATCTCTAGCTAATTGACATTTCCTGATCAATATGTGCCAACAGATCCAGACACTCTGGCCCTGGAGGACTGGAACTTGGCACCTCTACTGTACAGACACCTCTACACCTGCACCTGGCTAAACGCAACCATGTGTTGTCCTCTCTCTTTCTTTCCCTGTTTTCTGCAGGGGGATAGCTGGGAAGAAATGTGGCACCATAATTCTATCTGCAGAGGAGCTGGGAAACTGTAGAGTAAGTAGAGCTACTACTACCTTCTGACAATACTATCACTGTGAAGTAGACTGTAAACACCACTACCTTCTGATATTCATTTTAACTGCCTTGTCACTATGTACAACTTAAGCATAATTCTCCTGTTACCTGTCACTGCATATCTTCATACTGTACTGTATATAACTGCAGAGGAAGCACAAATCTACCTTCTCACATTACCATCACTGTTACGGCACACAATATCATATAAATACCATAGCACTACTGCTTACTCTTACAACTGCCTATACCCCTCAAATTCAAAATCTAGACCTTGAAACCAGTCCCACTGTTTTTTTTCATTGTTTACATCTAAATTAGGGACTGATTTAGACCTGGGACACCAGGTGGGTGCAATTATATTTCTCAGGTAGAACAGCAAACCAGCAGTACTCCAGATCTTGTAGGGTAAGTTTGGAATACCCTAGACTAATCGTATCATTGCTTATAGCAGATTTATTACGGAGATACTACCGCTTATCATTGCTTCTAAGACATCCTTAATAGCTCATCATGTTGACACTGTATTCAGTGTTAGTCTGTTACTGCCCGACTGTCTGATTGTAGATACAGTGTGAATAAGGTTTCTAGCTACAGTACTCACTTTAGATGTATGCAGAAAGTTACAGTTGACTTGAGGCCAAAATGTTCAGACAGATTTCACAGATCAGAATGATGGAATACATACGTATCCTTGGGTCCTTGGGTCTACTGGTCACAAAGAGATGAAGCACCTACTTATTGAAGCACACAGGATCCATAAAGGAGACAAACGGGACATACAGTACAGAACATCCTTGGAGTTGTCTGAGAGACTTTCAACCTAGCTGAAAGACAGTTGATGTTTCTAACCTTTCAAAGGATGTAGCGTCCCTGTTCAGCTATTAGAATGGGATGGGGCTGATTTACACACACACACACACACACACACACACACACACACACACACACACACACACACACACATTTCACACATACTTTTAAGCTTACCGTATGCTTCCCAGTCTAAACAGTTTGTGCACACAAAACAAAATCTTGAGGCAAGTCAAAGTTCGGTAGCGGAAGTCTACGCCCCCTTCGTAGGTGATTGGTCAACAGTATTACAGCTAGTAGGAGTGGGAAAATGAAGTGTTTGTTGTCATGGAATGAGAGACGACTAGTTTTCAAGCACATTCTTTCACTTGAGAAATACTGCGAAATACTGCGAAATACTGCAACAAACATCATTAAGACTAAGACCTCTTCGGCCACAATGTCAAAATAAATGACAGATTTCCTGATACATCTTTGATTAAGTTAGTCTTTTGAGGAATTGTTTCTGGCTATGTTGTTGCTACGGTGGCCCAAGAGGGACAAACAACAGTAATATTGTAGTTCTCATTTTTCAAGCGAATGTCTTTAGGGAGTATACGAGCACAGACGTTCGCTTAGCCAAGTTCTACTAGGTGCCAACCGAACCGGTGTATGCGGCCACCTTTACCCTAATAGTGGACACAACTGAATGCATTTAAACAAAATGTGTATTCTGCATTTAACCTAACCTCTTTGACTCAGATAGGTGTGGGGGCTGCCTTAATTGACATCCATGTCATTGGCACCTTGGGAGCAGGTGTTGTTGGGGGGTTAACTGCCTTGCTCAAGGGCAGAAAGACAGATTATTCCACCTTGCCGGCTCGGGGATTCAAACCAGCGACCCTTCGGTTACTGGGCCAATGCTCTTAACCGCTAGGCTACTTGTCACTGTAGCCTGGGATGGGTGTGATATGTCAGTGGAACGGTGTGTATCTAATGAAATGACACAGTGAGATGATGAGAAGAGGTTGAATGGTCCCCTTGGCTCTCCTAGCTCTTCACTGGGCTCCACTGAGCTATGGCATGACAGATTATATCTATGTGATATCTAAGCTCTGTCATCTCTAGGCTCTGTAATCTTTGTCATTTATATGGCTCTCAGTACTAGGCTAGATCTGACACTGATGTGAGAGACATATAGGGACAGACAGAGAAAGAGGAGAGGTAGGGAGGGAGAGAGGACAAGAAGAGAAATAGATGGGGGAGAGGATGGGGAAATAAATACAGAGAGGGACATAGAGAGAAACAGTCAGGGAGAGATGGAGAGAGAGGGAGACAAAGAGAGAAAAAATGACAGACCCAGAGGAAGGAATCAATAGTGGATTATATTGATGCTCTGTGCAGCTCTGACTGTAAAAGCTACTACAGCTGATCGTAATGTGTGACTAAATGGGCTTTAAATAAAACCCAGCCGTCTGACTGACCTTGTATCAAACTGACTGGGGGACAATAACGTTACAGTACAGCTGTTAAAAGGACCAGTAGACTTGTCACTGACTAGCAATATGTACAGTAACAAGACCAGCACAGTGAGAGAGACCACACACACACACGTACACAAACACAGCCATGCATGCACACACACTCTCCAAACACACACACTTACAAACATACGCACAATATACGTACCCCCTATAGCAACCCCATGTGGCACCAAACAAACTAACACAGAGATTTATTGTCATGTTTCTCTCATCCTTCTCTCCCCCTGTCCCAGCCTCTTCCTTCAACAGGGGCTCTAAATGAATCACTATGTCCCCTATCTTCTCTCTCTTTATTTCTCTCTCCCTCTGATCCATGTGTCTTTCATGCCTCCCTCCGTTAAAGCAGCAGGTATGGAACTAACAGGACTTGCATCCCTTCTGTCCTTCCTGCCTATCTCTCCTTGTATTCCAACGTACCACCACCACCCACCCTGTTCCCTTATTTCTCTAAAAAAGCCTATATTCATCCCCTTCTCTCTTGTCTACACCACCACCACCAGCACCCACCCTGTCCCCTTCTTTCTCTCCCAACCATTTCTTCATTCATCACAATGTTGCCTTCTACATTACCAAAGCATTCTTCATCCCATTCCCTCTCCTCTTTACCACCACAGACATGATATATGATACCCAGCATTCACAATACCAAGCTTTTCTCTTTTTTTTCTCACTCTCTCCGTCATTCTCCTCTACCTCCTGTGTGTTCCTGTCCCCAGGCACCCCACCGTCCCAGCAATCCTCCCCACCCCGTTCAAATATTGATAAACTTATTCTGCCCACCTTACCCATCCAATGTTGATCACAGACTTTACGAGGGGGCATGTACTGTGGCTTGCAAAAGTATTCACCCCCCTTGGCATTTTTCCTATTTTGTTGCCTTACAACCTAGAATTAAAATAGATTTTGGGGGGGTTTGTATCATTTGATTTACACAACATGCCTACCACTTTGAAGATGTAAAACATTTTTTTATTGTGAAACCAAAAAAAATAAGACTAAAGCAATTACAGCTGCAAGTCTCTTGGGGTATGTCTCTAAAAGCTTGGTACATCTAGCCACTAGGATTTCTGCCTATTCTTCAAGGCAAAACTGCTCCAGCTCCTTCAAGTTGGATGGGTTCCGCTGGTACACAGCAATCTAAAAGTCATGCCACAGATTCTCAATTGGATTGAGGTCTGGGCTTTGACTAGGCCATTCCAAGACATTTAAATGTTTCCCCTTAAACCAATCAAGTGTTGCTTTAGCAGTATGCTTAGGGTCATTGTCCTGCTGGAAGGTGAACCTCCATCCCAGTCTCAAATCTCTGGAAGACTGAAACAGGTTTCCCTCAAGAATTTCCCTCTATTTAGCAACGTCCATCAATCCTTCAATCCTGACCAGTTTCCCAGTCCCTGAGCATGAAAAACATGGTTGGTATTCTTGGAGTGATGAGAGGTGTTTGGTTTGCGCCAGACATAGTTTTCCTTGATGGCCATAAAGCTCAATTTTAGTCTCACCTGACCAGAGTACCTTATTCCATATATTTGGGGAGTCTTTTGCTTATTTTTTTCTTGAAGCAATGGCTTTTTTTCTGGCCACTCTTCAGTAAAGCCCAGCTCTGTGGAGTGTACGGCTTAAAGCCTATGGACAGATACTCCAATCTCCGCTGTGGAGCTTTGCAGCTCCTTCAGGGTTATCTTTGGTCTCTTTGTTGCCTCTCTGATTAATGCCCTCCTTGCCTGGTCCGTGAGTTTTGGTGGGCGGCCCTCTCTTGGCATTCCGGCTTTCTAGCCATTGCCGCTCCATGTTCTCATTGTTCCATTTGTTTTGTCTTGTTCCCTGCACACCTGGTTTAAATTCCCTAATCACACTGCATGTACTTAGTCCTCTGTTCCCCCCATGTCTTTGTGTGAAATTGTTTTGTTGCGTGTTGAGTGTGATGAGCCAGACTGGTTTTTCTCCCAGGTATCGTATTTTGACCCGTTGTATGTATTTGTCATACATTTGTATATTTGTGAGTGATTTCGTGCTTATTGACTTTTACCTCTGGCTGGAGGATTTTTGACGCAGTTGCGTCTGTCTTTTGTGCTTTTTCCAAATAAAAGTGTGCCTGATCACAACTCACTGCTCTCCTGCACCTGACTTCGTACCAGTAGTGCACAACATTGACAATTTACTTTATTTAGCCTGATCAGTGGAACAACTTTCATTCTTAACAATGTGCTAAAATATAGGGTAATTAATGTGCTTGGCAGCAAGAAAACTACTATTATTCCCCACACTTATTTTATTATTCCACTTCTTCCCAATTTTGTGTAATCACAAATTTGAAATATGACATGCCTCCTTGTGTCTTTTGAAAGTGAGTTATATGAGGCGACGTATTTTTGCAGTGATTCATGGACAGTTTTTAATAAGGTCATACAGATAAACAATGGATATTGAATGCTCCAGGAATCAAAAATAGATTTATTTTATTTTACTATTGTGCACATGCTAGGCAGAGATGGTAAGGGGACTCAACTCATAAACGCATCATATTGTAGAGTAAGATCATGGTAAGGATCTTCAACTAGTAGGAATAAACCACGGAATACTGATATTCATTCGATTTTTCTTCAAGGTTGGGTGATTTTGCGAAATTAGCCCTATTTTAAATTTGCGACTTTGACCCCAAATTACAAAATGTTTGTGTTCTTACCTTGAAAGCAGTCTATGGACAAGGAGACTGCAATCTATGATTTGGTTATCGACTGCCATCAACCATTAATATTAAAAGATCCTGTGCAGAGCCTTGCTGTAGTGATAACACAACAAGGCTCAATCACTGCTTCCAACCTTCCCACTGTTTCTAGCATTTGCCTGTCTCCCGATCTCATTTCATTACTATCTGAATAAAGTGTCAAACTACCTAAAAAAATATTTAACATTTTAGCATACATTAAATGTACTGCCCCCAAAAATCTCAAAGTAACAAAGTCATCAAATTCTGAGTGTTCATTTAATGTAAAGCATCCTGAATACACCTGACCTATGTTTTATTTATTTATTATCATAAAAAATTGCAAGAATTGCAAGAATTTAGCTTTAAAACTAAAATAGTCCTGGGGGAGGACACCCAGTCCAGCAGTTGTGCCAAGGAATGAAATTCACAAAGAAAATCTCACTCCAAGCTTTCTTCAAAAGTTGGCAGCCCTGAAAACCAGTCTAATAGGCCTCTCTCTCATTTACACGTTGGAACATCTGTTTTTGGGAAAGTCTGGGAAATTGTCTTTTTTCCAATAGAAATGGCGCATGTCCTGTTGTAGCGTGCCTCTTTGTTCAAATTCGCATCGCACTTTGAAGTCAACCCGGTATGGGTTGGCCTTGGTTGGCAAGCTCACATTCAACAAATCTGATCTGTGGATATTCCCACTTACAGTACCAGACAAAAGTTATTTTTTAAAACTATTTTCTACATTGTAGGATAATAGTGAAGACATCAAAACTATGAAATAACACATGGAATAATGTAGCAACCAAAAAAGTGTTCAACAAATTAAATAATATTTTATAAAAGTAGCCACCCTTTGCACACTCTTGGCATTCTCTCAACCAGCTTCATGAGGAATGCTTTTCCAATAGTCTTGAAGGAGTTCCCACATATGCTGAGCACTTGTTGGCTTCTTTTCCTTCACTCTGTGGTCCAACTCAACCCAAATCATCTCAATTGTGGATGATTGTGGAGGCCAGGTCATCTGATGCAGCAATCCATCTCCTTGGACAAATAGCTCTTACACAGCCTGGAGGTGTGTTTTGGGTCATTATCCTGTTGAAAAACAAATTATAGTCCCACTAAGGGCAAACCAGATGTTTTTGGGGGTTACTTCATGATTCCATATGTGTTATTTCATAGTTTTGATATTGTCACTATTATTATAATATGCAGAATATAGTCCAAATAAAGAAAAACTCTTGAATGAGTAGGTGTGTCCAAACTTTTGACCAACCCTAGTGATAGCATTCCCATTAGGAACAATGTTAAACTAAGGCGTTAATGCTATTCTGACATTGATCCAAATGGGAGTGCTGTGGCGCGAACACTGACCAACACTAGCACTAGTTTAAACATTGTTCCCAATGAGAACGCAAAGGCGCTAATGCTAGTCTGAGTTAGTAGCCGGACATTGCTAGTTCTCAGTGATCCCTCCACAAAAAAATGGTCCCTGTATTCAACAATCCAAGATGGTGTCTCTGTTGCCCTGAATTACCTTCCAAATTCCCTTTTCAACTGTATTACTGCTGATCTGAAAAAACTAAGCACTATGAACAAAAATAAGCAGTATAGTGGGTATGGAGATGACAGAGGAGCTAGAGGGAGTGGTGACCATGTTAAGTCAAACCATAGAAGTAGAATGTATAGACAATGTGAAATTCCGTTCTCTTATATTTATTTTAGAATGGACTGAGTCGATTTTAATCGCTCCATAGGGAAGATACAGGCTCCGTCCCAAATGGCACCCTATTCTGTAGATAATGCATAAAACATTTTATGTACATTTTCCCCTTTTCCATGAACATTTCCTTACATTTAAAGCAGTTGCACAAAGCATATTGAGGTTAAATGTATCCTTAAATTATGTGAAAAGGTTAATGGTGCCCATGAGGTCCCGTAAGTGCTTAATTCAGTATAAATATCAATATAAACAGCATTTCTGTGGTGGTGAATGTTGCCTTCCTCTGCCCTGTTTACAAAAGAAAAACATCTACCACCTAAATAATGGAAGATGCACACTAATGGCTTCAAAGCTATTTGGCTTGCTAGCTAGCTACTCTGTGTTATCTAGTTTGTCGAGCTAGAAAGGATTAGAAACAAGCTGAGAAAAAAAGTAACTAAAAGAAAAGTGTTTTTATTATCATCTGAAACAATTTACTTCTCCTGTCTTGAATTTAGAAGTTCTGTTTTGCGGTCTCCCAGAATAAATGCGATCTCTTTGACGAGGCGTTCAATGTTGCCAACTATTCATCAGTGAGCATCGCTATTGGCGCCTTGATTTGTTGCTAGATGACGTTTTGCCATTGCCATGACAATGTCACACCACCAATTTGTCTTGCTGCGGCACAGCTGCAGTACCCATCATAGTGTTTTCGTCCCATCTCCCGCCCCCTCCCCTTGTGCTGTGACATTGCTGTGACTTCTGTTGCACAGACAGCTTTTCCCACGCTCGTTTGCGGCAGAATTCAGTGGGAAAAGTCACTAAATGCTATCAGAAACGTACAAACCCTCAGTGTCAAAACTCCCCCAAGGCAGCCTGAGATGTAGCCGAATTTGTCACTAGACTCTTTTACAGTAAGTACAGTAAACATAGAACACTAAGTACAGTTTCCCTTATCTAAATGTTGCAGAGAATGTCCTCTTTCAGATGCTATTTTCCCAGGGTTGATAAGAGATAGAGCCAAATGTTTGATGCATGTAAAAAAAAGTCACAAATCCATCAGATCATCGGATATCCGACCCCATAAATCATAGTTTGTCAAAAATTGTGTTGAGTGTGTTGCTCAGCCTCTGATCAGCATGGTTGCACCATTCCTGTGCAGCAAGCATCTTGTTTCTTGACCCAGAACATCATGAATGTCACTCATTTATTTGTATATATTTGTATATGTTTTATTGACGCGTTTAACAAGTTTGAGACCCATACCTAGGAGAATAGGATGAATGGTGTGAAAAATTACGTTAAATAGTATTTTAGTGATTTCAAACGTCGGGCCACCGTGGAGAGGAGTGTGATTGTACTCACTGAACACAGCCTGCAGTCTAAGTCTGACTGAGAGTGATAATGAGACAGGACCTAGGACAGACACACACACGGACACACACAAACCATCACACTCACACAAAGTAGATCTGCTTCAACATTAAAAAGCCATTAGCAGTATCATTACGAGGTGCAGCTAGCGCCGGTAGTGTCCAGTGTAGAGCCTCGGGCTCTCCAACAACAACAGGAGAGGTGTTTATCTTCCTGATGCCCATTGCCTTGGCTGTCTGCTGGCACTTCAGCTCTTTAGATAACAAAGCTATTCAATCTCTACTCCCATGGTAAGATTAGCCAGCTACAAACTCTGCCCGGGCTGATTTACAAGGAGCTCCTACAGAATAATGGCTCTTTGTTTGTTTTTTTTGCAACTGTGTCCCAAATGGCACACTATTCCCTATATAGTGCACCGCTTTTGACCGGGGTCCATTGGGCTCCAGTCAAAAGCAGTGCACTATGTAGGGAATAGGGTGCCATTTGGGACTCAGACCCATAGCTTCTTCAGAATGTCTTTAGCAAACAAACATAGTGGTCCCCAGAGAGAGACAGAGTTAGACAGACAACAACAGTAATTTAGAATAACGCTTGAATTATTCAAGTCTTACTGCTAATTTACATTCTTAAAGGAGAATTTAGCTTTTTTTACAACCAATTCTGTATTTTGAATGTAAATGGCATGTTATAGAAGTGTCCAGACATAATTTTCCTTGTGATTTCACTTGTTTTTGAGAAACTTACCCCAACCAGCGATACACTTCCTCATCCTCGTTTTGTACCCAAATACGCAATTTTAGAACAGGAAACGCTCTCAATGTAGGGATGCAGGTCTGTTGTACACATGAAATGGTGTGATTCCAAACTTTATCCACAACGTTATATCCCATTTTGTGCAACTCGAATGGTTTTCCCTGTCCAGCTGTTCCATTCTCCGTGTAGCCTGCTGCTAGAATGGACAGAGATGTTTAGCTCGAGTTGCAACAAAATGGAATGCACAGTGCCTTCAGAAAGCATTCAGACCCATTAACTTTTTCCACATTTTGTTATGTTAACGCCTTATTCTAAAATGGATTACATTTGTTTTTTTCCTTATCAATCTACACACAATACCCCATAATGACGAACCGAAAACAGTTTTTAAACACAGTCCCTTTGCTATGAGATTCGAAATTGAGCTCAGGTGCATCCCGTTTTCCATTGATCATCCTTGAGACGTTTCTACAACTTGATTGGTGTCCACCAGTGGTAAATTCAATCGTTTGGACATGATTTGGGAAAGCACACACTTGTCCATATAAGGTCCCAAAGTTCTCAGTGCATGTCAGAGCAAATACCAAGCCATGAGGTCGAAGGAATTGTCCGTAGATCGCCAAGACAGGTCTGGGGAAGGGTACCAAAAAATGTCTGCAGCATTGAAGGTCCCCGAGAACACAGTGTCCTCCATCATTCTTAAATAGAAGAAGTTTGGAACCACCAATACTTTTCCTAGTGCTGGCTGCCTGGCTAAACTGAGCACTCTGGAAGAAGGGCATTGGTCAGGGAGGTGACCAAGAACCCGAGGGTCACGCTGACAGAGCTGTAGAGGTCCTCTGTGGAGATGGGAGCACCTTCCAGAAGGACAACCATCTCTGCAGCACTCCACTAATCAGGCCTTTATGGTAGAGTGGCCAGACGGAAGCCACTCCTCTGTAAAAGGGACAGGACAGCCTGCTTGGAGTTTGCTAAAAGGCACCTAAATACACTCAGACCTTGAGAAACAAGATTCTCTTGTCTGATGAAACCAAGAGTGAACTCTTTGGCCTGAAAACCAAGCCTCGCGTCTGGAGGAAACCTAGCACCATCCCTATGGTGGTGGCCCCATCATGCTATGGGGATGTTTTTCAGCTGCAGGGACTGGGAGACTAGCCAGGATCAAGGTGAAGATGAATGGAGCAAAGTACAGAGAGATCCTTGATGACAACCTGCTCCAGAGCGCTCAGGACCTCGGACTGGGGCGACGGTTCACCTTCCAACAGGACAACGACCAACACAGCCAAGACAACGAAGGAGTGGCTTCGGGACTAGTCTCAATGTCCTTGAGTGACCCAGCCAGAGCCCGAACTTGAACCCGATTGAATATCTCTGGAGAGACTTGAAAATAACTGTGCAGCGACGCTCCACATCAAACCTGACAGACCTTGAGAGGACCTGCAGAGAAAAATGGGAGAAACGCCCCAAACACAGGCGTGCCAAGCTTGTAGCATCATACCCAAGAAGACTCTAAGCTGTAATCGCTGCCAAAGGTGCTTCAACAAAGTACTGACTAAAGGGTCTGAATGCTTATGTAAATGTGATATTTCCGGGAGGTTTTTTTTGTTATTCAATTTCTAAAAAGCTGTTTTTGCTTCGTCATTATGGGGTATTGTTTGTAGATTGAATGGAACTAACAATTTTAGAATAAAACAATGTGGAACAAGTCATGGGGTCTAAAATGCACTGTAACAGATAAAGTTTGGAATGACAATATTTAATGTGCACAACATCTAAAGACCCTGCATCACTATACTGTGAGAGCTTTGCAATTTCTATTTGGTGTTTTTATTCGCACCTCCCATACTGCAGAATGAGCCATGGGGAAGTGTATCGCGAGTGGGGAAAGTTTCTCAAAAATAGAGATTTGGTTGAATAAAAGTAAACTTCTCCTTAAATGGATTGTCATTGTCTTGGAATGTTTCAACTATAATAACTTTTCGGTGGCAATTGAATTTGTATTTTGGCAGATAGGCCTACATCAGCGACGATGGAAGAGTAGGGGAGAGAGCGTATGGGAGGGAGGGCTATTTGTCTGACTATCATTAGTGATGGTCAACGATCAGGCACAGTGTCTGCTGTCTGTGATAGATCTGAGAGGACCTTAGTGGGACTGTCTGACCTGAGGAGTTTTACTCATGCTGCTGTGCTATCAGTGTTGGTTTGACTGGGGATTACTGACTGGTTGGAGAGCATGCCCCCCCCCCCCCCCCCCCCAACCATCAGAGATTGACCTAGGCACCAGGGAGTTAGAGGTTGTAACATAATCTCGTCTGTATCCCAAATGGCACCCTATTCCTTTCATGTGCACTATGTAGGGAATAGGGTGCCATCTGGGACACAGTCCTTCTCTGGAACATGGGGATGAGTAGGGTTGGTTTGTAGGCATCATTACTGTAGAATTTATGTGGCTCTGTTTCTCCCAAGAGCTCACGGTGTACCCCTAATGAGCTCTCATATTCATCCTACTGCAAGAGATGAAACACAAGAACACGGACACACGCGCACACATTGACGCACACAAACACACACATTGAGATGGAGGTGGCTTGGTCGTAATTGTGGCAGTAGTGGTGAATTGATTAGAATGCAAAATGCATTTTGCCTTTTATTTGACACAAACAGATGAGTGACTACAACAAACAGGGGAAAAAAGCACAAACAACAATATTAATCAACTGAATCATTAAGTTGAAATATTTTCTTTCTTTCTTGCTCTCTTTTCATTCTCTCTTTCTGCCCTTTCTTTCTCTCCCTCTCTTTCTCTCTCTCTCTCCTCACCCCCAAAGGACAGCGCAACGATGCAGTTCTGTGCCAACAAACTGGACAAGAAGGACTTCTTTGGCAAGTCAGATCCTTTCATGGTGTTCTACAGGAGCAACGAAGACGGAACGTAAGGCTCTGTGTTCTGTGATCCTGATCCTGTTAAAGGGATAGTTCACCCGAATTACAAAATGACATATTCGTTTCCTTACCATGTAAGCAGTCTATGAACAAGGTATGACAGCAACCCATGCTTTGGTTATGGTACCTATGTTAGCATTTTCATGCTTTATGTCCAAATCATCCAAAATATCAAAAAACGAATGTGTAACTCAATGATGTTACTAATAGAAAATGTGGATATGAAATGCAAATATGCTAATAGGTACCATTGTCTTGCATTGGATTTGTGCCACAAATGCAAAAAAGTTAGCATTTGAATCAGTGGCCAGGTAAACAAAACCAAAACATGGATTGCTGTAGTACCTTGTCCATAGACTGCTTATAGGGTAAGGAAACCAATGTCATTGTGTAATTTCAGTGAACTATCCCTATAACATTGAGGGGGGTATTAATAAAAATCACCTAATAGCAGGAACCACACCACCTAGTGGTCATAACAAGGTAATATGGACATAAAGGATGGGACATAAACATAACTTTAATGACAAAATTCTCTGAACACTGTTTTACATTAAAAAAAAATTTAAACAAAATTCACTGAGAATACCTAACATAGGATGAAGAAACAATACTCCGAGCCGCAGCGCTGTACTGTATACTCTTTGTTGGGTTGGGATTGGGGTAGGGACTGGGAGGTCTGTGGGAGGCTTTTGACAATTTCTTTGGATTCCTCATGTCTTACTCATTATTAGAAAAGCATTTCTTAGGTACTATATTTCTTGAATATTCTATGAATCCTATAAATTAAACTGTCCAATTTGGGTGCAATCAATTAGCTTAATTTCCCAGAAATCTAATTATATTCCAACAAAATAATGTTGCAGGAATGCTAATCTTATCCGTTTCTAAACTATTTCAGAACGATGGTGGGTGTCATGTCTTGCATTACCAATCACACTGGTTTACTGTATCTCTACAGTGTGACAAATTATGCAGTGGAGAATTGGTGCGGTGGAGAATGCAATTAGAGAGAACACACAGAAGGCAAACAGGTCTTTGTATAAATAAATTAAACACACACCAGCAGGACTGAGCCAAACCCACCAGGGACCATACAGCACCTCCCCATTCCTTAACAGGCTTCCAGCGTGTGTGTGTACGTGTGTATGTGTGTGTGTGTGCATGAGCCATACCCAGAGAGAATGCGCTATACTACACCCCCCAATCCCCTAACAGGCTACCAGAGTGCACTCTGTTGTCCCAGAGGCCCTTGCAGCGAGCGGTGTCAGACCATTTAAGGGCCACTGGTTTAGAGAGAGCCTGCACTTCTTAGCCCTTATTTTCATTCAGGCATTTCTTAAAGTGACAAGAGGGGATAGTGGCCAGCACAGATGTGCTAAAAGTGTCTGTGTAGGAGAGAGGAGAGGGACAAATTAGCGGGCGGCACGGCACACACACAAACACACATAGAAATGAGTACTTGGCGGATGCTGCTAAATGGACCGTGCTGTTCTAATGGCCAAAGGACCGAAGGCAACGAGGCAAGATGAAGTAAATCCCACTGCTCAGGATAAAAGAGGGAACACACAATATTGTGCAAATCTAGATCTGCTCAAGCAGAATTGTGGTGGGTGGACACACTGGGTTGGTGTGCAGTCCCCGTTAGGTAAGGCACTCAAGTATCAAAACAATATGCAAATTGTATCACACCTGTGTGAGGGAGGAGAGAGAGTCATTATAATAGTGAAGGCCAAAAACACACACCTTTGTTTGGACAGCGATGTCGGTAAACAAAGATTATACACGGACGCTATCATGAAGTTGCTGTTTTCAACACTATGAATTGTCTGTCTTTTAACCGGATATATTCTGTCCTTGTCTGTCTCTCCTCGCTTATCTTTCTCTTCCCCTCTGGTATTCTCTTCTTTCCTATCTCCTTTCTTTACTCCTGCCCAACTCTCTCTGTTTTCTCCCCTCTTTCCCCTCACTCTCTCCTGCAGGTTTACTATCTGCCATAAGACCGAGGTGGTGAAAAATACGTTGAATCCAGTTTGGCAGTCATTCACCATTCCAGTCAGAGCACTCTGCAATGGGGACTTTGACAGGTATAGAACTCGCCTCTCTCACTCCCTCTCGCCTCTCTCATCCCCTCTTACACCCTCTCATCCCACTGATCCTTCTCACCCTCACTCTTCTTCACTGCCAGGCAATCTAGGCCTTCCTGCAGTGTGTACTGAACATGTTGGGAATACATCAGCTCATGATCTTTGTTTTAATTCCGAATGATTTGTAACCGTGGAAGTGGCCTCGCTCATGCTTACAGAAAGCTACGCACTTTATTGCTAGCGATTTGGCTGGAAAAGGCTTAAAGGTTCACCAAATATAATGAAATCAAAAAGGATTGCATTATATTTCAGGGGTCAGATTCTTATTAAGTAGGTTATAGGCCTAAATGTTTTTTTTACCAAAGCAACAAAAATGTGACATGCTGAAAAAATGACTGTTTGATTTCCTCCAAACCATTGATCAGTGATAATTTAGTAACATTGTGACTTTTATTAATCTAGATATACTGAACTACAAATGTATTAGGGATCATTGGACGGACTATGATGGAGTCACAGCACAAGTGTACGGCAAGGTATAATGTGTAGGCCTAATTTTCCACCTGTACCTTTAGATCTAGCCAGTGTGGACATTTCCATAGACAAGCCACTGTAGACTATAATATTACTGTGGCCTATTATTTTCTAATCTGCAACTGAATTAGACTATTCTTCATGTTACAAAAAAAAGTTTATAAAGCACTCAGCGGCTCAATAACTCTAGCCTCCACAGCACTGTCCAGAATGAATGGTGGGTGGTGGGATGGTCATCCAATACTGCTTCCAGCTCAGAATAAAATGAGCGATTGGGTTTTCCCGTTGCCACTCCTGCTATTACAGTCCTTGGCCTTTCTGCGTGATGTTTACGTATATTTGATTTTGCACTGGCATTGAACATGGGAACGGCAGAAGGTTTTTTCTACTCTCATTCGGGATGATATTCTATCTCTTCATAAATATATTTATTTCCATATGCGTCATCTAATGTCGATTGGACTGTGGCATCCAACCAGAGTGCCAGTAGGTACGAGGTTTCTAATGAAGACCATTATCTTATTTCTGGCGGAATTTAAATAAGTAGAAATATTTTTCAGGTAAGAACAAATTCTTATTTTCATTGACGGCTTAGGAACAGTGGTTTAACTGCTTTGTTCAGGGGCAGAACGACAGATTTGTACCTTGCCAGCTCGGGGATTTGAACTTGCAACCTTTTGATTACTAGTCCAATGCTCTAACCACTAGGCTACCCTGCCGCTCCATTAAAAACTGAATTAATAGAGGTATCTTTGTCCATAATTACCTCACCTGTCCGGTGTGATTTCTTTTCAGAGGGTCACCAAATCCTTTTTGGGCAGAAAAAGTTCACGTCGATCCATGGAGGCAAAAAGGACAATGTCGGAGTATAATTCAATAAGGGAAAAGCTGCGAAATGGAGAGTTGAAAATAAAAGAGTAAAAGTCATTTTTTGGGAAGGATTTGGTGAAGCGTTAACAGGGGATGATAGCAGTATTATGCACTATACACATTCGACAGTCACAAGAGCTGAACTTCAAATAGGCTCATGGCACGTGAAGGGAATGGTAGCCTATTGTTCAGGTGGGTTAAGTGAAACCTGAAATCTGGACACTGACTGTAGGTCTATAACCTTTCACAGCCTTAATATTAACTCCTGCAGAATGAAGCATTTCCTTGCAGTGAAATTATACACCAAATGTCGACGACGTGAAATAGGCAGAGTTTTTTTTGGTCAATGTTTTGTAAGAGCCTCCTCGATGTTAGCCGAGAGAACACTTTCCCCTGTCCTATTTGGATGCAAGCCATCCAAAACTTGGGCCTCACCCAGATTTTGTCAAAATTGTCAATGATCTCCAAATCCATCGAGGAACAGCAGGATTTAAGCCAGTAGTGTAGACCGAGGAGACGACTGAAGTCTGACGTGCTTATACTCAGATATCAGAAACAGTGATCTACAGGAAACAACCACGATGTGAGACAAGCTTTGACAGTGACAGCCAGGTAATCGAGCTAGCCTGCTAATGTCAGCTCCAGGAGTTGGTAAAAAAAAGTGTTTTTTTTTTTTAAAGTATAAAACACAGTGGTGTGTCGCTACTCCAAATGTTCTGCTTCTTACTTCCTGGTCACTTTAACTTTGACAGGTAATTAACGTCTACAGTACATTTCTCTTAGCCATGTACACTCTAATGTCCATAAAATGTTGTGTTTGTGGATGGACAGTGATTAAAAGTTGAAATAAATTTCAAGAAGCAAAATAGCAGTCAACGAATTTTAAACCAAACGGAATCTTTACTCAAGTTTTTATTTAACAACGACAGACTCTTAGGCTGAAATCAGTGTTTAAAGAGGAGGTCTGGTTATGATTTTTGCCCTGAATGGCCTGGTCTCGGGGATAAGCCGTTAGCCACAGTGTTAACAGTCAACATAATCACATGGTAATCTCCACATGTCGTTCTGTCAGGGTCCACTTACCACTATAAAGCCCCCTGAAACAGTAAGCTGGAGACGATAGGCCCTAAGACCGTTAGGACGTAAGATAGGCCCTATGACCACTTAAAGCTAGAATCCTTCATTAAAACAATGACAAAGCGGATACCCCACTTCTGTTTAGGTAAAAAGCTGAGGAATAGGCCTGGAGAAATGTAACCACTCTAAAATTCATAGACAGAGCAATGGTTACATGGACTGTTCATCCATGATATCACACTTCTAGTTTTGAGGCTATACAGTGTTTGTTCACATTTACATTGTTTGCAAACATTTGAGTAAAGCAAGCTTATATTTTGGGTTCTGATGGGGTACGACTGTTGAACTTAGCTCATGAGGCATATATAAGTTATATTCTTCAAGAATCAATGGGTATATATCATTAATTTAGAAATTAAATGAATGTAGCAACTAAGGGAAAGGGGGATACCTACTCAGCTCTACAACTGAAATGTGTCTTCCGCATTTAACCCAACCCCTCTGAATCAGAGAGGTGCGGGTAGCTGCCTTAATGGGTTAACTGTCTTTTAATGGGTTAGCTGTCTTGCTCAGGGGTAGAATGACAAATTTTTACCTTGTCAGCTCGGGGATTCGATCTAGAAGCCTTTCGGTTACTGGCCCAACGCTCCAACCAAAAAGCAGCCAACAAGTGTTGGAAAAAGCATTCCAGGTGAAGCTGGTTGAGAGAATGCCAAGTGTGCAAAGCTGGCATCAAGGCAAAGGGTGGCTACTTTGAAGAATCTCAAAATATAAAATAGGTTTTGATTTAACACTTTTTTGTTACTACATGAGTTCATGTGTTATTTTATAGTTTTGATGTCTTCACTATTATTCTACAATGTAGAAAATAGTAAAATCAAGAAAAACCTAGTAGGTGTGTCCAAAATGTTGACATACACTGTAAGTTTGATGTAACTTACTCTGTGGATGATGTCTGCTGAATGGATATACTGCAAAACAGACAAATATTTAAACTGCATACAGTACCTATGACAACCTATACCAGTACCTATGACAACCTATACCTGCACCTATGAAAACACACACACACACAGGCCTACCTTGAGACCCCGGAGGATCTGGTATATGAGGAACTGAACGTGGTCGTCCGTCAGGTTCTGACACTTGACGATATTGTTGAGGTCCGCCCCCATCAGGTGGGTCACCAGGTACCTGCCAATCACAACCCAAAAAAATGAAAGACGGGCCCAACGCTCTAACCACTAGGCTGGATTCTAGCTTTAAGAGATGAGACGGTGATATAGCAAAATGCACTTCAGATATATGGCTGATGTAAGACATAAGAACAACAGAGAGAGAGGAGTTTAGATAGAGAGGGAGGAAGACAGAAAGAAAAGGAGGGCGGAGGAGGACTTAAACATGGGTCGACTATAGAGAAAGAGAAGGAAGAATAAGAAAGCGAGAGAGAAATGAGAAACTGGATTTTTTAAAGACCATACATGTTGGATGCTACTTGCTCTGTACAGGTCAAAGCAGGATTTCCCAATAGCCTCCTTCCCTGCCTTCTCTCGCTCACCCTCGCTCTCTCGTTCTCTCTCTCTCTCCTTCCCCCGTTTCTCTCTCTCTCTCTGCTCAGAAAAAGCTGAGTTGCTTAGCCTTCTGTGACAAATTACTACACCCAAATTCTGCAGAAATAAATCCAAATATCATTCCCAGGTTTTTCTCTGTGTCTAGATACAAATTTATTGGGGGTGCCCCAAAGGAGTGTGGGTAAACAGGTCGTGGTCACTGAGTGTCAGCCGACAAATCAAACATCAGACATAGTGAGGTCATCACCCTGTCAGAATCAATCAGACATGGGGGATTGAGATGTGTTACAGGAGAGCCTTTCCTAGAATGCCTCTCTGCCTCTCTCTAATACACAAACACACACAAAAACAAAAATACACACACGCACAAACACAGACACTTTAGCATGGACACACGTGCATGCACACACACATGCATACACACACACACGAACACACATGCGCGTACACACACACTCCGCCTCAGTGTGAGTGAAATAGGATCTGACAGGGGCAGACCTGGAAACACTACATGTGTCATGAGATATCACAAAGCCCAGAGCAGAGAACAGCCAACCGGATACACACTGGGTTTGTGTGGGTGTGTGTGTGTGTGCACGCATGCATGTGTAGGTGGTATGTTCAGTATAATGTGTATGTTGTGTGGTTTATATCTCGTGGCTATGTTCATCTTATTTAGCATCAATCCATATCGTAAATGACAAGTACAAACCGGCTGTGATTTGTAGACAGAGAATCAGACACCACACAAACGACAGACTCATTTATTAATATAGCATGTAGATGTACCCTGTCCTCTCCTTGAGTGTCCTGGGAAGGGGGGGATGAGAGGAAAGGAGCGGAAATGGGGATGTGGTGAATTTTGTCAGTCGGGATGTGGTGAATTTTGTCAGTCCGGCCTACGCTGTCTATATGCTTCAGAGGACATTCCATCCCAGGACTGTCTTCCTCATTAGCATGGTAGTCTATATGAGTCTGTCCGAGTCAAAGCAACTATTTCTTCCCAGGCTGGGGAAGATCGCAAACAGAGCCACGAAATTAGGGCTGAAGTGGTGGTGTTGTTTTTCACAAGCGTAGCAGCTCATGTACTCATTCTTGTGATCTCTCGTGGGGTGTGTTTAGGTTATTAGTGAAGGAGACATATGCCTATTTGAATCATCGTCTTAAATGATGTTAGGAACCCCACTTGGAAGATTGGTTTATTAGAGAGACAACGTGAGGGTTTTTAAAAGCATGATTTCGCTGGGAAGACATGACTCACTAGACAGCAACAGATGAAGACATCCTGTCTTGCGTTACTGTATGTTTGGTCTGGAGTACACTCATAGAAAAATAATCTAGAATCTAAAAGGATTCTTTGGCTGTCTCCATAGGAGAATCCTTTGAATAACCCTTTTTGGTTCCACCTGGATCCCAAAAGGGTTCTACCTGAAACCAACCAGGGTTCTCCTAATGGGGATAGCCACAGAACCCTTTTGGAACCTTTTTTTCTCCTGACCTGTTACTGCTTGGCGGACAGTCAAAGAGAGAATGATTGATAGGGCCTGCAGGGCATGGTGTCTTTCATGTTCCTACCCGACATAACACACGTGCATGAACGCACACACACACGCGCACGCGCGTAAGTGATGATGCACGAGAAGCCGATGTTTGAAGGATATATAGGCACGCACGGGTGTTGTTAGGCCTGAGACAAAGTCAATAATACATAATGCATAAATGATTTATTCCAATGCTAATTGCTTACAGCGTCAATTAAAAACGTGTCACAGGATTGTCGAGACTTATCAAAACAACCATTACAAACCACATTCGTAAAGGACATTCGTAAAGGACATTCGTAGAGGACTTCGTCCGGTTATATTATAGTACAGTGTTTTGTTTCGGGGCTGGTGACATAAAACACTTTCACTTCTGTGCCTTCTGAAAAGAAAAACATATCAAATCTGTTTTGGTTTTGTTGTAAATAGTTGTTCTTTTTCAATCATATTTTTTTTTTTTTTTACATTTAAATAAAAACACTGGGTCAGCTGATTTAGGGAAAAGGTACTATTAACAAATTTATGTAGGATCTGAATCATCATCAACCAGTCGTTTGTTCTAAATGTTCCATTGTCATACTGGCTGGCAACGTTCTTATCCCTTGCTTGCTACCTAGCCAACTACAGCTAACTTACAGACACGTCAAAAAGTGCAGCCAGAATAACAGAAAAGTAGCTGCATTGGCATTTGTTTAAGCTGTTTTCAAGTTACATTTTTTGGGATACATCCATAACAATGAGCTAATGAGGCGCGATTTCGCCTAGCATAGAAAATGTTCTCTCTCATCAGGGCACTGTTGTTCAGAGGAGCTAGCCGACAACACGGCTAACACAATCACTTCAAACTGAAGCTGGAAAGACAAGCTGCACTTTGTTTCGTTTGACCTTTTTTCAATTGACATTTCTTTGTATATACAGTGGGGAGAACAAGTATTTAATACACTGCGATTTTGCAGGTTTTCCTACTTACAAAACATGTAGAGGTCTGTTATTTTTTTATCATAGGTACACTTCAACTGTGAGAGACGGGATCTAAAACAAAAATCCAGAAAATCACATTGTATGATTTTTAAGTAATTCATTAGCATTTTATTGCATGACATAAGTATTTGATACATCAGAAAAGCCAAACGTTATATTTGATACAGAAACCTTTGTTTGCAATTACAGAGATCATACGTTTCCTGTAGTTCTTGACCAGGTTTGCACACACTGCAGCACTCCTTGGCCCACTCCTCCATACAGACCTTCTCCAGATCCTTCAGGTTTTGGGGCTGTCGCTGGGCAATATGGACTTTCAGCTCCCTCCAAGGATTTTCTATTGGGTTCAGGTCTGGAGACTGGCTAGGCAACTCCAGGACCTTGAGATGCTTCTTACGAAGCTACTCCTTAGTTGCCCTTGTTGT
Organism: Oncorhynchus mykiss; assembly: GCF_057628025.1. Classification (NCBI taxonomy): domain Eukaryota; kingdom Metazoa; phylum Chordata; class Actinopteri; order Salmoniformes; family Salmonidae; genus Oncorhynchus; species Oncorhynchus mykiss. The sequence continues at coordinate 32,719,942 of NC_143028.1, read as the reverse complement.
GTGTTTCGGGTCATTGTCATGCTGGAAGACCCAGCCACGACCCATCTTTAATGCTCTTACTGAGGGAAGGAGGTTGTTGGTCAAGATCTCGCGATACATGGCCCCATGTATCGGTTGGGATGGTGTTCTTGGGGTTGTACTCATCCTTCTTCTTCCTCCAAACACAGCGAGTGGAGTTTAGACCAAAAAGCTCTATTTTTGTCTCATCAGACTACATGACCTTCTCCTATTCCTCCTCTGGATCATCCAGATAGTCATTGGCAAACTTCAGACGGGCATGGACATGCGCTGGCTTGAGCAGTGGGACCTTGCGTGCGCTGTAGGATTTTAATCCATGACGGTGTAGTGTGTTACTAATAGTTTTCTTTAAGACTGTGGTCCCAGCTCTATTCAGGTCATCGACCAGGTCCTGCCGTGTAGTTCTGGGCTGATCCCTCACCTTCCTCATGATCATTGATGCCCCACGAGGTGGGATCTTGCATGGAGCCCCAGACCGAGGGTGATTGACCGTCATCTTGAACTTCTTCCATTTTCGAATAATTGCGCCAACAGTTGTTGCCTTCTCACCAAGCTGCTTGCCTATTGTCCTGTAGCCCATCCCAGCCTTGTGCAGGTCTACAATATTATCCCTGATGTCCTTACACAGCTCTCTGGTCTTGGCCATTGTGGAGATTTTGGAGTCTGTTTGATTGAGTGTGTGGACAGGTATCATTTATACAGGTAACGAGTTCAAACAGGTGCAGTTAACACAGGTAATGAGTGGAGAACAGGAGGGATTCTTACGAAAAACTAACAGGTCTGTGAGAGCCGGAATTCTTACTCGTTGGTAGGTGATCAAATACTTATGTCATGCAATAAAATGCAAATTAATTACTTAAAAATCATATACAATGTGATTTTCTGGATTTTTGTTTTAGAATCCATCTCTCACAGTTGAAGTGTACCTATGATGAAAATTACAGACCTCTACATGCTTTGTAAGTAGGAAAACCTGCAAAATCCGCAATGTATCAAATACTTGTTCTCCCCACTGTACATCCATAAGAATTCTGCAAGCTGATTCATGATTTCAACTGGCTGAGAAACGCTTCCTACCTGTCTGTCTCGTTCCGACTTCCGACAAGTTCATTACTATGGGACGGCTGGAGACTGAATTTGAATATTCAAACAATGTTGCAAATATCAGAGAGACAGACAGCAAGATTTATACAAATCTCCTCTGTTGAAAACGAAATGTTAGTCTAAAAGAAATGTGAGATAATGTCTAGCTGCTTTTTATAGTGGAGATCAATTTTATAAAGTGCTTGGCTGGGATGATGAGACAGTGGATTACGCATCCAGATCAAACTGCAATCCAGGACCTCTATACCAGGCGGTGTCAGAGGAAGGCCCTAAAAATGGTCAAATCCACCCTAGTCATAGACTGTTCTCTTTGCTACCGCACGGAAAGCGATACCGGAGCACCAAGTCAAGGTCGAAAAGGCTTAACAGCTTCTACCCCCAAGCCATAAGACTCCTGAAGAGCTAATCAAATGACTATTTGCATTGTCTCCCCCCCACCCTCTTTTATGCTGCTGCTACTCTGTTTAGTATCTATGCATAGTCACTTTAACTCTACCTACATGTACATATTACCTCAATTACCTCGACTAACCTGTGCCCCCGCACATTGACTCTGTACCGATGCTCTTTAATTATTTGTTATTTTAATTTTTTACTTTAACACTTATTTTTCTTAAAACTGCATTGTTGGTTAAGGGCTTGTAAGTAAGAATTTCACTGTTGTATTCAGCGCATATGACAAATAAAATGTGTATATATATTTAGTCGGTGGTAACTTGTGGAATAGACACCTGTTGGAATGCCGTTTTAACCAATCAGCATTCAGGATTAGACAAACCCGTTGTATAAACACACACACACACACACTTCTTAGTTGATAGATCCTCTGGGGAAAAGGCTCACAACCCTGAAGATACTGCCACTACAGGTAGAAGAGAGGAGGGAGGGAGAGAGATGCAGGGAGCGAGGGAGGAACGTAATATGTTAGATGTAGCCTTTTTTCTTAGCGGCAGAAAACATCTCTGATGTCTAACTTCATTTTATAGTGGGTTGATGTGGAAATGGGGAGAGAAGGCAGAGGAAGGGTGGGAAGGAGGAGGGAGAGAGAGAAAGACGGAGAGGGAAGTATTTTAGCTGTGCCACTTTTTGGCTCTGATGTCTCTTAGTTAGAATCTCAACTGTGTTTAGTGGGGGCTGGGGGAGAAAGGGGAGAGGGGCGAGACGAGGAAAGGAGAGAGAAAGATTAAAAACGAGAGAAGGATGAAGCGATGCTTCTAAAGTTTTATAAGTCTGCAAAAAAAACTCTCAACGGCATCGCGTTTGTCACCCCCCATCATCGATTTGTCATCTGCTTTTGGGAAAATGTGACGGCAGGTATTTTTAACCTGAGCAAATTTGCATTCGCTGCGGTTTAGCTCAGAATTTTTCCTTCTCATAGATGTAAGTTGATCCTTCCTCTTTTGAAAATATCAGCAACAAGCCATAGGCCCTGATTCTACCGTTACGTTTCTTGCAACGATGCCAGTGTGAAACTTTATCTCAGAGTTCCTAACAGTCATAGATGAAAATGTATTAAAATAAAGCAAAAATATATTTACATTTTTCAAATCCATTACACATGCTTGTGGAGAATGTTGGATTAGATGTACAGTACCAGTCATGGGTTCAGACACACCTGCTCATTCCAGGGTTTTTGATAATTTGTTTTACTATTTCCTACATTGTAGAATAATAGTGAAGACGTCAAATCTATGAAATAACACATATGGAATCATGGAGTAACCAAAAAAGTGTTAAACAAATCAAAATAGATGTTATATGTGAGATTCTTCAAGGTAGCCACCCTTTGCCTTGATGACAGCTTTGCACACTCTTGGCATCCTCTCAACCAGCTCCATGAATGCATTTTAGTTAACAGGTGTGCCTTGCATTTGAGCCAATCAGTTGTATTGTGGCAAGGTAGGGGTGGTATACAGAAGACAGCCCTATTTGGTAAAATACCAAGTCCATATTATGGCAAGAACAGCTCAAATAAGCAAAGAGATGCGACAGTCCGTCATTTCATTAAGACATGAAGGCCACTCAATTCGGTACATTTCAAGAACTTTGAAAGTTTCTTCAAATGCAGTCGCAAAAACCATCAAGCGTTATGAAACTGGCTCTCATAAAGACAGCCACAGGAAAGGAAGACCCAGAGTTACCTCTGCTGCTGTTCATGAGTGTTAACTGCACCTCAGATATTGCAGCTCAAATAAATGCTTCAGAGTTCAAGTAACAGACACATCTCAACATCAACTGTTCAGAGGAGACTGCTTGAATCAGGCCTTCGTGGTCAAATAGCTGCAAAGAAACCACTGCTAAAGGACACCTATAAGAAGAAGAGACTTACTTGGGCCAAGAAACACGAGCAATGGACATTAGACCAGTGGAAATCTGTCCTTTGGTCTGAATTAGAGATTTTTGGTTCCTACCACCATGTCTGTGAGACACAGATTAGGTGAACGGATGATCTCTGCATGTGTGGTTCCCAACATGAACCATGGAGGAGGTGTGGGGGGTGCATTGCTGGTGACACTGTCTGTGATTTATTTTGAATTCAAGGCACACTTAACCAGCATGGCTACCACAGCATTCTGCAGCGATACGCCATCCCATCTGGTTTGCGCTTAGTGAACAATGACCCAACACACCTCCAGGCTGTGTAAGGGCCATTTGACCAAGAAGGAGAGTGATGGAGTCCTGCCTCAGATGACCTGGCCTCCACAATCACCAGACCTCAACACAATTGAGATGGTTTGGGATGAGTTCAGTCAACAAGTGCTCAGCATATGTGGAAAGACTGTTGGAAAAGCATTCCAGGTGAAGCTGGAATGCCAAGAGTGTGCAAAGTTGTCATCAAAGTAAATTGGAAAATCTCAAATCGAAGATGTATTTTGATTTGTTTAACCCCTTTTTGGTTACCACATGATTCCATAGGTGTTATTTCATAGTTATGATGTCTTCACTATGTTCTACAATGTAGTACAAATAAAGAAAAACCTTGGAATGAGTACTGTAGTTGTGTCCAAACGTTTGACTGGCCGTGCTGCTGCTCTAGTTTCAACTTTTCTGCCTGCGGCAATGGAACCCTGACCTGTTCACCGGACGTGCTACCTTGTCCTGGACCTGCTGTTTTCAACTCTCTAGAGACAGCAGGAGCAGTAGATATACTCTGAATGATCGGCTATGAAAAGCCAACTGACATTTACTCCTGAGGTGCTGACCTGTTGCACCTTCGACATCCACTGTGATGATTATTATTATTTGACCATGCTGGTCATCTATGAACATTTGAACATCTTGGCCATGTTCTGTTATAATCTCCACCCAGAACAGCCAGAAGAGGACTGGCCACCCCTCATAGCCTGGTTTCTCTCTAGGTTTCTTCCTAGGTTCTGGCATTTCTAGGGAGTTTTTCCTAGCCACCGTGCTTCTACACCTGCGTTGCTTGCTGTTTGGGGTTTTAGGCTGGGTTTCTGTACAGCACTTTGAGATATCAGCTGGTGTAAGAAGGGGTTTATAAATCAATTTGATTTGATCAGATACTGTATGTTGACATATAGATATTTTAGTGGACTGGATAAATCATCTGCAATGGGACTCATCTGGTTAAATAAAGCATGAATAAAATAAAATCCTCACGACTTGCCCCTTTCATAATCTGTTAGTTTATTATGAAAAATGTAATCACCCAGCCTTGAAATTACACAGCATGGAGCTGTAGAGACGTGGCTTCCTGAGTGTTATTGTCAAGGAGGCTTGTTTGTTTATTAGGGTCTTGAAAAGCCTCAGTGAAAACTAACTAATGACCTTGTTGGTGAGGTGAGGCAGGGCCGTACAAAGACATTTGGAGGCCTTTATTTTCTGCAAAGTCACACTCACCCCACTGTAAGCAAGATTTTAGCCTACTGCTCAAAGAGCCGGCGAAGAGGGGTGCGCTATCAATTTATCATGGTGAATGTATATTACGTAAATCAGCTAGCTAGCTAGTTAGCTATGCTGTCGAAACAATCTAACTGGTATTTACCGGTGATTGGCGTTTGTTCTGCTGCTGGCATCTTGCTTTTAGGCCCAGTAAGAAACAGTCCCGTTGAAGCCTTTCATATGTTCCTGACTGTGAGATTACATATGCAACTTTAAAGGGAGCCACTGCTACACTACTGTTCGGCAGCGGTAGCTTCTGCCAGCAGGTCGAGTGCAGTGCCGCGCTCATGTGAGGGCAGAATCTACAAGATTCAAAAATTGAGAAATAATCTGGTTTGTAATTCATTTAAATAATAAGAGAGAAAATAGACTACGAGTGAAATAAAAGTTGAATCATAAAAATAAAAAAACACCAATCTGAAAGGGCACTTTTCTCATAGGAGGGAAAAAGGGCAGGTGCTTCGGCAACCTGATCTGCGTGCGTGCGGCTTAGTTGGTAGAGCATGGTGCTTGCAACGCCAGGGTTGTGGGTTCGATTCCCATGGGGACTAGATTGAGAAAAAAAAGTACAAATGTGTATGCTCTCACTACTGTAAATTGCTCTGGATAAGAGCAGGTGCTAAATGACTCAAATGTAAATGTTACTGCTCCTCATTAAAGGCCCCTTGCAGTCAAAAATGTGATTTCCTGTGTTTTATACAGTATATATTCCCACACTATGAGGTTGGAATAATACTGTAATGATTATGATAATGCCCTTTTAGCTGTTTGAAAATACCCGCTGAAATATCAGCCTGTTTTGGTTGGATGGTGTTTTGGCCTGCCCGGTGACATCACCAAATGGCAAATTAGTTAATAGACCAATAAGAAAGAGAGTTCCAAACATCTCTGCCAATAACAGCTAGTTTTCAGTTTTCCCCTCCCCACTCAGACCACTCCCAGACAGTCCTATCAAAATTCTTGCTTGAGAAATGTCTCTTTGCTAAGAAGCTATTTTTGTGTCTTCTTGACCATTTTAATTGAAAACAATCACAGTAAGGTTCCTTCTTACCTGGACGTGATTTGATATTGAGATCAAAAACAGTTGCATTGGACCTTTAAGAAAAGGCTGTAGCAATCGTTCCTCTCTGTCTTGTTTGATGTTTGTTTAAAGCCGTGCGGAACAAACACACACACACACACACACACACACACAATCACAACGCTTGCCTCAGGACATGTTCCTCTTTTCAGCTTTGACTGATGAGTCAATCCACAGCGGAAATCTTAAGCAGCTCGAACCCAATTACTCAGACTGTGTGTTTGTGTGCGTGCATTTGTGTTTTCTAAGAGGTTCTTAGGACACCCATCCAAAGCATATCTGACCACTCAAGCAAGACACTCCACTACACTAATTACTTCATAAATAATGACCAACAGCTAAAGTTCAATAGCCTACAACAGCTCTATGTATTACTTGTAACACTGGACAGATGGGGATTCATTGTTAGATTTCCACCATGTCCCTCGTGTGTTACACCCATGAGCCATAGATAGGTGCTGTAAGATTGCCGAACATCTGTAATGGGTGTGTTTTCACAATGCAGATATTGATTTTACCAGTCTGTAAAGTGAAGCCCCATGTTTGACTCTCTGGTCTATGACAACCTTGAGCAAAGGGTGCTTCAGTAACATCCGTCTGTTGGCGTGTGTTTCCTGTCGTTTCAGAACGATCAAGATAGAGGTGTACGACTGGGACCGAGATGGCAGGTGAGTGCAGGTGATGGTCGGATAGATTAGGAGGAGAAGGAGTTTGAGCCAACAGTTTGTAATCAATGTGTGTTCTCATGGATTCACAATGTTGATTTTGTCTTTAGTAGTCATTGTATTACACTGAGTATACACTGAACACCTTCCCAATATTGAGTTGCACCCCCTCTTTCGCCCTCAGAAAAGCCTCAATTCATTGGGGCATGGACTCTACAAGGTGTCGGAAGTGTTCCACAGGGATGCTGGCCCATGTTGACTCCAATGCTTCCCACGGTTGTGTCAAGTTGGCTGGATGTCCTTTGGGTGGTGGACCCTTCTTGATACACACGGAAACTGTTGAGCGTGAAAAACCCAGCAGCGTTTCAGTTCTTGACCCAAACCGGTGCGCCTGGCACGTACCCCATTCAAAAGGCACATCATTTGTTTTGTCACCCTCTGAATGGCACAAATACATAATCTGTGTCTCACGGCTTTAGAAAGCCTTCTTTAAACTGTCTCCTCCCCCTTTATCTACACTGACTGAAGTGTATTTAACAAGTGACATCAATGAGGGATCATAGCTTTCACCTGAATTCACCTGTTCTTAATGTTATTTATACTCAGTGTATGTTTCACTAAGAGTTTATTATCGGTCCAGAGGAACCTGAATGTAATATAGCCATGTTTATCCTATAACTTTCACTAGCTCAAAGGGTGAAACAAAGACGTGTCGATTATGTTATTGAAATTACGGATGTCTTCCGGCTTCTCCCCGTCCTCCCTCCACCTTCTCTCTCCTGTATTCTCTCTTCTCCCCGTCCTCCCTCCACCTTCTCTCTCCTGTGTTCTCTCTTCTCCCCGTCCTCACTCCACCTTCTCTCTCCTGTGTTCTCTCTTCTCCCCGTCCTCACTCCACCTTCTCTCTCCTGTGTTCTCTCTTCTCCCCGTCCTCCCTCCACCTTCTCTCTCCTGTGTTCTCTCTTCTCCCCGTCCTCCCTCCACCTTCTCTCTCCTGTGTTCTCTCTTCTCCCCGTCCTCCCTCCACCTTCTCTCTCCTGTGTTCTCTCTTCTCCCCGTCCTCCCTCCACCTTCTCTCTCCTGTGTTCTCTCTTCTCCCCATCCTCCCTCCACCTGCTCTCTCCTCTCTCCTCTCCTGTCTTTTCTCCTCTCTCATCTCTCTGTCAGCCATGACTTCATAGGCGAGTTCACCACTAGTTACCGGGAGCTGGCTCGAGGCCAGAGCCAGTTCAATGTCTATGAGGTGAGCTTTTCTTTCATTTATTTCATCATATAGCTTCTGTTAGGGGGTCAAAAAGTTTCGGGTTGCGTCCCAAATGTATTTTATTTAACAAGAATAATACCCCTGATGTCCTCTTTTGCAAGGGGGACCTGGGCAAGGTTGGGTGATAACTAATGACATCTTATTCCCTATAGTGCACTCCTTTTAACCAGGGCCCATAGGATTAAAGTAGTGCACTAAATAGGGAATAGGGTGCCATTTGGGATGCAAACTAAAACTCCTCAACTTCAGTCCTCCAGGATCACAGACAAAGTGTCTGTTGTTTTCATCCATGCTGCCTTTTCTTTACGCCTCTGGTCTAAATCAATGACTAATTGACTGGGAAACCAATGTTGCTGTTGTCCTCAAGCATTAGAGTTCTTGAGCAATTAGGAATGTGTATAGAAAGTCTTACCTTATCCGATGACCGTTGCGTTAGGAATGCATCTGGAAAGTCCTCTAATACCTAACACGTGTTTTTGAAGGGACTCTATGCATGCAGGTAGTTCAAAGACAAGCGTGACAAATATTCCAATACCCTTACTGCATCACAACTCTCCTCCTCTATCACCCCTCCGCCCCCCACTCCTCCTCCCCCGTCCTCACCCTCGGTCATACTGCTCTATTCTTGTTTATGTGTTTATTTTGCAGTAGAACTAATGAATGCTCCTCTCTGATCCCTCTGGTCCCTCCCGACACACACGAACGAACGCACACGTGCAAACACACACACACACACACACACACAGTTCTGTTCTGTCAGGAATATAGAGAAACCATCTCCGCATCGTATAACGTCAGCAGAGATTTATTCCATGCATTCATAATTCTCTTTGTTTAAGACTGTGTGTGTGTGTGTGTGTGTGTGTGTGTGTGTGTGTGTGTGTGTGTGTGTGTGTGTGTGTGTGTGTGTGTGTGTGTGTGTGTGTGTGTGTGTGTGTGTGTGTGTGTGTGTGTGTGTGCGCGTGCGAGCAGTAGGCTAAAATCTTGCCTACAGTAGCACTTAGATCTTCTGCACAGATTCAACAGTGAATCTCTGTAAGACAACAATAATGGGGTTCCATAAAGGTCCAGTTACCAGGAACACAAATACAAATTCCATCGAGACGTGAACGATCTGTGAGACAAGGCAATAAGGGCCTTCTACGCCATCAAAAGGAACATACAGTACAATGTGCACAACGTAAAACACCAAATAATGCATGCAGAGCAGAATTAGGACGATACCTGCTAATTATCAAAATCCAGAAAAGAGCCATCAAATTCTACAACCACCTAGAAGGAAGCAGTTCTCAAACCTTCCATAACAAAGCCATCACCTACAGAGAGATGAACCTAGAGAAGAGTCCTGCAGCACATTTAGACCCAACCAAATCATAAGAATTACTAAAAGATAATTACTTGACACATTGGAAAGACAGAGCAAAACTGGAATGTTATTTGTCCCTAAACAGAGAGTATACAGTGGCAGAATACCTGACCACTGTGACTGACCCAAAATTAACGAAAGTTTTGACTTTGTACAGACTCAGTGAGGATAGCCTTGCTATTGAGAAAGGTCGCCGTAGGCAGACCCGGCTCTCAAGAGAAGACAGGCTATGCGCACGCTGCCCAAAAAAATAGGTGGAAACCGAGCTGCGCTTCCTAACCTCCTGCCAAATGTATGACCAGATTAGAGAGACAAACTCAACAAAACAAGAAACGTCCCCTCACTGTCAACTGTGTTTATTTTCAAACTTAACGTGTAAATATTTGTATGAACATAACAAGATTCAACAACTGAGACATAAACTGAACAAGTTCCACAGACATATGACTAACAGAAATTGAATAATGTGTCACTGAACAAAGGGGGGTCAAAAAAAGTAACAGTCAGTATCTGGTGTGGCCACCAGCTGCATTAAGTACTGCAATGCATCTTCTCCTCATGGACTGCAGCAGATTTGCCAGTTCTTGCTGTGAGATGTTACCCCACTCTTCCACCAAGGCACCTGCAAGTTCCCGGACATTTCTGGGGGGACTGGCCCTAGCCCTCACCCTCCGATCCAATAGGTCCCAGATGTGCTCAATGGGATTGAGATCTGGGCTCTTCGCTGGCCATGGCAGAACACTGACATCCCTGTCTTGCGGGATATCATGCACAGAACGGGCAGTATGGCTGGTGGCATTGTCATGCTGGAGGTTCGTCAGGATGAGCCTGCAGGAAGGGTACCACATGAGGGAGGAGGATGTCTTCCCTGTAATGCACAGCGTTGAGATTGCCTGCAATGACAACAAGCTCAGTCTGATGATGCTGTGGCACACCGCCCCAAACCATGACGGACCCTTCACCTCCAAATCGATCCCGCTCCAGAGTACAGGTCTCGGTGTAACGCTCATTCCTTCGACGATAAACGCAAATCCGACCATCACCACTGCTGAGACAAAACTCGCGACTCGTCAGTGAAGAGCACTTTTTGCCAGTCCTGTCTGGTCCAGCGACGGTGGGTTTGTGCCCATAGGCGACATTGTTGCCGGTGATGTCTGGTGAGGACCTGCCTTTACAACAGGCCTACAAGCCCTCAGTCCAGCCTCTCTCAGCCTATTGTGGACAGTCTGAGCACTGATGGAAGGATTGTGCATTCCTGGTGTAACTCGGGCAGTTGTTGTTGTTGCCATCCTGTACCTGTCCCGCAGGTGTGATGTTCGGATGTACCGATCCTGTCCAGGTGTTGTTACACGTGGTCTGCCACTGCGACGACAATCGGCAGTCCATCCTGTCTCCCTGTAGCGCTGTCTTAGGCGTCTCACAGTATGGACATTGCAATTTATTGCCCTGGCCACATCTGCAGTCCTCATGCCTCCTTGCAGCATGCCTAAGGCACATTCACGCAGACGAGCAGGGACCCTAGGCATCTTTCTTTTGGTGTTTTTCAGAGTCAGTAGAAAGGACTCTTTTGTGTCCTAAGTTTTCAAAACTGTGACCTTAATTGCCTACCGTCTGTAATTTGTTAGTGTCTTAACGACCGTGCCACAGGTGCATGTTCATTAATTGTTTATGGTTCATTGAACAAGCATGGAAAACAGTGTTTGAACCCTTTACAATGAAGATCTGTGAAGTTATTTGGATTTTTTACGAATTATCTTTGAAAGACAGGGTCCTGAAAAAGGGATGTTTATTTTTGATTTTTTCCCCCTCAGATTACGCAGACCCACAAAGAAATCTAAAACATATCCAGTGAAGCACAAACACCGTTGTAAATACAACCCATATATATGTTAATTTGTCTTCCCCTCTGTACTTCAACTATTTGCGCATTGTTAGAATATTGTACATAACCATAATATAACTTTGGAACATCTCTATTCTTCTGAAACTGTTGTGAGTTTAAGGTTTCCTGTTCATTGCTGATTGTTTATTTCACCTTTGTTTATGATCTATTATGATCTATTTCACAGAGATTTGCTGACACAGGGCGCGCACACACACACACACACACACACACACACACACACACACACACACACACACACACGCCGGCCCATCTTTTAGACGTCACCTTGCTTCTGTACATGGTGTTCACCATTAGTATTACCTGGCAGAGGGACAGGAACAGTGACAGAAAGCTCATTTAGGTTCAGCATCAGCAGGTCTCTTTGCTGTCTGTGTGTCAACCAGATTGTCTTCCCTAGATTAGATTAGGGCCTGTCACTGTCTGTCACTTCCAGGCCCCTTGGCGCTACAGGGGACCTTAATGAGACCAGGCAGCTTTTGTCTTTGGAAGCACAAACGAGATAGTTTTTTTTCCCTTTAGACTCTGATTCTTACTTTGCCACCGAAACCTCCAGTGAATCTTCTGCTCATCATTCTCTCTCAATTGTAAAAGGACTAATGTTGTCTTGGATCAGTGCTTTAATATAATTTAGGGCTAGTTTCCCAGACTCAGTTTACAGTAAACCTACTTCTGGATAAAACATCTTGCTTCTTGCAATGGGGAGCTAATGCGAGTCCTCAGCTCTCAGTCACGGTTACACATCACTCAAGTATGGTTCACCGAACCAACTCCATTACACCTCCGTTAGACATGCAGTATGTGTGCCTCTCTGTTTATTCATGCAACGACAGTCAGTTCCCTACCATCAGTCTTCCTCCCACATCCAGCCTGTCAATAGTGTGGATCTGGCCCTCTCTCCAGCCCCATCTTACAGTCCTGCCTTCCATCAGACCTGGGTTCAAATACTTTTGAAATCATATTAAATACTTCAAACATTTCCCCTAGTCTGCCTGGAGTTCCAGATGGGCGGGGTTTTGACTTTTTAAATTATTCTATTGGTTCCATTGTACCAGGCAAGCCCAATCAAACCCAGCTAAAGTATTTTATGATTTCAAATAGTATTTGAACCTAGGTAATGCTTCTATCCATTAGAATGCCTCTCTATGGTGTCCCTCCCTCCTACACACCCTCTCATTATGCTGGTTACAGAACTTAATTAGGGAGGAACAGAGATGGACAGGGAACAGAAGGAAAGAGAGGGTGGGGCGGGGGACGCAGGGAGGGGGGGAGGTGGAGAGAGAGAGATAGAGAGGGGGAGAGAGAAGAAAGGGAAGCAGAGCTGGAGAGGGAACGGGTATGTATATGTGGGGAGAGAGAGAGAGAGAGAGAGAGAGAGAGAGAGAGAGAGAGAGTGAGAGAGATGATGGGGGAAAATAGATAGGAGTGAGAGAGAAAGGGGGGAGCAGAGAGAGAGAGAAAATAGATTTAGAGAATTAGACAAAGAGGCTTCTTGGAAAACTACAGTACGTATACATTTTACAGTTGACTAATGGAACCTGAAACCTGTATCACACCCTCTCTCGTTCAGAGAAACAGCCTTTCCCCTACAGGAGATGTATGGTACTACACTTCTCATCGCTGCCTCCTTTCTTACATAATGACTTGTTTTTTTCCCTTCCTAAAAGCCCCCTGCTGTGAGGAGAATTCCCTCCATGTCCACCATCCTCCAAATCTCTCCTTAACGTAACATAATTGCTTATTCTTTCTCTCTAATTTGGTCATTTTGTTTCTTCTCTTAGGTGGTGAATATCAAAAAGAAAATGAAGAAAAAGAAATATGGGAATTCTGGAACGGTGATTATAGCCTACACATTATGAGCGTTAGAACGTTGCGGTCGTCCTTCGCTACTATCCATCCATCCCTCCCCTTTTCTTTCTCCCTCACTCCTCACTCGCCTCCTCTGCACTTTTTCCTCTGGTAATTATGATGCTTTTCTCTGATGGTTATCTGGGCTCTGTTGAAAGGAGCAGTGCTACCAACCATAGACTGTGATTGTCAATGCAGGTTTTTGCTCATTAACTGGTATCTCCTCTTCTCTCGCCTTCCTGCTAATTAAAACTTGTGAAAGATGAAGAACACACATGTCTGTCCGCTTCAGCTGTCTAAAGACATTAGACAATAGTGCCCATCTCTGTCAGAGAAACACGCAGAGCAGAGCTGTGAGTTCTTAGAGCCAGCTAACTAGCTAGTGTACTGTACATTGTTTCGTAACATTGACAGATGGAGGGAGGCTGTCGAGGGAGGAGGGGTGAATAGGTAAAGTAAAGTTAGCAAAGCGATCGAACAAGAGAGGGTGAGAGAGGTTCTTGAACAATGACAACAGCAGAGAAACGTGGGAGGAAGGAGACGGAAGAGAGGAAGAAAGGAATGAAGGAATAAAAAAAGAAAGGAAGGAAGAATATGAAAGTCTCCCCTCACACCCCAGGAGAGATCTGAGAGTGGGAGTAGTGGAGTTAGCATCTCATAGCATGCGGCGGCTAATGTGATATTGGCTTGCTACGAAGACTGATTACAGGGCCCAGATCCCACGTTCCCATCTGCTCTCTCTCTCTCTCTCTCTCTCTCTCTCTCTCTCTCTCTCTCTCTCTCCCAGATGGAGCTGTACATACGCATCCCACCCTCTCTCTCGCTTAATGTTGTTCTATCTGTCTCTCGCTTCCTCTCTTTCTCCACTCTCCCCCGTGGTTTCATAGAGTGTAGTAATGAACTCATCAATCATCTACAGTATGTGTCTGTGATGAGAGTAGGTTGCACCCCGCCACATCCCACGTCTTGTTTCAGGATGAGGAGAGTGATGTGCTACTGGATACAGTGGCTCCGTCTAAGTCAACATATGCTACTGGTCTATATGGGCACTAGGGAGTGTGTGTTTGTGTGTGTGTGTGTGTGTGTGTGTGTGTGTGTGTGTGTGTGTGTGTGTGTGTGTGTGTGTGTGTGTGTGTGTGTGTGTGTGTGTGTGTGTGTGTGTGTGTGTGTGTGTGTGTGTGTGTATTGAGAGGTCTGGATGTGAATGGGTACTGAGGTCTCATGTTTCTGTTTGTGCTTTCTCTCCCAGGTGACCCTCCTCTCCTTTTCAGTGGAATCAGAGTGCACCTTCCTGGATTACATCAAGGGAGGGTGAGTGGGAGGAGAAGGGAACACACACACCACATACAACACACACAACCACATACAGCCACACCCGTTGCTGACAGGTGTATACAAGCGTTTCGCTACACTAGTCTTAACGTCTGCTAACCATATGTACAGTGCCTTGCGAAAGTATTCGGCCCCCTTGAACTTTGCGACCTTTTGCCACATTTCAGGCTTCAAACATAAAGATATAAAACTGTATTTTTTTGTGAAGAATCAACAACAAGTGGGACACAATCATGAAGTGGAACGACATTTATTGGATATTTCAAACTTTTTTAACAAATCAAAAACTGAAAAATTGGGCGTGCAAAATTATTCAGCCCCCTTAAGTTAATACTTTGTAGCGCCACCTTTTGCTGCGATTACAGCTGTAAGTCGCTTGGGGTATGTCTCTATCAGTTTTGCACATCGAGAGACTTACATTTTTTCCCATTCCTCCTTGCAAAACAGCCCAAGCTCAGTGAGGTTGGATGGAGAGCATTTGTGAACAGCAGTTTTCAGTTCTTTCCACAGATTCTCGATTGGATTCAGGTCTGGACTTTGACTTGGCCATTCTAACACCTGGATATGTTTATTTTTGAACCATTCCATTGTAGATTTTGCTTTATGTTTTGGATCATTGTCTTGTTGGAAGACAAATCTCTGTCCCAGTCTCAGGTCTTTTGCAGACTCCATCAGGTTTTCTTCCAGAATGGTCCTGTATTTGGCTCCATCCATCTTCCCATCAATTTTAACCATCTTCCCTGTCCCTGCTGAAGAAAAGCAGGCCCAAACCACGATGCTGCCACCACCATGTTTGACAGTGGGGATGGTGTGTTCAGCTGTGTTGCTTTTACGCCAAACATAACGTTTTGCATTGTTGCCAAAAAGTTAAATTTTGGTTTCATCTGACCAGAGCACCTTCTTCCACGTTTGGTGTGTCTCCCAGGTGGCTTGTGGCAAACTTTAAACAACACTTTTTATGGATATCTTTAAGAAATGGCTTTCTTCTTGCCACTCTTCCATAAAGGCCAGATTTGTGCAATACACGACTGATTGTTGTCCTATGGACAGAGTCTCCCACCTCAGCTGTAGATCTCTGCAGTTCATCCAGAGTGATCATGGGCCTCTTGGCTGCATCTCTGATCAGTCTTCTCCTTGTATGAGCTGAAAGTTTAGAGGGACGGCCAGGTCTTGGTAGATTTGCAGTGGTCTGATACTCCTTCCATTTCAATATTATTGCTTGCACAGTGCTCCTTGGGATGTTTAAAGCTTGGGAAATCTTTTTGTATCCAAATCCGGCTTTAAACTTCTTCACAACAGTATCTCGGACCTGATGCTCTCTGCGCTTTTAACGGACCTCTATGACTATCACAGTGCAGGTGCATTTATACGGAGACTTGATTACACACAGGTGGATTGTATTTATCATCATTAGTCATTTAGGTCAACATTAGATCATTCAGAGATCCTCACTGAACTTCTGGAGAGAGTTTGCTGCACTGAAAGTAAAGGGGCTGAATAATTTTGCACGCCCAATTTTTCAGTTTTTGATTTGTTAAAAAAGTTTGAAATATCCAATAAATGTCGTTCCACTTCATGATTGTGTCCCACTTGTTGTTGATTCTTCACAAAAAAATACAGTTTTATATCTTTATGTTTGAAGCCTGAAATGTGGCAAAAGGTCGCAAAGTTCAAGGGGGCCGAATACTTTCGCAAGGCACTGTATGTGACCAGTAACATTTGAATTGGTTTTGCAATCGAGCACACCGCCATGCAATCTCCATAGACAAACCTGGCCTTACTGAAGAGTTCATTGACTTTCAATGTGGCACCGTCATAGGATGCCACCTTTCCAGTTAGTTCGTCAAATGACTGCCCTGGTAGAGCTGCCCTGGTCAAATGTAAGTGCTCTTATTGTGAAGTGGAAACGTCTAGGAACAACAATGGCTCAGCCGCGAAGTGGTAGACCACACAAACTCACAGAACAGGAAAACAGAATGCTGAAGCAGGTAGTGCATATAAATCGTCTGTCCTCAGCTGCAACACTCACTACCGAGTTCCAAACTGCCCCTGGACTCAACTTCAGCACAATAACTATTAGTTGGGAGCTTCATGAAATGGGTTTCCATGGATGAGCAGCTGCATATACAAGCCTAAAATCACCATGCGCAATGCCAAGCATTGGCTGGTGCTTGGCAAACTCTCTGCCATTGGACTATGGAGCAGTGAAAACGCGTTCTCTGGAGTGTTGAATTACACAGTCCGACAGATGAATCTGGGTTTGGCGGATGCCAGGAGAACGCTACCTGCACAAATGCATAGTGCCAACTGTAAAGTTTGGTGGAGGAGGCATAATGGTCTGCGGCTGTTTTTCATGGTTCGGTCTAGGCCTCTTAGTTCCAGTGAAGGGAAATCTTAATACTACAGCGTATAATGACTCTAGACGATTTTGTGCTTCCAACTTTGTGGCAACCGTTTTGGGAAGGCCCTTTCCTGTTTCAGCATGACAATGCTCCCGTGCACAAAGCGAGGTCCATACAGAAATGGTTTGTCGAGAACGCCGACTGCGAGCTAGGCCTAATCGCCCAACATCAGTGGCCAACCTCACTAATGCTCTTGTGGCTGAATGGAAGCAAGTCCCTCAGCAATCTTCCAACATCTAGTGGAAAGCCTTCGCAGAAGAGTAGAGGCTGTTATAGCAGCAAAGGGAGGGGACCAACTCCATATGAATGCCCATGATTTTGAAATCCGATGTTCGACAAGCTTTGTTTATGTGGTGTACGTTTATGCACATCCACAGCTTCGTACATCTCCCAGCGCTTATCCCTGACAGGAATTATTCCATGCCTTAATGATTTCCTGTCTTTAAGACATACATCCTAGGCCATATATACTGTACATACATAGATATTAATAACCCACAAATAATATCCTTATAGCAATAAACAGCCTGGCATAAATTCCATATCTAAACAGCCTAGTTTCTAAATAACAGATGGCTTACACACGTTGGCGGTATCGACTGTATTATGGTGGGTGAAGTGTCCCTTTAAGTCATCGAGGACAATGCTTTGATCGCAACATCCGTCACAAGGAGAGAGGTGACATTTCAGAGGTTCCAGGGCTTTTCAGATGTAGCAGATTTGACAACTGTGACAGAGCTCACTGACACCCTTCAGCTTTGGTGTGTTGACAGTCGGTAGCCCCCCCCCCAGCTGGAGGGCTCTAACAAGAGTAATGACACTTCTACTCTACAAGATAAAACATGATCTGACCTCTATTCTCTGGGGAATGAAAGTTGAGACAAATGCAAGGACGAAAAACAGGATGGGTCTAGGAAAAACAAACTATCGATGAAAAGATATTCATCTGATGAAAATGAGACTTATTGAAAGCTAATGTCTATTGAGGCCGTCATCAGAGAGATCAGAATGTTCCCCCTGGCTATGACCAATCCTCTAAAAACCACTTAGCACCATCAGTAACCATTTAGGACCATTAAGCCAACGCAGACACTTGGAATAAAAAGCCCTTAACTTCATAAAAAGGTTCTCTCTCTCTCTCTCTCCGTTTTTCTCAATACAATTCAATTCAAAGGGATTTATTGGCATGGGAAACATGTGTTCTCTCATTCATTCATTCATTCATTCTATTCACATTGACTGCAATGGCCCGTTCCATTCAGGATCACAATAAAGGACTGGGGGGTAATGAGGTGAGAGGATAAATGGCCCTATATCTCTCCCTTTCTGGTTCTGGTTTATGGCCCCTCTTGGGAGGGAAATGGTTTAAACTACATCAGCCACATCTTGACAGAGAGGAGAAAAGTTTTGAGATATGAGATGACTGGGAAGGAATGGGCGAAGGTGAAAAAAAGGTTGGGGTAAATTCAGGGTGACTGAAAGAAAGGACTATAGATAGAGCAAAGTGCATTGCATATTGATCTGGATCTATACTGACTGGGCAGGGCAATGTGTCAGAAATGGGTTTTACAATTCATTTTGAAATATCATCTAGACTCTAGTGGTAGCGTGGCTGACTCGGGGCCACACATGGACCCTTGCGGCAGGGGTTAAAACCCCGCCTGCGCCCTCATGTGTGTATTTATCCTCCCCCTTGCCGCAACCCTTTCATTCGTGACATTCTGTTTCAATGAAGAGAAAATACAACAACAAAAAAAAGTTTGCGTGTAAGCAAGTGAGCCTGTGAACTGCCGGAGTGATCTAGGATATTGGTAGTGGGTGTTGTGTGTGAAGGAGATGCTGACAGTGAATTGATTAAGTGCCAGCTCCAATCAAAAGAAGACATTGCAGCACAAAAGCAGCCAGTATAGTGCAACTACTGGGAATAGTTTGAAAACACCTTGAACAGTACTTAGGAACACATCCACACACACACAGCACCCTGGCTTACCTCTCTACGTTGTGAAGAGAACCATCCAAGGAATGGTAGCACTGGATGAAAATGTATTGTACATTACAGAGAATACAGACTGAAGCATGGAAGGCAAGGTTGTACGTACAGTTAGTCAGTCAGGCGGGAAGAAAGGGTGTAGATCTCCATGTTAACCCCAATGCCAGAGCTTCTTACTGGACAAGGGGTCACTTTTGTGAAAAGAGACTGAGGGGAGCTGCTTCCTACTTTCTCTCACTCTGTTTACACACACTGACCTTGACCTATTCTCACACACATGGCCACACACACACACACAGAGCTGGGGAGGGAGGGAGATCTGAGAAATCTAGCCTGGTTAACCAGACTGATAAGAGAAATTAAGCAATGCCAAGCTCAGTATTCAGTCTGGTTGACCCAGGGAAGGTGCAAATCAGGGGAGCACGGCTCCCCATAACTGTTAATAAATACCTGGATCCTAGACGTTTGACCATCATATCTCTCCTCCCTCCATTTCTAACTCTGTAGTGACCATGTAGTGACCATAATATAGTGGCTATATCCAGAAAAGCCAAAGTTCCAAAGGCTGGGCCTAAAATAGTATATAAGAGATCGTGCAAAACATTTTGAGAGGATTCCTATGTTGAAGATGTAAAAAGTATTTGTTGGTCTGATGTGTGTAACGAGGAGCATCCAGATGCTGGACTTGTTGCATTTATGAAATTGTTTCTTCCAGTTATTGAGAAGCATGCACCTATTAAGAAACGGACTGTTAGAACTGTTAAGGCTCTGTGGATTGATGAGGAATTGAAACATGTTATGGTTGAGAGAGATGAAGCAAAGGAGTGGCTAATAAGTCTGGCTGCACAGCTGCTTGGCAGACTTACTGCCAATTTAAATAATATGTGACTAAGCTGAACAAAAAGAACAATAAATGGTATTATGAAACTAGTAAGTTCAATTATATAAAGTATGATGGAAAAACCTTTTGAGCACTTTAAATTAAATTATGGGCAGAATGACCAATTCAACTTCATTGAATCAGAAGGCTCATTCATCACAAGACCTTTTGATATTGTCAATTATTTTAAAAGACCATTTCATTGGTAAAGTGGGCAAACTCAGACATGAAATGTCAACAACAACCCGCGAGCCATCATATTTATGCATAAAATACCAAATAATGAAAGAAACACATTGTAATTTAGAATTCTGTAAAGTTAGTGTGTGAAATTATTGTTGTCCATCAATAATAAGAAACCACCTGATATTGACAACAGATGGAAAGTGACTGAGGATGGTATTGGACTATATTGCCACTCCTGTTTGTCATATCTTTAATCTGAGCCTGAAGAAAAGTGTTTGTCATCAGACCTGGAGGTAAGCTAAAGTCATTCCGATACCCAAGAATGGTAAAGTACCCTTTTACTAGATCTAACAGCCTACCCATCAGCTTCCTGCCGGCTCTTAGCAAACCTTTGGGGGAAAAAATGGTTTAGACCAAATGCAATGCTATTTTTCTGTGAACAAATTAATAACATACTTTCAGCATGGTTATAGAGACAGGCACTCAACATGTACTGCACTGACACAAACGACTGATGATTGGATGAAATAAATGTTTAATAAGAATGTGGTGGGAGTTGTACTGTTAGATTTTATTGCAGCCTTTGATATTATTGACCATAATCTGTTTTTGGAAAAACGTATGTGTTATGGCTTTACATTCTCTACAATATCATGGGTTAAGAGCTATCTAGGGTCTTCCTTTTACTGCAGTGGACTAAATCAGGGTCACGCAGAGTGATTCTTGGTAGTCTTAAACAAATCTAATTTGAAACAAAAGTATACACCTCACACATATGGTTATGGGCTTAAAAAAGAAGACACTAGTAGCATGTCAAATATAGAGTTGAAATGCATTTAATTTTGAGTTTGCATCCCAAATATTGTACTTTATATACATCACAGAAGACTGAAATGCAGTGGGGTAAAAAGTATTTAGTCAGCCACCAATTGTGCACATTCTCCCACTTAAAAAGATGAGAGAGGCCTATAATTTTCATCATAGGTACACTTCAACTATGACAGAAAAAATTAGGAAAAAAATCCAGAAAATCACATTGTAGGACTTTTTATGAATTTATTTGCAAATTATGGTGGAAAATAAGTATTTGGTATAACAAAAGTTTATCTCAATACTTTGTTATTTACCCTTTGTTGGCAATGACAGAGGTCAAATGTTTTCTGTAAGTCTTCACAAGGTTTTCACACACTGTTGCTGGTATTTTGGCCCATTCCTCCATGCAGATCTCCTCTAGAGCAGTGATGTTTTGGGGCTGTTGCTGGGCAACACGGACTTTCAACTCCCTCCAAAGATTTTCTATGGGGTTGAGATCTGGAGACTGGCTAGACCACTCCAGGACCTTGAAATGCTCCTTACGAAGCCACTCCTTCGTTGCCTGGGCGGTGTGTTTGGGATCATTGTCATGCTGAAAGACCCAGCCACGTTTCATCTTCAATGCCCTTGCTGATGAAAGGAGGTTTTCACTCAAAATCTCATGATACATGGCCCCATTCATTCTTTCCTTTACACGGATCAGTCGTCCTGCTCCCTTTGCAGAAAAACAGCCCCAAAGCATGATGTTTCCACCCCCATGCTCCACAGTAGGTATGGTGTTCTTTGGATGCAACTCAGCATTCTTTGTCCTCCAAACACGACGAGTTGAGTTTTTACCAAAAAGTTATATTTTGGTTTCATCTGACCATATGACATTCTCCCAATCTTCTTCTGGATCATCCAAATGCTCTCTAGCAAATTTCAAACGGGCCTGGACATGTACTGGCTTAAGCAGGGGGACACGTCTGGCACTGCAGGATTTGAGTCCATGGTGGCGTAGTGTGTTACTGATGGTAGGCTTTGTTACTTTGGTCCCAGCTCTCTGCAGGTCATTCACTAGGTCTGGGATTTCTGGGACTTTTGCTCATCGTTCTTGTGATCATTTTGACCCCACGGGGTGAGATCTTGCGTGAAGCCCAAGATCGAGGGAGATTATCAGTGGTCTTGTATATCTTCCATTTCCTAATAATTGCTCCCACAGTTGATTTCTTCAAACCAAGCTGCTTACCTATTGCATATTCAGTCTTCCCAGCCTGGTGCAGGTCTACAATTTTGTTTCTGGTGTCCTTTGACAGCTCTTTGGTCTTGGCCATAGTGGAGTTTGGAGTGTGACTTTGAGGTTGTGGACAGGTGTCTTTTATACTGATAACAAGTTCAAACAGGTGCCATTAATACACGAGTGGAGGACAGAGGAGCCTCTTAAAGAAGAAGTTACAGGTCTGTGAGAGCCAGAAATCTTGCTTGTTTGTAGGTGACCAAATACTTATTTTCCACCATAATTTGCAAATAAATTCATTAAAAATCCTACAATGTGATTTTCTGGATTTTTTTTCCTCATTTTGTCTGTCATAGTTGAAGTGTACCTATGATGAAAATTACAGGCCTCTCTCAATATCTTAAGTGGGAGAACTTGCACAATTGGTGGCTGACTAAATACTTTTTTGCCCCACTGTATAACAAAAATGTTCGACATAGAAACACTGGATTTTAGTCGTAAAAAAAATACAATCTTTATTAATAACATTCCACTCATGAGGCCAAATAGGGAGCTTTTGGTCATTAACTGCAGGAAAAAGCTACTGGAAAGTTCTCTAATGTAAAATATGTAAAGTGTGGTATTCCGCAAGGCAGCTGTCTTGGTCTCTATTTTAATAATGATCTACCACTAGCCTTAAACAAAGCATGCGTGTCTATGTATGCTGATGTTTAAAGATTATACACATCAGCAACAACATCCAGTAAAATCACTGCAACCCTAAACAAAGAGTTGCAGTTAGTTTTGGAACTGGTTGCGAGTAATTAACTAGACCTGAACATACGGTATCTAAAACTAAAAGCATTGTATTTAGTACAAATCATTCCCTAAGTTCTAGACCTCAGCTGAATCTGGTAATGAATGATGTGGCTGTTGATCAAGTTGAGGAAACTAAACTTATTGGTGTTACAATAGATTGTAAATGGTCATAGTCAAGACATATTGGTTCAATTGTTGTAAATATGGGGAGAGGTCTGTCTGTGATAGAGAGATGCTCTGCTTTTTTTCTCACCACATTCGACCAAAAAAAGTCCTGCAGGCTCTGGTTTTATCACATCTTGAATAATATACCTTAGTTCTGACAGACATACATACCCCACCAGACATGCTACCAGGGGTCTCGTCACAGTCCCCAATTCAAAAACAAATTTAAGGCAACACACAATATTGTATAGACCCATAGTTACATGGAATAATGCCCTTCTATCTCAAATTGCTCAATCAAACAACAAAATCAGCTTAAGAAACAAATAAAACAACACCTCACAGCACTAAGCCTCTCCCCTATCTGAACTAAATAACATGGATGTCTATGTAAAGTAATATGTTTTTCCTAAGTGTTTTGTCAGCATAGGACCTTTTTAATTTCTATATTTATTTTAAATGTATGTAGCTCTGTCCTTGAGCTGTTCTTGTCTGTTATTGTTTTATGTTTTGTGTGGACCCCAGGAAGAGTAGCTGGTGGTTTTGCAACGGCTAACAGGGATCCAAATAAAATCCCAAATCTCTCCATCCCTCCCTCTGTCCCGAAATATCAATGTGAATATTTGATTCTTTCTTATTGTTGTATTCTTTCTGGGTTGATCTTTAACGAGGTTATCTGGAGTTTATTCTCTCACTCATATATTAGCGTTGCAGCTAAAGAGCATTTCATCAGTCGGAAAATTGGATTATGGTTATGTTTCTCTTAAGTGCTCCAGCAGCCTAATTGCTTGTTATTCAGCTCAATGTGAGGATGTCATGCACCTCTCGCCCCTTCTCCTCTTCCTAAAGGGAATAAGAATAAGACATTTCAGTCCACACACACACACGCACACACACACACACACACACACACACACACTGATATAGAGTGAATTAATTGCCAGGGTCACTTAAATATATGATCGTGACTACAATGCAATTAGCAACAATTCCCATATATTACATTTACATTGTGTGTGTCTGTGTGTGTGCATGTGTGTGCTTGTGCATGTATGTGCTTGTGCATGTGTGTGTGTGTGTGTGTGTGTGTGTCCAGAGAAAATATCTTTAGTTTGTGCTTTGCGTATAATTATCTGGTGGTCTACCTGTACTTCTCTTGTTGATTTTTCACTCTCTCTTCTATATCCTCATTTCAGGACCCAGATCAATTTCACTGTGGCCATCGATTTCACTGCGTCTAATGGTAAGGGATTCTAAAGACTGTGTGTGTGTGTGTGTGTGGCGCGCCACTAGGGGGCGATAAAGACCACCGCTACTCAACCCACAAGCAAGCATGCAAGACCTTCCCTCGTCCCCTCTTCGGCAAATCAGATCATGACTCCTGGTTCCTGTTTACAAACAAAGCTCAAACAGGGAGTACCTGTGACGTGCTCTGTAGAAAAAGGGCCTACCGAACCAGAAGCTATGCTGCAGGACTGCTTTGCTAGTGCTGACTGAGGCTCCGCCGATAGCATCGACGAGCTAACCACCTCCATCATCAAGAAATGCATCACCGACATCATCCCCACAGTGAAGATTTACTGCTTCAGCGTTCAAAAGCCCTGGATGAACACTGAGGTGCGCATTAAGTTAAAGGAACAAGCTACCGCTCACAGGGCTATCACAGCCAAGCCTGAGGCTACGGCTGATGACACAAACGCATACAAGAAGTCCCGTTACGACCTCCACAAAGCCATCAAACAGGCAAAAGGGCAATATCAGAACATGGTGGAATCCTGTTATTTCCCGGCTCTGACTACCTAGCCATGATCTGCACAACAATGCCTCTCTACCAGCATTTTTTGAATGCTTCGATAACAACACAGATCCCTGCATGAGGGCCCCCGCTGAGGAATGGGTGATCTCTCACTTCGAGGCTGATGTAAGGTTTTTAAACGGGTCAACACCCTTAAGGCCGCCTCCTGAGTGGCGCAGTGCGTCTAAGGCGACCACTGCATCGCAGTTGCTAGCAGTGCCACTAGAGATCCTGGTTCGAGTCCAGGCTCTGTCGCTGCCGGCCGCAACCGGGTGACCCATGGGGCGGCGCACAATTGGCCCAGCGTCGTCCGGGGTAGTGGAGGGTTTGGCCAGCAGGGATGTCATTGTCCCATCGCGCTCTAGAGACTCCTGTAGCGGAACGGGTGCATGCATGCTTACACGGTCACCAGGTGTACGGCGTTTCCTCCGACATATTTGTGTGGCTGACTTCCGGGTTAAGCGGGCATTGTGCCAAGAAGCAATGCAGCTTGGTTGGGTCATGTTTGGGGAGGGCGCATTGCTCTTGACCTTCGCCTCTCACAAGTCCGTATGGGAGTGGCAGGATGAGAAAGACTGTAACTACCAATTGGATACCACGAAATTGGAGAGAAAAAGGGGTAAAAATAAAAATATATATATTCATAATAACAAAAAACACTCTTAAGGCCGCAGGGCCAGATGGTATTTTGTGGCGTGTCCTCAGGGCATATGGGCTCCCGTGTGGCACAGCGGTCTAAGGCACTGCACCTCAGTGCTAGAGGCGTCACTACAGAACCTGGTTCAATTCCAGGCTGTAACACAACTGGCCATGATTGGGAGTCCAATAGGGTGGATGCTGTTCATTGACTACAGCTCAGCGTTCAACACCATAGTTCCCTCGAAGCTCGTTACCAAGCTCGGGACCCTGGGACTGACCACCTCCCTCTGCAACTGGATCCTGGACTTCCTGATGAGCCAACACCAGGTGGTAAGAGTAGGCAACAACACCTCCCCCACGCTGACCCTCAACACGAAGGCACCCCAGGTTTGTGAGCTTATCCCCCTCCTGTACTCCCTCTTCAGCCACGACTGTGTGACCGCACACGACTCCAACTCCATCATCAAGTTTCCAGACGACATGCTGGTGATCACCAGCGGCGATGAGAGCTTACAGGGAGAAGGTCAGGGGGTGCTGAGAAGTCTGGAAAATTGCAAGAGGCTTGCCACCCAAGACATGACTGTTCTCCATGCTCCTGTCCGGCAGGCAGTACAAGTGCATCAAGGCTCAGACCAACAGACTGCTAAACATCCTCTATCCCCTGGCCATATGGCTATTAAATGGCAAACAACTACTGCTCTCCCTCTCCCACAGACAAGCCACACTGAAGCTTTTATGTCCATCCAGACGTCTCTACCTACTCAGACACACACACCTTCACTGTCACTCTTACTCACAAACTCATTACTAAGGCCACACTGCTGCTAAAATGATTATTGATTAGATGTATTACTACCACTACATTACTGTTCATTGATTGCCATTAGTATATACTGTATCTATTTATCCTGCTACTGGTCACTATTACTCCTGTTCACATTACCATTAATATATTCCTGCTATCAGTCACTTTTCAGTCCTGTTTACATGTATATCCACCCATCAGGCCTACATTTAAATGGTTTAAACTCTAATCCAGAGCAAATTACAGGAGCAATTAGGGTTAAGTGCCTTGGTTAAGGGCAAATCAACAGATTTTTCACCTAGTCATCTCGGGGATTCAAACCAGCCACTTTTCAGTTACTGGACCAACTCTGTTAACCGCTAAGCTACCTGTCGCCCTACACTACACTCTTGCGCGCACACACACACACACACACACACACACACACACACACACACACACACACACACACACACACACACACACACACACACACACAGACACAGACACACAGACACACACACACTCTGCTGCCACACTGTTTACTATTATTATTATTTATCCTGCTACCAGTCACTTTCTCCTAATTTCTTCCTATGTATATAAAGGTATCTACCTCAAATACCCCAGTATCCTGCACATTGTACATGTGGTACTGCCACTGACCCTGTATATAGCTTACATTCATATTTTTTTCTTTGTCTTATTTTCTACTTCTCTTCTTTATTTTGTATTATTCTTTTCTTATTTGTTATAGTATTTTGATATTGAATTACTGTACTGTTGTGTAGGGCTCGCAAGTTAAGCATTTCACTGTACTTGTACATGTGACAAATAAAACTCGAAACACACACACACGCAAAACCTCCCTATTCCTCCATACTATACGTGTTGCTCTGGGTTTGGGTCGCCTGCTAACTTTCTTCCTGAGTGTCTATGGTCAATACCACCACGCTGTTCCTAAAATGGATGACCACTGTGCCCCATAATAGCACTGCTTCCGAGACCAAATGCCACCCAAAATGGTCGAATACACCCTCCTTACCACAGTCTAAAAGGCCACACTTAAGTTTAAATCACTCCACTTATTTGGAGCCTCTAGCTCAGCAGTTCCTTTTCTATTTCCCACCCTTCCATTAAGCTCCTAGCCTATCAGAGTATTCCTTCCTATTCCTATTCATTGTGTGACGGGGTTGGTGAGAGCAGGCGGTAGTTTATCTCTGAAAGGTTGAAGAGAAGGAGAGTTCTAAATCGTTGTTATTTTTTAGCTGTATTCAAATCAAGCCCTTAACCAACAACGCAGTTCAAGATAGAGTGAAGAAAATATTTACTGAATACACTAAAGCAAAAAAATGATAAAAAGTATATAATAAAATAACAATAACAAGGCTATATGCAGGGGGTACCGGTACCGAGTCAATGTGCAGGGGTACAGGTTAGCCAAGGTAATTTGTACAAGTAGGTAAAGTGACTAAGCATAGATCATAGACAGCGCGTAGCAGCAGTGTAAAAACAAATGGAGGGGGGACGTCAATGTAAATATTATGGGTAGCCATTTGATTAATTATTCAGCAGTCTTATGGCTTGGGGGTAAAAGCTGTTAAGAAGCTTTTGGGTTCTTGACTTGGAGCTCCGGTACCACTTGCCGTGCCGTGACACCTTTATAGGGTTAGGGTTATGGTTCCCACATGGCCATATTTTCACGTTACACCACTTGTTTATTGAAAACAGACCAAAACAGAGTGAACTACCTGTGCTAATTAGCTATCTGCATCTCCTAACACCTGTGTGTAAACAGAAGACAGACGGCACAAGCGTGTTGTCAATATAAAATACTGTCGGCTGCAACTGTGTTATTGGTTTAAAAAAACTGCGCACAGTGAGTATGTAGCCTTTTGGTTCTAGACTTGGCACTCCGGTACCACTTGCCATACAGAGAACAGTCTATGACTTGACCATTTTTTGGGGCCTTCCTCTGACACCACCTAGTTAGGGCCTGGATTGCAGGAAGCTTGGCCCCAATGATGTACTGTGCCGTACACACTACCCTACCCAAAATAAAATACTGTCGGCTGCAACTGTGTTATCAGTTTTTTAAAAACTGTGTACAGTAAGTATGTATTTTGCATTTGTGAATTTATTTTGATGGGATATGAGAGCAGAGGGATTTATGTTTCTAGAACTGTACCGCAATTGAGAAACAGGACATGTAAGCTCCTTGGACTAAGGAGTAACCTTTAGTCCAATATTGGGCTAGCTTTCCCACAGCGGTATAGCTGGCTAGTTAAAGCTGCAATATGTAACTTTTTGGGTGACCAAACCACATTCATATAGAAATGTGAGTTATAGAACTGTCATTCTCATTAAAATCAAGTCTAAAACTGGTTCTATGTGGGCTTTTTCTATACTTTTTGTTATTTTACTTTTGGTATTGTACACAATCTTCGAACAGCTAAAAATACAATATTTGGGTTATATATTTCACAGTGGTTTTGACGGTACAATGATTCTCTAGTCTACACTATACATTTCGTGTTTTGTGACATAAACTGAAATTAGGTGAACTATTCGAATTTTATCAACAAGGAAATTGCGTCAGTAGCTAGCAAAAATATTTGTACACCTATGTGTCCCTTGTAGCAGCTAGCTGACCAAAGTTTTCGATGCATGCCTCCACACAGAAGAGCAGGTAATCTGGAGATGTGTCGTATTCAGCAGAGGCAAGCACTGCCAGAGCCACCTATGTGAAGCTAGCCACAATAACGATTAGCCAAAATAGTGAAATTTGCTATTTGCCTTAAAAATTAAAGTCCCTTATTGAAACGGATGCAAACGGATACAAATAGTGGAATCATGCCATATTTGGACTACAGTTGTGGCCAAACATTTTGAGAATTTTGCAGGATGGCCTAGTGTCAAGAAGGCCAGCAAAGAAGCCACTTCTCTCCAGGAAAAACATCAGAGACAGACTGATATTCTACAAAAGGTACAGGAATTGGACTGCTGAGGACTGGGGTAAAGTAATTTTCTCTGATGAATCCCCTTTCCGATTGTTTGGGGCATCCGGAAAAAAGCTTGTCTGGAGAAGACAAGGTGAGCGCTACCCTCAGTCCTGTGTCATGCCAACAGTAAAGCATCCTGAGACCATTCATGTGTGGGGTTGCTTCTCAGCCAAGGGAGTGGGCTCACTCACAATTTTGCCTAAGAACACAGCCATGAATAAAGAATGGTACCAACACATCCTCCGAGAGCAACTTCTCCCAACCATCCAGGAACGTGTTTGGTGACGAACAATGCCTTTTCCAGCATGATGGAGCACCTTGCCATAAGGCAAAAGTGATAACTAAGTAGCTCGGGGAACAAAACATCGATATTTTGAGTCCATGGCCAGGAAACTCCCCAGACCTTAATCCCATTGAGAACTTGTGGTCAATTCTCAAGAGGCGGGTGGACAAACAAAAACCCACAAATTCTGACAAACTCCAAGCATTTATTATGCAAGAATGGGCTGCTATCAGTGTGGCCCAGAAGTTAATTGACAGCATGCCAGGGTGGATTGCAGAGGTCTTGAAAAAGAAGGGTCAACACTGCAAATATTGACTCTTTGCATCAACTTCATGTAATTGTCAATAAAAGCCTTTGACACTTATGAAATGCTTGTAATTATACTTCAGTATTCCATAGTAACATCTGTCAAAAATATCTAAATACGCTGAAGCAGCAAACCTTGGGGAAATTAATTGTTGTGTCATTCTCAAAACCTTTTGCCACGACTGTAGATATTGCTTAAATTTGGAATGTTATTATATAAATTCAACAAAAGACACTAAAATTTGTTAATTTAGCAAAAAAGTACAAATCAGTTCAAATCTTACTTTGTATTGTATTAGACTTTAGACTTTATAATTGCAATAGGGGCATACTGCATGCACTGTACTGCCTTACCTATGGATCTTGGGTCCATGAAATGGGGTATCAGCCTATTCAGTGACAACCACAGAACACAACTGTGAAGAGTTTACACAAACATTAGCGTCGTAGCTCTTATTGATCAACCAATGGTGTGTTAGATACCACCCACCGACGTTTGATTGACACCCCATTATTATCATATTGGAGGAAGAAATATATATATAAATGAATTAAATGATTTAAAGTTTGAGTAATTAGATAATACATAGATAAAAATTAGATACATACAGGTGTGTCGAGAAAATGAATGAATTTTGGTCAGTATTTTAGTATTTCCTTGCTCATTTGGTTAATTATCTGTGGATGTATTTATTTATTCATTTATTCATGTATTTATGTGTGCGTTTATTTATTTATTTATTTCCATTCATGGCAAGTTTGTCCTCCGTAATAGCATGTCACTAAGAACACCAGCGCATAGCTTGTGCATGGCAGCCATCAGATAATGTGTGTACAGAACCTGATTGACTAAATAGACTGCCAGGTTAATGTAGAGCAACATATTCAGGCTGATGACAATGCTCGGGTTTTCTGCATGAACCTGCTGCGCTTGATTTAGTTGCAACAACATTCCAGCCCCCTTTCTCAACAACAAACAAACTGGTCATACACTATATTGACATATGCCTTCTGCCCCTTCCCTAGGTAACCCATCCCAGTCCACTTCTCTACACTATATGAACCCATACCAGATGAATGCATACGCCATGGCCTTGAAGGCTGTAGGGGAGATCATCCAGGACTACGACAGTGATAAGATGTTCCCTGCCTTGGGCTTCGGAGCCAAGCTGCCCCCGGATGGACGGGTCTCACACGAGTTCCCACTGGTGAGTCAAACACAGAGCCCTTTCTGGTCACTTGTTACTGAACTGAACTGGACAAGATTGGACTAAAACTGGACTGTACTTGACTGGGCTTGAATTTACTTGACTCACCAAATTCAGCTGACGATTGTCCACTCCAGAAAGAAGATATTGATTTATTAAATAGAAGAGATTTTACCCTGTTGATTGTTTCTACCTCTCCAGAAGGTGAGAGAAGCCCGACTTTAACGATATAGATAAACTAGAGCAAACTGTTTTAAACCTGTTGATTGTTCTGTTGTTCCTCCTCTCCAGAACGGTAACATAGAGAACCCCTACTGTAACGGTATAGATGGCATCCTGGAGGCCTATCACGAGAGTCTGAAGACTGTTCAGCTCTACGGACCAACCAACTTCGCCCCCGTAGTCAACCACGTGGCCAGGTAATGGACGCATACACACGCACAAACGCACAAATGCAGGCGCGCATTTGCAAACACATACATATACACACGTACATACAGGCAGACTCATACACACACACATGCACGCACATACACACATGCACACTCACATACACACATGCTGCACACACAGGCAGACATAAAGGCACACACCCTCACAAATCTACTATCACAGATTATCAGCAGTGCAAGCCAGCGTGAAATGTCTCGTTCTCTGCTGCTGTCAGATATCAGCCTTGTCGTGTAGTTGTTCCACTACAGTAATCCCAGTAATTCATACTCAGTCTTCCATCCCTGGGCTTCTCTCCTGTTCTGACCTCAAAGGCTGTGACGATTGGCCTTTCAATGGAAAAACACAGGATGTGACACACATTAACACCGTGGCACTGTGAGAGAATGAATCAATTACTGACTCGCCAGACTGGCGGCGGAGCACTCAACGTAAACATATAAACACATAAACATAACTCAGAGTCAGAGAGGGCAAGCACTCTGATCACATTAGAGGAGGAGTGGGAAGTGGAAAAGGGAGCGATAAATGCAGACACTGCTGTACACACACACACACCGGATAGGGATGGTGGTTTAATAAGGAAGGAGGGATGATGGGGTACACACACTAGTGATGCACGGGTTGACTCGTAACCCGCATTACCCGGGGTTTAGGTCCATGAAGTGCAGTATTGTGTGGATGAGGAACGTGTGGGTGCCGGTCGGGTTGAATAAAGATAAAACAAGGAATCCATAAATGTATCATTCCTGTGCAATTCATATCAATAGGCTACGTTGAGGTTTTTCTTTCAGAATTTCTATCTGCCGTTAGTGTGTAGCCGAAGCTTTAGGGCCTAACTGTAGCGTGCCAAATACACCGCAATTGCCTTTTGGGAACTTTAAGTTAGTAGTCTAATGTTTGGAAAAGATTTGGTGAAACGGTAAAAGAGTATGATAGCAGTTCCAGCTTTGTCATGTGCGATGATTGTGAGGTGCGATACGAATTCGACAGTCAGAAGACGGGGACTTCAGTATGGTACATCAAGGGAACTGTGCTGTTCAGATGGGTTAAATGGAATAGTAGTCTAACTGAAATCTGAAATTTGACTATGTCTGTAACATCTCATATAGCCTAATATAATATGAACTGCTGCATAATTATGTATA
Organism: Oncorhynchus mykiss; assembly: GCF_057628025.1. NCBI lineage: Eukaryota > Metazoa > Chordata > Actinopteri > Salmoniformes > Salmonidae > Oncorhynchus > Oncorhynchus mykiss. Next base: position 32,687,393 of record NC_143028.1, on the reverse strand, counting down.
TCTTGCAATAAAATGATAGACCAAATTAAATTTTGTCTTCAGGAACAGGAGTGGAGAAATATATATATATTTTTTCAGTATCTTGAGAGAATGAATGCGCTGTTAGGGACCGTCTGTAAAGGTGCGTTCTTTATCAGCATCATAAAAGCTGATAGCATTTCAAAAACATAAAACATGCATCCAAGCCAAGCTGAAATCTTATCAGAAACATGTTGGGTCGTTTTAACAGCTTTTAATCCCCTTAAAACCGGTCAAACTGATGTAATTTGAAAATGTTCCCCTAATTTGCATTTTCTCCACAGTCCCTAAACGTCTTTACTGCTCGAGAGAAGCAGAGATAAAAGAGGAAAAGGAAACAAGCTTTACTTATGTCAACTAGATTGAAGCATTCATTCTATCGATCTATGACATTACTCTGGTGAGCAAGGGTTTAGTTAGTCTTCTAGGGCCACACGTAGACCTAATAACAGAACAGAAGCTGCATGTATCTATAGACCAGTTGACTAACAAATAGCCTACCAAAATGTTGGAAATTATGAGCAGTAACATAGGCCTGGGTGCTCAAACAGCTGACCCGCACATCACTAACACACACACAAACACACAGGCACACACACACCTAGTCCGCAGTCTGATAACTTTCCAAACAAAGAGAGATAAGACCATAGAGATAAAAAGAGTTCTGAATATGTCCCTCCAGGCACAGTAACAGTCAGTCCTCTATCCATTACCATGTGAATGGAGTTGGGCTGAAAGGGAGAAAATGACTCCAGACAGAGGGAACAAATGAACACAGACACTCAGTTGATCACTGAAACACACGGCGTAGTTCGGCTTCATATCCTGCAGTGTTTGAGGTCAAAGTGTTTTTCGAGGTATGATAATGAATAGAATGAATGTTATCAATCCGCAGAATGATATCAGAGTATAGTATTTAAATTTAATAGACACTGAAATGTAGAAGGGACTGGAGTGGAGAAGATGGAGAGGGAGTACAATGACTTTAGTTAAAGAATGACATTCAAGCATGTCATTGGTCACAGGAAGTTTGAGTTTGGTTCAGGGTGTTTGCTTTTTTACTCACAATCTGCTTGTGTGTGTGCCTGCGCGCCTGTTTGTGTGTGTGCATACTTGCCTGCCTGACTTGCCTGCATGCGTGCGTGTGTGTGTGTGTGTGTGCGTGTGTGTTCCTCTTCAGTTATGCTGCAGCGGTTCAGGACGGGTCCCAGTACTTCGTCCTCCTCATCATCACAGACGGAGTCATATCAGACATGGCTCAGACCAAGGAGGCCATCGTCAATGTAAGTCTGGAGAGAAGGAGAGATGGAGAGAGAGAGAGTGGTTGAAGAGGAAGGATGAAAGAGGGAGAGAGAGAGAGAGGGAGAAAATGGTGGTACATGAAAGAGAAATGAGGGGAGATGTAGAGAGAGAGAGAGAGAGAGAGAAAGAGAGAGAGAAGCGAGAAGCGAGAATGTTTGGAGAGAGAAGCAAACGAAGAGAAAGAATGAAGAGAAAGTCATCTGCGTGGAATCGGCCAGACCTCCAGCACACTGGATTTAAAGGGAATTTGCGACTGTTAGTCAAACCGTTAGAACAGCCACACCTTCCTTTTAAGATCTTGCCTGCTGCTCTATCTTGCTTGGCCTCTCTGACTGACTACTGCACCTCTACCTGCATACAACCCTGCTGCCTCTACTGCTTTCAGTTCTGCTCTTTTGATGGTGATGGAATCTAATGTTTTCTCTGAAATAGGAGAGTGAAGTTGAAATGCTTTGAGCGTCCTCTTCAGTTCAAAGAGCTCTGGACAGGATGGTGTGTGTGTGTGTCCTCCGGAGAGTGTTTTCAGGAACACTGACCTACTTCTCTACAGCTGGCGGAGGGAGGAAGGGAGGGAGGTAACGGAGGGAGGAAGGCGAGGGAGGTAACGGAGGGAGGAAGGCGAGGCCCATGCTGTGTGTCATTCATAACACAGCTGGGGCAGGGGGGACAGTACACTATGGAACCTGTCACTCAGTTAGAGAACACAACAGTGCTCCAAAGCAAAGCAATGCTCTCTCAATGCATTATTTCGCTCTACCTCTTTTCATTGCTCTCTATTTCTGTCTTGCGTCACCTCTCTCTTTCTCTCTTGCTTCACCTCTCTTTCTCTCTGGCCTCTCCCTACCTCCTTCCCTCTTTCTCTATGTACCTCCCTCTCTCTTTCTCTCTTCTTCTCTCAGGCTCTCTCTCCCTCTCTCTTCTCCTCTCAGGGTCTCTCTCCCTCTCTCCCTCTCTCTTCTCCTCTCAGGCTCTCTCTCCCTCTCTCCCTCCCTCTTCTCCTCTCAGGCTCTCTCTCCCTCTCTCTTCTCCTCTCGGGCTCCTGTCATGTTAAAACAGTTCATGTCATATCAGGGCCCCTGGTGAATCAGACACTTTGACACATTTCTTTCTCCGCCCAACGATTAAATTGCGCCGTGCACAATTCTACTATGGCCCCGTCAACACCCTCAGACCCCTACCGGAGCCTAACGCCACATCCTGATGTTAGCATCAATGTGACTCTGTAAATGTCACAGATCATGTTGTTCAAGTCTCCCACACTTTCTCGGGAGGTTTAAAAACATGGCTTTACTAGAGGTACAGGATATCCCTTAGAGAGGAGTTAGGAGGCTAGCCCACTGCTTCTCTATTAGTCTTCCACAGCCTGATAATGTATTGAGGTGTGGTTCTCTCATTATTGGTTCCCCGGTGTTTCCTATGTGGTTCAAATCTGGTTTTAAGACATCATTCATCCAGCCCTCCCTTTGTAGACCTGTTCTGTAGGCTACTCTAGTCCAGGACCCATATACGAAGAGAGTTTGGACATTGCCGTTTCAGTTGATTTTACAACCAAGACATTTAAAGGAAGACTCAGCGAGATGATGTTGCAACGAAAAGCACCGCAGATATTAAGACCACACGGTCACACAGAGTATCTGCTCATGTGCACGGGTGCGCTTCACGCTGCTACAACGTGGTAGCCTCGAGACCAAAACAGGGGAGAAGTTTAGCGTTGCGCTGCAAAGCTCTTAGTTGGATTCACACATTCATTTGCCACTGTGGTATCAGGCTGTGGTATCACACTGTGGTTCTCAAAGGTCACTTCTAGAGGGGAGTCCTCCAAATGACGTACTAGGCTTAATGTCTTCTTCAGTCGAAGTCTGGGGTGGTTTCTTGTCTCTCTCAGTGGGACATCACAGGACATAATTGACGACTTGTGAATTACGTTATTTATGAGTCACCGACTCAGACGTAGGTGTGATTGGCTTCTCAGGCTCTGGTCAGAAATCCTTTGGTGTGTCACACAGAAGACGTTCTCCCCCGCAGACGCTCACTGTTCTCATACTGTTTCATCAGCAGCAAACACACATACATACGTGCATTCTCGTCGCCTCTGAATGAGTGTTATAGAAACAGACAGGACTAATCAGTTAGACATCCCCAGGCTTCTTACACATTTTGTTTATGGACGGTGGTCTCAGAGTGGATGATGGACATGTTAAACTACTGTAACATCACTTCCTGTTGTGTTCTGCTGGTCCAGTACTTGAGTAAAAGTAAAGATACCTTAATAGAAAATGACTCAAGTAACAGTGAAAGTCACCCAGTAAAATATTGGTTGAGTAAAAGAGTAAAAGTTTTGGTTTTAAATTTAACTAAGTTTCAAAACTAAATGTAATTGCTAAAATATACTAAAAGTAAAAATATTAATAATTTCATATTCCTTACATTAAGCAAACCAGACGGCACCATTTTCTTTTGTTTCTTTTTTTTAAGGATAGCCAGGGGCACACTCCAACACTCAGACATCGTTTACAAATTAAGCATTTGTGTTTAATGAGTATGTCAGATCAGTGGCAGTAGGGATGACCTGGGACGTTCTCTTGAGAAGTGTGTGATTTGGACCATTTTCCTGTCCTGCTATGTATGAGTACTTTTGCGTGTCAGAGAAAATGTATGGAGTAAATAGTACATTATTTCCTTTAGGAATGTATTGAAATAAAAGTAAAAGTTGTCCAAAATATAAATAGTGAATTTAAGTACAAATATCCCCCCAAAAATGACTTAAGTAGTACTTTACACCACTGTGTAGGATGAGTCCCAATAATGTCTCCTTCACCACTTCCCACAAAAGTAAAAGCCTTGGATTGGTGTAGACATGGGCTAGTGGGAGTTTACATCACATTTCTTATACCAGTCATTTCCTTTTAAACCAGGGTAGGGAAGTGAACAAGTGTACACTTTCGGAGGAAGGAGAAAAATTGGGCCGCAACCTGAGTCTTCACCCACTCCCCTTTAGCTCCCTAAAGTCCAGCTGTCCACACAAGAAGGCCTGATACCTCTATACCCCTGCCGAAATGGCCATCCCTTGCAAAATAGCTGTAAGTAGTAGTAGATGTACTGTTGTTAGTTAGTTTACTCCAATTAGGGTAGGGATGGTAGGGTAGGGGGGGGGGGGGAATATATTTTAAAAAATGTAAAGAAGAGAAAAAAACACTAGAACCACCAAACGCCAATGCCTCCTACCGTTTGATTTTGTAACTAAAATAAATCAGCCATTTTGAAAGCAACATCCTCCTGCTTCCCTGGCTTCCTAAATCATTTTATTTTGCATTACTCAGCTGTCAAAATGTTTTTGTTTTTTTTAAATCACAAACAGAAACGTATTTAGAGCCCGTATACCTGTTTATTTTTTCCACACCTATTCCTAACTTAACCCTTTGATGCATACGATCACATCTTTGTGATCATTGTTGAGTGGTCCCTGGAGTGTACCATCGCAAATATGTGACCGAAAGCCTTGATTCGGTCTTATGTAGCAAAATTTGAAATTGTGTTTTTTTACATGGGATAAAAGTAGACAGCTAGAACATGGTATATCCTACATTGCAGTTGAAGAACAATGGGAAAGTCATTCCTCTTTGAAAGTTGATGAAATTGTAAATCCACTTTTGAGAAAATGTTTTGGTACACCTACTGGCGTGCTCTTCTTTGTCTACACCCATTCAGCATCGTTCACACCCTCTTAAGTCTTAGCTCCATCCATCTCTTTAAGGATTCACATGTGAGGCCATTTGCTGAACAGGGTGATGATTCGTTTAGTAAACAACCAAAGATTTCAAGACTAAACGTGGTGAAAGTAGTAGCCTACAATAAGGAAAAACTCCAGGTAAAAATACACTATATCTAGTCCTTGGCCTACATCCTAATCTGACTTTGGTGCAGGTCATGTTGTTCTTCGTATTACCGTCTCTGGTAAACACAAACGGTATCAAATAAAATAAAAAGTTGATTTGTCACATGCACTGGAAACAGAAGGTGTAAACAGTACAATGAAATGGTTACTTGCAGAGAAGCAATATCAAAAACAGAAAGTGTCCAGATAAAAATATTTTATCATTATTAGATGACACTTACCTGACAAACTTGTCTAAATTGATGGGTCATGTGAAGGAAATTCTGTAAACAACACCCAGCCACATCTAGCTAAGTGGATGGGTCACAATGAACCGGCATAATCCCAACTCACGCTACTACTATACCAACCAGGTTCAACGTTAGCTAGCTAACATTAGGCTATAACTAAGAATGCAACTGGATTTCTGGTTCAAATAATATTACTACACAGATCATACATGTAACGTTAGTTAGCGAGCCAGCAAGCTAACGTTTACTAGCTAGCTAACAGTACACTGTAACTTGCAATGAAAAATGACTTTCTGACAAAATTAGAAACTTATACTAACTAAAAATGTATCTAGACTCTTACCCGTATACATTGATGAATGCTTCACGGCAGACTGGAACCATTTAACTCAGTTTTGTTCGTAGCTACATCTTGTTTGGGCAGCGTTGTGTCAAGTCACTCCAGTTCACACTGACTGTGGCGTGTGCAGAAAGTAACAAATCACTTTCCCCAACTGATTGGTCAATAGATTCAGGGCATTCAATGTTGTTGAGAAAAGTAGAAAAACTTTTGTTCTAGTTGGCTAACGTTATATATTTAAAAATGGATGCGGTAGAAAGGGCTCTCAACACATACTGAGCAGCTCACGTTATAAACAGAAACATGTTGCATGGCAGACCAATCCAAACTCATCTCCCGGTATGTTCAGTCCATCCATTATCTCAGCCAATCATGCCCAGCGGGAAAGTTCCTGTCTTTTTCCGTGGCTAAACCAACTAGGCTCGTAATTTAACCATTTTATTTGTATTTATAGATGAAATACACGTTTGTTATTAAGGCACATGAAAGTTCACATATTCCAGAAGGCATTTCTGCCCCCAAAAAAACACATTTTGATTAAAAGAATATACACTACTGTTCAAAAGTTTGGGGACACTTAAAAATGTCCTTGTTTTTAAAAGAAAACCACTATTTTTGTCCATTAAAATAACATCAAATTGATCAGAAATACAGTGAAGACATTGTTAATGTTGTAAATGACTATTGTAGCTGGAAACGGCTGATTTTTTATGGAATACTACATAGGCGTGCAGAGGCCCATTATCAGCAACCATCACTCCTGTGTTCAATGGCACGTTGTGTTAGATAATCCAAGTTTATCATTTTAAAAGGCTAATTGATCATTAGAAAGCGCTTTTGTACTGGCTCTAACCACAATAGAAAGAGGAGTGGGAGGCCCCGGTGCACAACTGAGCAAGAGGACAAATACATTAGAGTGTCTAGTTTGAGAAACAAATGCCTCACAAGTCCTCAACTGGCAGCTTCGTTAAATAGTACTCGCAGAACACCTGTCTCAACATCAACAGTGTCACGCCCTGACCATAGTTTACTTTGTATTTTCTATGTTTTGATTGGTCAGGGTGTGATCTGAGTGGGCATTCTATGTTACATGTCTAGTTTGTCCAGTTCTATGTTCGGCCTGATATGGTTCTCAATCAGAGGCAGGTGTTCGTCATTGTCTCTGATTGGGAACCATATTTAGGTAGCCTGGGTTTCACTGTGTGTTTGTGGGTGATTGTTCCTGTCTATGTGTTTTTCACCAGATAGGCTGTTTTAGGTTTTCGTTACGTTCATCACGTTCTTTATTTTGTAGTGTTTGCATTGATTCGTGTTTTACGTTTGTTCATTAAAACATGGATCGCAATCTACACGCTGCATTTTGGTCCGACTCTCCTTCACATAAAGAAAACCGTTACAGAATCACCCACCACAAAAGGACCAAGCAGCGTGTCAACAGGCAGGAGCAGCGCGAGGAGACGCGCAATAAGGATTTCTGGACATGGGAGGAAATCCTCGACGGGAGAGGACCCTGGGCTAAACCAGGGGAGTGTAGCCGCCCAAAGAGGCAACAGGAGCAGCCCAAAGAGGAGGTATGGACATGGGAGGACGAATTAGAAGGAAGAGGACCCTGGGCTCAGCCAGGAGAATATCGCCGCCCCAAAGAAGAACTGGAGGCGGCGAAAGCGGAGAGGCGCAGATATGAGGAGGCAGCACGACGTAGCGGATGGAAGCCTGAGAGGCAGCCCCAAAAATTTCTTGGGGGGGGGCTAACAGGGAGTATGGCTATGCCAGGTAGGAGACCTGGGCAGACTCCCTGTGCTTACCGGGGGGCTAGAGAGACCGGACAGGCACCGTGTTATGCAGTGGTGCGCACGGTGTCTCCAGTGCGGGTGCATAGCCCGGTGCGGTATATTCCAGCTCCGCGTGTCTGCCGGGCTAGATTGAGCGTCGAGCCTAATGCCATGAAGCCGGCTCTACGCAGCTGGTCCCCAGTGCGTCTCCTTGGGCCGGCTTACATGGCACCAGCCTTGCGCTCGGTGTCTCCGGTTCGCCTGCATAGCCCAGTGCGGGCTATTCCACCTCGCCGCACTGGCAGGGCGACCGTGAGCATTCAACCAGGTAAGGTTGGGCAGGCTCGGTGCTCAAGAGCTCCAGTGCGCCTGCACGGTCCGGTTTTTCCAGTACCACCTCCACACCCCAGCCCTCCGGTAGCAGCTCCCCGCACCAGGCTTCCTGTGCGTGTCCTCGGCCCAGTACCACCAGTGCCAGCACCACGCATCAGGCCTACAGTGCGCCTCGCCTGTCCAGCGCTGTCGGAGCCCTCCTCCTCTCCAGCGTTGTCTGAGTCTCCCGCCTGTTTAGCGCTGTTAGAGCCTTCCTTCTCTACAGCGCTGCCGGAGTCTCCCGCCTGTTCAGAACTGCCAGTTTGCAAAGAGCTGCCAGTTAGCATAGAGCTGCCAGTTAGCATAGAGCTGCCAGTTAGCATAGAGCTGCCAGTTAGCATAGAGCTGCCAGTTAGCAAGGAGCTGCCAGTCTGCAAGGAGCTGCCAGTCTGCAAGGAGCTGCCAGTCTGCAAGGAGCTGCCAGTCTGCATAGAGCTGCCAGTCTGCAAGGAGCTGCCAGTCTGCAAGGAGCCGCCAGAGCTGCCTGTCTGCAGGATGCCGCCAAAGCTGCCAGTCTGCAAGGAGCCGCCAGAGCTGCCAGTCTGCAAGGAGCCGCCAGAGCTGCCAGTTAGCATGGAGCAGCCAGGGCCGCCAGTCAGTATGGAGCAGCCAGGGCCGCCAGTCAGCATGGAGCAGCCAGGGCCGCCAGTCAGCATGGAGCAGCCAGGGCCGCCAGTCAGCATGGAGCAGCCAGTCAGCATGGAGCAGCCAGAGCAGCCAGTCAGCATGGAGCAGCCAGAGCTGCCAGTCAGCATGGAGCAGCCAGGGCCGCCAGTCAGCATGGAGCAGCCAGGGCCGCCAGTCAGCATGGAGCAGCCAGGGCCGCCAGTCAGCATGGAGCAGCCAGTCAGCATGGAGCAGCCAGTCAGCATGGAGCAGCCAGAGCAGCCAGTCAGCATGGAGCAGCCAGAGCTGCCAGTCAGCATGGAGCAGCCAGTCAGCATGGAGCAGCCAGAGCTGCCAGTCAGCATGGAGCAGCCAGTCAGCATGGAGCAGCCAGAGCTGCCAGTCATCATGGAGCAGCCAGTCAGCATGGAGCAGTCAGAGCTGCCAGTCGACCAGACTCTCCCAGATCTGCCAGTCGACCAGACTCTTCCAGATCTGCCAGTTGACCAGACTCTTCCAGATCTGCCAGTCGTCCAGACTCTTCCAGATCTGCCAGTCGTCCAGACTCTTCCAGATCTGCCAGTCGTCCAGACTCTTCCAGATCTGCCAGTCGTCCAGACTCTTCCAGATCTGCCAGTCGTCCAGACTCTTCCAGATCTGCCAGTCGTCCAGACTCTTCCAGATCTGCCAGTCGACCAGACTCTTCCAGATCTGCCAGTCGACCAGACTCTTCCAGATCTGCCAGTCGACCAGACTCTTCCAGATCTGCCAGTCGACCAGACTCTTCCAGATCTGCCAGTCGACCAGACTCTTCCAGATCTGCCAGTCGACCAGACTCTTCCAGATCTGCCAGTCGACCAGACTCTTCCAGATCTGCCAGTCGACCAGGATCTGCTGAAACCGCCAGCCAGCCAGGTTCTGGTAGTTTCTACTACCTGCCTGGGCTTCCTCTCAGTGCTGAGCTTCTTCTCAGTGCTGAGCTTCCTCTCAGTGCTGAGCTACCCATCTGTCCCGAGTTACCTCTGTCCCGAGCTGTCCCTCTGTCCCATGTTATCATTGTGGTGGGTAACCTATTTAGGGACGTTTAGGAGGGGGATTAAAACTGTCATGGAGTGGGGTCCACGTCCAGCGCCAGAGCCGCCACCGCGGACAGATGCCCACCCAGACCCTCCCCTATAGGTTCAGGTTTTGCGGCCGGAGTCCGCACCTTGGGGGGGGGGGTACTGTCACGCCCTGACCATAGTTTACTTTGTATTTTCTATGTTTTGATTGGTCAGGGTGTGATCTGAGTGGGCATTCTATGTTACATGTCTAGTTTGTCCAGTTCTATGTTCGGCCTGATATGGTTCTCAATCAGAGGCAGGTGTTCGTCATTGTCTCTGATTGGGAACCATATTTAGGTAGCCTGGGTTTCACTGTGTGTTTGTGGGTGATTGTTCCTGTCTATGTGTTTTTCACCAGATAGGCTGTTTTAGGTTTTCGTTACGTTCATCACGTTCTTTATTTTGTAGTGTTTGCATTGATTCGTGTTTTACGTTTGTTCATTAAAACATGGATCGCAATCTACACGCTGCATTTTGGTCCGACTCTCCTTCACATAAAGAAAACCGTTACAAACAGTGAAGATGCAACTCTTGGATGTTGGTCTTCTAGGCAGATTTCCTCTGTCCGGTGTCTGTGTTCTTTTGCCCATCTTAATATTTTATTTTTATTGGCCAGTTTGAGATATGGCTTTCTCTTTGCAACTCTGCTTAGAAGGCCAGCATCCCGGAGTTGCATCTTCACTGTTGACGTTGTGGGTACTATTTAATAAAGCTGCCAGTTGAGAACTTGTGAGGCGTCTGTTTCTCAAACTAGACACTCTAATGCACTTGTCCTCTTGCTCAGTTGTGCACGGGGGCCTCCCACTCATCTAATGAGGTGAAGGAATGGTTCACTCATATTTTGGGTAAACTTCCAAAAGTGAATTAAGGGAAGTGGATGATCGTAGATGACACTCCCCCTTCAAAATGCATACTATAAACAGATCAAACTCATCTTGTCTCCTCTTATCTTTGGTTGATGCAAAAAAAAAACATTCCGGCATGCACAAACTACCCATCGGCGGATTACTTTTCATTTCTAGAAAATGTTTTACTCAATTATTTCAATCAATGATGAGCGCACCCGTGATGTGATTAATTATAAATAGTAATTGCTATTAGCTAATTCATATTGTAGTTTCTGGTGTGAAAGATGTTGAATGGGTGTAGACAAAGAAGAGCTCTTCACTAGCTACCAAAACATTCAAAGGCCATTTTCTCAAAAGTGAGTTTACAAGTTTAGCAACTTTCAAAGAATAATTACTTTCCATTGTTCCTCAAAAATGCAGTGTATGATATACCATTTTTGTAGAGTCTCTAATTTTATCCAATGTAAAAAACAAACAAATTTTCTAATTTTGCTACGAAAGACTGAATCCAGCTGATGAGTCACATATACAGAAAGTATAATGATAGTGTAATCAGGCACTTACTTTGATATGAATGCAGACATGTCCAAAGTTATTTTTAGTGTGGAAAACAATAATGAAGGCAATGCGGGCGCCAGCCGGAAAATGCGCCAGGGGGAAAATGTTTGTGCAAGTAATTTTCTGACTGGAGAGGTGCAAATGTCTGGGAAAGTGCTTAGCCTCTCCTCAGCGAATAGTTTGTCCGGCTCAGTAAAGCCTCAAAACTTAAATTGTCTGCAACAGTGAAATGGGCTACTTCTATGTGAATTAATGAGGAGGCGGAACACACCTCATTGTGTCAAGAGACAATGGACAAAATTAAATAAAGAAGGTCGAGAATAGAAAATTCCGGATTTAAAAATCAGCAATGTATCAACACAAGTGGATCCCAAAAGAGGAAGGCCAAAAAATTTGAACGCAAAGGAGGTATCAAAATGAGTTAAATTAGATTCCTTTTTCAAATGCAAAAGAGGATGTAGGTTTATCATCGCCAGTAGCAGCTTTTAGCGGGTCAAGTGAGCCCAGGCCAAGCTGTTCCATTGTGCCAGAAGAAGCGACTTTGACAGAGGAGGGTACAGGTTGTCAGGTTTCGGCGGATACACCCTGAGCACCAGCTATCCCCGGGTCGGGCGGGGGGATAGGGAGCAGGGTGAGGCTAGAATCGTGTCGGCTGAGGAAACAGGTGGAAATGGGACAGACGGCCTTTTAATCTATCCAACTGACAGAGGGCATTATGCAACAAATGTGGATGCAAAAGTTAAACCACACGTGTAACCGATGTGAAATGGCTAGCTAGTTAGCGGGGTTTGCGCTAATAGCGTTCCAATCGGTGACGTCACTCACTCTGAGACCTTGAAGTAGTTGTTCCGCTTGCTCTGCAAGGGCCGCGGCTTTTGTTGAGCGATGGGTAATGTTAGGGTCAATCGAATCTGGTATCAGGATAAATATGACAATGAGTCACCCCATTGTATGCTATGAATTTTTATTAGCTAAGCAATAAGTGGTAAATGCAATTTTCGTATATACGGGCTCTCTGTCACACCTCGCAGGGCAAACAGAGAACTGACTTGTTCCTGACAAAAATATTATAATATACTCTTGACAGAAGTAGTTCCTGCTTCCGAGCTGGCCTGTCAGAGTAGAGACTGGGCGTGGTTTAAACTCACTCAGCCTATCGTTGATTGTTGGCGCCCGAGCTGGTCCCAGCCCCCTAAGCGCTTCAGCGATCAGTCGTTGTAGTTGTGTAGAATATACAGTTATTAGGCACCTGGCTCCTGTTATCTAACAAAATACTGTTTGTTCTCGCAACACTACGTTCTGAATGTGCCCCCCCCAACTCATTGCACAGTTCCTGTCTTCATGTTATTCTGTATTTTTCCATCATGAGAAAGGCCCATGGCCCTGAAACTGTTAACAATGTCTCAAATCAGCTATGTTGCATAACACATACATCCACACAAGACAACAGCAGATAATATTCAATCACATATATGGTAACGGGCTATAATGCATAACACAGAATCCTCATAGTAAAGATGGTTCGTGGTTGTTGTGTGCAGGGGGTCCCTGGTTCAGCCCCGGTAGGGGCGAGGAGAGGAACGGAAGCTATACTGTTTCACTCGTGTAAGCCTATTGGCCCATTCCCAAGAGATGACGAAAGGCGGTGTTTTTCCGAGTCGTATTACACCACTACAACCAAGGCAGGAATCAAATTACCACGTGGCTATGTTATTCGGCCAAACTAGATTGCGTATTGTGAGCCTTGCTGGCTGTTCTGAGATCGGAGTGCCCCTTTCTTCTCTGATGCGTGGGTGACATCCCAGATTTACATGAATAATGGAAGCTCAATGGCACTATTGACGCAGAAATGGAGAGAGGCGTGAGTAAACGCAGCAAATTTCTGGCGACAGGTGTTGGAGCGCATAGTTAATGTAACTCTCACACTTGCATTGTGGCGTTCAGACGGCACCGTGAAAAGCTGGGGCAGGCCAACAGTACAATTGAACTGCTGTCATTTTACAACCCAGTTCTGAAACAACTTTTAGAACACCCCGCAGGATCCGTGAACTATCTCAGTCCTCAAATCAAAAAATGAGCTGATGTATATTTTAGCCGAGAGAGTGAAGTGTGACATGCAGGGAGAGATGCAGGAAGCCCTTTTTTTATTTTATTATTATGACACCACACCGGATGTATCCAAAGTAGACCAGTTAAGCCAAGTGTATCGCTATGTGAGAGTGATAAGGGATGCAAATAATGTCGCCACAGATCTGACCATCACAGAGTCGTTTTTAGGATTTCTGGAGACTGCTGACACGTCCTAAAATCCTGGGCAGCATAGAGGATAATGGGCTGGATATTTCAAAATGTCGTGGGCAGGGAGGTATGATGTAGCTGCTGACATGAGCGGGGTCTATTCGGGTGTGCAGGCCAGAATATCCGAAAAAGAGCCGCTTGCTGTTTGTGTGCATTGCGCAGCACCCAATCTTAACCTGGCTATTCAAGTTTTATAAAACTGTTGAACTGTTATACACCTTCTTCGGGCATAGCATAAAGAGATGGTCAATGTTGAGTGGTATATTTGATTATGCATCAGAGAAAAAAATGTAACTCTAAAACGACTGTGTCCCACCCGCAGGTCATTTAGATATGAGTCCCTTGCGGCCCAGAGATACAGATATGTGGACGTAATGAAGGCCCTCACCAAGATTGTGCTTTTAAGTGACAAGAAGGGCGAGAGGGATGCCTGCACAGAGCAGTCAGCCTACGCAAGGACATGATAAAGGTCCTGTCCGGATTACGACGGGGTTTTGAGATGGCCAAAGTCACTGCAAAGACGCTTGCAGACAAAAATGGGAAGCTCAGAACGCATTTGAATACATTCGGAGAAGGAAGGTTAGGCGTCATTTTAATGAGCTATGTGAGGACGAGCGACTGTCTGATGGGGAGAGTCGTTTTAGTGTCAACGTCTTTAATGCAAACCCTGACATCGTTATCTACCAGCTGTCAAACCGATTTAAAAGTATGCGGGCAACATCAAGTCTGTTTGACTCCATCCATCCCACTACCCTGGCCAACGCAGATGATGATGCGCTCTTCGAGACCGCCAGCCGGCTGGCTGAACATTACAGCAAAGATATATCAGCAAGCTTCCCTGGCCAATTACTCTCTTTCAGGGCCTGTTTTTAAGAATGTAAATAGCAAAGCACACTACAGTGAGAGACCTGGCCAATATGCTCATTGTGGATAACAATTCAGTCACTGCTACATTTGGGGAAGTAGTTACAGCGATGCTATTTTTTTAGGACTCTGCCTTTAATTAACGGTAGCCAGTGCCGAGCGCTCCTTTTCCAAAGGTAAAATAATGAAATCATACCTGCGGAGCAGCATGGTACAGGAGAGACTGAGTGGGTTGACCATTCTGTCCATTGAAAACACCAGGTCCAGGACCATGAATTTCAATTGTCAACGACTTCCGCAGAGCGCAAGGCCCGTCGAATGCCAATCAAATGAGTGAGTGAGTTTAGATTATTACAGGGCAGGCTACCCAGATAAATCGATATTCATTTACATTGCTTGTCTTTCTGTCTTTGGAAACCATGTTCTGGTGCACGGCCGCTGAGCCATTTCATTGTCATCATAGCCTATACTTTTAACTAGGCTATGGTAATAATAGTAAGCACTTACGCTGTTTCAATGCTCCACTTGATTGATTTGCTGGTGTTTTTGCTCTAGGCCTCTGTGGGAGGCAGATCATTTGAAATACCGGTTTTGCACCATGCATAACTTCAGCTAGCATGCACTCGGTCATTAGCTGTGTTTTGGTGTTTCAGTCAAGAGATTGATCTATATATTTATGTTTTGTAATATAGGCTATTGCCTATTATTTGCAGATAAAATAGGGTGGTTTTTTTTTGACCGCTTTGTTCTTTCCGTGGTGCTGATCGACTTTTAAACGGGTTAATTTCTGACCGCCATCCATAGCGTTGAATGTATTGGCTATATTGCGGCTTCTCTGGTAACAGCTTCAAATGTGCCCTTAGACTAGGTTCTATTACCACACAGCCTTACCAAAAAAATAATTTGAATTTGAGGGGCAATATGACTGGTGATAGGGGCCCATCATTTTTGGGGGGCATCTGGGCCCGTCATGATTAAACTACGCTACTGCACAGACACACAGACACAGTCACCGCCACACACTGCTCCTAATCTACATATTTTTTTGGTCTATAAATAAACCTTTGAGGAGATTGGTCGTTTGCCAATTTTTAGGCGTTATAAAACATTACCCTTTTTTTCTGATCAGGAGAATCAACTGTCAATTTACGGATAATATTAAGAATACGAGTATAGCCCGGTTGTCACAACAACACAGTGGATAATTGTGATAAGTAGGCTAAAGGGGACGCCTGATAGCGATACATGGAGGCTGAGAAGCCCAGCGGTTCTATTGTTAACTGACTACAGTCCTAACACCATGGTGTATCTTTAATTAAAGATACTGTCCGTTTCAGTGTGTTTGAATTGATAGGAACGACTGAGGGGGAGAAATGAGAGAGGTGGGGAGTCGGAGAGAGAAATACATGAAAAATAGGCTTCTCAATCCATTCTCTATCTAATTAAAGTTTGTCTAAGAAAAACGTAGTGTTTTTTTCTACCTTGCATAGTTATTTTATTGGAATGTTTTTGTAGTTTAATTAAAGTCTACCCACTCACACTCCAAGCCCCCCTCCCCGCACACGTCAGCATATTTTAGCAGCATAAATACTTGATGAGCTGTGTATGTGTGTGTGTGTGTGTGTGTGGCGTGGCGTGGGAGGACAGGGACTGACAGTGTTGAACACTGATACTTTGGGATCATCAATCTGTTTCAGGGTAATAACAGAGATGACAAGACAGAGAAGTAGATCTCGCCCCCGTAACAAACTAGGTCAGCTGACACGCTGCGTTAGTCTTGGGCTGGAGACAAATGCAGTTTCTGTGAGAATATGCATCCATCTGAAATATATATTTTTTATGATTTAAGCACAAATAACTACAAGGTATTTCAGATCAGTTCCCCCAATACGAAACATTAGGGTTAAAAAAACGCTAAATTGGACCTTGGATCATAGTCTAGAAGTAACTTCCTCCAGCTCCTGTTCCTGCTTCCGCAGGACTTGTCTTGGGAGTGGTTGGGAGGGTAATTGGCGGGAAGGGTTGCCTCCCCATTCCCACCTCACAGTCATCTTCAATCTCCCAACTCCTACCTAATCAACACTTTACCAATGTTTATTGGCTTCCTTGATAAAGATGAGCAAAAAAAGACTGCGCTGTATGGAATAAATAATACAAATACTGAGCCACAGTGTATTTTATTTTATTTTAGACTAATAGAATTGCTCAGAGAAAGAGATTTTGTTTAACAAGTAATAAAAACAAAATATGAAAGAAAAGGGTCAAAATGATTGGATCCCCAGTTTTCAATACTCCAGCACCCTCCCCTTGCTAGGATAACGACACTGAGCCTTTGGCATTGTTCTTTCGAAGGCTAAACCCAGCATTGGTGTGCTTGACCAAAGACCTCTATTTTAATGTCATCTAACCATAGCACCACCTGGAGTTTGCTAAATGGCAATGGCACTTAGATTGGAGCCGGTGCTATGGTGGGTTTGCACACAGAGAGAGATGCACCCAGATAGAGATGCAAACTGTGCAGAAATGGTTTAGATCACCCAGTAACAATGCGCTGCTCTCTCTCTCTGTACTCCATGTGTCTGCAGCAATAAAGACCCATTCATAGTTAATGGCCCTTCATCAAGCTAAAGTGCTCTCCTCTCCAGAATATTAGTGGTGTGGTGTACTAACCTATAACTGGGTGTTTAACCATGTAGCTGTCACAGAATATATAGCATGGAGATCACATCTGGGTCAACAACAATGGAGACTCACTGTGAGCTTGAATGAATACGACTGCCCTCTTGGAGTTGTGTGGGCGTGCATTTGTGTGTAGTATAGCATGTAAGAGACTCATCGGTCTCTCAGGAAAGTAAATGACCCATGTCTCCTACATGTCTTTCACTTATACATGACTATGTATCTGTGTAATAGATCAGGTTGTATGGAACAGCCTCGAATATATTTCCATTTTTCTCTGTCTATATGGAAAAAAGAGAATGGATGTACTTTACATGTGTGTCATATCAAGAGTGTTTTGGAGTTGTGAAGTGGTCATGTCAAGAGTTAAGCGTTAGGATTTGTAGGCTGTGTTGAATGACCATCAGAGTCTCTATAACATTATGGTGTGTTCCTGTTCTTCTCCTCAGGGGGCTAAACTGCCCATGTCCATCATTATCGTGGGAGTGGGACAGGCTGAGTTTGACGGTAAGTAGCTGCATCTCACTTAGTTTACGATACTTGTTGTTGTAGTTTTTTTTATAGCAAAAAAATATCAAAGGAAAAAGTTACTACCTGGTATTGTTGCTCAATACTCACATTGCCTGAAACTGTACTAAAACTCGTTTAAAATGAAGGTTTATTAAACTTTAACCTAGTATTTAATGTTTCAAATATAACCTAGTATTTCATGTTTCAAATATAACCTAGTGTTTCATGTTTAAACTCTACCAAGATCCGATGATATATCATTTAACGTATGAGGCTGATTGTTAGTGCCCGATTGATACAGTCAGACAACTAATCAAAAAGCAATCTACGCTCCGTCCATATTCTCATTATCACCATTAACCTGGCCTGAAAGCTATACTGAACAAAAATATAAACGCAACATGTAAGTATTGGTCCCATGTATCATGAGCTGAAATAAAAGATCCCAGAAATGTTCCATACACACAAAAAGCTTATTTCTTTAAAATGAGGGAGCTCATTTAAAATGAGCTTATTTGAGCTTATTTCTCAAGTTTTGAAGGAGTGTGCAATTGGCATGCTGACTGCAGTAATTTTCACCAGAGCTATTGCAAGAGAATTGAATGTTAATTTCTCTACCATAAGCCGCCTTCAACGTCGTTTTAGAGAATTTGTCAGTACGTCCAACTGGCCTCACAAACGCAGACCACGTGTAACCACGCCAACCCAGGACCTCCACATCCGGCTTCTTCACCTGCAGGATAGTCTTGAGACCAGCCAACTGGACAGCTGATGAAACTGCGGAGTATTTATGTCTGTAATAAAGCCCTTTTGTAGTGAAAAACTAATTCTGATTGGCTGGGCCTGGCTCCCCAGTGGGTGGGCCTGGCTCCTCCCAGGCCCACCCATGGCTGTGCCCCTTTCCCAGTCAGTTGAAATCCATAGATTAGGGCCTAATTTATTTATCTAAATTGACTGATTTCCTTATATGGACTGTAAACTCAGTAAAACCGTTGAAATTGTTGCATTTTATATTTTTGTTCAATATAAGTTATTGAGAGCGATTCAATTTCTACAATTCACACACAGCAGCCAGGTACAGTAGCTGTAGCCCCTATTCGCTCTCACTTCTAGCAATTAGTTAGACGGATGGCCTGCAAGACCATTAGCAACAAATTTGATTCAGCAGAGGAGAGGGAGGGAGGGAGAGAGAGAGACAACACGTGTGCCTACTGTACGTGCAGTGCATGCGTGTTTGTGTGTGGAGGAGAGTAGAGTGGTATGGTGTTGAAGGGTTTTTAATGTAATGTAGTTTAAAGTAATCAGGGCTAATGGATGGGTTCATCCTGGTTCTGACAAGTTCCATAATGTGGAAAAAGTCAAGGGGTCTGAATACTTTCCCGAATTCACTGTATATAAGTTGTTTGTCGTAAAATATGTTGTCTCCAGTTCCAATCGATCTCTCGGTATTTAGGGACAACAACAAAAAAACAGACAAGTCTTACTTTCTTCTCAGTTCTTCCCTGTATTTGAGGTTTAAAAATACTTCTGGAGTTTCGAATTTCCACTTTCAAACGTCAGACTTGATTTTCCCAGAGGGGGAAAAAAATGTGTCAACCCCTACAGAAATGTAGATGAATTCTAAATCTACGTAGTAATAATAATAGTAGATGTTGCTGCTGGATTGTTACCCTGCCGTAGCAATACATCTCTAATGAAGATCCTACATCTGTACTGGGCACACACACCCTTTAAAAATGTACAAACAAAAAAAACAGAAATTGTATTTCATCATGTTCCTCGTTTCTCTTGTGAACGAGATGCTCCTCTCAACGAGACTAACCTTGATACATCTTGGTTCAAAACAAATGCGTTGTACATGTTCGGGGTTGTGTGATCTCTTTACCTTGCAGCCATGGTGGAGTTGGACGGTGATGACATCAGAATTTCATCCAGAGGGAAGCTTGCAGAGAGAGATATTGTCCAGGTGACTCACACAGACACACACACACACACACACACACACACAAGCACACGCGCGCGCACACACAGTTCAGTGACGCAAACTGACCATGAACACGGCTATAAACAAACACATCGTAACCTTGAGCAGTAGAAATGTCCGGGTTTTCCAGGAGGTCTTTATCCAGAGTAAGACTTTGTACAGACATTGTACAAGAGGGGTTAAGTAAATGGATGAATGGAAGGTTACATTGCTTTGTTAAATTGATTTCAAGAGGAATTTCAAGGAATTTCAAAACGGGAAGGTATACAGAGTAAAAATCCTGGGAATGCTGGTTAACTGTTGTGTAAAAGAACAACAAGGCGAAGGCAGTACAAAGGATGAGCCTTATCAGTATTAATGATTGTTTCATTTCTATTTAACCTGTATTTGACTAGGCTAGTCTGTTAAAGAACAAATTGTTATTTACAATGTTGGCCTACCGGGGAACAGTGGGTTAGCTGCCTTGTTCAGGGGCAGAACGACAGATTTTTACCTTCCCAGATCGGGGATTCAATCCAGCAACCTTCCGGTTACTGTCCCAACGCTCTAACCACTAGGCTCAAAAGGATGTATAAATATGTGTAATGTATTATTAATGAAAATGTTCATATGTTGTAGTGTTATCCCAGGCTGTTTCTCAGTTGCTATCGTGTCTTTGCTCTCTCCCTGTCAGTTTGTCCCATTTAGAGACTACATGGACCGAACAGGAAATCACGTGTTAAGTATGGCCCGGCTAGCCAAGGATGTCCTGGCTGAGATCCCTGATCAGTTAATCTCCTATATGAAGAGTAGGGGTGTCAAACCCAACCCCACACCGCCTCCCTACACACCCCCTGGACACACACACCACACACAGATCTGAGCCCACCACACAAACCTTTACACTGAGTACTGACGAGAGACGGAGTCAAAGATTTGCAGACCCTGGGAACTCTCTACTTCCTGATTGGAATGTTGGGACGGGAAGTGATGTAATAGGAAGTTGCTGAAGCAATAGGTGTTTGTGTCAGGACTCTCCCAGACAGGTGACTCTCTGGAGAAGACAACAGCATTTCTGTTCATTGTGATTCTATCTATTCTGTCTGTTTCTCTGCGAAAGAGAGACGGCAATGGACAGACCATACAAGGACTTGTCTTTTTATCAACATACATGGGCCAGTGACTGTTTCTTCTTGTCTTGTTTGAGAGCGGGTGGGTGAAGGGGTCATGTGGGGTCATATTGTGGTTGAAACTTGTGCCTGTCTGTGATCTGGTTGTCTAACTGTAATGGGACAAGTGGAACTCTCATCTGAACTCTGATCTTTGACTTTTGACCTAGCTCGCCATTGGTGTATTAGAGTGTGTGATAAGGTGATGTTTTTGGATACTTTTCCATTCATTTTTGTTTTGTTTTGTTTTGGGCCTAAGACACATTCCCATATTAATTTGTAGCTTTATGATTTAAGGTTGAAAAAAAGAAAAGTGTTTTCACCTTGTGAGTTTTCTTTTTTAGTCATTGAGTGTCTTTGCTCTTTGTACTCCCATAAGTTGTAGACTCTTCTCTTGCTTTCTATTTTAAAGCATGTTCGTATATAGGATGGAATTCCCCATATGTCTGTATTTATAATGTATCAAAAGTGGCATGGATATATAAGGATATATAATTAATATGTGACCATCCAGTTTGGATTTCTCAATTACAAACAAGGATAGTTTAACAATATGGAGAAGCACAAGGGAGAACTCATCATAGCTCTCTAAACCACTTAACCACCACCACAGGAATGTAACTATGCACATCAGCGTTTGGACACACTAGAACCTGTCTGTGACATACATACATACATACATACATACATCAGAAGTATTGCTTTATTTTTTTCAAGGGTTCTGATAGTTTACCGTGTCCTATATTTCATCAGTCAAAGAGTGAAAATATATACAACTCTTTCAACTACTATTTTCTTCTCTCTCTCTCTCTCCATCTCCCCAATTCCCATAGTGAATGGATTTTTGTTTATTGACATTAAACTGCTGGATAAAGACAGCAAATGTATTCACTTGAATCACATTGAATTCCATTGAAACCTTTTCATAACCAACAATAACTCGCCCACCAGTCCTTTACTGTCCACCCCTCTCTCTCTCTGGTCACCCAACAGCTTCTCTGCTCCCTGAGAATAAGCCATTATTGTGTTATAATCAGATGAAGCCAGGCAAATTAAATCAAGCTGAGGAGTATAGACAGTCTGGACACCTGCTGCACGGTGCACACATAGACAGACAGACAGAGGGACAAATCTCCTCAGCTAGCTAAATACTCTGTAGGCCTTAACGTACTGTAGACAGCATTCCAACCAAGCCTGATAAAACAACTAAGGTTGAACAATTCTGTTAACTTTTCCAAAATGTACAGGTTTTCCAGAAATCCTGCTTTGAAAATTCCTGGAATCACAAGGAACATTCCTTGAAAACCTAGGACTTTTTGCAAAGTTACCGGAGTTTTGCAACCCTATTCACAGCTCTCTTCTCTTGGAGTCATACTCGCTAAGAGTACTGTATGTTTTGGAAATGGCTAAACCTGGTTCTGTACAGTGTTGTGTATAATATATGGGGATAAAGACAAATGGTATATCTGATATCTATACAGTTAATTATATGGCTTGTTTTTTCTTACTAAGTGGTGTGAACCTAGAGTATCAGGAGTGAGTGTGTGTGTTCAATAATAAGAGTGGTTTACAACAGTACATATTCCTACTGATAAACTTTAAGGAAAGCACTTTATTCTATTCCTTAACAGGTGTACTGGTACTTCGACAGTATGTTTATTTATACATTTTTAGAGATAGTGATGATCTTATTGATATATTATATGATTCACTTAATTTTTTCTGGAATTTGTATGATAAAAAGCCATTTATTCTGCCGACAACTCCACAATAATAGAAGTAGACTTGCACACTGACTTCAATGGGGATGTTATTCGTTCTAGTAATTCTATTTCTATGGCTACGCTATAAAAAAAATAGTATTTATTTTTAAATGTTTAACTAGGCAAGTCAGTTAAGAAAAAATTCTTATTTTCAATGAGGGCCTATGAACAGTGGGTTAACTGCTTTGTTCAGGGGCAGAACAACAGATTTGTGCTAGGGGATTTGAACTTGCAACCTTTGGGTTACTAGTCCAATGCTCTAACCACTAGGCTCCGCTGCCAAGTCCTCAATCTTGCCTCAATCGACCCCTGATCTGTAGGATTGCCAGATTGTGAACAAGGTCCATCCACTCACCTGGGATGGAAAGACAGTGTTTTATATTCTGTGCCAACTATCTGTAACACTAGTCCCATTTATTACTGGTTCTAGCTTGCGTCCTTGTCCTGATCTTATCCACATTCTGAATGTCTACACCGGTCAAAAAATGCGCAATCAAAAGACACATTGTGATCTGATTGGGATCTGATCATTCTGCCCACCTCTGGAGGTAGTCAGACACACATCATGTCTGGATATCTTACAGGTGTAGACAGATCTGGACAGAGAAACCATTTAAATCATCATTATTCAACCATCTAAAATCATTGAAAAGTGGCACCAATATCCGATTACATCAATATGTGTCTTACAATAAATAAATATTTTTTTGAATGAATAGCTGTGAAGCTATTTGCATAAAGGAAGTGCCAGGAAATCTGATCGCAATGCAGATGGATATCAGACACGTTTTAAGCACATTTCTGTGTAGATCCATTTCTGGAAATGTGGGCACAATCAGAATGTAGACAAGATCAGGACAAAGGATCCATATTAGCACCAGGTATAAATGGGATTATAGACACCATTTCATCTGGACTAATGGCCACAAATTCAGTGGGCTGTCAACTTTCTCTTCTCTCTCTCTCTCATGCCTGGCCATTTCTGTTGTTGCCGTGAGATCTCTTGACAGGAGGAGAGATCACACATGGGAAAACTGTAACCGACCAGCATGTTGCAACAATTAATTGTTCATTATTTTTTATTAACACCATTTTTTGTGATCCTCCTCTTTTCACCTTTGTTGTTTATCCCTCGGGTTTCTCATGTGCATGGTTCCCTCTTTTTATTTGAAACGTTTTTTTGTTGTTGTATATGATCGTTGTCATACGGTGGGTTGTGAAATGCTTTGTATTGGATTGCCTTAAATGAAAATGAATTAAAAAAACAAATGACTACTTTTATAAAAATTGTTGCTGAGTTGTACTTTGATGTCCCAATTAGTTAGTTAAATAAAGTTCAACCTGGACTGTACTGTGTATAGACTGTAGAACAAACATTTTACCACACACTAACAATATACTGTAGTCCTTCCTGCAACAAATTGTGAAATAAATGGTTTGTGATTTTTTTTAAAAATCAAGCTAATGTTAACCTATGGTCAGCTGAGAAGTTAATTTGTCTTGATGCCAAATCTCCCATCGACAAACAGGACACTAAGGCCTAAAGGGGTCATTCCTCAGTGTCCTCTAAAAAAAGGCCTCATTGACACTAACGCCAGAGTCCAGAGATTGACTTCCCCGGGCCTGAACCAGCTGACCCCCCCCAATGTACATTTACCCTGGCCCCCCATCCCCATGGACATTTATAATTGCTACAGTTGAAGTCGGAAGTTAACATACACTTAGGTTGGAGTCATTAAAACTATTTCAACCACTCCACAGATTTTTTAAATTTAAATTTTTTTAAATTTTACTCCATTTTCTCCCCAATTTCATGGTATCCAATTGTTAGTAGTTACTATATTGTCTCATTGCAACAACTCCCGTACGGGCTCGAGAGAGATGAAGGTCGAAAGCCATGCGTCCTCCGAAACACAACCCAACCAAGCCACACTTCTTAACACAACTTGGATGAAAAGGTGCCCATTGTAAACGGCCAGCTCCTCAGTCTCAGATGCTAATATATGCATATTATTAGTATTGGATAGAAAACACTCTAAAGTTTCCAAAACTGTCAAAATATTGTCAGTGAGTATAACAGAACTGATATTGCAGGCGAAACCCTGAGGAAAATCAAAACAGGAAGTGGCTTCTATTTTGAAAACTCCATGTTCCATAGCCTCCCTTTGCTGGATTTAAAGGGATATGAACCAGATTCCTTTTCCTATCGCTTACTCAAGGTGTCAACAGTCTTCAGACATAGTTTCAGGATTTTATTTTTAAAAATGAGCCAGAACAATAACATCGCGTCAAGTGGTCACATGAGTTTTGCTCG
This sequence comes from Oncorhynchus mykiss, assembly GCF_057628025.1. Lineage (NCBI taxonomy): Eukaryota > Metazoa > Chordata > Actinopteri > Salmoniformes > Salmonidae > Oncorhynchus > Oncorhynchus mykiss. Next base: position 32,662,789 of record NC_143028.1, on the reverse strand, counting down.
CACAGCAGAGTTTGGATAGGTATTGCTTTTCCCTCTCCTACTGTGAAAGACATTTGCGGTTGATATATTATCGATTATATATTTTAAAACCAACCTTAGGATTGATTATAAAAAACGTTTGACATGTTTCTGTGGACATTATGGAAACTAATTGGAATTTTCGTCTGCGTTGTCGTGACCGCTCTTTCCTGTGGATTTCTGAACATAACGCGACAAACAAACAGAGGTATTTTGGATATAAAGATAATCTTTATAGAACAAAAGGAACATTTGTTGTGTAACTGGGAGTCTCGTGAGTGAAAACATCCGAAGATCATCAAAGGTAAACGATTAATTTGATTGCTTTTCTGATTTTCGTGACCAAGCTTCCTGATGCTAAGTGTACTCAATGTTTTGTCGTGCGATCGATAAACTTACACAAATGCTTGGATTGCTTTCGCTGTAAAGCATCATTTCAAAATCTGACACGACAGGTGGATTAACAAAAGGCTAAACTGTGTTTTCCTATATTGCACTTGTGATTTCATGAATATAAATATGTTTAGTAATATTTATTGAATATGCTATTCAGTGGTTGTTGATGACACTTATCCCGATAGGAGGATTGCAGTCATAAGTTTTAACAAACTATAGTTTTGGCAAGTCGGTTAGGACATCTACTTTGTGCATGACACAAGTCATTTTTCCAACAATTGTTTACAGACAGATTATTTCACTTATAATTCACTATATCACAATTCCAGTGGGTCAGAAGTTTACATTCACCATGTTGACTGTGCCGGTAAACAGCTTGGAAAATCCACAAAATTATGTCATGGCTTTCGAAGCTTCTGATAGGTTAATTGACATAATTTGAGTCAATTGGAGGTGTACCTCTGGATGTATTTCAAGGCCTACCTTCAAACTCAGTGCCTCTGCTTGACGTCATGGGAAAATCAAAAGAAATCAGCCAAGACCTCAGAAAAAACATTGTAGACCTCCACAAGTCTGGTTCATCCTTGGGAGCAATTTCCAAATGCCTGAAGGTACCACATTCAGCTGCACTAACAATAATATGCAAGTATAAACACATTGGGACCACGTAGTCGTCATACCACTCAAGAAGGAGACACGTTCTGTCTCCTATAGATGAACGTACTTTGGTGCGAAAAGTGCAAATCAATCCTAGAACAACCGCAAAAGACCGTATGAAGATGCTGGAGGAAACAGGTACAAAAGTGTTTATATCCACAGTAAAACGAGTCCTATGTCAACATAACCTGAAAGGCCGCTCAGCAAGGAAGAAGCCACTGCTCCAAAACCGGTTTGCAACTGCACATGGGGACATGATCGTATTTTTTGGAGAAATGTACACTGGTCTGATGAAACAAAAATATAACTGTTTGGCCATAATGACCAAAAAAGGGGGAGGCTTGCAAGCCGAAGAACACCATCCCAACCGTGCAGCACGGGGGTGGCAGCATCATGTTGTGGGGGTGTTTTGCTGCAGGAGGGACTGGTGCACTTCACAAAATAGATGGCTTCATGAGGGAGGAAAATTATGTGGATACAGTATGTACAGTCGTGGCCAAAAGTTTTGAGAATGACACAAATATTGATTTTCACATAGTCTGCTGCCTCAGTTTGTATAATGGCAATTTGTATATACTCCAGAATGTTATGAAGAGTGATCAGATGAATTGCAATTAACTGCAAAGTCCCTCTTTTGCCATGCAAATAAACTGAATCCCCAAAAACATTTCCACTGCATTTCAGCCCTGCCACAAAAGGACCAGCTGACAGTGATTCTCTCATTAACACAGGTGTGAGTGTTGACGAGGACAAGGCTGGAGATCACTCTGTCATGCTGATTGAGTTCGAATAACAAACTGAAAGCTTCTAAAGGAGGGTGGTGCTTGGAATCATTGTTCTTCCTCTGTCAACCATGATTACCTGCAAGGAAACACATGCCGTCATCTTTGCTTTGCACAAAAAGGGCTTCACAGGCAAGGATATTGCTGGCAGTAAGATTGCACCTAAATCAACCATTTATCGGATCATCAAGAACTTCAAGGAGAGCGGTTCAATTGTTGTGAAGAAGGCTTCAGGGCACCCAAGAAAGTCCAGCAAGCGCCAGGACCGTCTCCTACAGTTGATTCAGCTGTGGGATCGGGGCACCACCAGTATAGAGCTTGCTCAGGAATGGCAGCAGGCAGGTGTGAGTGCATCTGCACGCACAGTGAGGTGAAGACTTTTGGAGGATGGCCTGGTGTCAAGAAGGGCAGCAAAGAAGCCACTTCTCTCCATGAAAAACATAAGGAACAGACTGATATTCTACAAAAGGTACAGGGATTGGACTGCTGAGGACTGGGGTAGTCATTTTCTCTGATGAATCCCCTTTCCGATTGTTTAGGGCATCTGGACAAAAGCTTATCTGGAGAAGACAAAGTGAGCGCTAACCTCAGTCCTGTGTCATGCCAATAGTAAAGCATCCTGAGACCATTCATGTGTGGGGTTGCTTCTCAGCCAAGGGAGTGGGCTCACTCACAATTTTACCTAAGAACACAGCCATGAATAAAGAATGGTACCAACACATCCTCCGAGAGCAACTTCTCCCAACCATCCAGGAAGAGTTTGGTGACGAACAAAGCCTTTTCCAGCATGATGGAGCACCTTGCCATAAGGCAAAAGTGATAACTAAGTAGCTCGGGGAACAAAACATCGATATTTTGGGTCCATGGCCAGGAAACTCCCCAGACTTTAATCCCATTGAGAACTTGTGGTCAATTCTCAAGAGGCGGGAGGACAAACAAAAACCCACAAATTCTGACAAACTCCAAGCATTTATTATGCAAGAATGGGCTGCCATCAGTGTGGCCCAGAAGTTAATTGACAGCATGCCAGGGCGGATTGCAGAGGTCCTGAAGAAGGGTCAACACTGCAAATATTGACTCTTTGCATCAACTTCATGTAATTGTCAATAAAAGCCTTTGACACTTATGAAATGCTTGTAATTATACTTCAGTATTCCCATAGTAACATCTGACAGACATACAGTATCTAAAGACACTGAGGCAGCAAACTTTGTGAAAATTAATATTTGTGTCATTCTCAAAACATTTGGCCACGACTGTATATACAGTGCCTTGCGAAAGTATTCGGCCCCCTTGAACTTTGCGACCTTTTGACACATTTCAGGCTTCAAACATAAAGATATAAAACTGTATTTTTTTGTGAAGAATCAACAACAAGTGGGACACAATCATGAAGTGGAACGACATTTATTGGATATTTCAAACTTTTTTAACAAATCAAAAACTGAAAAATTGGGCGTGCAAAATTATTCAGCCCCTTTACTTTCAGTGCAGCAAACTCTCTCCAGAAGTTTAGTGAGGATCTCTGAATGATCCAATGTTGACCTAAATGACTAATGATGATAAATACAATCCACCTGTGTGTAATCAAGTCTCCGTATAAATGCACCTGCACTGTGATAGTCTCAGAGGTCCGTTAAAAGCGCAGGGAGCATCATGAAGAACAAGGAATACACCAGGCAGGTCCGAGATACTGTTGTGAAGAAGTTTAAAGCCGGATTTGGATACAAAAAGATTTCCCAAGCTTTAAACATCCCAAGGAGCACTGTGCAAGCGATAATATTGAAATGGAAGGAATATCAGACCACTGCAAATCTACCAAGACCTGGCCGTCCCTCTAAACTTTCAGCTCATACAAGGAGAAGACTGATCAGAGATGCAGCCAAGAGGCCCATGATCACTCTGGATGAACTGCAGAGATCTACAGCTGAGGTGGGAGACTCTGTCCATAGGACAACAATCAGTCGTATATTGCACAAATCTGGCCTTTATGGAAGAGTGGCAAGAAGAAAGCCATTGCTTAAAGATATCCATAAAAAGTGTTGTTTAAAGTTTGCCACACGCCACTTGGGAGACACACCAAACATGTGGAAGAAGGTGCTCTGGTCAGATGAAACCAAAATTGAACATTTTGGCAACAATGCAAAACGTTATGTTTGGCGTAAAAGCAACACAGCTCATCAGCCTGAACACACCATCCCCACTGTCAAACATGGTGGTGGCAGCATCATGGTTTGGGCCTGCTTTTCTTCAGCAGGGACAGGGAAGATAGTTAAAGTTGATGGGAAGATGGATGGAGCCAAATACAGGACCATTCTGGAAGAAAACCTGATGGAGTCTGCAAAAGACCTGAGACTGGGACGGAGATTTGTCTTCCAACAAGACAATGATCCAAAACATAAAGCAAAATCTATAATGGAATGGTTCAAAAATAAACATATCCTGGTGTTAGAATGGCCAAGTCAAAGTCCAAACCTGAATCCAATCGAGAATCTGTGGAAAGAACTGAAAACTGCTGTTCACAAATGCTCTCCATCCAACTTCACTGAGCTCGAGCTGTTTTGCAAGGAGGAATGGGAAAAAATGTCAGTCTCTCGATGTGCAAAGCTGATAGAGACATACCCCAAGCGACTTACAGCTGTAATCGCAGCAAAAGGTGGCGCTACAAAGTATTAACTTAAGGGGGCTGAATAATTTTGCACGCCCAATTTTTCTGTTTTTGATTTGTTAAAAAAGTTTGAAATATCCAATAAATGTCGTTCCACTTCATGATTGTGTCCCACTTGTTGCTGATTCTTCACAAAAAAATACAGTTTTATATCTTTATGTTTGAAGCCTGAAATGTGGCAAAAGGTCGCAAAGTTCAAGGGGGCCGAATACTTTCGCAAGGCACTGTATTATTATTTTTTCTTTCTGTTCTATTCACGTCTCACTTTCCTCCCTTCTGCTCCCCCTAAGGACATACCCCAACGGACTCTTCCTATGCCCCCAACACCCAACGGTCATTTATCATTGTGTATACATATATATAATTATTATTTTCCATATTTTGTCTCGTTCACTTCTCTTATTATTTCATATACTGCATACTTTAAGATTTTTTGATTTTTTTATAAACCTTTGTTCACAGTACCCTACAATTGCATCTGCATCCCTGTACATGTGTCTAATAAACTCAATCTAATCTAATGTTTCCCAGAATTCTAACTCTTTCAATTAAAAAATAGTCATTGTATTTCCTAGTAATCTAACACCTTCACATTTCTATCACACAACACATGATCTCCTTTTTATCTGTACTGCCAGAGTAGATCTCTGACTGCTCAAAGTGTGAGCTGATGTGTGCCAATCCAGCCCGTCCAGTCGTGTTGGCAATGCTACACATCAAAGAGTAATCTGGATAGTACCAACACACTCTACTCTACATCTACTGATGGCACATCAAATTCAAGAGTCAGGCAAGACAACAGTACTGGGTAACTGAGTAACTGGGTAACTTTCAACCTTGATGTGGTATTGGCACTCATTGTGTTGTCTGATCCCTGACCTCTATGTGACAACGTCCTGGGTGCTGCGGTACCATTAAGGTCCCTGTGTCGTGTTTAGAAGCTCCCCGACACCACCGAGCAGATAGCGCTAACACAGAAACACCATGGAAATAAACAGAGCATGCTTTGTATTGCACTGAGGTGCTGCTATCAGACTTCTAAACTGGGATAGAACCAAGAGCACTCTATTATGTTGATACGGTGTACAAGATTTTGTTAAGTGGAGAAAATATTGCATAATCATAAATTCAGTTATAATTTCCAGGTTGTTTTTTTATTAAAACTAGTAGTTATTAAACTGTAACTATGGGCTTTGTTCAATCTGTATTGTTGAAGAGTTACAGATAGTGCGTTAGAAATGTAAAGGTAATTTCCAATTGAGCCGTGCGTTTACCGTGAATGCAGTCTCCGCAACCGCGGGAACATTGCCTTTCAATTTCAATCACACTGTTACGCTGAACTTCCAAGGTACGGATCGAATACAGCGCTATAAACCTACACGTAATATGTCGCCATAAATGACATATAACTAACATGTTCGCTTACATGACAGAACTACAATAGTTAAATGTCACTATCTTGACATATTATTTTGAGATCACGTCCATGGGAAACGCATTGTCATTGCGCCTGTGGTTCATGTCAGGTAACAGAGTCTCTTCCAGAAGGATGTCTGAATCAAGGTGACAGTGGAGGATGCAAATGTTGAGGATGCAAGTGAGAGATTCGTTCATTCCCGCACGCACACACGCACGCACACGCACACACACACACACACACACACACACACACACACACACACACACACACACACACACACACACACACACACACACACACACACACACACACACACACACACACACTGGCTTTGATGTCCACCATGTATAATTTATGAACAACACCTGGCCTAATGTGCGAAGCTGTGAATTGACAGTGAAATTTGCTCTCCTTTATTCTCTCCTCCACCTCTCCCCCTCTGGTCTCCACACAAAACACAATCCAAACTCCAGATCATTTGGCTGCCTTTGTACCAGATCATTTGGGAGAGATTTCAGCTGATGCTTCGGGTTTGCATCACGTTTTGTCCACTGAAAAACTCTTGAAGCCCCACTCACGACCACACCACCACTCATGGGAGAGAGGTACGCACACTTGTAAAACCATTTCCCCACTCAGAGGGCCAGAGCTAATGGACACGGGAGTGTTGGCAGAGAGAGAAATAGAGGAGATGTGAGAAAGGGGGAGGGGGGGGGGGGGGGGGGCGAGAGAGCGAGAGAGAGACAGTGGACCTTTCAAAGCACTAAAGTGAAGTGGGAACTAAGGAAAATGTTTTCTACACTTATCCGTTGCCATGTATGTTTTGGCAAGTGCAGGTGTGGCTGTTCTGAGTGCTGAGTGGGTAGAGGAACATCATCTGAAATGAAACATCGCCATCTACAGCTGATGAAACACATTACTGCCAATGGCACAGCCAAAAAGAAGGAAAGGACTCACACCCAGACTCATAACTACATCTAGGTCTTGGCACATACACTCTTAGAAAACGAGGTTCTAAGTTCTAGAAGCCTTTTATCCACCTAATTTTCGAACACTTTTAAAACACGGAAGCTAAACGCTGAAACTATGGATAAAACTTCCTCCATGCTAGCACATTATCATAAATCAGACTGCACACACCACTAGAAATCCCTGCGTTAGTGTGTTTCTGTTAGCTGATACATCATGAAGAAAGACACCATATTAATGTCCTGCTAATGTGCCTGGCTAAACTGCAGAGAAAAAAAACCTTAACTGATCCAAGTGCCCAATCATGCAGGCTATATGAAGTTATTTCGAAATGAATGTGCATTTAAAACTCTGTGGTTTTGAGGGGTTATTTAAATGACATAGGCTATTCACTGCAGTTTCACTGCCTTAACTAGAGTTTTGTACTCACTGGAAAACAATAACATTCTTCATTACATTGTGTTGTTGTAGCTTAGGTAGGATATATTTCATAACAATATGGTAGCTTTTCGAGCACTGTGCCAGGTGCTAGGCTACCTATGCTACCTACATCTCGAGACTGTCTGTCTTCCTTGTTCTGTTGCGCAATTACACACTTGGCCTCTCTCCAGTGTTTTATACTAGGCATAATAGCCTAATAGCAGGCGTACGGCATAGAAAATGCATGTCGGGGAAATTCGAGGAGAGAAAGTGCATTGTTGTGATCACTTTTTGCCATTCATGATAACATTGTCGCACTGATGCATTGCAAATAGTTGCACAGGACATACAGAGCACAGTGGAAAAGAAGACCCGAAGGCATGGACAACCATTAGAAAAACGCAAACCACTTGAGCAACTAGGCTGTAAAATATGCACAGGTGAAATTAATTATTTTTATTTTACTAGACAAGTCAGTTAAGAACAAATTCTTAGTTTCAATGACGGCCTGTTCAGGGGTAGAACAACAGATTTGTACCTTGTCAGCTCGGGGATTCGAACTTGCAACCTTGCGGTTACTAGTCCAACGCTCTAACCACTAGGCTACCCTGCCATTGTTGAATTGCTACATTTAAATGCAAGTCACTCGACTTGTTGGTCATTAGGCTTACATGTACACTGAAGTAGTACTTACAGTTGTCACTGTGACAACGAACACACCCCAAAAGCCCTGAATGGTCTGAACCAGTTAAGAGACCTCACGAATGGTCTTGTGTTGCCACCTTATTTAATATGCCGCATGCAGTACTATGCGTTGAACAGTTGACTGACAGGTGTAGGACTGTAGAACAACAAATTATAAACTTTCCTCTGGTGTGGATGCTCCTCAATGTTTTATAGTGCTACAGCCTTAGCCTATAGTTTATCATCATAATTACCATCATAGTTATTGGCATGGTGGATGGCCCGGGCCTTAACTCTGACACAACACAACTAACGTTATCGCAACAGAACTAGCCTAAATTAGCTAGCTAGGTTTCAAAAATGCAAAAATTCTAATAACATTTCAACTTTATTTATCTAGCCTAAATGTTTATCTTATGACTTTGGCTTCATCACCTGGTTTGGCAACTGCTCGGCATCTGACCATAAGGCACTACAGAGGGTATTGCATAAGGCCCAGTACATCACTGGGGCCAAGCTTCCTGCCATCCAGGACTTATATACCAGGCGGTGTCAGAGGAAGGCCCCAAAAATGGTCAAAGACTCCATTTTCTTAAAAAAAAAAATTGTTGGTTAAAGGCTTGCATTTCACGGTATGGTCCTACCTACACCTGTTGTATTCAGTGCATGTGACAAATACAATTTGATTTATATTTGAATAAAATAATCAACTTTGTGCAATCATGCTGGAATGGCAATTTTTAAAAAAAATGTATCGAAGAGTGTATGCTTTTATTAAACCCTATTTCCTCTTGCTTCTAGCTCCCATTTAGTTTGCAACAGCACAGGTTTGTACGAACCTTGCTGTTTGCCACTCAGACCTTTGGCAACAATGTTGAACAATATGAATTTGATCTTCCCCTAATGTCCTTTCAGAGTTTGAGGTGACTGTTAGTTTTTATTAACTACTGTTTTCTAAAATCCCCATTAGGGAATACATACCCAGCCATCAGCTGTTTCAAGACATCTCAAGTCTTCAGACATGGCTGTATTGGAGACGTGCCTCAAGACACCCCATGCCATTTTGTGCTATGTCTTAAAAACATGCAATGAAATGTCTCAAAACACTACTGAACACTATTGTAATACCATGTATAGAGACACCATTTAGACGGTACCTGACAACAATATTTACATATATACATATAGTTGAAGTCGGAACTTAACATGCACCTTAGCTAAATACATTTAATCCCAGTAACAATTCCCTGTATTTGGTCAGTTAGAATCACCACTTTATTTTAAGAACGTGAAATGTCAGAATAATAGTAGAGAGAATTATTTATTTCAGCTTTTATTTTTTATTTTTTTATTTCTTTCATCTCAAGTGTACATACACTCAATTAGTATATGGTAGCATTGCCTTTAAATTGTTTAATTTGTGTCAATTGTTTCGGGTAGCCTTCCACAAGCTTCCACAATAAGTTGGGTGAATTTTGGCCCATTCCTCCTGACAGAGTTGGTGTAACTGCATCAGGTCCATTGGCCTCCTTGCTCACACACACTTTTTCAGTTCTGCCAACAAATGTTCTATAGGATTGAGGTCAGGGCATGTGATGGCCACTCCGATACCTTGACTTTGTTGTCCTTAACCTGTCTACGATACTGGTTCCCAATTGGGAATCAACCCTCCCACGTTCAGCTGAAACGGTGGCGCATGGAACGCAAAAATATTCTTAAAAATATTTAACCTCCACACATTAACAAGTCCAATAGCTCAAATGAAAGATAAACATCTTGTTCATCTAGCCAGCAAGTCAGATTTCTAAAATGTTTTACGGCGAAAACATAGCACATATATATGTAAAACCACCACCAGACACAGCTCATTTCAATAGCCAAAACATGCAATCAACAAACGCAGGATTAAAAAAGAAATCGCTCACTAACCTTTTGAAAATCTTCATCAGCTGACAGTAATATGACATATTACACAGTACATATTTTTTTTTTTCAATAATATGCCATTTATATCCATAAATGTCCATTTACAGTGAGTTCACCTTCAGAAATTACTCAAAAATGCCCGCAGCGCGGCAAGATAACGTAAATAGACATCATAAACTTTGACTAAATATACATGTTCTACATATAGTTAGAAAGATACACTGCTTCTTTATGCAACCGCTGTGTTAGATTTATTTTTAACGTTACAGAAATCGCACACTATTCCATATGCTGAGACAGCGCTCAGTTCCAAGCTACATTTCCACGTAATGTTGGAGTCAACAGAAACACAGATTTAAGCATAAATATTCCCTTACCTTCGATGGTCTTCGTTCAGAATGTTCTGGAAGGCTTCATACTTACCCAATACATCGTTTGGTTTCAAGTCTTGCGTCTTTGTATTAGCTACTGCTAATAACATCAGCTGAAATGCACCCAAAACGTCCTCTGGTCCGGATAAGTTGCGCATCAAAACTTCAAAATTACACATTATATGTCGACTAAACAGGTCAAACTAAGTGCAGAAGCAAGCTTTATGATGTTTTAGACGTGCAAAACAAACTTCAATTCAATCGGCCATCGTCTGCCCTTCTCTTGAGTGCTGGAAACAAAGGAATGGCTGGGACCAATTCGCGCCCATACGCACAGCCTATTCTCTCGTGGCACGCACTAATTTCACTCCCATAGGGTCAATTCTCGAGGGATTTGAACGGTTTGAAGCTCTAATGAAAGAGGACATCTAGCGGAAGAGATAGAAAGTGTCCCCAGAATCATAGCTGGTTGGGAAGGGTGGGGGCCATGACGTCAAAGTTGCTCCAACTTTCATGGCCACAAAAACTAGTTTGGAAGAATGCCTGCCCTGTGAGTTCTGCTATACTTACAGACATAATTCCAACGGTTTTAGAATCTTTAGAGTGTTTTCTATCCAATAATAATTTATTTGCATATATCTACATACATCTAATTTATTTGCATATATTAGCAATTTTTGACAGATTTTTGGAGGTCTGTTTTTAGCCACCTCGTGCGTTTCTGTCGGTAGATTAGTGGGGTTCCGTGTGGTAGAGGGGATCAATCCAATTGGCAAAATAGATATAGTTATAGTGACCCAAGACAAATTGTCCGATAGACCTATTCAGATAGCAGCCAATAAGACAGCTAACGATTAGCGGGCCGCAGATGGACGTTCAGGTAACGTCGTGACGTAGGGACCAGTTGGATAACTCCCTCTGGCAGATAACGTCGGTAGTCCAGTTATGAAGGCCCGGTGGGGCTCCGCATTGGCAGTAAAACGGGTCCGGATCGGTGATTGTAGCCCAGGAGTGGCTGATGGAACTCTTCAGCTGGCTAGCTCCGGAACAATTGATGTTTGCCCCGGGATCGACGTAAGCCAATAGTTACACGGATAGCAGCTAGCTAGCTGCGAGATCCAGGTGTAAATGTCCAGAGCTTGCGGTTGAAATCTGGGGTTATGGAGAGAAAAATAGGTCCGGTATGTTCTGGTCTGAGTCGCGTTGTAGTAAACTGGCTAGCTTCTGG